>NC_072829.1:10282500-10904277 GCF_027744805.1 Dunckerocampus dactyliophorus | reverse complement strand
CAGCCAGCGGTTATTCAGCGACTGCAAGCGTGAGGAGAGTGGTCTTTATGTACGCTGATTGGGGCTTTTATGCAGACGGTTTTTGTCACTAATTTAACACCATTTCCTACTCTTTACGTTCTCTTGCGTGATTTTTTCCCCAAACTTTTTTACTCGAGTGCTTGCTTATGTGAGGTTTTGTTGGGTCACTGACCTCATGGAGGTGTACATTTTTGCATGTAGAGTCCACTTGTCCTCCTCCAACTGCTACAACTGTTCAGGTGGGGCCAGGGTGGCAGGCACAATCCTGCAATGAGTGAAATAAGGCATCATCTTATTCCATCCTTAAAGTGAAGACACCGCCAAAGGTGGCACTGAATTGCAGAAGAAGGTGCAGGACATTTAAATGTTTTTATTTCCGTTAAATAAATTAAAAAGTCAAAGAAGCTGAAAGGAGTACCTTCATTAAGGAGCACATGGTGACCACTTGTGTGTCTGCACTAGAACTCACATAAATACAGATGATTCACTGACTTAGGACAGCACTGAGGTTTTTGATTTCAGGCGAGATTGTGGAATTTGTAAAGCACAAGGGCAGAAAACGATTGGAACATGTCTCTCCCGGATAGAAACAAGCTGCAACGCTTCCGAACAGGCTGTGAATTGCATGAAACCGAAAGTGAACAAAAAAAGAGGAGCACCATCAGGCCTGCATGCGTGATTGTCAGCAGTTGCGTCATGTGCTCACATTTAAGATGAAGCCGCAGCGAGCATCACAAGGCAAAACCGTACCAGCATGAATGAGGACTTACAAGCAGATGATAGGATGTGTTTTTCCATTCATTTGTCATCTGTTATAAAACACTGTCTCTGATTGGCGTATGACGTACAGCGTAGAAGTAGAACACATCCTACAATCACCCAATAAACCTTGCAAAACCTGATCCCAAATACGCTGCATCACACATCACAGAAACTGTCAGGCGGGCAGGAAGTCAAAACTATGACTCGTGTTTAGATGAGGCGTCTGCACAAAAGACACGCAATATAGATAGTACCATTCATGACGGCAAACGACCACACCACAGGTCAACATTCACTATTTACAGCCTTGGGGACAGCAGGTTGCACTGTTGAAGCAGGAAGTCAGTGTATCAATTAAAAGACGTGTTTCATAACTCCGGAGGAACAGGACAAACTTGATGTAAGGCTCCCAAAAGAAAAACACAGCAAACATTCAAGACAAAATATGTCAGTGATTCCCAACCAGTGTGCTGCAGCACACTATCATATTCAATTTCATTTAATTAGTCCAAATATTACCATTTATTAGACATAATGTATCTTTGTTCATTTGTGAGTCGATGAGCCACTCGGTGGCAGAAGGTACATATTTAATCTGTGTAGCCAACTGTTGCCATTCATACATTTTTGTTTGGCAGTGTGCCATGAGAGTTTTCTCATGTAAAACGTGTGCCTTGGCTCCATAAAGGTTGGGAAACACTGCTCTAGATCATCTGGTGCAAACAGTGACGTTGAAATGGAAATGTATAAATAACAGGTAGTTCTAGCGGGTGTCTGAACCCCTTCAACTAAAACGGACAATGCATGAAAAGTAAAGAGTTTGTCCAAAAATAAATGGAACTTCTATGAGAGGTACACTAGACTAATCATTTCTTACTGAGCTAATGACACATAGTGTTTTCACATCTGCGCCGCTCTCTTTGGTGCAGATTGAGTTCATTCTGGGTCGGTTAGGAAGGAGGACAAATCTGGTCTGGAGGCGCCGGTCCTTGCACACCGCTCCAAAGTGCTTGTAAATCCAGCCAAGTGGCCAAACTGGTTTATGTATGAACACTTGGTAAAAGCATTAAAGGTCAAGTGGAGGCCCAACAAGGGACCTCAGGGCTCT
Source organism: Dunckerocampus dactyliophorus (assembly GCF_027744805.1). NCBI lineage: Eukaryota > Metazoa > Chordata > Actinopteri > Syngnathiformes > Syngnathidae > Dunckerocampus > Dunckerocampus dactyliophorus. The sequence goes on along the minus strand of NC_072829.1, from coordinate 10,902,386 downwards.
CTAACATGAGAGTTTGTGACGGGTTTCAAATGTCTTCTTTGGCTCCTATGGAGACACTGTAAAGAATGAAGAGGTGTGACTTTGAGTTACTCTTCATCTCCCGCCATCAGGAAACCCAGAACAAAGTCGATGGCTTTCTGACGGTCGTGGGATGTCTGTCGGCTCGCCATGCTGGGAGGAGGTCGGATAAGAAGGCTGGCGAAGAGGGTGGCTGACAGGATGAGGAGAAATAAGAGTACGAATCATGAAAAAATAAGCTCTATAGATCTTGAAGTGTATGATCCTCAGAGCGTGTTATACCTATGAGGCTGGCTGTTAGGTTGTTGTTGTGCGCGTGCTTGAGGAGCTCCTTCAAGAAAGCCATCAAGTAGCGGAACACGTTGCGGTGGGATCGGGGCAGCTGGGAGATCAACTGTCAATCGGCAGAATACATAAATGCATTACCCATCTGTGACAACAAAGCACACAGCAGGGTTAAGGCTGATGTGGTCACCTGTTTGCATAGGCGGCTGTCGTGGGCACAGTCCAGGCACCGTTGGTAGAGCTCGTAGCACACGACCGGCTCTGGCAAAGCCTCTAAGAAGATCAATAGAGCCTCAGCCACAGAGTGGTTGCAGCCAGCTTACATAAAGTGTCAAGGACGGTGAATCACATTATATTGCATTATTAGAAGTTTTTCAATATTTACTATGCACAGAAAACAGAAATTCATGTGTGTTTATGTCTCACATAAGGCTTGTGGATGATGGGCAAAATCCCCCCCAAAAAGTGCAGTTTTCCTTTAAACTATCTATGCCAGCGACACACAGTAAGAGGCAGAACAATTAAATTCTCTTCCACTAGATGACAGGAGGTACATGCATAACCTGTGTATCCACTTGCTGCCGTTCATAACACAAATTTGTGCCTTGGCTCAATATATGTTGTGAAACCCTGGGCTAAGCTATATAATAGTGTAGTGGAAAACATGATGACAATGAATGTTAACTGTTTACATTAAAAGGTCTCATATTGCAGTATTCCTCAACCATTTTAAAGTCTCACAAGAGTGGCTTGAAATTGTGTTGGCCTAACATTAACCTTGATGTGGAAATTCAGGCAGTTTTAAAAGTGCTTTTAGTGAAATGGAAAACTATCAACATGAATAAGGATACGGATGGTGTCTGGAATGCTAGTGTCCAGACTGTCAATGATGGCCTGCAGCTCCTCCTTTAATCCTGGTGTTTGGAACAGGTCCTCCTGAGGGACAGGCAGTGCAAACAAAATGAATTGTGTATGGAGTGGGTGTAGAAGTTGATCATTTTTGTCCTTGCTGCTGAGTGTGTACATTTACAGCCTGGCATCTCACCTGATCACAAGCCTTGGTGAAAAGATGGTTGACTAGGATCCACACCTCCTTAGGGATTTTGAGAGGTTTGTCCTCTGTGCTTGCACCATCCCCCATCAGAAAGTTCACCTTTGACCGTTCCTGGGCAGTGACAGCACATTTACACTTTGAGACAATTACCAGTGACATTTATCTATAACAGCTGATTAAAGTCTGTTTTCGGGATGCAGACTTCTATCTCTTTTAATATAATTATTTGTTTCAGCAAATGAATCCCCCAACGGAAACATGCTGCTACAAAAAAGGTGATAGAAATGTCCTTAGGATATGAGCAATAAGATGTTACCTTCTCCGTGAAGCTGTCCTCTCCCTGAGGTAGAAGTCAGCCCACAACCAGAGTGCAGAATGGGAAAAGAATGATCAAGGAAGGCAAGCAGAGGCGATAAAAGGAAGCAAAAGAAGAGAAAAGATGGCACTGAGCATCAAAATCAAGAAAAATAGATTGAGGATAGATCGGCTAAATCATTACATCCACACAAAAGAGGCAGGAAAATAGAATTGGAACTGAAGACGTGATTGTAGTGCAAATTCATATGATCCAAAATGAAGCATTGAGTTTTACTCGTGAATATTTTTAATATCGTAAATGCTCCAGTTAACCCCTGTAATCATTAACTGCTGTGTATTTTATAGCTACTGTGTGCAGGGTGTACAAAAGCAATAACCACCGGGGTTTCTAATTAGCGTTGGGTCAAAAAAACATTGCCATTAATTGCTGTTGCTGTCTTCTTACTGCATTTGAAGTATGGTAGCGTTCCCAGTTCTTTCTCTTATTCTTGTATTCTTGCTACTTCCTTGTTCACTTTGCTACAAAAATACATGCTGAAGCATTTCATAGTGTCAAAAAATACACCCCAGTGTGACCAGCTTTACCCAGAGGGTGTGAACAAACGCTCACGTGTCTTCTCTTAGTACCAGGCCCGGCCATTGGCTCTGAGCTACACTTCAGGAAGATTTATGTTTCATAAGCATGCTTTCAACTAATCTATGAACTAATACTGCATTTCCCCTTATTTCAAGTTCCCCTTACCAAGTCAATGAGTTTGGTGATAGGAATCTCTCTGATGGGCTTCTTCATTCGACACAGGGTCTCCAATGAGGTGCCGAAGCAGCTGGGCAGGTAGTTGCCGGAGATGGTGATGAAGTAGTCCTTGCCTCGGTCCAGGTGGAGCACCAGGATGTCCTCAATTGAGTCCTCGCCGGAGTTGAGCAGCGTGACGGAGTCTTTACTGACGTAGACCTCCAGATAGATCTCCAGGGTCTCATCTGTTCATACGAAAAAAAGTCTTTGTTTTGAGAGAATCAACAACGCCTCTTCTGATTGCAGCCAAGTAGTGCTCTCAATTTTGATTCAATTGTTTTAAGACCGCAATTCCACACAATATTCAACACAATTCTTAATGATTGATGAATTAAATGCCCTTACTTAAACTGCCAAAGGACTTACTTGGTTCTAAGAATCCCTCGCTTGGCTCGGCACGCAGCCATGACTTGCAGTACTGTGAGTCGTTGAGTTTGGGGATGAAGGCAAAGTGACAGGGGACCTGCCCGTCATTCTTTATGAGTAAACGCTCCCTCTCGAGCTGCCGGAACTTCACATTCTCAAATGTAAACTGCAGTGGGAGGAGAAAAGAAGGTGGAATTAAATACACTGGAAGAGGCTAGATGCTGGAAAGAACAGATGGTGGAAGACTGACTGGCACTGTGCATCCACCACCTGCAGTAAAAGGCAGGGCGGTCGGAGCCGTTGACAAACAAGCAGTGGACTCAGGTAAACTGATCCAGCTGTTTTAAACTAGTTCCATATACACGAAAGATTGCCTCAAGGTGAAGTGTATGCAAGTGATATGGATGGACACCTTCTATTGGAGGTATTCTACTCATGTTTAGTTGGTTAGCCAGGGATAGACCTAGCCTAGCATATGCTGCTGGGAGATTATATGACTCTTCATACCCTGGGAATGCCTGGTAGCCCGTGGTGGAGGGAGGGACACCTGGTTATGCTGCTCATATTCCACATGTATGGAGGAAAATAAATGGATGGATGTAGTAGGGTGCATGTAGTTTTATGGGAGGTCATTTTTCCTAACCTCTCTCCTGCTAAGAGACACTGATGGAAGGAAATCGTTCTCCATTCTGTCCATGGCGCGAACAATCTCCTCAAAAACCTTTTTGTGGCGCTGCTCATTGACTACCTTCACCTGTTGAACACAAACATCCTAAAATATTAGTGGTGTTGCTGAAATGATCATGGAAGCTGTTCCTGATAAGAACATCATTAACGAAGGATTTATTTTTTGTGTATTTTACCACTTCTTACCCCGATCTTGAAGATGGAGCTGACCGGTTTGTGGTCACTCGTTTGCAGCTCCATGTGACTGCGGTACTTCAGCTGCTTGACATTGTTGCCCCGCCACAGTATCCTGTCACACCACGCTGGAACGCGACATTTCCCGCTAGAGGAAACAGTCAAAGTGTTTCAGGGATCATACAGACACGTTGACTCTTGTGTTTGTGCAGCGATAATGACGGAAACGCCTGTTTTGCTGACAAGGCTTAGTTAGAAGGAATAACAACGGAAAATTCATGGCAAAATAGTGTTACCTCGAGTCCCAACGATCTGTTCTGGAATCGTACTTGTACGTAGGGATGAAGTTGATATCTCCTTCCATGAAGTCAGTGAAGGCTCTTTTGGTCTGCCTCTGAATGTTCAGCTGTGTTTCAGAGAAAGTTAAACAAGTTACATGACAGATCTTTAAACATACTCATCCCAAAACCCTTTTAGCGAATTAGTGTCAGTGCCCAAATGACCACTGATGGACCTCTCACCTGATCAAACTCCTGAAGCTTTTTCAGCTCATTCTGGGAAATGAGGTGTTTGACCTCAGCAGCGTCGTACATGAAGAGGCGATAGTTCAAATCTCCAAACCAGATTACCACACTATAACACACAAAGATGTTGCTTGGTGGAAAGTCCATCACAACTTTTGAGCATAAAAAAACTGTTATTAAAACTAAGGCGTGTAATGGTACACCATAACAACAGTATGGTATGGACATTGGTTTTAAGGTAATGACTCAGTGGTTCATTTTTAGTACAGTAAGGGAGCAAAATGCACAACAAAACAAAATTAAACAAAAAGTAAACCAAATTCTCAAATAACTATTATATAATTACTAGGTATGTGCAATATTGGCTTCTTTGCCCATATCCAATATGCCGATATTGTCCAACATATGTACATACAGTATCTCCTGTCGTGGAATTAACGTACAATTCGCGTAAGCAAACATCTGAGAAATACTTGCGATTAGGCATGGCAAAGCGTGGCTCGAGGAACTCCACAAGTTTGGTGAATCCGTCAGCAGTGCATTTTCTGCCGAGGAGTTTCCCGTGTTTCCTGCCTGCCTATTTCTACGTTTTTTTACATTCCCGCTAACCCCCTCACCATTAGCGGTGTTTTGACAACCCACCACATCCTGCCACTCTGAACACGGTTAAGCGAAGCATCGGCTCAAGTATGTGCTGCATGTGGACTGTTGTGGCGAACGGACTGGATGCCGCACACACATGGGGCGTCAAAGTCTATAAACTCTTAAACTTGGCATAGAAACACGCCCATCTCTTGATGTAAAGTATTAACTACATGAGGCATCATATTAGCAGCAAATTCAGCAATATTGCTTGTCGTTATTTTGCGACTTTGGCGTTTGTAAAGTATGAACTACATGAGGCATCATATTAGCAGCAAATTCAGCAATGTTGCTTGTCACAATTTTGCGACTTTGGCGTTAAAAGGGCTAGATCAGTCTTCATTACAGGGAAAAAACCCTATACTGATACTGACCAATATTACATTTTCATGCAAATATCGGGCCGATAAGACCTGTGGGCCAATATTATCGGACACCCCTAGTAATTACACAAGATAATTATGGAATTGTTTTTTTTTTTAGGAAATTACAACGCTGCAGAAAAGTACAATGGTAACAGTTTGACCATTGTAAATTAATATTATACTTTTAGGAAATAAAAGTTCCTTCCAGCTAGTGGCAGCACACTGCTTTCATCTTATCCACTTCACTTGCCCTTGTTCGTTTACGTATTTCACTGGGACTTTAACGATAGAAGCAGCTTTTCAAGGTATGTCATCTCCTTAGCACTATGGCTAGCCGTGACTACCGCTAGCCAAAGGCTGTATTTGTTTAAAATACTCATGTCACCAAAACACATGCTAATCTTGTTATTTCTGCCGTGAAAAATAACATTGAAAGGCATATTTCCTGTGTTAGAATATGCTTAGAATGTTAGAAATATTTCCCTTTTTTTTTAACAATTTTCACCACTTCTTTCGGGACTGGAGGAAGGGAGCAAGTGACGTTTAAGCCAGGAATTCCAACCCGGAAGTTCCGGTTCACTACGATGCATTCTCTGTTTTTGTTATATATTTTTTTATATTATGCCCACTCCTGTTGAAGGCTTTTGCTGGAACACTCAAGGAGACACACTAAGCTTGTTCACTGTGGAAAAGCATGCCAAGGTGGCAGTAAGTCAATCCTCATTTATTCTGCTAATATTCCCCATTGTAAATGGTAAATGGTCTTTCACTTGTGTAGCGCTTTTCCACCTCCAAGGCATTCAAAGGCTTTGACACTGTAAGCACATTTGACGCAGCATCAGGAGCAACTGGGGGTTCAAGGACACTTCGACATGATCACGAGAGGACGGATGTTAGGACACGACCACTCTACCAACTGAGCCAGCCTAATGCTCATGGCGCTAATGCAGTGTTGATTCTTAACTGACATCCTAGCTAGGCTTTTAATGTGGTATGTGTTGCAGCATGCAACAATAAATCCAAAGGGTCATCTTTGAATAATATGGGCTTTCATGCCAAATTGCTTGCTAAACAACAATCGCCGTTACTCGTTTTCAGCTCTGGACAGTGTGCATAGAGCTTGTGTCCAAGTCACCACGTTTCACTCATAATTCATAGTTGTTTATTTATGACAACAGTATGAGAAAAATGCTTTATTAAGAGAGTACTTTAATTTTGTGATTGTTTTTTTCAAACTTTGTTTGATGTCATGAGCACTTTAAGAAGCAAACATATTGCAAGAGGCAGTTATACTCACTCGTGTGATGGGCAACGTGTATCAGTACTCTGTATCAGCCTCTGTACTAAGTGTCCTGATCCTATATTGATATCGGTCCAATATCACCAAAAAATCTGATTATATCTGCCTGCATTTAAAATCTCCGGGAGAAGCACTCCGATACAAGCAGTCCACTCCAGACTGCTCCATCTATGATCCATTATGCAGCGCCATGCATGTGATCACAACAGTGTGTGCTAACAGAGGAGCAGAGGTGACTACGTATATGTATATACTGTATATCAGCTATATGGCAGTCCATTCGCTAAAGTCCCCAAAAAGTGTTGCAGCCATGCACAAGTTCCCCGCGGTGGCACAGAACTGGAGAAGTTCAACACAACCAACCCTCGCTCATCCAAAGCAGCACCACAAAAACAGCATGAAGATCCTCGCAATACCACGTGGAAACAAACCTCTGGCCTCCCCAAACAACCAACGGCGTGCAAAACCACCACAAAGCGTGATAAAGTGAGTTTGTCCTCAGGACAACTGTTGCTATTCTGACTATTCTCTGTTTGTGTAGTATCACTTCACCATGCCTTTTCTAACAGGCCACACTAAAAAATGAGTAACAAACCGATATATAATTATTGCTGGTGTTGTATCAAATTGATATTGATATCAGCCATTACTCACGGCTGCAATATTTGTATCATTTTGGAAGTGAAAAAGTTGTATTGGACACCCCTACTCTGTGCCGTATCAAAAAATCCAATTACAAAGACATGTGCCATTACACCCTTAGACATCTGTAACACTATGAGTGTTCACCATATTGGCATGAAAAGCCCTGAGGGAACTCACTCGTGCTTGTGGATACTCAGAGGGGGGTGGTCCAGTAGGTGGAAGGTCATGCGAGCACAAATGTCTTTATAGTCCTGGTTGCGTCGTTCAAAGTCCTCAACGTGTGCCGCAAGATGAGAGTTGACAATGCAGAAGCTAGTATTGTGGAACACAAACCTCACAGCCACGCCTCCTTTGTTCCCCTGAGAAGGAAAAAAAACATTTTAGCTACACAAAAAGACAGTTTATTTGGAAGTTTTTAAAGTTAATCTGACTGTACCATTTTCCCCATGATTCCTGTGCCGACATGTTCTGCTGCCACTTCTTTAACGTTATTCTTGTGCATCTTATTGACGAAGACCACCAGCATCATGCCAACCAGTCTTATGATGCGAACCTGACGGCAAGAATTTAGCAAGTTAGTGGCTGTGCTCACAACATACCTGCTGAAAAAAAATAACTGGAACACATGATCATATCCCAAAACAGTGTCAAGCGTGTGGAGGAGATACAGAGGCAAGGTCAGTACACCAGGAGGAGTGGAGAAGGCTGCAGGAAGGAAATAACCCAGAAGCAGGACTGCTATCTACTCCTTTGTGTAAGGCGGTACAGTGGCAGCAATGTGTTACAGAGCCTTACAAATCACCTCAAGCAGGGTTTTGGTAAGGGGAGGAAAGGGGTCGGGTCATGTCATTATTATTATTTCATCTTAAAAAGGCATGAAGTAGACAACTTCCATGCATGAAATGGATCACTGTCCTGCATAAAAACCTTCTAAATCTTCTAAAAACCAGCGGCAGGCTTGGGCGTTCAACCTGAAGAGGTCTAACTCGTTTACCTTTGATAATACTGGCCCATGTGTGTTGATCTCCTCAAGCCACAACCTCCTTCATCACATAAAGGCACATCACCAGCTATGTTTACATCTAGTAACCATCCATCCATTTTCTATGCCGCTTATGCTAATTATACCTAGTAACCATTCAAGCTTAAGACAACTTAGTTGGCTAAACTGCTGAAAAATAATGATATGATCAAAATGCATAATACTCTATAATATAATAATAAAGCAAATAATGGACATACCCATAAAAAGACCCCAAAATGCCTATTTTTCACACCCTTAATCCTATAATATACCTCTCACAGTTATTAAATGCATTCTAAGTACAATGTTACACATTCAGATATAATTACAGGTATACAAAAACGCAGTAGTTACATAAAATCACATCTTGAAAGGCATCTTCCTGCTGGAAAATGTTGAATGAATTGGTGAGATAGCCCCCTCTGCTGGATTCATACCTGCAGCACTCTGCAAATAGTGCCATGAAAACCACTTACCCTTTTGGTTTTAGTTGAAAAAAATCATTTACAATTTAAAGCAGAGAAATGAAATCTGCGAGGGTGCGGTTGTCGAACACAGTGTAGTACTTACAGAAATCTAGGATGTGTGCCTTCAGCGTTCACTTTATTTTTATGAGCAGCGTAGTTAAATAAATTACCTCATCCACTCACCCTCTTATATTGTGCTTTAGGGTGTAGACCTCTCTCAACTGCCTCCACCCATAGTTGCTCCTTGGAGGAGTCCATGTAGAAGAAAGCTTCAGTGCTCAGGTCCAACTCTTGGAAACTAAGTAATTGAGAAACAAACACAAGATGGTTACAAAGCGCAGACCCTGTATGAATGACATGTCGAAACAAATGAACAATCAGCACTGACCCCACGGCGTACATATCTGGAGGTTCTGCGTCACAAGACAGCCACGACTCAAGGGTGCTGTCTGGAGACTGTCCGTTCACATTCCACGTACCAGTGAAGAACCTAGAGAAACAATAGTTTCATTTGTTTTTAGTTTTCACAAAGCGGTGGCAGTAAAAAGTGGTTTTAACAAGAAATGCATGGTCAGAGATGACAATAATGTAACGCAATGGGCATTTTCTGGATTTTTATCATGCATTCTAATACAAAAGTGGATGAAAGCAGAATGAAAAATGCCAAAAATCTACAGAGGTTCCACTATATCCTGGTGGGAACTGTCAAACAGAAAGAACGTGCTGCCACCTGAAGTTCTGGATGTCCACATATTCGTTTTCCTTCTTTCCCAGGCGGTGTTTGATGAGGTATTCTCTCTGTCCTGCCTGGCTGGAGAACATGGCTTGCCTCATAGTGTTTGTGGTGGGACTGTCACACCAAGATGGTGGCCTGTCTCGTTCGAAGCTCGATCGAAAACTACTGCAGGATTTGAAAAAGAAACAATAAATAAGCATTTCAGCACCTTTTACAAGTCATTCAAAGGCAGGCTGGCTTACTCTGGTCTGCTGACGCCACTGGAGGAGTTGTCTTTGGCTTGAGAGGAGACAACTCTCTCTTTAGGAAGAGGGGTAGCAGGCAGCTGATAAGATGGTGTGAAGGAGGCTTTGCGGGGAGGAAGGGGAGGAACAGGAGGTGGATCCCTTGAGGCCACAATCCTGTTCTGGTGGTTCTTCTTTTCTTCCACTTTCAAGGTGTGATTGAAGTTGTCCTCAAAGCCAAAGTCTGAGGCAAGTGACTGAGCTGGATGGTCACAGCAAAGAAGTAAAAGTTAGTACTGAAAAAGTGCATTTATCGTAAATTCTTAATTATACCTGGGGCGTTTATGTAGCTAAACTGCAAAGTGGACTGGCGTTGACTGGAAACAGGCCATTATTAGAGAGAGGCTGTTACTCCCAAAATGTGAAAAGTCATTCGATTTTTTTTTTTTTTTATCTTGAGAGTGCATGAAAAAGTGAAAAAGAAATGTAGCTCACTGTGACCACATGGTCATTCATTAACACGTAGATTGTGAAAGGAACAAACTACATGAGTTCATAGTAAACAACAGCACAGCAACACATTAGTCTCACACCAACAGCTGGGTAGCAACATTTGAAAGCGCATGCAGTGTTAGATAAAGCTGCTGAATGCTGACCACAAATGCAGCTGCTATCATCCTGTGGAGATAATAAATTAATTCAGGAGGTTGCCACAGCTGCCAATGTTTTTTGAACCGGCGGTAATTATTTGCTTACCGGTGACTGTAGGATGGAACAGAGGCATTAATTGGAGCTTTTATGGTAAATATACTTTAGAGAGGGGCGTCGTCACAGCTCACAGATTTTTCTGGAGGTGTGCATCTATGGAGTTATATTTGTGCCTTAACTTTGAGAAAACAAAGGCAGATTTTAAGCCCTGTTGTGTGCGCAGGCACATCGCTGCATGTGCTCTGTCACTCCCTCCCTCTCTCGCTCGACCTTTTAGCTAGGGCGGGGGGGAGCAAGTCGGTGTATGAGGCGAGCCGGTGTACTGGTGTACCTCCAGCCGGGTTTTGGGAGACTGGGCTCCTTGCTGGGGCTTGTGGGTTGCTGCTGCCTGAATAGCGGCGAGGCGTACGGGCGTGTTCAGTGGACAAAATGCATGCCTGTTGGTCTCTCTGGGATGTGATGGCACTGATGTGATACTTGATTTTTTTTCAAATGTTCTCGCGATCGACTGGCAAACTCCAAAAGATCAACTAGCAGCTCACGATCGACGGGTTGGGGACCGCTGCTTTGGAGTAAACATTACCTGCATTAGTCCGATGTGTTGATGTGCTTCTATTGAGGGTAGGAGGCAGTGCACTGGTCGTACTGGGCAGGTTGACTCCAGAGTCCACACAATTGGCAGCCTTGTGTCCTCTCTGAGGTGGGACGGGGACTGTACCTCTTTGGGATATTTGTGCAACAGGATGCATCACGCTGGGCTTGGACAAATTCAACTGAACTGAGAAAACAATATGCACAAAAGAGTCTGAATTGCATGTTGAGTCTGACTTATACTAGTATTTACACATCCTGGAGGAGCACTGAGCTATGGGATGAACAATTTGCTTTAGAATAACTCCAACAATATACAACAGATAAACAAATACAACCACAATTGTTCAACAATACAACAATTGTTCTCTTACAGTACTACTAAGTGAAACAAGATGTGCTGGTTGGCTGTATACAGTGCTCCCTCGTTTATCGCGGGGGAGAGGTTCCCAAAATAGCCCGCAATCAGTGAAATCCGCAAAGTAGACAACTTAATTTTTTTTACAATTAGATGTTTTAAGGCTGTAAAACCCCTAACAATACATTTTATACGGTTTTCTCAGAGAGGCATTAACATTTTCTCACATTTCTCTCGTTTAAACACTCAGTTCAAACCTTCCTTTGAATTTTAATGCTCAACCTATGAGTGCAGCGAGTGAGTGACTTGCGCCTCTTCATCTTGGCGCCTCTCTGCTGAAGCGTTTTTGTATCCTTGGTAAAAGATATTGCTCCTGTCGTATCCTCCTCCTCCTCGCCCTCCCCCTCCTGAAGATTCAGTTATTCGTAATGGCGCCCTACAGCCGCGTAACGTCCACCTTCCTCCAGCATGTCCAGAAGTCAAACTTTTTGTGCAATGGTTAGCCTCTTTCGTCAACATTGTGGGTTTTGTCAGGGAGAAAACGTGCAAACATAGAGTTCAGAATCTCAAGCTGTTTGCTAGTGATCGACAACAGGAAACATGGAAATTCGGCACGAAGGAGACTGATTGACAATGGTTTCCAGATAATCATGTCGCAGAAGACAATGGGCAGGCTTTCCCTTAGCCAATAAGGACACAGAACACAATGGGCGGGTTCTCACTTAGCCAGTCAGGACGCAGAACACAATGCACGTTCATACGCTGTAAAATAAAATATATAAATATATTTTTTTACAAAGCACTAAAATTGCACTTTAAACTGCGATTGACTGGCGACCAGTCCAGGGTGTACCCCGCCTGTCACCCAAACTCAGCTGGGATAGGCTCCAGCATACCCCAGCGACCCTCATGAGGAGAAACGGTATAGAAAATGGATAGATGGATTGCACTTAAAAAAAAAATTAAAACATGAAACAGCGAGTCCACGAAAGGTTAACCTCGATGGAGCGAGGGAACACGGTATATTCAAAAATATTTTGAATGCAGAAGTCTGAAAGTCTGAAAATACATTAACATGACAAATTCAGAACTGCCTCAGGCATTGTGTTGTCAAGGAAGTAGTAGCCATAAAAATAATAAATCACACCAAGTCAAACAAATGGCATCAATTCAAAGAATTAGGTAAATATTTAATATTGCTACTATGGAAACAAACCAGATGGCTGTGTAGTAGCATAATATTGCACTCACTGAACACCACCTTGGTACACATGACATCCAGTACAATATTCTACTGAAAATTATATATATATATATATTTACACCCGTGCAAAGCACTACCGCGCATATTCCTATTGCTCGGGAAAGCAATTATCCCTAACAATGGATACATGAATAAATGACAAGTGAGTCATCCTCTACAAAGACATTTGATTCTCTTTAATACTGATAAAGCCACATTCAAAATCTGGTAATGAGGGGCAACAGGCATGAAGGTTCACTGTTCACTGTATGTGACAAACATATCAGTGAAGCACATGTGGAAGATTTAATACTACATGTTGAAGGGAAACAGGAACAAAGGAAATCATCAATCCACCCTTGATAAATAAATGCTAGACAAGTAACTAGCTAGCTTTAAAAAAAAAAAAAAGAAAGAAAAGACAAACAAGACATTGTCCAATTGCTTCACACTACAAACAGAATGCCGACTGACCTTGTTGTTGAGCGCTTATCACCTGCGTGAGGAAAGTCTGAGTGCGCTCATCATCCTGGAGTTCTAACTGGAGCTCTGGGACTTTATCTCCTTTTATTCGTATCCTGAGCCCAGCTACACACACACACACACACACACACAGGGGGAGAAACACATTTAGGATTGCCGCTAGAAATGTAGACTGTCCAAAAACAAAGCATTGTGATTCCAACAGTCCAGCCAATCGGAATTCTTTCAGAGAGCCCGGGAAACTCATGACCCACGACTGCTACTAAATAAAGATGTAAACACCGCTTGAGCTACGATAAATTGTAGGGCTCAGCTCGTTCACGTTCCCACAGCGAGAGACTGGTTGTCTTGCAAGATAAACTGGCCCGAAATAGCCTCAAAAAAGTACTCACAAGCTAGGGAGAAGTCAATGAGAAGCGCCTCCTCTGCCTCTGCAGTGAAAAGAGAAATTAGCTTAAACAATGCTCACACGCAGGTCAAAGGTCACTTGTGGGAGGAGCTGTTAACAAGGAAGTCATTTCTGCATGCTCATTTTCAAAAGCGCTCTATAAGGATGCAAATATGTGGCGCTACAGCAAGAATTTAAAAAGCACAAAGTGAGCAATAAACCACTCAGTCATACATATGTAGCGCAATAAAAAAGTGACATACCTTTCACAATCTCAAATTTACCATTGATAGGTATGGACAGCTGGGCCACCGGACGAGCCACAACAGCATCAGGGGTGGCAAGCACGCCCAGACTGCATGAGAACAGCAGAGACACTTGCTTAGTTTATCATCAGCTTCCTTATTTGTTTGCATGATTTGCATATATGCAAACCATCGTATGTACTGTAAACAGCCGCAGAGCTATCGTTGTTTAAAATGACAATCACCATGCACAGAACTCAAGGGTATTAGAAGTCATCATGCAGAGTATGGATTATTGTTGTTTGGTTAAACCGTCAAATTATTAAAAATGAAACGGTCATGCTGACATGCAACAATGTCTTATGCACTAATTTCAAGAATGCGTCTGTCGAATTCCTCTGTCGCAATGCAGTGCACATACATTCAAGTAGTTTTACCTAATTCAATAATAGTGGGGTCTCATTTTACTACTTTTTTACCGCCTCCTCTCTCTCTCTGTTACTTCAGCTTATTTTTGAGACTGTACTTCCTGGTTCTATTATAGCTCCTTTTTTTTTTTTTTTTTTTTGCACCACTGCAAGACGCCGCCTGTTATCCTTAAAGAAAAACAGCAATTCTCTCTGTTGCTGCCTTTTCTGTGTAATATTTGGACTTATACAAAGCTAGAAAATAGCTAAGTAAATAGTACAAATGTGCAGAACTATGTACAATGTTGGCAGATGACATTTTAAACTACAGTATTTCCTCTAAAACAGTGTCCTCGGCTCTAATAAATGCCGTGCCCAATTTTTCCCCAAATTCCATTTTATTTTTCCTAAATTCCGTTTATATATTTGTGTTAATTCAGTTGTTTACTTTTTACACTTATTTTATCACCACAGATGTGTTTTTTTGTGTTAGTGACTAAAATGTCTGTTAATTAAATGCAAAAATCCTTACATTTATTGACGCAATACATCACTTGTCAATTTTGCACAGTATTTCAGAAACTAACGTTTCATTGCTGCAAAATTCGCAACAAACTATCATATCCGTGCTTGTGGTGAAGGAAGATGTAGTCGCAGATGTAATCGCTTCATTCATGTCAGCTATTTTTGTGATACCCTTATTTTGTTACCACTAATAGACAGGATCTGCGGAGATCTTATTTTGAAGGCAGGAAGTGTGGTACTTGAACTTACGTTCATGTTCAGTGTCAAGTAAGAGTTTCAAAGTTTTTTTCGCCAACTTAGCCGGTGTTTCAGGTCGCTGCCTCAACAAAGTTTAGCTGAGGAGGGGGGCTGGTTAGTGTTTGTGAGGACATGACGCCATGAATGAGTGGTCCGCTAGGGAAATATTCCCCCACACAAACGTTCCTTCTCCTCACGATGACAGCATTTCATTCACACTGTCAATTTCCGCGATATTCCACGTTTAACAGTAGAATCTGTTTTTATTGTCCAATTCTGCAATTTTATCAACGATTCCGTTAACGTGGAAATTATAGGGCATTAAATGTTCACTTGAATAAATAAACGACACACCTCAAATAAACACCTACCGTACCCAAGGATCCCCTTCTAAAAAATATAGGTCGGTGCTACTTGGTAGCTGTAACTAGCTTCTGCTATGAGTTTCCTGCAACACACACAGCCTACGCAGCAGACGCGGCATCTGTAAAGCTGGTGTTCATTGAGGAAATACAAATTATGCCATGAGACTATTATTCAGGAATTCAGGAAGCCTGAAAAATAATCATCTAAAAAGACTATCTTACACTTCTGTTATTTTCTATGATTATCACCAGTCACACAATTTCAGGTGCAGCAAAAATGGAAGCGTTTCACCCTGCTGAGACTGCAACTAGGGTGCAGTTTGAAACACTTGAGCTGAGCATGGAGCGTGTGTCACCATGTGAGTCTCATTATGGAGCGCTGGAATTCTGGATAATGAGTGGAAGTAGCTGACAGCTAGCTGGACTAATTGCTTTGTGCCTCGCACTGCAAGGCAGCCACAACCTGCTGCTTCTACACACAAGGTCACGCTATATAAAACTATTTCACCCCAAAACCTCCATATACAGCATCAGTCAAATGTTTGAACATTCCTCGCTTATAGCAGTGAGTAAATACGTCCACACATTTGACTAGTACTGTAAATTTAACCACAGCTTGTAATTCAAAAGAGGAAAATAATTTGCTGTCAATATTTGCATAACTAACTACAGTCAAGTCCAGAAATGTATAGACAGGTTGTTGTTTTTCTTGCCTTTACACTACAAACAATGAAATAAATCAACAAATAAATCAGCAAGTGATTAAAGTGTCGACTTTCAAAAACCAGTCACTATCTGGTGTGACCACCAATACAGTTAAATTGCACATTTTGGTGTGGCCTTTTATTGTAGCCAACCTAAGGCACACCTGTGCAATTATTTTGCCGTCTAATCATCAGCATTTTCATATGCCACACCTGCGAGCTGGATGAGTGTGGATGTGATGAATTATGAGTGCTCGCTATGAGATTGAACAGATTTGTGAACAATATTTGAGAGAGAGATAAGCCTTTTGTGTACATAGAAAAAGTTTTACATCTTTGAGCTCAGCTCATGAAAAATGGGAGCAAAAACAAAAGTGTTGTTAGTGTGTCAATGTTTTTGTTGAGTATAACATACCTGTATCTGTAATTCATAGATGGTAAATGCCATATTTTTGTGAAACCTCTTCATTTAATTCTAAAAGTCTTCACTTCAAATCGCATGTTGATTTATTTACTTATTGGTTTATTTAAAATCCATTGTGGTGGTGCATACTGTCAAGGAAAAATCTTTTTTTTTTTTTTCGAAATACAGTCGAAATACATCTGGACTTAAGCAAAGGATTTTCAGTATAAAAATAGTGATTAAATTTACAGTACCAGTCAAATGTTGGATGTACTTACTCAGTGCTGTAAATGATGTGTCCCAGTTTTTGACTGGTACGGTATATGCAGTTGCCGAAATATGGATTCTTGTCCATTGGGTTGCATAATAATAATAACCAAAAGCGTAATGTGTATATGTGGTGATGCTTGGGAATTTTTGTTTTTGTATTAATTTTATATACTTCTATGGATGCAGTTCATCCTCTATAAGTGAAATGCACCCTTGATATTTATTCGACTTTTAAACGAGACAAATACATTTTTGGGTTTGTAGACCATAGGACAATATGGGTCCAAGGTTTAGAACCACTACTTACATAAACTCGCCACCGCGTTCAATTAGTGACAGCAGTCTGGCCTCCTTCTGGCCAGCCCTCAGCTCCAGACCTCTTACAGTGTGAGCAGCATAATCAAGGAATTATTGTCACGAAAGATGGCAGACAAAACAACCCCGTAAGCATCACAGTACTTTGCTATTAGCGTGTGGTTTTAAATGTCTTTAACGTTTGAGACGGTAGAGGTGGTGTGATGATTTGACACAAGAGGCCATGCATGCTTCATTAATAATTTCTCAGAAAAATACATGTGTAACATGACGGCTTTGGGAGAAAACAATGATTGAGATGGTTAGTGAGAGTTAATGTTAAATTTAAACAGAGGCTGTTGTTTTTAAAACATACAAAGTGATTTGATTTCTTACACTTGGGGTCTCTCAATCAAAACAATGGCGTGATTTGATGACGTCGCAGTCACGTGATGACACTGGGTCGCATGTCTACCGCCCACCAACAATACAACCAAGGCTATTGAGACTATTGTTTTCTGTAACAGTATAAGATATACGTCTGACACCCACTGAGGTTAAGACTAAATGTTTTGAACGAGTCAACGCCATCAAATTAACTCATTATAATCATTGTTTTGGTTGACAGCTCCCTGGCGGAAGAAATGACACACTGCATGTCTGAAGATGTTAAGCCTCAATTCAAAAATTCAAACAGGTCAAACTATATAATATATATATATATATATATATATATATATATATATATATATAATATATATATATATATATATATATATATATATATATATATACACACACACACATACATACATACATGTATATTACTTCGCATTGCTTAATGTTATGTTACATGGCCATAAAATGCACACAGCAGCACATGGTACGCTAAGCCAAGAAGCTAACTCACTAAATGTAAAGGAGAATGTTTTTTGTTTTTGTTTTTTTTTAAAGGATATTGCCAAGCACTCCTCGTTGCCGATTCCCAAGGAGGAATCCATTCTTAGCGGATGACAGCAAGTTCTACCAGAGGCTGGAAGGTCGGCTACGTGTTGGTTACCTCCATGCGTTCAGAAAAGAGAGAAAGTTAAATCCCCACCCGGTGAGGCAAGCGGCAACGGCGGCCTTCCGGGGTGACAGCTGCTCGGTGGTTTGGCTCGGACATCAACAGAGCCTTGATTTCAGAGTGTTAACCAGTCTGCCCATCACGATGAAATGCCTATTTTGGAGAAGGTGGTTAAATAACCATCCTTGGTGGCAAGAGACGCTAGAAGAAGCTAGTTTGGTTCCGGTTAGGACTTAAGGAATGGACTCCTGTCTCACTCCCTCCTTCACCCAGTCGCCTTCTTCTTGCTGTTGAAATGCAGTTGGCAATAGGTTATTGATAACTAGCGCCCCCTGTGTTCAGGAGTACGCACAACAATTTGTGAATTTGTTGATTACAGGGGCTTCGACCTTTTGCCACTGAAAAAATAATTTTGATATTCTTCACATTTGTGTTTATTAAACCCAACCCACTGTAGTTCAAGATATGCTAAGAACCTAAATATAGGTAGGCAAGGCACGTTTATTTGCATAGCACTATTCATATACAGAGTGCTTAACGAAAGCATAGAAAAATACAGAATAAAAGCAAGACGTAAAAATTACTATTACTATTAAAGCAATGTTAAGTATTAAAATATACATTACAATCGTAAAATAAAATGTGATGAAGTTATGCTATGATAATACAATGGAAAATAGAAATAGAAATATTAATACATAATAGAAAATGGATGGACTCAATTGTTGTAATTTTTAATCTGATGAATGGCGTATGGGCTGGTGTCAGGATGCGGCCACATATCTCCATTGGGAAGCTCCCTACTGTTTTCCACACCCTGACCCGGCATCTCCACAGTCAGCGTGGACATTTCCGCCATGCGGTACGACTGAGTGAGGTGACGGAAGGATGAGGCATCCGAGACGTCGTCATCGTCTTCATAGAGGTCCTCCATGAGGTCCTTGTTCTGTCTGCTGGAAGATTTCAGCTCATCATTCAGATCCGACACCAGCTCCTTCACATCCTTCACCAGTGTGGAGCGGAGGCCAAACAGACAGAACAGGAAGACCAGACCAGCACAGATGCCAGAGACAAAATATAGAGCCACTCTCTCAGGGACTCCTGAACAAGAAAACCATGTATGACGTGTAAGAGGAAGCAAATTAACAGTATTCTTCACTCCTAGGATTAAAATTGGTTGGCATGTGAATAAATGTGCATTGATTGGTAATGCATACAGGAGGCTTCTGTGCAGTTATACATTTTAAAACAAACTTAATTCTCACATTAATTAAAAACAATAGGTAACTTTTAATATAATATAGTGCACACTGATAAGGTGATGCGTACTGGAAGCTTCTGCAGGGTCTTAACACATTGAAATAACCTTCACTCTAACATTAACTCAAAAGAAAAGTCACTTCTTACACACTAAAGTGGAGTTTCTGATACAATTAGGTCCGAACATGATGAATTTGGAAAGGTATCCATGCTTTTAACTCTGTGTAACTGCAATAATGTGGGTATATGTTGCAAAGGACAGTGGATTTACAATAATATTTGCTAAGAAAATGCAAATATTCAAAGTTGAATACTTATAATTAAATGAGAACTAATGGTGATTAATTGTACATTTCAGCTGTAAGCTGTATTGTCTGTACCAAATATAACTATACGGAACAATTTGTTTTGTCATCAGCAGACATGCTAGATGCTATATTACAATATATATATAAGGATATACTGTATAATAATATTATTTAAATATATTTTAATAATAATATTTTCATATGAACATATATATTATTTAAAATATAAAGTGGTGTATGGCAGTAAGAGGAAATGTCAATTTTTTAAAACTTTGAAACCCTCTGTATGACAAAATATGTCTCGAAAGTATGTTGCAAAACTCTTGCAATGTGTAAGCCACATTCATATTTAACTTAATAAAACCGTAAAACCTATTGCATATTTAACTTCTAAGTCCGTGCACATACCCAACACTTTTTCTATCATCTCCAGAAAGTTGGTTATTAGCACATTTTGAGGCCTGTAGGTGGGGCCAGTGTACCATCCACCTGCAGGCAAGAAGGGGGAAGTACCTGGGCTCAGACCAGCCAGTCAAAGTCAAAGAATGCTTCCAAGACATTAGCGTAGCATAGTATAGCAGTACTTGTAGTAGAAGTGAAAGTAGTTGTATGTGGGTTTTTTTTTTTTTTTTACACTTACCGTGTGTATAGTCTGAGATCATAAAAGGATCCGTCGACCCCCGGCCCACGTCTTCCAGAAGATACCTGGGCACTATAAATAAACAACTTATTCTGTATGTATATCTATTTACAGACCTGATCAAAATCTTAAGACCAGTTGAAAAATTGCTAGAATTTGCATTTTGCACATTTGGATCTTAATGAGGTTTTAAGTAGAGCTACAATATGCAAAAACGAGAAGGGGGAGTGAGACAAAAAGCACTTTGAAAAAGTAATTTATTGAAAACAACAATTAAACTGAAACAGGCTGTTTATCAGCTGATCAAAAGTTTAAGACCATCGCTCAAAAAATAACAAAAAACTCTCCAAACCAGAACAAAAAATGTTCTCAGTAGGACTCAGTAATGAGTAGCTCCACCGTTCTTGTTAATCACTTCAAAAATTGGTTTGTGCATGCTTGATGCGAGTGTTTCCAGGAGGCTAGTGGGAACATTGCTCCAAGTGGTGAAGATGGCTTCACCAAGGGCATCAACTGTCTGGAACTGATGGCCATGTTTATAAACTTCCCTAGCCATCCATCCCCAAATGTTCTCTATGGGATTTAAATGAGGGGAACATGCAGGATGGTCCAAAAGAGTGATGAAGAAGTCCTTGGTCAAGCGAGCATTGTGAACTGCAGCGTTGTCCTGTTGAAAAAGCCAGCTGTTACCACACAGACGAGGGCCCTCAGTCATGAGGGATGCCCGCTGCAACATCTGCACATAAGCATCCGCCGTTTGACGACCCTGCACCACCTGAAGCTCCGGTGTTCCACTGAACGAAAAAGCACCCCAGACCATGATGGACCCCCCTCCACTGTGCCGGGTAGAAAACATCTCGGGTGGGATCTCCTTGTCATGCCAGTAATGTTGGAAGCCATCTGGACCGTCAAGGTTACATTTTTTCTCATCAGAGAATAAAACTTTTTTCCACCTTTCAATGTCCCATGTTTGATGCTCCCTGGCAAAGTCTAAACGGGCAGTTTTGAGGCGTTGAAGGAGACGAGGTCTTTGAATTTGTTTTTTAAACCCTTTTCCTGCAGATGCCGTCTGATGGTTATTACGCTGCAGTCGGCACCAGTAAGGACCTTAATTTGGGTCGAAGATTGCCCTGTGTCTTGATGGACAGCCAATCAGATCCTCCAGCTCAGCGCAGGTGTGATTTTTTTTTGGCCTACCACTTGACTTTTTTGTTCCATAATGCTCAGGATCTTTCACAAAATTCAGAGTGACTGTCTTACTGCTCCCAACCTCAGCAGCAAAGGCACGCTGCGAGAGGCCTTGCTTATGCAGCTCCACAATCCAACCACGTTCAAAAAGAGAAAGCTTCTTAGCTCTAGACATCAGCAGGCCATGACAGTGTGAATGCCTGACAGAAAATGAACATTTTGAGCAGATGTTGGCTTTCATAGCCTGTGGTCTTAAACTTTTGATCAGCTGATAAACAGCCTATTTCAGTTTAATTGTTGTTTTCAATAAATTACTTTTTCAAAATGCTTTTTGTCTCACTCCCCCTTCTTGCTTGTGCATATTGTAGCTCTACTTAAAACCTCATTAAGATCCAAATGTGCAAAATGCAAATTCTAGCATTTTTTCAACTGGTCTTAAGATTTTGATCAAGAGTGTATATAGGCTTTATTTTAAGATGTGTAGAGAAGCCTTTTCACCAGATTTTCTAAACTTGCGAAGTGATGGGCGTATACACAGACTCAACGAGCTGGGGGTGGGTCAGAGGTGGTATCATAAACTGTATATGAGGAAGGAGGTTTTGCCTTCATGACATCATGAAAAGCCACAACTTCAAAAGCAAGCGTTTGAGTGCCTCTTCTCTCAAATGTGGTGCAAACAAATGACGGAGATGATAGATTTTTCCCACATTTGGGGCTCATAAATGGGTTCTTGGGACACATGTTGGTGACACATGATTAGAAAGTGGCTTTGCATAATGGGGGACCTTTAAACAAAAACTAGAACGTCAGTTGTCCAGTTTCTGCAAATGGCAGCGTGCACTCAGGCAGGAATGAGGCAGTAGGTTGTCATTATAACACATAAACATAAGTCAACACAAACTCCAAGCTTCTTTCTAGTTCATGGATGATGTAAAACAAAATTATTACATTGAAAGGACCAGAAAATGCACCCCTCCAGATTTCAACGGATTCTGCTACCCCTCCGCAGTTTCATAAAATCAAGTTTTCTAGTTTTTGCCAACAAGCTAGCCTAATAAACCATCAAACGGCCTACAAAACAAAGACCCCTTGCCTAACGTTTCAGTTCCAAGCATGCATGCAACAGTCGGTTGACTTCCTCACCACAAGTGTAGGACACTCGCAGGTGTTTCCTGGTGCCGGGGAAACACGGGTCCCCAAATGTTTGAGTATCAGCCAGCACTGAACAGTTCACTCGACCATGACAGCGGCGTGACACCCTCCTTAGAGCCGACGGCGACAAACACTCTAAAAAGCAAAATGGCAGTCTATTCACTGAAGACCACATTGAAAAATGATCTGTTTTTGTGATGCTGACCCATGTCCACCAACGAGCCCCCTCCCTGAGGACATAGGGGGCTTCCGTGCAGCAGGTGTCCGAACGTGGCCGAGTAAATGGCGAGGACCGTGTCGTTTTTACACACCAGCCTCAGACGTTCGTTCTCGCACACCAGCCGTGTGCGGTGGTGCGCTGCAAACACACAACAGGAAGACACACAAGACTGAGTAGAACTGCCGACAGGTGTCTCAAATATTGTGCTCATCCCTGTTAGACTTTATAAGTTCTGAAGAAAAACATTCCCAAGAAAATGAACGCGTCATTACTGATCAAAGTTAAGATACATGTCATGATCTGTGTGCTGCTCTGTTGCCCTCTGGCTGTTTTCTGTTGCAGCACACAGGTACCGGCAGGAGGAGCTAATTTGACACACCTGCAGGCAATTAAGGAAGCTCTTCTTAAGCTGCAGTCCAACACTTGGCCAGTGCTGGATTGTTACTCAGCCTACGCCAACTACCTGCTCTTTCCAGCATCTAGTTACCTCGTATTGCTACTCTCTGGTCATTCGCTACCTTGTTTGCCTGTTCCTCCTGCAGTTGGGTTTTTCCCTGCAGTGGTGAGTCCTTATCCTGCTTGATTGTTCAGCAGCGTTTTCATTTCTATTCTGCCTACCTTTTTGTGCAGTTTTTTGTGTTTTTCTCTCTGCTAGTTTATGCAGCACTCTTAGTTCACTTACCTTTTTCCCTGTGACTAGGTCCAGGAGTTTTATGTTGTACTTTCTAGTTTTGTTGTATGTTTTTCCCTACTTGTGGACAACCTTTGTTAATAAACCCTTTTGTTACGATTGTGCGGTCTCTGCATATTGGAATCCAAGTCCCGGCATAGCCGTTCCTAACAATACAGCGTTCTGTTTTAATATTTTTACTTCTTAGTGTTGACTTCTTTTTAAACTTGTACAACAGTTATGGCTGGTGAGTTGTTACGTAATCTGTGTGGAGTTTGCATGCTCTCCCCGTGTGTGGGTTTTCTCCGGGTACTCCGGTTTCCTCCCTCATTCCAAAAACATGCATGTTAGGTTAATTGGCGACTCTAAATTGTCCATAGCTATGAATTGTGCCACCCGAGTGAGAACAAGCGGCACAGAAAATAGATGGATGTAAGTTGTTAAGTAAAATACCACTTGGTGAAAATTGGACTTTCTGTTTCCGTTATTTGGAGTCGGGGAGACTGGGGACAGTTGCAACACTTTTTACATTACTCTCAATTACTCAGAGACTATTTAGACTAGGCACACCAAATCTTTACATAGTAAACCTACATCTGTCTGCTAAATACCCATACCATTTAAAGATGGCTACATATAACATATCAATCACAATATTTATTTGAATCAAAAAATTAAGACGTTGCAACTGACCCCAAACCTGGGGACAGTTGCAACATATCAAAAAACATAACCTTTTTACCAAAATGTTATGCTTTTTGTTTAAATAACCACAGTATACAATATTAAAGTATTTAATAAGTTTAGTTTTGTGTAAAACATAGTCCTACTTTGAGTAAATGTGCAAATGTTACGGAAGCTATAAAAACTCAATATTTCAGTTTGGGACAAAAAGAATAGAATAATTTGGAGTGCAAAAACATTTATTAAACATGTGAACAAACAGTGAACAGTTTTAGTGAACAAAATTCACATTGTTTTAAAACTCCAGTGAATATAAAGTTTGATTTTTAAGTTTTGTTAAAGGCACACAAATGCTTAAAAAATAAAACTGCAACACTCGCCTCTTCCCCAACAAATCTGCTGCCTTGTGAACTATTTCAGCAGTTTCTGAACAATTGTAACTCACAGAAAAAAAACAAACATCTTCTTCCTCTTCAGAGTCTGATTCTTCTCTCTTCTTTTTTTTGGTTTTCTTTACACTTTTCTTTGTAGTTTGATGTTCCTGTATTTTTTTTTTTGCCTTCCTCTGTTCAGATTTTTAATTATTTTGTTTATCATTAGCATTAATTTCTTATGATTCCCTATTCTGCCCATCATGAGCGGTAAAATATATTAATTGTGCCTAGTGTGGTCTATTTTGATATTAGCATGACAGTTGCAACAGTTGCAACCGTCCCCATAGTATCAGTCAGGACAAAACACCATGTGCTAACTAGCCACAGTGACATTGACAAATGTAAGCAATGTTTCTGAATAGTCAACAAAACAGTGATTCAAACCAGGCAGGTTTGGAGTAATTCATACAAAATATTAGGATAGTATGACAAAAATACAGCTCGTGAAAAAAGCTACTTTCATACCTCCAAAACAACTTTGTCTTGATAGAAGCTGGACCAGATGCGCAATATGGCCGCTTTCTTCTTGGCGAGTAGAGGGTCTAACTGAGCATGTGCGGTATGAGTGTCATTACTCTAGCATGTTACTGATTAGACAAATAAGGCTTGTTGCAACAGTCCCCTGTTGCAACTGTTCCCAGTCTCCCCTATATGGAAAGGTTCCATTGTATTGCAAAATGCATCTAATGCATCAACATGCATCTAGACACAAACGTACGCAAAACTCCATTACAACATGTAAAAATATTGGAAATTACACTGAAATGGCTCTCATTTCACAATACAGTTTTTCTAGTATACTCAAGCTTCTTTCACACAGCAATGCCTTAAAATTGGTGCATTCATGGTGCATGCTTCCTCAAGGCTTGAATTGGTGGATGGTGGGTCGGCATTCATTTTACATTTTACACAATACATAATTTCTATAATGTACGCATGTCCGGTCGCATCGGTTTATCGTTCAAAACCCTGCTATCTAGCTTAGGGCCCTATGATTTCCGCGTTAACGGAATCGTGGACGGAATCGTGTGGGAGAGTATTTCCCTGGTGGATGGCTCAATCGTGGCGGAACCCTGCTGAAAAAAACAGCATGGAAATTATGCTCGTCAGTGCTGGTCTATGCTGGTCAGTGCTGGTCTATCCTGGTGCACCACACTGGTCTATGCTGATGGACCATGCTGTTATGCTGGTCACCAGAACCAGCATACCTGCAGGAAAACACAACATATGCTGGTAGCTGGTCTACGTTGGTTTTTCCAGCAGGAAATCTCATTACGGACACTAAACCGCCCCATCCCGAACTAAACATGTTGAAATGGCGATAAACACTGGCGAAAGTTGGTGGAACCTCTTCTTAGGGAGCGTGAATGGGAGCGAGTGGGGTTAGCTTAGTTTAGCGCATGCTAGCGTGTGTGTGTGTGTGTGTGTGTGTGCAACTCGGCCTGTTTCTCGGTGTTGTGTTTTACCACTTTCATGTAAGGAGGGTTTTACAACGCTCGATGACGTGAAAAAAGACGAGAAGCACGTTCATTCTTGCATGCAGCTCGTCTTAAGGTAAACAGACATTCTCAACACACAAAGAACACACTTCCCACCTTCAAAATAAGAGCGCCGTTTGCCCCATATCGTCTAACTGTGTACAGCAGTCCCTCGTTTATCGCAGGGGATGGGTTCCTAAAATAGCCCGCAATAAGAAAAATCTGCAAAGTAGCCAACTTCATTTTTTTTTACAATGATCATATACTGTATGTTTTAATGCTGTAAAACCCCTCACCATACACTTTATACACTTTTCTCAGACAGGCAATCACGTTTGATCACATTGTTGTTGTCAACACTCTCAAAGAAGTGTGAATTTTAATGCTCAACCTACAGGTGGGACACAAGAAATTATTAAGTCACTCATGCGTGCCTTTTCGTCCTGGCGCCGTTCCGCTGTACTGTGGCATTTTTGGATCCTTGTTAAAACATACCGTCGCAGTCCTTCGAACCGAACATTCATTTACAAGCAACAAGCTAGCTAGCGATGACGCAGGAGACATGCAGGGCGTCACGAAAGAGATTGATTGCCAATGGTCTACAGCCAATCAGGATGCAGAAAACAATGGGCGGTGCAGACAGATGCGTGAGGGAAGAGAGAGACACTCAACTTCCCACAATGCAATTCTTCTTAAAGGGCCAGGCCAATTTTTTTTTTAAAAAGCACAAAAAAATCCATGAAACATGAATCCGCAAACTGCGATAGAGCAAAATAAATAAGCGTGTCATAAAAAATATTCCATATGCAGTTGGAATTGCTTCGGTGACTACATCTTCCTTCATCACAAGCACGGGCATGACAGTGTATTGAAGACGTGTGCAGACGTTAGCCAAGCTACATCCATTTCTCAATTACTGGGCAAAATTGTGCATTGATGTCTTGCATCAATACA
The DNA here is from genome assembly GCF_027744805.1 of Dunckerocampus dactyliophorus. Classification (NCBI taxonomy): domain Eukaryota; kingdom Metazoa; phylum Chordata; class Actinopteri; order Syngnathiformes; family Syngnathidae; genus Dunckerocampus; species Dunckerocampus dactyliophorus. The sequence continues at coordinate 10,875,489 of NC_072829.1, read as the reverse complement.
TTTTTTCATTTAATTAACAGACATTTTATTCACTCACCCAAAAAGCACGCACCCTATGCTGGTAAAAACAAGTGTAAATGTAAAAAACGGAATTCTAAAAAGATTTAAACAGAAAAAAATGGAATTTGGGGAAAAATAAAACGGATTTCATGGGGCTCTGCCAGCTTGGCAAAGCGTGTAAACAAAGGTGCAAGAAAAGTCGAACAGGCATCGATTGGCATAGCCTGTGTCAAGCTGTCAAACCTAAGTCATTAAGGTTTATAGTTTTCATTGTCGAGGCAATAGGTGCGTCCCTTGTGCTCAATACAGGTGTTGGCAGCCCTACGTGACACAGGACGCATGTAGGGTTAGCCGCCGCACGCCACTCGGTTTTTGCGATCGGCTTTGAAAGGCTATCGGCATATGCCGATCACACGTTTTTTTTCTGCTGTTACCCTGCTGTAGCCTACCTGGTCTGCACTTGTACGACACTAGTAGGTACTTGCTGGTGAGAGGACAGGGGTCGTGACCAAACACGGGGCTGAAGACTGGAATTTGACAGGAGCGCTTATCCTGACACTCTGACAGCACTTTCTGCATGGAAAAATAACAATGACTTTATCACACGCAGACAATGTAACATCAGCACAATGATCACCTTGACAGCGACCGGAGAGGAGCACTCAGTGTCCTCCTCCGTGGTTAGATTTGTCTTCAGGCTGGGACATAAATACTGATGAGGAACACGCCGTCCATAGAAGGCCGCTAGGATGGCCACCGACGTCCGGGTGGGACACTGGATGGTGAGCGTGTCCCCTTCACAAGCATGAGCCGTGTGATTCTTGAGGATGCTGTGAAGATACACTACAGTACAGACAAACAATGAAACTATGACACTGATGCTGTCTCTAAATCGCATCTACTGTATGTACAGAATATTCATTTCAGTTCCTGACGAGATCCGAGGTGGACATTTTGTGCCATTCCGCCATTTTTTCTATGCTCATGTTGGCTGTGTGAAATGTAGCTGAAATTGTATAAATGTTTTAAAACATTTTAAAATGTATTTATTCTGTTTATTTACAAGGGACAATGCATATTGACGAATATGCCGGATTATTGCACAACTACTAGTTTCCATCTGTAGTCCCCTGGCAGGTAACATGAAATAACAATAAACGATGTAAAAATAATACACAATAAAAAATAAACACAGAACATGAAAAGGCTAAAAAAAAAAGGCTAAAAGCGGTCACAGACTTGGTTTTGACTTGGAATTGTAATTTTGATTTCTTAAATGAGCATAAAATGGCACAGCTACATACAAAAAAACAACGCCTTTGTTCCTTGCAAACAAAAAATGCCCAAATGTACTTTTTGATGCAAATATTTCAAGTTGGACTATTGGCTTGTCCACCATTTGCCACTACTTTTTCCCATTCAAAGCCTGCAAACCAGCAAAACCTCTCAGCTTTTACTGTTTTCTGCAAGGCTGCGTTTGATGGAATAGTGTACAACAGTACATCAGGGACGCATACGGAAAAATCAAAGAATGCTAGGGCCACTTTGATATTTGCTTTTTTTGTTTTTAGCTACGTTTACATTTAGATTTGCTCCGGCATATCTGACTCTAGTGAGGACGTACAGTAAGTACTAAGCCTTGCGATCTTGTGACATCCTCAATCTGTCTGTTCCTCGTGTCAGAACTGAACTGGGGAAGAGAGCGTTCCGTTTTGCAGCCCCCACAGCGTGGAATTTTTTACAGGCTGAACTAAAGCTCTCAGAATTCATCCCTTTTGGAGCCTTTCGGACCTTGCTGTTGGACAACGAGCGTGAGACCACAGAACAGTGCCTTTGTTTTAAATAGCTTTTATGTATTTATCACAAAACACCTGCACTTTACAAAGTGTGTGTATTCATATACATTGTTTATTGTCGCCTCCTAGATTTGTATATTTTATCACGTGTGACGTGTGCTGCTGACCTCTTGGCCAGGTCACCCTTGTAAAAGAGATCCTGATCTCAACGGGTTTTTATCTGGTTAAATAAAGGTTAATAATTGTTTTTTTTTTAAATAGTACGATATAGAAAATGCATTTTCATTTCCATTGGCTCCAGCAACGTTCCCTCTAGGCTGATTATCGGGGCACCGCCTACGCTCTCATCTCATTGGCTGATTTATACAGCGCGTACGTGAGTTTGTGTGAGAGACAGGCTTCTCCCTTCAACCTCCCTTCCTCATCGTAGTCGCCCTTAAACTAGTTGATTGTTTTTGTTTTTCACTTTTATTCATTTAGAGTAATCTTATTTATTACCTTATTTAATATTGGAATGTTACTCTACTATGTTTATGCTAACATTTTCTTATATTTTCCCACCATATTTGGTGGACTTTGAATATTTTGAAGGGCCAAAGGAGGGGAAGATCTTGGAACGAATTAGGCTATTTACATGTATTTTACGCTTCGTATAACGTAAAAACCCTATAACGTAAAGGTTCTCGGAACGGATTATTTATGTTGTACGGGCGTCTACTGTATCTTGATACAGTAATAGAGTGAATCAAATAAATCATTTCACAGTTTATATTTTGCTGCATTCAGCCAGGATAGGCTCCAGCTTACCCGTGACCCTAATGAAGACAAGCGGTATAGAAAATGTGTGTAATTTTTTTCCCACATTTTTTAAGTGACTCACTCACTCTTAGTTCAGTGTCGGCTTATGTGTGCATCCTACGAGTAACACTGGCTTTTCGCAGGCCGTATTACAGTCATCTTTGAAGACAAGTCGCGGGCCGCAAAATGTGACTCGGCGGGCCGCAAATGACCCACGGGCCACGAGTTTGAGACCGCTGTTGTAGCGCAACTAAATAAAATCCAGCCTGAAAGGTAAATAAAATAAACACATGAACACATAAACACAAAAATGTATTCTGTACCATTTTGCAATACAACTCAACAACACAAGACAACGAGTGGTAACTGTCACGGGCGCGATGTATCTTGGAACGCAATCGGTTCTACGCATGTGCAGAACGCGTCTGCATCCGGTCGGCCCGTTTTTCGGCAGTCACACATTAGTCACGTGTAATGTACGCCACCCGTCGACCTATTTTATGTGTCATAAAATAGGGGCTGCACAGAAAGAACACAAGCCAGTCCATGGGGCAAAAACGGTTGGGGACCACTGTCCTACATCATCCATGTCACCTCTATCTTTCGTGATCGCGTCACTACTAAAGGTAGACACTCCGCCAGACAAGCTCTGTGACAGTGTTAGCTGCCTGTATTTTTAGTCTCTCCTCGATTTTTGCATATTTTTTCGCCATTTTCCTCTCTCAACCCACAATCCGTCTTCTTCATAGACAACCTGTCGCTGCCGGTTGGAGGAAAAGAGAACTGTTGCCCCCGACTGGGCCAGAAATACATTGCCTACAAGTCAGAAATTCACACAGAAGATGAATAAGACTTTGATCTGTAGCTCCCGTGAAAAAAAGCAAAAGACGTCAATAGACGTGTGATTTCTTGCTTTAAATCTGACACTCATCTCAGGGCCTATTAAGAAAATGAACGATTGATATGTACTGTATATTTCGGACTGATGTTGTTTTTAAATGTAGACTTATCTAACGTGGAAAGGAATCTTAATGCAGCTGTCATTAAGGTCAAACAAGTGAGTCAATTTTAAGGAACTCTTAACAGTTAAAAACATGATTCTTAAAAGGTTTGACGTAATATTTTACTGACTGACTCATTTATAAGCTAAAAAAAATTGCCATTTGAAACTGGGTGGTGCCGCAGTCATTGGGTGTAGCTTTTAGTTTATTTGGACTATGACCACACATGTAAACATGCACAACAATAGAAAATGGACAAGCGTATCTGTGTGTGTGTGTGTGTTTTGAGACTTCAAGAAGGCAGTACCAGGCACGAGCTCACAATGAACTATTCTCAGAGGCTTGAAGTCCATAGAAACACACAAAAATTGTCACAAATAGACAATAAAACAAAAATCCTATGACATAATAAGTCATGAGAGCTCTGTCTGTCTTTCAGTCTACTTGAAACTGTAATCCTGCGAATCACCAAATAAATACCATACATTCTGTACTTGTTACAACATACAGTATAACTACTAAACTTAAAAACAATAAGACTTACAAGAGAAGTCAGGGGCTGCATTAACAGTGTGGATCCCCACAGCCAAAAAACAGAGGAACCAGCAGAACCTCCTTGGTGCTGTCATTGCGCACAACTCCTCCTGTCGTCTTGTGTTACTGTTGACGAGAACGGTGTCTCAATGATGCCTTTGTTTGTTTTTGCCATGAAGCCGCTTTTTCACAGAGAATTCAGTGTGGTGAATGTGGATATATGCAAAGGTTGCAAAACGTTAAAATAAAATTTGCCCCCATTTTCACACCCAATCTGGCCATTGAGCCCAAAATGTAACATATTTGGAAGTATAATTGATAAGTTAGTGGCTTTTAGCACTTTTCTAAACAGAACACAAACAGACAATAAAAAGTATCCCATCGGCTAATAAAACAATTTGCATATGCCTGCCACGGCCACCAGGCTGTTAGAACAGTAAAAAACGTAAATTACTGGCAACCTGTTCATATATAGCGGGGGTCTCAAACTTGCAGGATCATATTTGGCAGACTTGAAATGGAAGAGAGGAGTGTAAATGCGGCCTGTAAGATCTGGCCTGAGCCAAAGTTACTCATGAAAAGCAAGTATAAGCCTCCACTGAACTAACAGTAAGCTTATCGGTCACTAGACAGAACCTACAATTGCAGTGCTAACACAAAGTAAAACATGTAAGAGGTACGTAAAGACACATAGGGCAACTACTACTATGGTGAACTATTAACAACTCCAAACACATAACTTCAGCAACGTTTTACAAATCAAGTACCACAAAGCATGCTGGGAGCCGCCATCACTCCAGATTATGGTTGGTGACAAAAAAGTATATGAAATATATCAAACTAACTAGTATTAAACACTACTATGGATCAATGATACCTTTTACTCTGTTTTTATTTTTATTATTTATTTATTATATGTTTATACACCAGCATACACTAGGTCCCCAACTTACAAACATCTGACTAGCGAACACTCGCGGATACGAACACAAGCCGACTGTTTATATTTTATTTTATTTTGCCTTGTAGTCAGTCACTCAATCAGTATTTATACTGCTACTAGTGCCCTCTACCAGTAGAGGGCACTGTGACACTGCTAATGCAGCCTTAGAGCTAATGAGACCAACAGAGGAAGAGTTGGAGATACAGTATAAAGCTAAATGGAAAGATAAATTGTACAACCCGGACAGAGCGTGTGATTAAAGTTTATGAAGAGTTAATAGGCCTGCTTAATTCTACACCAAACATAGAACAAGACCTCTTTTAGAAGAGTCTAACGACGACGACAATATCTCCTCCACCTCCACCACAACGACGTATCCACTCCTCTTCAAAGGTAAATAACATTTATCATTACGTATTATTATATCACTTTTATTATTGTTTTTTTCATTAATTATCCTCGTTTAATATTACTACTGCATCCAAACTCATATTTACATACAGTACATACTCATATACTGTATATGTATACACGTACATGTAGTACCTATATCATTGGTAATATTACCTTTTCCCCTACTTAAGAACGATTCGACATAACAACGGTCGTCTGGAACCAATTGTGTTCGTTAGTTGGGGACTTAGTGTAGTTCAAATCAAAGGTGTGACTCATTTTGGCTTTTATAGCGTGTACGAGACAATGCTGGATAAGGACTTAAAAAAATCCGACACACGGGCACCACAACAAATACGAACAACCTCATGAACAACCGTTTGTCACCACGCTTGCGGAGAAAACTGGTTAGAGAAATGTTCACTTTTTTTCTGTTCAAATGCTTAAATGATGTGTTGTTCAATCAAGAGATGTGTGTTTGGTTTATATTTTACGTTGTCGTGCTGTTCAACCTTATCAGGTCATTCTCTGTCTCTCTCCGGTGAATACGTCACTCCTGTCATACAACATTAAATGTTTATTTTTGATATGCTTCTACTTTACAGAGTTGATCTTCCGCACTTGAGAGACATGAGATGTTGTGTTTTAGTCAATAGCCATATCTCAGGCCAGGTTTGCCTAGTTACATAATATATAATGGGGATGACCGATATTGGCTTTTTTGCTGATAACCGATTTGCCGATATTGTCCAACTCTCAATTTCCGAGAGTCAACTGATCAAGTATCTTTCTTGGTATTGTCTTGTTATCTACCGAATCAAATGGGTTCTCTTCACCATTGTCCCAAAGAGTCTTGATTTCTAAGTCCATAGTAGTCCTTTCTGTGCCCATGGCACATACCATATCCATATCCATGTCTGTATGCATACATTCATCTCGATACAGAAGAACAACATTGTCATTTGAGCTGATAGTAGGATAGTCACTTTTCCCAGTGTTTTTTCTCCTTATCTGTGGTGTATCTCAGCAAAAAAGTCATTTGTTCCATTGTTCCCCATTCACCGATTGTTGAAAGTTCTTTTGATGATCATTTTTTAGCTTTTGCTTTCTTACTACCAGCCAATAATATCTGCAATAAATATCTACTGTAACTTCATCTGGTAGGTTTCCCAAGTATGTGACCTTCAAAGTAGGGGTTATCTCTATTCTGATGGTTTGTCTGATTGCAGAACTAACATAACTGTCCAATCTGTAACGATAATTGGACAGCTCCAGAAAATATGATAATGACCTGCTGACTTTATCCCCCCACAGTCTCCAACAATGCCCATCGTCTGGTTTGTCATTCTGTAGTTGCTTAATTCTGGGGGTAATAAAGAACCTCATGTTGTTCTTCTATATAAATTCTCCCCGCAGTGGGGAACTAGATGAAGTATATTGTGTTTTACATATGTTTGTCCAATCTTCTTCAGTTATACGTTTGCATCTTTTTCCAACTTGTTTTTGACATATTTTGTAGAGAGGCCGTTCTCTTCTTGTAGGGAAGAATAAATTCTAAAAATATTTTTTGGATTTGTTTTTCCATTAACAATATCAACAACAAATGTTATGAGACTTACACCTACGCACTCAGTAATTTGAATATGATTTTCAAAATAGGATCTTAGCTGTAGGTATTAGTGATGGACATTACGGCTCTTTTGGCTCTTTCGGCTCCCAAGTGGCTCCTCAGACTTTTTGTCTTACTTTATTACCACATTGTGTGTATTGTGTAAAATGAATCACTCGTGTAAAAAATACACGAAAGCAAATGTTTATTATTTAAATGGACTCATTTAAACCCCAATGAACAGCTACAAAAATATATTATAACACAATGTTATATTATAAAATACAAAAACAAAGACCCATCTCTACAGACAAATTGGATCAAAATAGGTCAAATGTCTTCATGCAAATTTCTCATGAATGAATCACCACTAAGAGTACCACAGCATGCGCAACCGTCGTTCGCGACCGACACATCACTCATAGGTAACGATAAAAATCTCGTTTCTCTAAATTGTGTGCTTCTGTGAGTTGTTGAAAGGTTTTCAGTTCCCCTCCAGTGGAGATAGTACAGTAGGAGGTGATCCCTCCACTTATCCATTGCTTGAATCTCCAATCCGAAATGTTGTGTTTTCTCAATGAGTTTAAAATAGCTTTACTGTTTGTCAGACACCTAAACTGAAATCCTGTTTACACTTACAGTGCTGTGAAAAACTGTTTGCCTCCTTCCTGATTTCTTAATTTTTTGCATTTTTGTCACACTTAAATGTTTCAGATCCTCAAACAAATTTAAATATTAGTCAATGACAACCCAACTGAACACAAATTGCAGTTTTTAAATGAAACTTGAAACTTATGGTAATGGAAGAAAAACAATCCAAACCTACATGGCCCTGTGTGAAAATGTTATTGCCCCCCGTAACTGAATTGAGATTAATTGAGATCTATCAGTCTGGAAAAGGTTATAAAGCCATTTCTAAAGCTTTGGGACTCCAGCGAACCACAGTGAGAGCCATCATCCACAAGTGGCGAAAACATTGGACAGGGGTGAAACTTCCCAGGAGTGGCCGACCGGCCAAAATAACCCCAAGAGCACAGCAACAACTCATCCAAAAAGTCAGAAACGACCCAACATCAACAACCACATCCAAAGAACTTCAGGCCTCACTTGCCTCAGGTAAGGTCAGGGTTCATGACTCCACCATAAGAGAGACACTGAGCAAAAATGGCCTGCATGGCAGAGTTCCAAGACCAAAACTACTGCTGAACAAAAACAACATTAAAGCTTGTCTCAATTTTCCCAGAAAACAACTTGATTTTCCCCAAGACCTTTGGGAAAATACTCTGTGGTCTGACGAGACAAAAGTTGACATTTTTGGAAGGTGTGTGTGACACACATCTGTCGTAAAAGTAACGCTGCATTTCATAAAAAGAACATCCTACCAACAGTAAAATATGGTGGTGGTAGTGTGATGGTCTGGGGCTGTTTTGCTCATTCAGGACCTGGAAGACTTGCTGTGATAAATGGAACCATGAATTTTGCTGTCTACCCAAAAAATCTTGAAAGAGTTTACAATAAAATCATGTACTTTTTCAATTTGTTTACTGTTTACAAACTGACATTCGGCCACCTTAAATTCTTCAACATGACTGTCATTTTTGTCTTGTTTTTAATAGGAAATGTGCCTTTGTGGGGTTTTATTATTTCCCTGGCATTTTTGTGAATTTTTTAAAATCTGATTTGTGGGACTTTTTTCTTCTGTATGTGTTGGCAAAATCAATATTCCCTTGTAGTCAACAGAGAAGGTTCTGTTCTGCTAAGATAAGGCATTTTTTCCAGGTTGTCACTTCCAGCTGCTGTGTGTGTCCAGCAGAGATACTGTGTGTGTGTCTCTCTTAACCAGATAGCGCCTTCCTATCGTTTTGTCTTTTTGAGAGCTTGGAGAGGAAGTGAGAGGTCATTGGCGATTCCTGTTTCTCCGCCGTTTCCAGGAATATTCTGGAAACCCCTTCTGCATAGGGGAATATCCTTACAGTGTTGCCAGAATCAGCTTTTTTGATTTACAACACAGCGGTTGGCACTTCAGCGCCTCTTTTCCTTTTTGTGCCCCTTCTCTAGTTCAACCCTGTCTGCTGTTGTCATAGCAACCAAACACTAACATGCAACACAATGGGGGACTGGAAGCATTTGTCACACAATCTCTAATAAACACTCCCTCCTCAGGCAGCAGAACGGACGCTATGATGATCAATTCAATAGTGCGCAAACACTTGTGGCACTCCCACTTTTTTCCACAGTAAAACTCCATTCACTTTCATTAAAAAGGGTCTTTGAAGTGATGCATTTTTCTTGCTTGGCCATTCTGGAACATCCAGATTGCAAGAAATGCACTTTTTGTACGAGCCTCCCTCAGTTGCGTTCCCCCGCAATGGCTGACAGCATCAGAGTTCCAGGATTCATTCGTCACTCTCCCACAAAGTGATGAAAATTCCTAAGACAACCTCAGCCCAGATAAGATAAATAAGACAAGAACTTGGCACACGTGTGCAGTTTCTCTTCAAATTCCTTGTAAGCCCTCGCATTATGTTACTCATGATTTATTTTAAGGAAGTTTTGAACAAGGGGGGGTTTAAATTCCACTTCCTCCATTTACAGAAAATGATACCCACTTACTGTAAATGCCAAGCATTGGAGTATTCGTAGCCCCACCGCAAAAAACCCCCGCATAATATAAAGATAGTTATGCAAGAAACAAGAACAAAACAATTGGAAAATTTGACAAAAAAATACATATATTTTTTAAGGAAAAACCCTTAAGAAAACTGTCCAAAAGATGTTTCTTTTTTAATTTATTGGCCAAGTTCTTTTTCATTAATATTTACACATTTAACATACATTTACTACATTTACAAATAAATGAAAGTGAAAGCTTTTAACGTCATGCTTTATTGTGACTATTGGGTGAATTAGGACCTGAACATAAATTAAATTAGATTAGATTACTAAAAAAAAAATTCTGATATGATCAGTTTTATTTTATTTGACTATATTATCATACAATTGTGTGATTTAGGAATTAAAGTAGGTTAAATTATCTTTTCTCCTTATTTTTCCGAAGGGCACACACGCAAGGAATGATTCAAGTTCTGATATAATGTAATCTAAAGTACTTTTATTATTTCTTTGGTATTAGTTTATTTGAACATGAGGTTACAATGGAATACATCTCATAAATCATCCTTTCACAGTTCCACATGTCCAAAAGGAGTAGGAAGAAGCAAAGCTTATCTCAATTTTCCCAGAAAACAATTAGATTTTCCCCAAGGAAAATACTCTGGTCTGACATGACAAAAGTTTACATTTTTGGAAGGTGTGTGTGACACACATCTGTCGTAAAAGTAACTCTGCATTTCATAAAAAGAACATCATACCAACAGTAAAATATGGTGGTGGTAGTGTGATGGTCTGGGGCTGTTTTGCTGCTTTAGGACCTGGAAGACTTGCTGTGATAAATGGAACCATGAATTCTGCTGTCTACCAAAAAAATCCTGAAGGAGTTTACAATAAAATCATGTACTTTTTCAATTTGTTTACTGTTTACAAACTTACATTCGTGCACCTCAAATTCTTCAACATGACTTTTATGCCTCTTTGTCACATGTAAAGCAAGTCATTTGTATTAAATGCTAACTTTGATTTTTTTTTAAGACACACAAAGCGACCCTGAAGGCTCCTTTTATGCCTCTGTCGCGTGAAAAGCAAGTCATTTGTATTAAATGCTAACAAAATATTCCTTCCAATCCACCCATACATGTCTAATAGTGCTGGAATGTGAATAGTTAATGAATTGACTAACCTGTGTGTATTGAGTCATGGCTTTTTCACTTCCTGGATATTACAATATATAGTATTCACGTTGCTATTTTAAGCTCCCCTCATAGAGTTTGGCAGCTGGTATATAAGCGAGCGTGAACTCCGCCCCCCTTTCTGTAGACCCTCCCCCAGCACTGACAAGTATGTTGAGAGCGATATCCTCCTGTGGAGACCAAACATCAGCAGCCCTGAGGTGTCCCACCGCTTTCTGCTGAAAGATACACTTCAAACCAGACTTGAGGGAACTTTTTTCACAGCTTGGGGGTTTTATTTTATTTTTATTTTTTTTAAAAAAAGGACATTTTGGGACATAATGGCATTACGGCAACATTCAGAAAAGGAACCGAGCATTGAGTTATTTGTCAAGGTCAGTGTTTTCAGTTTTTCATTGTGTTAACTTGTTAGCTCTGCTTCCTTTTTGGACATGATGAGTTATATGTTTAATGTTCCTGAATGCAACCTTAATGTTACAAGAGTAAAGGTGCAGCGTTACAAGAAAAAAAAGTTGTACTATTACAAAAAAATGTTTTTATTGAATATAAATGTTTTGTTAAAAACCCTAATAAACATACAGATATAGTTTTTGGGATAAGTTAAAATAAAAGTGATTTAATTTCCCTTTATTATGAATATTGTGTTAATTAAATTACTGGGAGAAACATTTAATTACATTCAATTACATTTAAAGTATAGACACTTACTGTCAGTGGCAAGGATTAGTAGCCCCATTGAAAAGGAACAAAATACATTATAAAGCTATTTATATTATGGAAGCAAAGGTTACAAGAAAAACTTTTTTTTTTAGAAAAAAAACTCCAAAGAAAACCATGCAATAAGATTTTTTTGCTGAACAGCATGCAGACGACAAATAAATGAAGATAAAATCTTTTAATGCCATGACAGTGTGGTGAATAAATACTTGAACACATAAATAAAACCAGTTTCCTACATTTTATTTATTATTCTTTATTTATATTTTTACTTATTTGTTTTTATCTTGCATCTTGACAGGACGAGGACACAAATAAAATGAAAGTAAATTAAATGACTTTCATTCATCTAATGTAACCCAACCTTAAATGTTGCTTTTCCCCTCACATTGTTTCACAATTTGGAAAAAGGCCGCAGACTTCATATTAAAAAAAAACAATCAGATGCCAGCCTCCTCCATGGGTTTTGATTGCCTGATGCACTGCAGATGTCGGAACGTTTGTTTCCGTCAGCCGAGGGTCATGACATGTGTTGTTGTCGGGGTTTTTTTTTTTCTTTTTCTTATCAGAGCGCAGGCACAGCACCGTCTTATCGCAGCCAAGAAAAGTGAGCAGAGAGCAGGCTGGCTGGCTGGTTGGCCCCAACACTCACACAGACAGGCACACCCACTTTGCTGTATAGGGGGCCTTGTTTCGCCACCAAAACAGACATTTCTATACAGCATGCGGTCTGGAGAGGTTCACAGAAGGGCTGGAAAAGGTGGGGAACACCCTGGAACATTATTATCACCAGCTGCAAAATACAGTACACTTCGGGTCTTTCTTAACTGAGAGGTCCAAGGGAGGGGCTTATCCAGGCTCACGATTTTTCTTCATGAAGTAATCCGTCGGTTATGGTGACCTCAGCTGTTTTAAAAACACGACACAGGCGCACCCACTTTCATACAGATGCATGCAAACACACACTACCACCTTACAAGAAGTCTTTTTCTCTATATTTTCAATAAACACTGACTGATTTTGTCATTCGGAAATAAAAAAAAAGACCCGCCACCTGCAGGGGCAAGCATAAGGGCCCGGTGCAATGTGTTTTGGGTGGCAGTCAAGGGCGACCTGGTCTTCAGCGACCAAATCTGGTCCTCAGGACATGGAATGTCACTTCTCTTGTGGGGAAGGAGCCCGAACTTGTGCGAGAGGTTGAGACATTCCGACTAGACATAGTCGGACTCACAGTTTGGGTTCTGGAACCAAACTCCTCGAGAGGGGCTGGACTTTGTTCTACTCTGGAGTTGCTGCAGGGGAGAGGTGGCGAGCTGGTGTGGGCTTATTAATAGCCCCCCAGCTCGGTGCCTCTGTGTTGGGAGTCATCCTCGGTGAAGGAGAGGGTCATTTCCCTACACCTTCGGGTTGGGGAAGGGGTCCTGACTGTCATTTGCTCGTACGCGCCAAACAGCAGTACAGAGTGGCCGGCCTTCTTGGAGTCCATCAGAGTTCATCATGTTTTATTGATTAATTACCTTAATATAAAGTGTTACCAATAAAACCGTGTTCATGTGTGTCGCAGTAAATGTATTCCCGACAGGAAGTGACGTCGGGAGTTCAGTGATGAGTATTAGCTTGTTGTGGGTTACGACTGCAACAGTAGCAGTGTTATTATGATGATTTTTATGATTATTATGACTGCTATCATGTTGTTATTACTGTGCCTGTTGTGAGAGCATTTAAACCTGCAATAAAAGCCCAGCGATCGAGTCTGGTGCTTGTCCCATCGAACAATTACTGACACCTAGTGACTAATGTACAATACTACAGTCACAATTCATTAAAAATATGAATGCCTTATAGTTGTATTATACTTCATTTAGCCATTTTTATGCTTGAAAATGCTTAATTTATTCATAAATACTTACAGTTTGCTTAAATATGCATGTATTTTTGACTAATATTAGGACGTATTCAAACCATGAAACAGCATGATTAATGAATGAGTTAATTAACATATGTTGCATAAACCGTGATAGAGTGAAGCCACAAAATTCAAACCCCCATGTGGTGGTGGGGTGTGGGGGCCGGGGGGCAACCTAACTCTGCACTTAGCCAATGTAATAGTTGCCATATATCACAACAACGTAAGATTAAGGAGTGGGACAGGAGGACACAAACGTTAGCAACACTAGCATAGCTATGTGAGCTACGGTGCTAACATGACACTCCCACTTTAACAGCAACATCATGTTCGGTCAGCCTATTTGCTGGAGAAAGACAAAATGATCAAATTTACAGCTCCCAACTCTGTAGGTGACTGATAAGTTGGCAGGGCTCCAGACTTTATTTTAAGGTGTGTAGTGAAGCCTGCTTGTTTTTTTTTTACAGCAACATTTTAACACCAACATCGAGCTGTAGCCTCTTGCTGAAGAAAAACCTAATAATCAAACTTCCAGCTCCAAGATGATGTCTTTTGCTGACTGGCAGGTAGTTTTATTTTGTGTTGTGTTGGGCTTGTCGAGTTCAGGGTGGGTCAGTGGTGGCATCATGTCCATGAGGAAGGAGGTTTTTCCGTCACGATGTCATGAAAAAGCAAGCGTTTGAGCGCCTCTCTTCTAAAAAACGGGGTAGACTGTAGATTTTTCTCACATTTGGTGCTCATAAAAAAAGCTCAGGGAAGACATATTACTGTCATTAAAAGGTATTATTTGTATAAAAGGGGTCCTTTAAAAACAAACGTATGAGGGCCATGTTGACTGAGCAGCCAGGACAGAGATGGATTAAGTGCTCTCCCCACATCGCAATCATTTCCATTTACATGTCCTATGGTTATCATCACACTTTGCCATCACTTGCACTGGAAAAAGCAAAAGATGCTGACATAGCTCATGTCAAAGTTTTTTGTGTGACTTTACACACGTGTGTAAACGACTTCAGCACCACGTCTGGAGCTTTAAACAGGTCGTGTGGCCGTCGTCCGCTAAAACACAACGCCATCTTCCCGCACCCAACCCTGGCTTGTGCCTTAGAACAGTGGTCCCCAACCCCTGGGTCCGGTACCGGGCCGCACAGAAAGAAAAAATAATTTCCATTATTTCATTTTTTAATTTGTTTTATTTTGAAAGTGGCCGGATTCTCTCTGTTACATCCGTCTCACTTGACGCATGTCTATTGTGCGTGTGCTAACTTTCTCTCATGCTGCACAGATAGACTACTACTGTATTTTTACCATTTTTCTTTCACCTCATATTTGGTGTCAAATGCTGATACTATGTGGGAATGCATAAAGGTAAGTTTTGATGACTTATTGAGTGCTAATGTGCACATTTGTCCCAAGTTAATTCATGCTAGCGCACTGCCTCTTACCACACACGTCAAACAGCGATGTCATAATCTCTCTGGAAAAACTTGGCTGGAACTTGAACTGGTGGATGGTGGGTCGGCATTCATTTTGTGCTTTTAATTTGATGGTATTCATGTCTTAGTTTTTACACAATACATAATAAATAAGATAAATTAGATCGCTATAATGTACGACACCCACGCTGCAACCCCCCGCCCCGGTCCGCGGGAGATTTGTGGGGACCACCGCCTTAGAACGTCGTTACCAAGCAGGAAGAGACATAACGTGGCGACTATTCTCTCTCTCTATTTATGCGGTAGGCCGGCCATGACGGCGAGAACGTGGGCAACTGTCCCTTCTGCCAGAGGCTCTTCATGGTGCTGTGGCTGAAAGGAGTCAAGTTCACCGTGACCACTGTTGACATGAGGAAGTAAGCACCCCTCCTCTTCCTGTCCACAACGACCTTAATTAAAGACACAGAGGAACTGAGATGTTGTTGTTTTTTCTGTAATAGCGAGCAACGTTTCACACCGTCAGTGTACAAAGAGCTGTGTGTGGCCCCCACACAAGCATTGTGTGAACCTCTCAGGGTCATTACTGGTGGGAAAACAGGAAACATTTAATGGATGCTTCTAATTAATGGCTTCAGAGCACATAATGGGCCCCTGTAATAGTGGAGGGACACTCCTGTTACACCTATTTTTATGCATAATAGCAAATCAATGAGACGTTTTTCCATCTTTCTCTACAGGAAGCCTGCAGAGCTGAAGGACCTGGCCCCCGGCACCAACCCTCCTTTCCTGCTCTACAATGGCACCCTCAAAACAGACTTCATCAAAATCGAGGAGTTTCTCGAGCAAACGCTAGCCCCTCCCCGGTACGCTGTGCGCCACTTGCACTTGAATGCTGCCTTTATAAAGATAACTACTAGCGCAGTCCGTTGACCTCCACCAAGGCTAAACCGTGTACAAAAGTTACAAAAAAAATAGTGAAGCACTACATTTGTGTTTGTTTGGTCAGCCGCTTCCTGGTTCATGGAAGGCGATGGATGTATCGTTCTGTATCACCGTACAATCGCAAAATGCATGACTCAAACAACAAAAAGTTACTTGCTCCACGTGCTGGAAAGGGAAAAAACCTATTTACTTGTGTTGAGTAGGGTTTTTTGTGTAGTTGTACCTTTTGAAGTTATATAATAGTACTTTTACTTCAGAAGGCTTCATTTAAAGCAGGGGTTTGTCAAAGCGAGAGGCTTAGAGCTTGAGAAAAATAAAGAAAAACATTTTTCCTCCCAAACCTGCTAAGCTAACTTCAGTTATGTTTCAAGGCAAAATGAATTGATTTTTCTTTTTAGTTCCTAAAGTGAGAGAATAAACAGAGTCTAGGCCAGGGGTGTCCAAAGTGTGGCCCTGGCGGCCATTTGAGGCATGCAGCTGTTTTTTTGATTGGCCCGTAACACACTGTAAACATTTAATTAACAAGAAAATTAAAAACGAAAAACAACAGCAAAATGGAAAATTCAACAGTAATTTTACAAGAATAAAGTCAAAATATTAAGAGAGTTGTAATCGAGAAAAATTCATAATTTACGGCAGTCGTCTTTTATGTCCCTGCAGTGACACTGGACCCTGCGCAACGTGATCTAAACAAAGAATAATAGGAGTGTAAAAGTGACTATTGGGGTGTTATGTCTTGTCTATGGGCCTCTAATAATTTGAAAACCTGTACTTAGAAAGTCATAAACTGTTTTTCTATGCCCCAAATACGAAAATACAGTATTCCGTTTATTAATATTGAATCCTACTTTGCTGAAATTCACTTGTCGTGGTGAGTCTGGAACCAGTTGAACACGATAAACGAAGGATGATTGTATTCATTTTTGTAGCATCCCCTTTAAAATGTATATATTGATCTGAGCATACTTTAAATAGGCGACTTCATAATATTGCTTGAATAGATTTTTAGACACGTAGTTTACTGACGCTTGAGTTACGAAAGTAAATGGACCTTTTTTACATGAGTAGAAGGTTTAAATTCCATCTCGGATTTTTTTTCCCTCACTCCATACACCAGACCTGGTAGAAATCGGTTACAGCTTTTGTAAACTGCATTCTCGCTAACCAACGAACAAACTAACCAAGTAACTAACTAAGTAAGGGCCTAAGTAAAGTTATTTTGGTTGTTTTCCGAAACAACAAAAAAGGACAACATGCATGTTAAGTTAAGACATTCCCTCGTCTCATTTGTAATGCAGTAACAGTGCGCCACCTGCTGACCACAAGTTGAACAGGTGAACTGAACTTTCACATACAGTATTATGAACCACAGTGGTAACAGTCATTTGTTATACAAACATAAATAAACAGGAGGACAATTATTTTACAGCGTGCCAAAAAATGCATTGTGAATTTCTAAACTGATCCTTTCACTGTATTTTTGGACAGGTATGCCTGAATCAAATTCTTCAACATAAGGCATTTAAAAGTGAAAAAGTCCAAGCTTTCATATACTGTGCACTTGCGTTTTATAGTTACTGATAAAGGCGACAAAAAGTGTCACTTCATTATCATGTACAGTGCCTTAGAAAATAGTACGACGTCTCATAGTTTAGGTTATAGCGGTGTGCGCGCGCTCCCCCGACGTGTATGCGAAATGGGCGTGCATGCAAATACCAGACGTAAGGCACAGATGTACTACAGAAGTCCATCAAATATTCTAATGAGGGGGTAAAGTCCCCTTCCGATGGTGTAATTGTAATTTGTTTTTCTTTTTGTTTTGTGTTTTGTGCTTCTCGGCAACAAAGACAAAGCAGACAGGACTGTACCAGCCCCCCCGGAGCTGATTGGTCCAAACGTTATCACTTCCTATAACGCTCGGATTTGGTACATACCCCTTCCGGGTGGTGTAATTGTAATTTGCTTTTTCTTAACGTGTTTTGCACTTCTCCACCACCGTATGATGCAGTGCAGTTGTACACCATTACAAACCACAATAATAAACACATTGTTAGATTAGTACCTTTTATAAGGGGTATTCTGTGAAGCGAGTTTAATTGGTTAGCGAGCTGTGTTCAGCGAAGGTAGCTCACCTTTAAAGCAGCTGTATCGCCGTGGTTTAGGTCCTGCGAGGTTCCAGAGGGTACATGGAGAAAAAAAAATTACAAGAAGAGCATTCCCTGATGATATTATCCATCTTTAAGTGAGAAACATTTTCAGCCGAGGGAATACGCTAGATATGCTCACGCGAGGACCAGAAATCAAATGCAATATGAAATATTAATAATAAATGTTAGCAGATGTAAATGTCATAGTCCTTGCGTGAGTACTGAGCCTGTTAGTCTTCTTGTATTACAATATGTGCTGGAGGAATAAGCACTCCGAGGCATCAATCAGCTGCATTAAAACACTTGTTTTATTATTTAAAAAAAAAAAAGAAAAAAATTAAAAGTCGCCACAAAACATCATGTCCTGGTCACGAGATACAGTAGGTTAAAAAAAGAAAGTTGTTGCTCCAATGTATTTATTTTTTTAAATGGTTAAGTGTTAATATGTCCAAGTTGTGCAGTGTTGAGCGCTGATAAATCAAAAGACTAGTCGAGCACAAAGCCGAAAACCGGACTTGACAAAGTAAGTTGATAATCACCGTCGCGGGACCAATTAAGTCTGATTGCGGATGTTAGTTTTGTCGAGTTGCATCTTGAGCACAAAGCCTGGGTTTGTTCAGCCACCTTCGCCGTATACCCCCATCATCTCGGTAAAGGCAGAGTTTTTGATACAGAGCTTGTATTGGAGAAGACAGTACAAAAGAAACATGTACCCCTTCTGCAGGTATCCTCACCTCAGCCCGCTCAACAAAGAATCCTTTGACGTGGGCGCTGACATTTTCGCAAAGTTCTCAGCTTTCATCAAGAATACACCAAATAACGCATGTGAGTTGCTTTCTTTCTTTCTTTCTTCCTTTCTTTAAAGTAGAGGTGGGCGGATCAATCAATGATCTCTATCAGGATGGTATTTGTACCCAGCGTGCTTTTTGTGTTCTTCTCGGTTCATTTTCACAAATATGTGTACTATTGTATTGTTAAATTGCTCACATACACTAAAATTCTGTGTTGTACTCTGATTACAACAAATCTGAAGGCAAATATCACAAAATCATTCAATGATCTTGAAAAATGTCCAATTAAAAAGCATTGGGGTTGGGATCGGTATCCGCGATAGTGGACCTGAATGGTGACAGATCATTACCAATATTTGTAGTATTGCCCACCTCTACATTAAAGGTGAGTCACAGGTTAAAAACATTTATTATAAATATACATATTGTAATTATAATGTGTTGGTGGGTCTGCAGTTCAGGAGAAAAACCTGCTGAGGGAGTTTAAGCGTCTGGACAATTACCTGAACGCTCCTCTTCCCGAGGAGATCAACCATGACTCACGAGAAGGCATCACCATCTCCAAGAGGAAGTTCCTGGATGGTGACCGCCTCACTTTAGCTGACTGCAACCTGCTGCCCAAACTGCATGTCATCAGGGTGAGAAGAACATATTTGATGAAATATCTAGTCAGCATTAGCTTCTTGCACATATAAATAACAAGAGAGCGCCTTATCAGAACCTAAGAAGTCTCAGAAGGGGGGGGGAGCATGGCAGTGGATGAAGTTTCAATCATTTTATCAACAGCCAAAGAAACACATCAAAAACATTAATTAAAAAAAACATTTTTAGTTTCTCAGATTAAAAAGAAAATGTTATGTTGTTTTAACTAAATGGAGTAGAGTAAGATTTTTGTTTTGTTTTTTCATCCAAAAAAAACATGTTTTTGGTTTCTATGCTAAAAACGAAAACATTTTGGGATTTAAAGTTTTCAACAACATGTGTATTAGTTTTGTCTTTTTTTACTGTGATATAACTACCAATCTATTTAAATACAGCATAGTTTGTAGAATATTTATAACATATATAATGTTATATATCATTGTATATACTGTGTATATGATATCTCAATTATGTTATTACTAACTTACTGTATGTATATGTATGTGTGTGTGTGTGTGTGTGTGTATATATATATATATATATATATATATAGGGCATTTCTGTGTGGAGTTTGCATGTTCTCCCCGTGTGCGCGTGGGTTTTCTCCGGGTACTCCGGCTTCCTCCCACATTCCCAAAAACATGCAGGTGAGGTTAATTGCCGACACTAAATTGCCCATAGGTATGAATGTGAGTGTGAATGGTTGTTTGTCTATATGTGCCCTGCCATTGGCTGGCGACCAGTCCAGGGTGTACCCCGCCTGTCGCCCGAAGTCAGCTGGGATAGGCTCCAGCATACCCCCGCGACCCTAATGAGGATGAAGCGGTATAGAAAATGGATGGATGGATGGATGGATATATATATAAATAATGGTACTTCATAAATAAATAATATCAAAAAATACAATAAAGTATCCCGCAACCCGAGTGAGGACAAGCCGGATAATAAAATATATTTTAAGAGGTAATTATATTATTTTATGTATTATATAATTTTTATAATTAATCATCTTAATTGTCACAAAATAAATGTAATTAAATGTGTATATATGTTCCCTCGCTACATCGTGGTTCACATTTCGCAGATTCTTTTAAGTGTAATTTTGACTTTTTTTTTAACAGTGTATGAACGCATTGTGTTCTGCATCCTTGTGGTGTATTAGGGCGATCTATCGGTGCTCTGTTGTATGTGCTTGTTATTTTATTTATTTACTACTATTACTACTATGTATTTACTACTGCTGCCAGTAGAGGGTGTTGTGTACTCATGTGAGAGTTGAACAGTGCAGCTCCAACCTGTCTGTGTGTTTACGTGCCTGTAAGAGCATATTAGGAACCCACAGTAGAGGCAATAGTCTTCCTCAACAGTCCTTACTGGCTAAGGGAGAACCCGCCTATTGTATTCTGCGTGCTGATTGGCTGTAGACCATTGCCAATCAATCTCCTTCGAGCCATTTCCTGTTGTGGTCAACAGTCACTAACAAACTAGCCAACTGTGTGAGCTGCTTGCTAACCACCAATAAACATTAGAAGAAGAAGAAGCTAACGAGCTAAATTAATCTTTGGTTCATGGAGTGCAACGAGGAGGAAGAGGCGAGACACAGTCGGAGGGTTGAAAAAGCGTGAGTCACTTAATAATTTCTTGATCATTAAAATTCAAAGAAAATTTTAACTCGGAGTGTTTAAACGAGATAAATGTGAAAAAATGTTTGTCTGAGAAAAGTGTATAAAGTGTATGGTGAGGGGTTTTTACAGCCTTAAAGCATAAATAGTAATTGTAAACTAATAAAGTTGGCTACTTTGTGGATTTCACTTATTGCAGGCTATTTTGTCAATGTATCCTCCGCAATAAACGAGGGAACACTGTACTGAGAGCTGTTTCTAATATTCTTCCCGCTCATGTGTACACTTACTAAAATGTTGGAAGCTACAGCACAGCCCTGCAACCACAATAATAAACATGTTGTCCCATCATTATTATATCCAAAGTGAGCGTTTTTCTCATTTTTCATGATCGGTTCTTCTATCGGATTGTGCAGGTGTACGTATTAAAGTGACCAATAAGTGTCAAGGACATTTGAGCCTCATCTGGCTTTGTTTTTACTGGATTTTCATTGGATTTTGAGTGGGCTTTTTTTTGTGTTTCTTTCCAGGTCGCTTCTAAGAAATACTGCGACTTTGATATCCCGGCCCAGTTGACGGGCGTGTGGAGATACCTGCACAATGCTTACGAGCGAGAAGAGTTCAAACAGACTTGTCCAGCTGACATCGAGATCGAGAAGGCTTACTTTAGTGTGGCCAATAACAGAAAATAAACGTTCATTATTCGCCCTTACTGAGCGTTACTATGGTCTGTAGAGGGTGCTACCTGGTGCCAAAGAATACTCCAGCAGTCTTTAGGCTGTGTTCACACTTGTGGTTCAGTACTCTGGTCCGGACCAAAAATAGAAAAAAGATACTTGGTGCACACTTTGGTGCGGTTTCCTTAGCATTTATGCTGGTATTTTTGTCATGGGACCAAAGGCTGCACAGGAAAGATTCTATGCATAAAGCAAGGACTTGACATTTTACTCAAATATCCCAACCCAAAATGCAGTCTGCTGGTTTGAATACATAACTATTTCTTGTTTCTTAGATTTGACCAAAAACTTGTAAATATACCTTTTAAAGAGCACCATTGTCAGAGAGAGCGTGAGAGAACAGCAGAGAGAGAGCACTTCCAACACATTTTATCTTGCGTATTTGTCACTTCTGCATGCTTTTTGCTGTCATTTTAACGCCGGTCCGTGTAGCGTTCACATTTCAGCTCAAGTCAACCGAACTGCATCAGAGTTGCAAACATGGCAAGTGTGAACGCACCCTAAAGTACTCAAAACTCAGAATATGTTTGATTAAAGAGGCCAAGTGTGCAATTGACTGTTATTTAATTTAGCAGATTTGTGTTTATAGTGTACATACATGCAGTATATTTTCAACACGTCATTGTTAGCCACCAGCAGCAAAACTGTTTATCTCTACAGAGAAATTCGTCTACCACTACTGCTCTTCTGTATCTGACAAGCACAGTCGAAAATGATAATGATGTCACTTTTACACGAATAAAAGACTCAAAAGGTGTAAGGCTGTTGTGTGAAATAGTAATGGCTGAATAACAAATAACACTCACATTTCTGATACTTGACTTTATTAAGACACACAAAAGACAATTGTACAAGTTTTAAAAAATAGATGTTCTATCGAGCGTCATTCAAAGTGTTGGGTGGGTGTTTCCTCGGCATCTAATTGGTCACACAGTATTTCCAGAAACAAGCTGTTAGGGGAAAAAAACAAACAAAGCTGACAATTAAGAATAATTCAAGACATATTTATTTTTTGCCAGAATTTAGTACATTTTTTTAAATAAATTGTAGATTATTTTTGATTGTACATTCACTAATTATGTTTTAATAATTATATTGAACCTATTCATTATTTCATGGATATTTCAGGATTTTTTTTTCAGTTATTTAATGGTAAATTTAAAAAAAACATTTAATATCATCCTAACTTATTTAATGGTACAATATTTTATTTCATGAAGCAGCAATATATTCAAAAGCCACCGTCCAATGTAATCTGAAATGGTTGTAAAATATATAAATCAGCCATGAAATGAACACAAATAATACAATTTATATTATATTTTACAGTTTGGTGTATTGGTGGACAATGTAACAAATTATTTCAAATTTTAATTCATTATATTTGCCAGATTTGTCAAATCTGAAAAAATCAAGATAAAGTATCTAAAGTACGCAGCATTTTTCTTAAGAACTTTTTAGAGCGCTTTTCAAGGCTTCCAAAGTGCTTCAGACTGAAGTGAACCCATTATTCATTCACTCCTTAGTCACACACTAGTGGTGGTAATCTACATCTGTAACCACAGCTGCCCTAGGGTAGTCTGACGGAAACGTGGCCGCCAATTTGCGTCTACGGCCTCTCCAACACCAGGGTGCACCACCAGCGACCTCCCCCCAACATTCATACACCAGTGTGGGCAGCACTGGAGGCAAGGTGGGTGAAGTGTCTTGCCCAGGGACACAACAACAGCGACAGGGTGGAGGGAGTGAGGATCGAACCACCACCCAACTGATTTCTGGACAACCTGCTCTACCACTGCCGCCCTAAATGCCAAAATTAAATACTTGTAAATAAATATATAATATAAAGCTGTGCCTTGCTTATTTTTTTAGAGGCCAAATGACTGAAGGGGAGGGATGAAAGGACAGCATTGTATGGGGGAGAAAGGTGGTGTCATAAACACCCTCCCCATTTGGAGATGGCTTCTCAACTTTAACGTAGACGGCTTCCTTCACTCCTCCTCCTCCTCAAACCATCCTTCTTCTCTGTCTGACATGTTTTTCCTCAAAAGAGTGTTCTTTCTCTTTGAGGTGCAGGGAGACCGCAGAGTCTTGACCTGAAGAGTTAGCCTGTCTGTGCCATGCGGCGACTTGGTTTCCTAAATGTAAAAAATCGATGCATTCCTCACTGCACTGGACAGCACACACCAGATTGTTCTTCTGGGTATGGGGAGTCCTGCCTTTGGGGTGTACCAACCTCTGTCTCAAAGTGTTTGTTAAAAATGCTTCTGAGGATGACAATGTTGTTATGTCTGCTACTGTACTCCTTTCCTCCTCATCCACCTTGCTTTTGTTCTTTCTGGAACGAGATGCACTTTTCACAAACGACCAGCTGGGGTAACCACAGGTTTTGAGGGCATCCCTTAGGTGCTTATGGTCTTTCTCTTTGGCCTGTGGGCTGGTGGGAACATTATCAGCTCTGTGTTGTACAGTTCTCATAGTTTGTGTTCCAGTGGGTGGTGTGAATCAAAAAATGCATTGGTTGGTGTGTGTGGGTTTAAACACCGACATGGAGGCCCCTGTCCTCTGCAATGTGGACGTCACAGTCCAAAAAAGCCAACTTATTGTCTTTGACATCCTCACGTGTGAACTTGATGTTTTTGTCCACTGAGTTAATGTGCTCGGTGAAGGCTTGCACTTCTTAGCTTCTGATTTAGACCCATGTGTCATCCACATATCGGTACCAGTGTCTTGGTGCTGTTCCCTTAAAGGAGTTCAGAGCCCTCCTTTCCGTGTCCTCCATGCAGAGGTTGGCCACGATAGGGGAAACGGGTGACCCCATAGCACAGCCGTGCTTTTGACTGGAAAACGTTGCCATGAATTTAAAATATGTGGCGTTGAGGTGAAGTTCAAGCAAATGACGTATTTGTTCTGGGTTGAGTGTGGATCTGTCTCGGAGGGTGTGGTCAAGGTCCAAACGTTGCCTCACAGTTTCCACTGCATCCTGGTTGGAATACAGGTGAACAGGGACGTGACGTCGAATGAAACCATCGTTTCATTTTTGCTCCTTTGTGTATTTTTGGAAGACCATAAATGCCGGGGATGGTCTGTTGTGGATATAATCAGTAATAAAGTGCATGGCTAATGGTTTTTGACTTCTGCAATGTCTGCAGGTGCTCTATGATTTTCTTTTTGTAGCCACCGGTTGGATTTCTTAGTCTTTCATATGTGTTGGCGTCATTGAGAAGTGTAGGTAGCTTGTCAGGGTAGCCACTTGGGTTAAGAATCACAGTGTATCTTTTCATCTTTGCTCAGCGACTGGTGTGTGTCCCGCCTAGTCGTTGAGCATGAACTGATGAAGCCTGCTCGGATGAGAGGCAAAAGTCCAGTTGCGATTGATTGAATTCCCTGAGAATAGCTGATTTACATATTTCAGGATCTTTTACATTTTTCCAAAAAATGATTGAATGGAATTTTTCTCTTTTCTATTATTTAATCAAGAAAAATCATCTTGACAAGTACCATGGGATGAAACATGAAATAAATAAGAGGAAAGGTCATGAAATGTATATGTCAGTCATGGGGTGTGCCATTCACATCCATTTTTATTTAAAAGGATAGTTTATATTTTTTGACATTAAGTTGTATGACATCCCCATGAGTATCGTAGTCCATTAACAGTGACTTCCCCCCCCACTCGGTCTCCTAAGTCCAGTTCTGGTCAGATGAAGAACGTAGTTCTGCTTAGTTGCTGGGGACAATTAAGTAAAGAGTTTGGCTTCTCAAAACAATATGCGTTCAAAAGATGAATACATTAGCATCACAAAAAGGCCTTCTCAAAAAAAAATCAGAGCTCACAATGCACTCGGAGTTATATTTGTCTCCCGCCGTTTTCCTGCGCACTGTCGCCTGGAAGTAGATGCGAGCGTCTTCGTCACATTCACAAGAATGCACAGGCGACAGTGCGCAGGAAAACGGTGGGAGACAAATATAATGCCGAGCGTTTTGTGAGGTCAGATTTTTTTGGAGAAGGCCTTTTTGTGACGCAAACGTATTCATCTTTTGAACGCATGTTGTCTTGAGAAGCCAAACTCTTTACATAAGTGTCCCCATCAGCTAAACGGAACCGTGTAAGTCCCTCTTAATAGACTTACAGGGGATGTCATACAACTTCATGTCAAAAAATAGGACCTATCCCTTTAAGTTAGCAAATATGATTGCGCGACCTATAAAGTGTTGCTGATACGTGTACAGAATGTTTCGTACATGTTGACAACAAAGCTTGTGGCAATTCAAGACTTTTGTACTGTCGATTTTTCTCACCTCTTTTGTTGGTTTTGGGCAAGCCCTGCTCCGATCTGAGGAACGCTTGAGAACGAAGCTTGTCGGCCGCTGCCAGTTTCAGAAGCACTTCTTTTAGGCCCTCAACCTTTAAAGATATATTTCAAAAAACATCATAGAGTCATGCAAATAAAGCTTTTATCTTTCTTTGTATTTTTTGTACTGCAGACTCAGGCTTACCATGTTTGCATAATTATCCTGATGTGGTGACTCCTTGGGTCCTTAAACAGAACCCAAATACATGTTGGCTTTTTTGCTGATGTTTTGGTGCACATTTCTATCATTTTGCTATACCTTTGTTCCAGGATTCTCTTTGGCCATTGTGTTGCATCGGGAGAGGATACCCATTCACCTCCCCCTGCTCCCCTTCGGTGTTGTAAGAGGCATCTTCTGATACCAGTTTATGAATAAAATCTGGGGGAAACACCCTCATATTACTGTGGGGAAATTCCAGTTTTACAGCAGCAAAGCACACAAGAATATAAAAAGTCATTACATTCTAAAAGATTCATCATCTTTCTTTTTGGATGATCAAGAAAAGTTATTATGTTAATAACATAAATTGTAATAATCCATCCATCCATTTTCTATACCGCTTCTCCTCTTTTAGGGTCACGGGGGCATGCTGGACAGGCGGGGTACACCCTGGACTAGTTGGCAGTCAATCGCAGGGCACATATAGACAAACAATCATTCATACCTATGGACAATTTAGAGTCGCCAATTAACCTCACCTGCATGTTTTTGGATGTGGGAGGAAACCGGAGTACTCGGGGAAAACCCACGCACACACGGGGAGAACATGCAAACTCCACACAGAAATGTCCCCAAGGGAGAATCGAACCCAGATCTTCCCAGACTGTTACTGTGTTGGCCAACATGCTAACCACTAGACCACCGTGCGGCCTAAGTTGTAATAAATCAAATAAAAATATACATAGAGTAAGTCATGTGTGTAGTAGTTATGTAGTGCATCAAAGAGCACATGAACAATTGTGTTGCTCGTGTTGCAGTATTTGCTAGACCATAAGATGGAATGGAGTGAGGTTCCCCAAGATGACAAAGTTAGCATAGGCAGACCTGAGGTTTTGGCTATCTTTTATTGGCTATAAAAGATGTCATGTGCCATGCGCAGGAATATAGACGTTACATCATTTTAAAAATATAGCATTGAAAGATGAATTGAATTGGGTTCTTACCCGGCTGTGTCTCCAGGTTGGTCTCAGGATAGAGAGGTAGGGCAAGCGTCCATCTTGCAGAACAAATGACAGCTACAAGGTGAACCACAGCTAGCGACCGCATGGTGACCCGCTCTCTTTCTCTGGAGGTGGACCTTTGTGGCTCCAAGCTTGGCAAAGAACTTCACTTTTATACGCGCACGCAGGCGATCCATCACAATCTGATCAATACATTATCATCACAGCCAGCATCGGCCTTTTAATGGATAAGGCGTCATAGACACAATTTAGAGGAGGCTGTCAGTCAGCTGAGGCCTATCTCTGCTTGGACAGAGAGGCCTAACAAATGTTTACCCTCTTGCTGTAATAATGAGAGGCTGTCTGGTGAGGTTGTCGTGCTTTATGTGAGATGCTGTTCCGACGTGATGGGCTCCTTGAAAGCATCATTGCTCATGCTGGACTTTTTTGTGCCAAGTGCACACAAACGTCATTACGAGTTTCTGCGTCATTTTCTGATAAATGACCCACCTGTAGGGTCATTCATCAACAATCGACTCCTTTAGGAAATGGGTCAATTCCATTAGGCCCTAATATAATACAACAACTGCATCCAAAATGTAGCCTGGAGGTATTGATTTCATAATACGGTGGAACCTCGGTTAGCATTCGCCCCGGTTGGCGTCGAAAATTTACGCCAAAATGTTGCCTCAGTTTGAGTACAATATGGCACGCGTCTTTTCGTGTTGTTAATACATTGCGTGAGTCCAACTGTGTTCTTTGTGTATTTTTATCACTATACGTCTTTGTTAGAGGCCTATTAGCTTGCTACTACATGGAAACAAGAACCAGAAGTCAACTTCGTCGCTCGTCTATGATGTCATCAGCATTTCACTCTGGAAAATGGATTTGGTTAGAGTGGGACCTTCTGGAACTGATTAATGACGCTAACCAAGGTTCCACTGTATATTTATTATTATGCTGCATTAAATGAGACTAAATGAGGCAACTACAGTATAAGAAACAGCTCTGTTTGATGCTAGTAGTCATATATGTTTGGTAAGGGTGTGCCAATCATCCAAATACCAATCATCTTCATAGCAGAATTCCTTCATGTCAGAATTGGATTGTTACTAGCATGATTAGATCGATAAGAAGAGGGACAGCAACTCGCCCGGACGTGGGATACTGCTGCTGGCTGTGGTGGCCCTAGTCCATGTTGGTTGAGGGCCCCCTACTCATTGGGGGCCTATGGAAATTTGCCTACTTTGCCTTAAAGGTAGGTCCGCCGCTTGTTCCTAGACCTAGTGCCCATAAAACATTTTTTTTCTGAAGGAGAAATCTTGTCACGTTTTAATCTCGCAAGACCTTGTGACACCCCCAGAAAAACAGCTTTTCAGTTACACCCCCAAAAAGTAGTGTCGAAAAAACAGCTTTTCAGTTATCAGTTGCTCAAAAGATGGAAATGACACCTTAGTGTATGAACATCATGCAAACAAGTAGGCCTACTGTATGAATCACAGAGAAACTACTTCCAAAAATATATTTAAAAAAAGCTTAACTCAATTGTCTACCAAGGCTGGAGCCAGGATGGATTGGCCATCGGGAGTACCTGGAGATTGGGAAAGACACAGAGTAGGGACTGAATGTACCGTCTGTCCGACACACAGCAGAAGATATCTGCTGGAGAAAAGCGCACCATAAAGAGAGGGCAATGCCTCATTGCTGTAGCTCACACGGTGTTGCAAACAGTCCCTTTAAATCTAAGTAAATGAGAAGTTTGAGTTGAAAAAAATCTGGGTTGTCACTGAACAGTGGTGGTGGGTCCTGCAGCCAACCCAGTTGAGAACCACTGGTCTAAAAGAGCGTTACTACTCTGCAAAGAGACTGTAAACTAGCATTAGTGTTATTGATGTTGAGTAATTTAGCGTGTCAGTGAATTATTATAGTGAATAGTAAGTAAACTTTGCTATAAACTAATTTTAAAGATTAGGCTAATTTGCATTTTTAGTTAATTATTTACATTATATCTCAAAATAACCAACTACATTCCAGTATCCTAGATGGAGATACTTTCTTTTTTTCACTTTATTTAATTGACCAGTAAATTAAATGAATAAGCTACATTAGAACATTAGGATGTCACATGTAAAATAAAGTAAAACTATAACAAAATTATTGTAATTTTTTATTTTTGAAAAAAAGCAATAGTGCAAAAAACAGTAATTGTTTCAATATGAGAATTACTCTTACAAATATCGATAGCTAAATAATATATCACGTTTTTTTCTATGTGAAAACAAACGTAACGTGACGTCAGCTTCAAGAACTATTCAGACGTGACCACGTTGAACACGTGACTCGAGAGAAGACGGAAGTCGGCAGAATGTGAACCATGCACTGTAACACCTATTTTCCTCCGTCTAGTCTTCCCTGCTATCAGTGGCCAAGCTGGAATAGTGGGAGCTGAAAGACCAACCTAAACTGGAGCAGCACTTGGCCAAGCAGCGTCGCCCTCGCTAGATACAGTAATGGCTTCATTTTCCTAGCGTTTATCTCCCCAATTAAGCGCCTAGTTGTTGACGGCGATTATATGCTAATTGTTAGCTTGGACGATACAGCAACATCTGTCATTAAGTTTGGGAAGTTTTTTCAACGATATCGTCAATAATGACTCGGCTTGACATAATCGCTTCGGTTTCTTGTCTGAAATGGATGTACACGTCGTCAACTTTAAAGTTTTGCTTTGTGGCGTCTTTAGTAGCACCTTTTAGGCAGCTTTACACGTTATCTTGTGTGTCATCTTTATGTCTCTGCAAACCGAAACGGTTTTACTGACTGGTTTGTGTCATGCAATCGGTCTCAGATGCCATCACATATGTAATAAACCTGTTGTGATCACAAAACTACACATCCATTCACATTTACAGTATTGCCACGAATGTAAGACCACGCTGAATATAAGACAACACCTAGTTTGCAAGACCCATCTTTATTATGGTAGGGTTTATTTGTTTCGGATATCTTTAACAAGTTACTTTGAGCAACATGTGTGAAAAGGAGTAGGAAGAAACAGCTTATATCATTCACACCACACGTTGACTTCAGCCACCTTGCCTCCAGTGCAGCCCACACTGGTGTATAAATGTGAATGAATGTTTGGTGGTGGTCTGAGAGGTGCGAATCGGCAGCCATGTTTTCGTCAGTCTAGCCCAGGGCAGTTGGGGCTCCAAATGTAGATTACCACCACCAGTGTGTCACTGAGAAGTGAATGAATACTTTATTCACTGAAGCGCTTTCAAGAGTCAAGAGTTTTATTGTCATATGCACAGTAAAACAGGTAGTTCTGCTATGCAATGAAATTCTTGTTCTGTTCATTCTCCCAAGAAAGAAAGAAAAACACAAGAAACAAAAGAACAGAAGAAACATTACTACCAATAAATTAAGCAACAACAACAACAGAAGAGACATTAGCTTTTCCAAAATGGAGACTTGGAACAGCCTTCAAAGCACCTTTCATGTTGCTGTAGAATTGGTACAGGATGCTATTTGCCCTCGTGGGAAAGCCTACATGCTGATAACATTCGGGGAGAACAGTCCAGGGTACTTTGGGTACCTTGTAAAAAGGCACTATATCAAATTAATCCATTATTATTATTTATTACTTATGTTTACATACAGTATTTTGTCTTTAAAAACTTTGTTCGCATCCTGCGTACGAATTAATCTTCTGCCATTCTCCAACAGTAGATTAATAGCTTCTATAGTAGTAATAAAGAAAAACAAGAGGTGTTTAAATAAAAAATAAAATAATGGTTACATAAACAAGATTAAATAAATGTTTTGTGATTGGCTGACGACCACTCCAGGGTGTACCCCGCCTCTCGCCTGAAGTCAGCTGGGATAGTCCAGCATACCCTACGACCCTAATTGGATAAGTGGCATAGAAAATAGATGGATGGATAAATAACTGTTTGAATGAATCATTAATGGAAAATTAAATAAGCGGTTCTCAGTTTTTCTGTTTTCTCGCCCACCATATGGGACAGACATTTTTTTCCACCGAATACTACTTAGAAACCTGGTATTTACCTGTACAAACCACTGTGTGAGTTGCTGGCACCAGTGTCATTCAAGCATTAACAAAGACGCGAACAAAGCTTCCAACCATGAAGAAATTTTAGAATTTGTCCCCCGTGCCTCTGAGATTAAAGATGAATAAAATACTGGAGTGAAACTTCGACAGAAAGTCATGATTCAGAAATGCTGAATGTAAGTTAAGCAATAACCTATTAATGATCAATGAGTGAAGTACATATCTAAATATTGTTATAATTGGTATAAATGCTTACGTTGATTTTTTTTTGTTAAAATTTAAGCATCTCTACAACCAAAATCATAAGTAAATTATACACAAACCTGTTATTTTACCTTAAGTTATAAAGAATAATGACAGTGACATACAAGTTATACAAGTACAGTATGAAGCAATAACTGTGCAAAACATATAAAAGGCATTTATAATGCAACTCTGCCCTTTCTCAGCCATAAAAACATAAAAATCACAGATTACTGTGCACGTTGTCACTCCTCTTCGCAGCACTTGTCGGGCTGACTCGCCTGCAAATGCCACTTCAAGTCGTGTTTTTAGCAGTGATAATCGCTGCACAGGATTTACAATATCTTGTCCATAGTGTCACACTGGGACAAACCAAAAGTAGAAGAAAAAAGGAAGAAAACAATCCCACCTTTATGAAGACGAAATGATTGAGACCAGAGAGAGCAAACAATGAGTGTGAAAGTACCTTAAACTGGTATCTTCTTGTTTTTCTGTGCAGTTTTGCCAAGATGTTGGCCGAAGGGTGCTCTTTTGTGAAAGGGATGGCCTTGGGAGGACTCTTCTGTCTAGTGCTGTCGCTCCTGGGTAGTTCCAGCCCCAAAACCCAGCCTGGGTCGGAGGAGCATCACCATCACCACCATCACGTCCAGGCGCCGAGTAATGATGAGCTAAAGCACCTCTTGCACGCTGAGGCTCAGGAATTGACAAATCAGGTCCGCGTGTATTGCGTCATCATGGTACAGCCCAAGGTTCTGGTCCACTGGGCCGCCGCCGTGGACACCTGGAGCAAACACTGCGACAAGGCTGTGTTTTACACCTCAGAGTCCTCCAAGGCCCTGGAGGCGGTGGACCTGAGCGAAAAGAATGATTGGGCGAGGCTGCGTAAAGCTCTGAAGCACGCCTACGAGAACGCCGGGGATTTTCGCTGGTTCTATATATCGCAGCCCACCACGTTCGCCATCATCGAGAACCTCAAGTACCTGCTGCTCACTAAGGACCCTAGCGAGCCATTCTTCATAGGAAACGCCATGAAGTCCGGCGAGCTGGAGTACATTGCGTACGACAGCGGCATCGTCCTCAGCTACGAGGCTCTCAGGAGGCTGGTGGGCGTTTTCGAAGACAGTAACAAGTGTCCCAAGAGAGGACACAGCCTGTGGATGCTGAGCGAAGACAAGCAGCTGGCTGTGTGCCTCAAGTACACAGGCGTGTTTGCCGAAAACGGCGAGGATGCGCACGGCAAGGGCCTGTTCAACAGCAAGAGCATAGAAACGTTGATAAAGGATAGCATGAAAAACAACCCCAAAAACGTGGTGGAAGGCTGCTGCTCCGACATGGCTGTCACCTTCAGCGGGATGAGCGCAAATCAGATGCAGGTGATGATGTATGGTGTTTACAGACTGCGTCCTTTTGGGCACAATTTTCACGACTGGTTGACGTTTAACCCCCCGGAAGGTTCAGAAAATGACTAGCTCTGGGTTTTTTATAGTATTGGAAGATAGTTTTCTAATGCTGATTTGTCAAACTGGATGTTTACTGCAGAGGGAATCCAGCTTTTACAAGTTTTGTACCTTTTGCACTCTTTGCACCAGATTCCTGTGGTGTTAACCGTCGATGGGCACACCGTCCTTTTGAATGAAGACAAGAGCTACATCAATAATGTGCATAGTTTACCAGCAGGTTTTGTTTCTTGTTCAATAGCTTTTTAATGTATTTCTGTCTTAAGTGTGGTGGTCCTGAAGCTGCATAACATCGAACTTTTGTATGGAAGCACCAAATGTTCTGTTGTTTTACTCATCTTCTGACCTAATTTGTTGGTTCTGTTGTGGAAGATCACAGGTAGCAACAACCTATGACAACAGTTTCCTGATACTGATTGGAGACCGTCTTCTAGAATCTCTTACGTGGGTGGTTACTTTTTGTGTGTGTGTCGAATCAATACTGGATAACCTGCACTTGACAATGACTAAATTGTTATTAAAAAAAATAAAAGTGGGAAAAGACGCAAGTGGCCATGTTCAGCAAGTGTTGTCAACATTGCTAGAATTGAGCTTGAACTATTGCACACTTGACAAAAGGTGGGGTTTATTGCAGTGGTGGCTCAGCCTTCAGTCATGTGTAAGTAAGTCCACACCCTGTATGGCCGGGTGGACAAGTGTTGCTCCCACTTATATTGCAAAGATCCTATGTTACGCCACTTTGCAACAATTTTAAATATGTCTCAGAGGTCCCACAATAGTGTATTGTGCAAAATCTAGCCTTGATGCTGGAATTTTAGACCGTTAAAAAGTGCTTTTAGTAAGGCCTACTGGGAACACACCATTTTGTGTCGGTAGCTTTCATGCTCATGAGCTGTTTGTCCATGTCTGTCTCAGTGTGTGGCTGTAAGAAGCGCTATTGTGCACTTAATCCACTTTACATACGCACTGACTCTGCACTTAATAGAACAGCGTAACAAAGGAGTGGAACAGTCGGACATTTGCAACACTGCATAGCTACTGTATGTGTGCTGCATTACAGTCACATTTTAGGTTAAGGTCATGAAAAGCTGCAACTTCTAAAGCGAGCGTTTGAAACGGCGCAAAGAAGTGAGGGAGATGATAGATTTTTCTTACCTTTGGTGCTGTTAGAATGTTATTATCCAAAGCGACGACTCACAAAGAAGAGACGTGTTCAAAGTGAAGTGTTTCTTTTAATTGGTACACAACGGTGAACTAGTTCAAAGCTTCGGTTAAATCGGCGTAAACAGATGAGCTGTTCACCTTGCGATATATTTTCTTGGGACGGAGGTGGGATGGGTCCTATTTATAAGTCTTCATGTGCCACAGTCCGTCATTCAGATAGTGAACATTCTCGATCCCGATGCCCTTGTTGACTTTTTCTCTGTGTGCAGAAAGCAAAATGATTATAAGATTCCCCATTAACTGTTTGGACTCCATGAAAGGTTTGAGTAACCATAAACTTTACATGCTCTCTGCAGACATCTTCATAACACCAACACATAGTGCATGTTGTTTACCCTCTGCCATGATGGCCTGTGCGCCTTTGTTAAGGATATACCTGGTGCCCCCACGGCAACATTAGGTGCCCGCAAGCAGGTTTTCAGTTAATAATGTGCACACTAGAAAGAAATGCATTCTGAAATACAAAATGTGGGTTGTGGATACCAGCATTTTGTTAATGTTCTGGTAAAACGAGCATATTCGGTTTGTTTGGGTCGAAATAAGCGATGACAATAAATGTTTCAAAAAGGAGTAGCTCTTGGCCATTTTCATTTTGTAAAAGTAGCTCTCACAATAAACGGAGACCACTGGTGTAAACTGACATTATCCTGTTACACGTATGAATTACAAAGCATAAAATGCATAAAAAACCCATCTCCATTAAAGGGATAGTTCGGATTTTTTTGACATGAAGTTGTATGACATCCCCATCAGCAGTGGACTATTTCAACAGTGACTTACCCCGCCCATTTGGTCCCAAGAGTCCAGTTCTGGTTGGATTTCCGTGATGAGGAACGTAGTTCTGCTTAGTTGTGTCATTTAGAGTTTGGCTTCTCAAAACAATATGCGTTCAAGAGTAATGCATTTGTATCATAAAAATGCCTCCCTTAAAAAAAATCAGACCACAAATCGCTCGGCGTCATACACGAATGGAGAGGCGACAGTGCGCAGGGAGACAAATATGACGTTGAGTGACGTTTGGGGGGGGGTCCACTGTTAATATAGTCCACTGGTGAAGGAGATGTCAGACAACTTCATGTCAAAAAATCTGAACTATCCCTTTAACGTGATTAAGTCACATGCCCATTTACATATGCGTAGACTGGATTTTGTCAGAATGAAAATAAATGCTGCACCTCAAATAAACGTTATTTACCCTCCCACCCTTTACTACGGCTGATACATCTATGCGCCAAGGTAGAT
Organism: Dunckerocampus dactyliophorus; assembly: GCF_027744805.1. Taxonomy (NCBI): domain Eukaryota; kingdom Metazoa; phylum Chordata; class Actinopteri; order Syngnathiformes; family Syngnathidae; genus Dunckerocampus; species Dunckerocampus dactyliophorus. Next base: position 10,839,912 of record NC_072829.1, on the reverse strand, counting down.
GTCACTACCACAGCATGTATCTCTATTATGTATCTCAAACTGCATGCATCTCTTTTGGCCCCTGAAAAATTATTCTGAATATTTTAAATATTTATTCTTTAAATCAATTTGGAGGTACAGTCACCCCTCGTTTATCGCGGATTAATTGGTTCCACACCGCAGCACGGCAAGTGAATTTCAGCGAAGTAGGATTTGTTATTTATGAACAGAATATTTTCATAGTTATGAGAATAGAAAACCTGTTTACGACCTTCTAAAGGCATTTTGTAACACTATCAGAGCCCTCTGTGCATGAAATAACACTCCTACACTTTACACTCGTATCACCCAATATAGGGCTGGGCAATATGGACCAAAACTCATATCCGGATATATTTAGGTTGAATATCGATATATCTCTCAATATTTTTGAAGCAAAATGAGTTTAGACAGAATCAAAGCCAAATATGTGTCATATTGTTTTATTAAAATAAATACTTATGAGGATGTTTTTTTTAAATTTAAAGCTTCATCCAAGATGCACATAAAAAAAATCTAAAAATATCTGCTAAAATAAAGCAGGCCATTCTGTTTTTGAATATAGAAAAAAGCCAAATATCACTTTTTTTAAATAACAAACCGTTAGCGATGCTCAAATCCTCAGCTAATAACAAAATATGAAAGAGTCTCTGGTTTAAGAGGAAGTTTTAAAATGTCAGCAACTCGAAAATACTTTAAATTGAACAGTAGTATTTTTAGGTAAACATTTTTAGAAGACACAAGCATGTCCTTCTTTTGTGCCAGGAACACCAACCTGTCAACCGCATCAGGCTTAGCAACTGCCTGTCTGACTTCCTTGTACTTCCGGGACTTCTTGCAGTGGCTAAAGTAATGTATACAGAGTTACAGAGTCTAACGCTCTTAAAAGTTGTATCGCCAAGCTCAACAGCAATAGGAGTGCTCAATTCCGACACAGAACACAGTTCAGCTCGCACACTTGTCTCCTCCTCGCTCTCCCCCACAACACCACAATCTTATCCACCAATAACATTAACAGCAAGGTGCGTTCACAAACATCAGAATTTATAACGTCAACATTACAACACCAACGGATTGTTACAATAACATTACTGACACCTAGCGACTAAAATACTACATACCTACGTGTCTTTCAATGCTTTTTCTGAATGTCTTCTGTTTGTATTTTTGTTCATTTAGACATTTTTATACATTAAAATGCTTAAATTAGGCCAAAAATACACATTTGCTTAAACATGCATACAGACCCTTTCCAAAAAATTAGAATGCCATGGAAAAGTTGTTTAATTTCCATAATTCCATTCAAAAAGTTAAACTTTCATAAATTATAGATTCAGGGCCCACAATTTAAACGATTTCAAGTGTTGATTTGTTTATTTTTACGTAATTTGAGCTTCCAGCTCATTAAACCCACGAAAACAGGAATTCAAAAAATTAGAATACTGTGAAGAAATCAGCCCAAATTTTGCAGGGCATGAATGTTTTAAATTGAGTGTGACACACTAATCATCTACTAAACTCAAATCACCTGCACAGGCTTCCCCAGGTGTCATTAAATTGCTTCAGTTTGGTTCAATTGTCTCAGTTGGGTTCAATATGGGGAAGACTGCAGACATGACAACTGGCCAGAAGACCATCATTGATACCCTCCATAGGATGGGTAAGCCACAAATGTTCATAGCTAAGGAGGCTGGTTGTTCACAGAGTGCTGTGTCCAAGCATATCAATGGATGACTAATAGGCCGTACTCAACCACTAAAAAGTGATGATTTATTAATGAATATATTTTTGAAAAACCGTGATAGTGGAGACGCAAAATTCAAAACACGATGTGACACGGGACGACTACATGCTCGAAGTTGGACAATGATAAAATAGTATTTCAATCATTAGTCATAGGAAATTACAAATATACAGTAGTTTTCCGTCCAATAAAAAAGTATTTGTATGACTATTTTCATCCTAAAAACCAATAAATATTTTTTTAATTAACAGAAAGAAAAAATCATCCTCATCCCTCGCAATTTGGATTTCACAGCTTCACTCTTATCACAGTTTTTTAAAAATATATTAATCATGTTTTGTGGTTGAATACGGCATATTAATAGCCAAAACATATGCATATTAAGCAAATATGTATTTTCTGCCTAAATTAAGCATAAAAATTTAACTAAGACTACAAATACAACATAAATGACACATTGAATGACGTTGATGAAATGTAATATCTTAATACTAGTCACTAGGTGTCAGTGGTCTTACTGTAATGTTTGGTGAGAGACAAGGATCAGACTTCATCGCCGGAACGACAGGCTTTTGTTGCAGATTGGAATTCTCCAACGGTCACAATAACAAATGACACTTAACACTAACAAATAACTAAAACACGGGCTACTTTTGTGGGTGTAATCCACAAAAAGATTAAACTCAACTCTGAACATCCAACGTCACTTCCTATCCTTCTCTCTTTCAGGTGCCAAGGGGAGGACATTTACAGTGGTGTGAATAAGTGTTTGCCCCCTTCCTGATTTTTTTTATTTATTTATTTTTTTGCAAGTTTGTCACACTTAAATGTTTCAGATCATCAAACAAATTTAAATGTTAGTCAATGACAACACAACTAAACACAAAATGCATTTTTTAAATAAAACTTTTTATTAATAAGTGAGAAAAAAAACCCTACATGGCACTGTGTGAAAAAAGTGATTTCCCCCTAAACCTAATAACTGGTTGGGCCACCCTTAGCAGCAACAACTGCAATCAAGCGTTTGCGATAACTTGCAGTGAGTGTCTTACAGCGCCGTGGAAGTATTTTGGCCCACTCATCTTTGCAGAATTGTTGTAATTCAGCCACATTGGAGGGTTTTCTAGCATGAAGCGCCTTTTTAAGGTCATGCCACAGCCTCTCAATAGGATTCAGGTCAGGACTGTGACTAGGCCACTCCAAAGTCTTCATTTGTTTTTTCTTCAGAGGTGGACTTGCTGGTGTGTTTTGGATCATTGTCCTGCTGCAAAACCCAAGTTGGTTTCAGCTTGGGTCGTGAACACATTTTTTGGTAGACTGTACAATTCATGGTTCCATTTATCACAGCAGGTTTTCCAGGTCCTGAAGCAGCAAAACAGCCCCAGACCATCTCACTACCACCACCATATTTTACTGTTGGTATGATGTTCTTTTTCTGAAATGCGGTGACACTTTTAAGCTAGATGTAATGGGACACACACCTTCCTGAATGTTCAACTTTTGTATTGTCAGAGTATTGGCCCAAAGTCTTGGAGATGATCACAATGTTTTCTGGCAAAATTGAGACAAGCCTTAATGTTGTTTTTGTTCAGCAGTGTTTTTCGTCTTGGAACTCTGCCATGCAGGCTGTTTTTGCCCAGTGTCTTTCTTATGGTGGAGTCATGAACACTGACCTTCACTGAGAGTGAGACCTGCAGTTCTTTGAACGTTGTTGTAGGGTCTTTTGTGACCTGTTGGACTTTCGGTTGGCCAGCCACTCCTGGGAAGGTTCACCACTGTTCCATGTTTTTGCCATTTGTGGATAATGGCTTTTACTGTGGTTCACTGGAGTCCCAAAGCTTTACAAATGGCATTATAATCTTTCCAGGCTGATAGATCTCAATCTGTTACGTTTTAGGGAGGGGGGATCACTTTTACACAGGGCCATGTAGGTTTGGATTTTTTTTTCTCCTGTAATTGTAAAAAGTTTCATTTAAAAACTGAATTTTGTGTTCAGTTGTGTTGTCATTGACAAATATTTACATTTGTTCGATGACATGAAACATTTAAGTGTGACTAACATGCAAAAAAACAAGAAATCAGGAAGGGGGCAAACACACGTGAGCATGAGAATAATTTGTCTTAAATGGCTTATTTACTCTTATTTTTTCCTACTATATCAGGTATTGTGAGTGTAAAGGTGACTATAGGAGTGTTATTTCATGAGTAGAGGACTCTACTGTTAAAAACAATATTTAGAAGGTCGTAAACTGGTTTTCTATGCTCTTATGAAAATATTCCATTTATAAAGAAGTAATCCTACTTCACGGAAATTCACTTATCACAAAATGGCCTTACCTGTAAAATGTTGAAAAAGTGTGCGCAGAAAGCCAATTCTTGCAAATCATCAATGATAAAAAGGATACGACGACAGTGTCAGATTCAGCCGGATAGAGTTTAGCGCCCGGTGACGTCAGCCCTGGACACATGATGTTGGCTCCACTTAAGACAAATTTGATGGCCCCTTTGTCGACTTGCTGGTGTGGAAGAATGAACGGATCTGAGAGGAGACAATGTGGTTAGTGTGGAATAGGGCTGCACGATTTTGCAAAAAATCTGGTTAAAAAGGAAAAAAAAAAAATTGAGATTCTCTGGGATGATTTTTTTGCGCACACACACCATATTTTGGGTGATGTTTATATTTTAAAGAAATCACTGTTTTTTTTTGTATTCTCATTATTATTAGACTCATTGTTTTGTTCTACTTCCAATTGTCCTTCTGATGTTATTCATGGGAGGTCCTGCAAGGACAGTTGAATTACTTGATATAAATTGATATACTGGAGTGAAAAGAATACACCTGACATGACACACTTGCTCACCCCACAATACATTCATGCATATAATAAAAGGTAAGCCTAGAAATAAGTCAATCCATTAATGCGAATGCTCTTCCAATGAGCTGATGAATGAGAGCCAGCCAGGGCAGTACAGCCACCTTGCCCTGGCCGGCCATCATGTTAACGACAGTGGAGCATGAGTCCTTGAGTAAAACGTCAGCGTTTGTTTGTGATTCAGCTTATTACAGTAACATTTTTAAAAACTCCTCATTTTCAAACAAAATGGCATGTTAGTGTGAATTGAAATGGCTCTTTTCTGTCCGATTTTTTTTTTGCGCCGCCTGAGTGTGGAAGCATTTTTAACACGAGCAGCACTTGACCTGAGCGACTTACATTTATGCAACAATCTCAGCGTGGGGTAGAACGGGCCTTCCCGTTGTCTGAAGAAGAGCAACTCTCCATTCACTGTCAAGATTTCAATGTGTTCATGGCTGCAAAGTGAAAACGAAAAGCGGTCGGATTAACAAATCAATGCAGAAAGAGTTTGATAAATGTAAATAAGAGAAAGCGTACCATCTCACTATTTTGACAGGGTCCTTCTTTGGCATTATGTGATTGAGCCATGACTCAATTTCAGGAAACTGATCCAGCAGCTGGCTCTTTATGCCTTTAATGACGGAGGTTTTCAACTGTATGCAGTTTGATACATTTTCCTTCTCATCAAACCTTAAAAGAAATCACAAAATGAGCATTGTAGTGCACATCATAACATATACGCTGACACAATAGCAACAATTACTGACTATCAAAAGCTTGCCTTGGTAGCTTCGTCAAAGCGTATATATTTTCCTTAACATCGGTACATTGCAGCTTTCAAATGTATGTAATACAAATATACAATAACGTGAAACACTTACTTCAACGTTTACATTTGAGACAGACATTCAACAAGCACAGACTTTTAACCAAGCCTTTGCAAGCTCCATTAGCTTTAGCCACTGTATCAAAATAATGGCAACGTACTTTTTAAACATCTTCTTTGGTCGTCGTTTTGTCGCTTTTCTGTGTGATCCGAGCTTTGTTCTTACACTCACCGCTCATATACAATGATTTAAACGCGACGAGGCAACAATACCATGTAAAAAAAAATGTCAAGTTAAGAAGAACGCACGCCTGTTTACGACGACCGGAAAGCAGTACGGCGATTACGTTAATTTACGACAGTCAAGTCGTTGTACGGCAGGTCAGGTCCAAATCTAGTCTGTTAGAGGGGGCAGTCTACTTATTACCTCCTGTCAGATGGTATCGGTTTAGTTGAGTGGGAAATTGTTATTATTTGTAATTTGTTGTATTTATTTATTTGTGCTCTGTCCTGGTGCTTGCGAGAGCTACCAGACAATATTTCGTTATGTGTATACATCTTGAATCTTGCATCTTTTGTAAATCGTGTAAGACAAGCCACACATAACATACAGTATAAATGAATAATACCTGGAATATTTTGTATTTCATTATTTATTTTATCAACAAAGTAGTAGCCTATACACGTGATAGCAAACAGTAGAAATTAACTATCCAGTACATTCGATCTTAAGTCTTTTTTATAGTTTTTATTTTAGTAACAACGTATAGGACAATGCATACATAACATACAGTAAATATTAACTATACATCTTACATTTCCTGTAATAAATCAACGGCTTGGTGGATTTTCGCGACTGTGTTTATTGCATGTCGCCATCTCGTGGGCAAACGTAATACAACAATATTTAAAAAAACACGTTGGTGCAAAAAGTACTTTTGTACAAAGTACTTCCGGTGGGGTCACCAGTAGTTTTTATTAGCCATTTTCCTCATGTTTAACACTGCTCGCGTTACTCTTCTGTGAACATACCTGTACTTTATTTATTTTGCGAGTAATAATCTTGATTTGTTTTCATCAAAGTACTCTTCGCCGGACCTCTTCGCAGCAAACGCGGTTAAAGACGAGCGAGACGAAAAGAGGAAGCAATTGACGACCATCTTTCTTTTTGGATGCCAGCAGCAATAACAAGAGAACAGGGCTAGCTTCAAGAGTACTTTCCACACATTTACAATCTGCTTTTTTCTCCTCTGTTGGGACTAAAAAAGAAGCAAGCTGAGGGAAGCTTATCGTTGAGATAAAGGACAACCACCGAGCTGACCCCTACTTAAGCTAGCCTTTGGGAAGTTTGCGACCAAGAAGACTGGCTGCTAAGAATTAGTATTCCCGTTCTTTCATGTTTCCAACAGGTTTATCTTCCCCTAACCCCCCACCACCGCCGACCCAGGAGGCTAGAGCGACGGCTACTGATGTCAAAAACGACAGCGGCAACATTATATCTTCGAAGAAGAGGAAAATAAACGGCTCCGAGAGGGAAGAGACTAGCGACACCATCTCCCCTTCGCCTCCCAAGACCCTCACATCTTCTTCCTCCTCGTCGTCCTCCTCCTGCTCGCCCACCCCGGCGCACATCCAGAAGAAGTTGCGCTTCGAGGATTCCGTGGACTTCATCGGTTTGGATGTGAAAATGGCCGAGGAGGCTGCCGCTGCTTCGTGCTCCAACAACAAAAGCAAAGCCGCGCTGCTGGCCGTCGGCGTGGGCCACCATGCCAACGGACTGAGCAAGAGCGCCGCAGGCTCCGGAACCTTCTCCAACAGCAAGCCCGGAGCCGCCAAGAAACTAGTCATCAAGAATTTCAAAGGTATCAAAACATGTCTAAAACATATAAACGTATTGGATTTATAGACCCCCCCCCCAAACAACATATTGCTACTGGTTATGTCTTCAAATGGTCCCCGTTATTAAGAGTAACAGAGGCCAATCTGGCTGTTATTTTGGTCATTAAACTTAAGACCGATTCTTAGAAAGTAACCTGAACCCCCTAAACCAAACCCGAACTCAGGGATGTCCAAAGTGCCATTTGCAGCACTGTTTTTGTAATTGACCGACGGCACATTTATGAAATGAAACAAAAAACAGAAAATGGGAAAAAATAGAGCAAAAGGGCTCTCTGTAAAGGAAAAGGTCAAAATGTTGATACCAATAACAAATAACACAACTCTTTGTCTTTAAATAGTTTGTTCCTCAATGTAACTTGTTAAAGGGCATATTTTACCAATAGTGGTTTAAAATAACAGAACACAAGTGTGTATTTTTCACTATTACGAGTTAAACTGTCTCGCATATACGTAGATGTCTGTGCACAAACACAAAATTAGTCTCAGAGAAGCAATCGGCAATTAGGAGTCATTGTGTGGTTATGACAGGCAATGCATGCAGTGATTGCTGACGCTAGTAGCTAAACGTAACCATCCATATCACTATTGTGAGCTGACAACAAACATAGCTGAAGCGCATGCGTGTCTTACGTACTACAAGCAGGAAGAGGGAGGATATAATGCTATTTGTACGTTTGAATGTATGTGCCCCCTCGGCAGCGGGGTGAACCCGCTACATACAGTCCCTTTAAGCATGTCTAAAAAGGAGTAGGATGAAGCAGATCTTATTCAGTCCTACCCCTTCTCCATGTCTGTCTTCTATATTGCATACACTGTTGCTGCTACTGGAACCTCAGTTCCCTTGAGGGCACACACGCAAGGGATAAATAAAGTTCTACGTAATATAATTTTGACAAAGTAATGGTGTGTCTTTCTGCTACGTCATTGAAAAGTCGGAAACAGGACTTGACATCTCAACTGTGGTCAAAAATGGTGACAGTTATGCCATTTATGTACCTCATGTCATCACCGAGAGAACAGCTCAGAGCGCAGTTTAAGTTGAGCTTCTTATTGAAACCTGGTTGTTGTGTTTAATTATTTTTATGGCCTGCCGGGATACACTGTGGCTTTAGTCAAGCTTGTGTTTGTAGTTATCTTACAGTCAGTGCTCTAAAGCCTGGACATTTATTTACCTAAACCGCAAAGAAGACGGATTGGATTGGAAGCGGGTGATAATTGGAGAGAGGTTGAAAACTCAGTATACACCGTATTACAACTTCTATCCATCCATTTTCTATACCGCTTCTCCTCATTAGGGTCGCGGAGGTATGCTGGAGCCTATCCCAGCTGACTTCGTGGCGACAGGCGGGGTACACCCTGGACTGGTCGCCAGCCATTCGCAGGGCACATACAACTTGATTTTTAAAAAATGGTTATAATTTGGTGTGCAGGAGAAAGTGGAAAGGAAAACATGGCTCTCGTTGGTCATTAATAACAAGTTTAGAGCACAACACAGCAGCAGCACAACCAATGTTGTAATAGCAGTAAGGAGCAAACTGCCCAGCCAGCATAAATACCACAACAATACGGCAAGTGTAACATGCATGAGTTTCACACCAACATGAGAAGCAACATTTCAAAGCAGATGCAAAGGTAGATGAGGCGGCTGGATACTGACCACTCTTAATACTTTAAATGTAGCTACTGCCATTTGTGGAGTTGATAAACTAAGAGGTTGCCTACAGCCACAGCTGTTAATGTCAATGTTTTTGACCTGGTGCTAAGACCATACACTTGGCGACGACAGGATTTACGAGTTATTGTCAGAGACCTTAGATTATTTGGATGGGAAAAATATCTATTTGCACAACTAACGGGACTTTGTCTTCATCAGGGCAGTAATGTTGTCCTCGCTGTGAGTAGTCTCTGCATAAAAACATACCTGTGTTGTTTTCCCCCCCCACACACAGAAAAACCCAAGTTGCCAGAGAACTACACGCAGGAGACGTGGCAGAAGCTGAAGGAGGCTGTGGAGGCCATTCAGAACAGCACTTCAATCAAATACAACCTGGAGGAGCTCTACCAGGTCTTGCTTGCGTTTCCCCCGCTCCATTGCTATCTAACCTGTGCCTTGCACTAAACCCTCTGCTGTCTTTGAAAAAATATTATTATTATTATTATTTTTTTTTTTTACTTATTCCATCTGCAGGCTGTAGAGAACCTGTGTTCCCATAAGATCTCTGCCAAGCTTTACAAACAGCTGAGGGCCGTGTGTGAAGACCACATTAAAGCCCAGATCAATCAGTTTAGGGAATATCCTTTTAAAAATCTTAATAGATTGTTAATATTCTTATACTGTCATTGTTATTTTGATTATTATTATTATTATTATCCACTAACGTGACGTTTGCCTTAATGTTGTTCTCACGGGCGCTCTGGACAGTGTACTCTTTCTGAAGAAGATTGACAAGTGCTGGCAGGATCACTGCAGACAAATGGTACGTCTTAACACGTTACTCCCCAAGCTGTTATTGTGTTGGAAATACACCTGTACCTGTAAACATAATGCTGCTTCATAGGCGGGCATCATCGTGGCATTCAATTGCATTACAATGAAATCTCTTAAGTGTCAAATTGTTGTCAACATAAAATGGAAAATAGCCTGTGTAGTTAATATAGATGTCATAGAAGTGTAAAAATAAGGTAACCTCTGTTGCTGTTTCGACATAAAAACACTCACTAGGGGTGCAGCGATGCACTAAATTCACGGTTCGGTTCCGTTCGATGCGTTTGTGTTACGGTTCGATATATTTTCGATACAAAAAAATAATTTACCTTGCCTTTTTTAATTAGAATTTTATTGAAATTGTCAACATTTTTCAAATTTTTCACCATTTTCAGCGCAGAGCGCCATCACAAGTTGATTAAACAAATATGGCACTGCGCATTGTTTGTTACAGGGGTCACGGTTCGGTATGCATGTGTATTGAATGGTTCGATAGAGATACATGTATTGTTACACCCCTACTATGATGTAATAAATCACACTGATCGTAAAAAATCGTAATAAAAATGTCATAAAAGTGTAAAAAGACGTTAACCACTATAAAACGTGCAGCAACGCGCATGCCGACGCTCATGCACGTAACTTCCATTGTACATTCTTCTCTTAAGTCCTTCCTTTAACACCCCTTTAGCATATGTGTCACAAAAAAGCACATCAGATATGCATATTTAATCCTCTTTTGCTCACTGAACTGATTTACCTTTTTGTCTTTTGCAGTTCTGCTGTATTTTAGAGCTTGCTAGAATTTTAATTTGGCTTGATGTAATCTATCTACGAATTGTTGACTTCATTACGTACATCTTCACAACCTAATGAGATCCAATACATGAGCTTTGTCAAAAGTTCTGCATTTGCATGGATAATGTTTTGATGGCGGCTATCAGCGAGCTTTTAATTAGGGCTGCCAAATGAAGAAAAATTTTAATGGGATTAATCACAGTTTTTGCAATTAATTAATCATGATTAATCACCATGAGCAACTTATATACACATACACAAAATATACACATTTTCACTGTATTTAAATGACAGAAAGATAAATGAAAGGACAAGATTATATGATTATATATATATATATATATATATATATATATATATATTTATTTATTTATTTATTTATTTATTTGTATGTATTAGCAGCTCCAAATGAACTGAATATGTCTATTTAGATAAAGGCATTGTCACACCTTGACGATTGAACCAGCTTACGCCAACGATCGTTGACGCCCGTTCACACACGTTATTTGTAAGTTAACATACAAGTCAAAATACGTCCACATACCTTGAGACAGAACTGTCTTCTTGGCGAGTGAAGATGGAGGGCAGGAGAGGCTGTCGTGTTTGTATTTGCAGGTAAGTTTGCAGCTTGACCAGTAGAGGGCACTGTGACACTTGGAATGGAACCAACTTTTGATTTTTTTTCATCAACTTTATTAATGCATTAGCGAGTCACAAATCCATGAGTGCTAGCATATGCAGCCTACACCAGGGGTCTCAGACTCGTGGCCCCCGGGACGATAGTTTGCGGCCCCCGTCTTAATATGAAAAATTAATATTTGTGTGGCCCGCTAATTGATTAGCGTGATTCGCTAATGCGTTAATAAAGTTGCTAAAAAAAATCAAAAGTTGGTTCCATTCCCAGTGTCACAGTGTCCTCTACTGGTCAAGCTGCAAACTTACCTGCAAATACAAACACGACAGCCTCTCCTCTCCATCTTCACTCGCCAAGAAGACAGTTCTGTCTCAAGGTATGTTGACGTATTTTGACTTGTATGTAACTTACAAATAACACGTGTGAACGGGCGTCAACGATCGCATAAGTTATTGCCCGCGGATGCGGGACGTATTAATCATACGTTGACATACATCGAAATGTTTTGTGCATGCACAAAATTTTTGGACGTATGCCGGCGTGCTTCAGCGTGCTCTTAACTTATACAAAACTTACCCATAACTTATTGGACGTATGCCAGCGTATTGGCCAATTTTTTCATACGTTGGCGTAAACTGGCTAAATCGTCAAGGTGTGACGGGCGTTGGGCATAAATTGTGAACACCGGCAACACGCTACGCATTTGTTGATATCAGTTGTCTATAAGTTATAGAAACTTTCTATATAAGTTACTAATACGTCATGTTTACGTCGACCTCGTTATGAATACGCTATGTATACGCCCAAAATTGGGAAAAAAAAAAAAAAAACCTCGGCAGTTCAACGTATGCCATCAAAATGATCACGTCAGGCATGCGCTGCCTAAATCGTCAAGGTGTGACAGGGCCCTAAAATACAGTATATCACACAAGTCTAAAAATCTATTTGTCTAACCCTAGTCTCTTTAATAGTAGCAGAACATTTGAATCACACTTTAAACCGTGTCATTATGACCAGCGAAGGGTTGCGTCATTTTAAGTTAAATGTACTTGTTTTCAGCGTATTTTCTAGCATAATTAAATGTAGCAAATTGTACATCCGAATTAAGAATTACGAAGTGAGTGGTAAGAATACCCACTTCATGTTTTCCTTTATCTTCATGTTTATTTACACACTATAAAGCCATTTTTGTGATGTCCGGACTGTCCATGAATGCATCTCACGTTCTTGTAACGAGAATGACAAGGTATCATTCTCAGGATGAACGCACTAGAGACGTGTGTGAGTTAGAGATACATACAGTATACGGTGTTGGAATTGTACTGCTGTTGAAGTGTTCAGGTCAGAAGTCTGAAGTCATAAAAGAGTGTCAGGCTCTGTGTAACTGTGTGGAGAACTCAGTCTGCTGTCATAACAGGCATGCTTGCTCTAGTGCGCATGAGTTAATTATACTAAAAAATGTAATGTAATTAATAAAATAAATTAGTTACCGCTGTTAATGTGTTATTTTTAACAGTCCTACTTTTAATTTAAAGTTTTTTTAGTGTGTTTGCAGTGCTGTAGTATGCTCATGCAGCTAAATAAGAACCTGATTATTACAAACACCTGCAAGTATTAAACAGTGTCAGTGGAAAAGCGTCATCGTACTTGGTCTGACATGATTGTGTCCCCCCCACCCCCCACCCCCCACAGATCATGATAAGAGGTATATTTTTATTTTTGGACCGCACCTACGTTTTACAAAACTCGATGCTGCCATCCATCTGGTGAGTGATCTGCCATGTTTTTTTTTTCCCCCCTATACTTCTATCATTTAAATGTTCTGCTAAAGTTGTTCTCTGCCTTGCAGGGACATGGGTTTGGAGCTCTTCAGGTTCTACATCATCAGCGACCTGAAGGTCCAGAGTAAAACCATCGATGGCATCCTGCTGCTCATCGAGCGGGAGCGAAACGGCGAGGCGATAGACCGCAGTCTGCTGAGGAGCCTGCTGAGCATGCTCTCTGACCTGCAGGTAACTCACCTTGGCTCAATATAGTATGGTTGGACTGATGGACTCTGAAGAACTACTTAATATGAGCAATTTTAATCTCATGTATGATAAAGAGTGCAGCTGTAGGAGCTTCCTGTTGACAAACGACTTTAATGAAAAGTGCTCTGACCCCCGACAGATTTACCAAGACTCCTTCGAGCAGCGCTTTTTGGAGGAGACAAACCGACTGTACGCTGCAGAGGGACAGAGGCTGATGCAGGAGCGAGAGGTAATCATTGACTGCTGTAGTCTTCCAGTTATGAAGAATGAACTTACAAACGCTCCAGTAATCCCCTTTAAAAATAGAGAAACATACACAAAACAAAGACATTTCTGGAATGTAAATCTGGGAAGAATGTCTGAAGTTAGTAGCTAATCCGCAAATAAATGATAAGAAGTATGTGTGGATTTAACATCTGACGTAGCGACCATTAAATTATGTGAAGTCATTTGCATGAGATTCATTTAGCTTGAAATGGAAAAACACAATTTACAGTGCATGCGTTCTCTCTGTTGTAAAGCTTTATTGTCATAGCGCCAGACAATATATTTGCACTCAGTAAAAGCATCAAGTAAAATTACTGCAAGGGGTGTCACGAGACACCCTACTCACAAGACGAGACGATGCACGAGATTGGGCCCACGCGAACAAGACAAGATTTTTAACATTAATTTTAAGAAAAGTACAATGAAAAAATATTGTTTTTTTTGAGACCAAATAAACAAATGTTATGCTATACAATGATAAATAAGTAATATGTCATCTTTCACTCTTTAAAGTTGTGGAATTGCCGTATTGACGTGTTTGCGCACAGGCAATTTGTATTGTCTGTCAAACGTTTTGGAGCATTTCTTGAAATGCAGGCTTTTCAACTGTAATAAAGAGCAGCATTTCTTTTGCGATGACTTTCTGTGAACGCACACCATTTTGCGCTCCGTTTGCATTTACTTTGTCGACCAAACGTCTCTGAGTGTTGACCCTTCGGGAAGAAGGCTCTGCATCTTGATGTGTAGGTTTTTCCCAGATGAGAAAACTGGGTCGGGTGGATATGTTTGAAGTGAGCAACTTGGTTTTGTTGCCATTTATATTGTTACCAAAAATTCGGCATACTGGCTCATTTGTATTGATGGGATCACCTTGCTCACTAATATTCTCACACAGGAACTTTGGCATTTGGCTTGCAAGCATCTTTTTTCCTCACATTACCTTGCATTGAGGAAAAGGCTTCTTGACACGTCATCTGTACTTCTGTGAAGAAGGTGTCGGACGTTTCGCTCCTCATCCGAAGAGCTTCGTCAGCGAACTAATAAGTGCTGGTAGCTTGCGTCTGTGTAGGCTCTCAGTCGTACAGGAGTTGTCCATCGAGGAAAAGGCTTCTTGAGACGTCATCTGTACTTCTGTGTAGAAGGTGTCGGACGTTTCGCTCCTCATCCGAAGAGCTTCGTCAGCAAACTAATAAGTGCTGGTAGCTTAGGCCTTAAATACAGTAAGAGTGGGCGGAATTGGTGTGCCAACACCCTCCTCCTATTGGTTCGTTACACTAAGCCTGGGCGGAGCAGTGGTATAATCCTATCCTGTTATTCACACCTACGATAAAAGGGAAGTGTCGCTCCCTGAATTGGGTATGAACGACTCTGATACTGGCTTGTTAGCATCTATTGTTCTGGCTCGGCCCTGCCTTCACCTCATTTGCAAGACTAAGAGCTGTGGGTTTTGGTCTCAGTAACCTGCTGAACACAGGGTCCAAACCAAACCCCAAACCACCATTCCGATTCAATGATGGGCTCTGTTGTTTGACAAAAATAGCTTCCTTTACTCCTCTTTCAAACCATCTGTTTTCTTTGGCCAAAATCCTTACCTCGCTGTCCTGAAAGGAGTGATTGGTAGCTTTCAGGTGTAGATGTACTGCTGATTGAGGACCACTAGCATTGTCCCTGCGATGTTGATAAAGCCTTTTTTGGAGCATTTGCCCAGTTTCCCCAATGTAGTGCTCTTTGCATTCCTCATCTTTACAGTGGATGGAATAGACCACATTGCTCCGTTTCTGGTTTGGAGCCTTGTCTTCAGGATGCACCAATCCCTGTCCCAGGGTATTCACTGGTTTGAAATAGGTAGGAATTTTGTGTTGCCATAAGATCCTCTGGAGTTTTTCGGAGACACACACACTGACCAATACCTGCTTTTTCAATCAAACCATCCACTACAACATAAACTAGGGGTTATTAGGACCCTCCAACATAGAGCGGAACAAATACCAACTAGTGCTGAGGGAAAGAAAAAGGAGACACAACATGTCCAGAGAGCGCTCTCAACCTGTGGGTACCCACGGTGGGCTTTTAACAAATGTCAAAAGAAGAGAGTAGGGAAAGAAACCCAAAAGCCCACAGAAGCAAAAAGGAGAGGAGTGGTAGTCCCTTATGTAGCGGGGGTCTCCGAAAAACTCCAGAGGATCTTATGGCAACACAAAATTCCTACCTATTTCAAACCAGTGAATACCCTGGGACAGGGATTGGTGCATCCTGAAGACAAGGCTCCAAACCAGAAACGGAGCAATGTGGTCTATTCCATCCACTGTAAAGATGAGGAATGCAAAGAGCACTACATTGGGGAAACTGGGCAAATGCTCCAAAAAAGGCTTTATCAACATCGCAGGGACAATGCTAGTGGTCCTCAATCAGCAGTACATCTACACCTGAAAGCTACCAATCACTCCTTTCAGGACAGCGAGGTAAGGATTTTGGCCAAAGAAAACAGATGGTTTGAAAGAGGAGTAAAGGAAGCTATTTTTGTCAAACAACAGAGCCCATCATTGAATCGGAATGGTGGTTTGGGGTTTGGTTTGGACCCTGTGTTCAGCAGGTTACTGAGACCAAAACCCACAGCTCTTAGTCTTGCAAATGAGGTGAAGGCAGGGCCGAGCCAGAACAATAGATGCTAACAAGCCAGTATCAGAGTCGTTCATACCCAATTCAGGGAGCGACACTTCCCTTTTATCGTAGGTGTGAATAACAGGATAGGATTATACCACTGCTCCGCCCAGGCTTAGTGTAACGAACCAATAGGAGGAGGGTGTTGGCACACCAATTCCGCCCACTCTTACTGTATTTAAGGCCTAAGCTACCAGCACTTATTAGTTTGCTGACGAAGCTCTTCGGATGAGGAGCGAAACGTCCGACACCTTCTACACAGAAGTACAGATGACGTCTCAAGAAGCCTTTTCCTCGATGCTGGTAGCTTAGGCCTTAAATACAGTAAGAGTGGGCGGAATTGGTGTGCCAACACCCTCCTCCTATTGGTTCGTTACACTAAGCCTGGGCGGAGTAGTGGTATAATCCTATCCTGTTATTAACACCTCCGATAAAAGGGAAGTGTCGCTCCCTGAATTGGGTATGAACGACTCTGATACTGGCTTGTTAGCATCTATTGTTCTGGCTCGGCCCTGCCTTCACCTCATTTGCAAGACTAAGAGCTGTGGGTTTTGGTCTCAGTAACCTGCTGAACACAGGGTCCAAATTAAACCTCAAGCCACCATTCCGATTCAATGACGGGTTCTGTTGTTTGACAAAAATAGCTTCCTTTACTCCTCTTTCAAACCATCTGTTTTCTTTGGCCAAAATCTTTACCTCGCTGTCCTCAAAAGAGTGATTGGTAGCTTTCAGGTGTAGATGTACTGCTGATTGAGGACCACTAGCATTGTCCCTGCGATGTTGATAAAGCCTTTTTTGGAGCATTTGCTTAGTTTCCCCAATGTAGTGCTCTTTGCATTCCTCATCTTTACAGTGGATGGAATAGACCACATTGCTCTGTTTCTGGTTTGGAGCCTTGTCTTTAGGATGCACTAATTTTTGTCTCAGGGTATTTACTGGTTTGAAATAGGTAGGAATTTTGTGTTGCCATAAGATCCTCTGGAGTTTTTCGGAGACCCCCGCTACAGTCTGTCCTTTCCTATAATTACCTTGCAGTCTAAGAAGGCTAGTTGGTTTTCTTTAGTGTCCTCGTGAGTAAATTTGATATTGGTGTCCACCGCATTGATGTGATCTGTGAAAGACTGAATTTCTTGTTTTTTGATTATGACAAAGGTGTCATCCACGTATCTAAACCAGTGCCTTGGTTTTGTCCCTGAGAAGGATGTGAGAGCCTGTTTCTCCATCTCTTCCATGTACAGATTCGCCACTATGGGTGAGACTGGTGAGCCCATAGCACAACCATGAATTTGTCTGTAGAATTTCCCTCTAAACTGAAAATATGTGGTGTTAAGGCAAATTTCCAGTAATTGGCAGATGTGGTCAGCACTAAGTTTTGTTCTCCGATGCAGAGTTGAGTCCTCGAGCAGTCTCTTCCTCACCACCGAGACTGCTGCTGAGGTAGGGACAGATGTGAAAAGTGAAGTCACATCATAAGACACCAAAGTTTCCTCTGGCTCCAATCTGAGGTCTTTGATGCTCGCCACAAACCCTTTTGTGTTCTCTATATGATGATCAGTGTTGCCTACCAATGGGGATAAGACTGTTTTTACATATTTCGCTACATTGTACGTGGTAGAGTCAATGCTACAGACAATGGGTCTGAGGGGAAACCCTTCCTTGTGGATTTTTGGAAGGCCATAGATACATGGTGTAGCCTCCCCAGGGTATAACCTATGATACATCTGTCTGTCAATTAGTTCTTCCTTCTCTAACTTTTGGAGACAGTGTATGATTTCTTTCTTATACCTACTGGATGGGTCCCTTTTAAGTTGCTCATATGTGTTGGCATCACTAATTAGACTTGTTATTTTTTCTTCATAGTCCAATGTGTTGAGAACCACTGTGCATCTGCCCTTATCAGCTGGTAAGATGGTGATGCTCTCATCTTTCTGCAGAGCCGCTAATGCTTTCCTCTCACCTAACGTGATATTGGACGGTGGTGGTTTGGCACTACTGAGAAGGGCCGATATTCTCAGACGAAGGTCCCCTGCCTCTGTTCTAGAAAGGTTATTGTTCCTGATGCAGGCAGAGTAGGTTAATCCCCAAATGCATGAGGCAAGCGTCCCTTGA
This sequence comes from Dunckerocampus dactyliophorus, assembly GCF_027744805.1. Taxonomy (NCBI): domain Eukaryota; kingdom Metazoa; phylum Chordata; class Actinopteri; order Syngnathiformes; family Syngnathidae; genus Dunckerocampus; species Dunckerocampus dactyliophorus. The sequence continues at coordinate 10,821,586 of NC_072829.1, read as the reverse complement.
GCAAGGACACTTGGCAAGGAAAATGCAACTAAACTACATCAGAAAAATACAGAATTTGAGAATTAGGAGACTTAACATAGAGATAAAAAATAAACAGTCTGAAGTAGAAACCTTCTATCAGAGATTGCAAACCAAGCTTACGCACGAAACCTATCAGGAGGTTTGTGAATTTACCAAATCAGGTTATATGAAGCACCATAGCAAAACCAAAGAAAGGCATAAGGGAAAATTCCAGAAACTTCTATTGGAAAATCGACCACAGCTTGTCGTAAACACTAAGGATGGGGGGAATCAGACCAATACTAAAGAAAATTGGATCAAAAATCTGTCAGACAGAAGCCTCTCGGAGACAGAGAAGGCAGTATTAACCAAGGGTCTCAACTTCTCAGTGACTCCTAAAACGATACCCACAGTAGACTATATCACAGCAGCTGAATCGGCCATCAGGAACAATAACCTTTCTAGAACAGAGGCAGGGGACCTTCGTCTGAGAATATCGGCCCTTCTCAGTAGTGCCAAACCACCACCGTCCAATATCACGTTAGGTGAGAGGAAAGCATTAGCGGCTCTGCAGAAAGATGAGAGCATCACCATCTTACCAGCTGATAAGGGCAGATGCACAGTGGTTCTCAACACATTGGACTATGAAGAAAAAATAACAAGTCTAATTAGTGATGCCAACACATATGAGCAACTTAAAAGGGACCCATCCAGTAGGTATAAGAAAGAAATCATACACTGTCTCCAAAAGTTAGAGAAGGAAGAACTAATTGACAGACAGATGTATCATAGGTTATACCCTGGGGAGGCTACACCATGTATCTATGGCCTTCCAAAAATCCACAAGGAAGGGTTTCCCCTCAGACCCATTGTCTGTAGCATTGACTCTACCACGTACAATGTAGCGAAATATGTAAAAACAGTCTTATCCCCATTGGTAGGCAACACTGATCATCATATAGAGAACACAAAAGGGTTTGTGGCGAGCATCAAAGACCTCAGATTGGAGCCAGAGGAAACTTTGGTGTCTTATGATGTGACTTCACCTTTCACATCTGTCCCTACCTCAGCAGCAGTCTCGGTGGTGAGGAAGAGACTGCTCGAGGACTCAACTCTGCATCGGAGAACAAAACTTAGTGCTGACCACATCTGCCAATTACTGGAAATTTGCCTTAACACCACATATTTTCAGTTTAGAGGGAAATTCTACAGACAAATTCATGGTTGTGCTATGGGCTCACCAGTCTCACCCATAGTGGCGAATCTGTACATGGAAGAGATGGAGAAACAGGCTCTCACATCCTTCTCAGGGACAAAACCAAGGCACTGGTTTAGATACGTGGATGACACCTTTGTCATAATCAAAAAACAAGAAATTCAGTCTTTCACAGATCACATCAATGCGGTGGACACCAATATCAAATTTACTCGCGAGGACACTAAAGAAAACCAACTAGCCTTCTTAGACTGCAAGGTAATTATAGGAAAGGACAGACAGCTACTTACAGAGGTCTTTAGAAAGGCCACACACACTGACCAATACCTGCTTTTTGAATCAAACCATCCACTACAACATAAACTAAGGGTTATTAGGACCCTCCAACATAGAGCGGAACAAATACCAACTAGTGCTGAGGGAAAGAAAAAGGAGACACAACATGTCCAGAGAGCGCTCTCAACCTGTGGGTACCCACGGTGGGCTTTTAACAAATGTCAAAAGAAGAGAGTAGGGAAAGAAACCCAAAAGCCCACAGAAGCAAAAAGGAGAGGAGTGGTAGTCCCTTATGTAGCGGGGGTCTCCGAAAAACTCCAGAGGATCTTTTGGCAACACAAAATTCCTACCTATTTCAAACCAGTAAATACCCTGAGACAAAAATTAGTGCATCCTAAAGACAAGGCTCCAAACCAGAAACAGAGCAATGTGGTCTATTCCATCCACTGTAAAGATGAGGAATGCAAAGAGCACTACATTGGGGAAACTAAGCAAATGCTCCAAAAAAGGCTTTATCAACATCGCAGGGACAATGCTAGTGGTCCTCAATCAGCAGTACATCTACACCTGAAAGCTACCAATCACTCTTTTGAGGACAGCGAGGTAAAGATTTTGGCCAAAGAAAACAGATGGTTTGAAAGAGGAGTAAAGGAAGCTATTTTTGTCAAACAGAACCCGTCATTGAATCGGAATGGTGGCTTGAGGTTTAATTTGGACCCTGTGTTCAGCAGGTTACTGAGACCAAAACCCACAGCTCTTAGTCTTGCAAATGAGGTGAAGGCAGGGCCGAGCCAGAACAATAGATGCTAACAAGCCAGTATCAGAGTCGTTCATACCCAATTCAGGGAGCGACACTTCCCTTTTATCGGAGGTGTTAATAACAGGATAGGATTATACCACTACTCCGCCCAGGCTTAGTGTAACGAACCAATAGGAGGAGGGTGTTGGCACACCAATTCCGCCCACTCTTACTGTATTTAAGGCCTAAGCTACCAGCACTTATTAGTTCGCTGACGAAGCTCTTCGGATGAGGAGCGAAACGTCCGACACCTTCTTCACAGAAGTACAGATGACGTCTCAAGAAGCCTTTTCCTCGATGGACAACTCCTGTACGACTGAGAGCCTACACAGACGCATTACCTTGCATTGCTCCTCACAAAGCTCCACTCTTTTGGTGTGGGTCAGTGTTGTGTGCTAGCGGCCCCGACAAAGGAACTGTGTGACTGACAAGGTCTCACTTAGTTTGCCGTGGAATATATGTATGAAGTGTCTAGGTGCTGAACCAATGCAAAGAGTGAACCCTCTTCTTGCTTGTGTGGAGGCAAAGGACAAGGACAACAAACACGCATGCACATGGCAATGTATGGAGACCAGCAAAATTATTAAGTTCATTTTCATTTATCGTGTGATTAAATCATTTATTTATTTATAGTCTCATCCCGTTTAATCTCGCAAGATCTCTTGACACCCCTAATAACTGCACATTAAATATGACAAATAATCACTGTGCTACACAAACCAGCTTTGGTAATTTTTCTTTCGATGGTGTAATTATTTTTTATTTTAAAAACCTGTCCTGCCCAGCCAGGCATATAGTATTTTTGGTCTAGATGCCCTTACATGCTAAACAGATTTGCTCTGTCGAGGAAAAGTGTCGGATACTCTTCTCCTGTTCGATAATTTGTATTTGACTTTATTGATGTTTTATTGTGATGCGTATTTGGAGGGGATAGATAAGAAGGGAAAAGGGAGACCGGGGGGGGACAAGATATACAGTGATGACAAAAACAGAACTACATCAGCAAATGTCACTGATGCCAATTAAATGAACAGCAGAATCTCAGAAGTCACACAATTTTTATTTTGACCATAGTTTTCTGTAAAATTAGGCCTCCAAAGTTTCAAAATCTTACACCGTTACACCGTGGACTGGTTGCCAGCCAATCGCAGGGCAAACAACCATTCACGCTCACATTCATACCTATGGACAATTTAGAGTTGCCAATTAAGCTAACATGCATGTTTTTTGGAATGTGGGAGGAAACCGGAGTACCAAGAGAAAACCCACGCGCGGGGAGAACATGAAAACTAGCGGAGATTTTAACCGAGATATTCCCGATCTCCTGACTGTGTGGCCAACATGCTAACCACTCGTCCATTGTGCGACCCCATAAATCAATCCATAAAACAAAAAAGATTAATAAAAAGGAAGAGTGCAGATAAAATACTTTCAGTTGTCACATGCACAGTTGAACGTAAGTGTTTGCAGCTTGGATTTGAACAATGCCAGAGTTGAGGATTGTTGCACATCTTCTGGAAGATTGTTTCAGATTTTGGCAGCATAAAACTGAAACGCAACATCACCGTGTTTAGTCCTGATTCTGGGCACCCGCAGGAGACCACTCCCTGAGCTTCTCAGAACTCGAGATGGTTTATGTGGCTCTAACATGTCAGAGATGTACTTTGGTGCAAGACCAGGAAAAGACTTGTACACAAGCAGAGCTGTTTTAAAAGTCTATTCTCTGAGCAACAGGAAGCCAGTGCAGAGACCTGAGTACTGGACTAATATGGTCATATTTCCTGGTTCTAGTCGGGACTCGAGCAGCAGCATTCTGGATGTACTGCAGCTGTTTTACTGCTCTTTTAGAGAGCCCGGTGAGAAGGCCATTATAGTAGTCTAGCCTGCTGGAGACAAAGGCATGTCTCTCTAAATCTGGCACTATTCCCTTGACGTTTTTTAGGTGGTAAAAAGCTGATGATGTTATTGATTTAATGTGGCTGTTACTTTAACAGCCACATTCATCTCAGATCTGAGCCCATTATTACCCCTACATTTTTAACTTGATGATTGAGAGAAAGAGTCTCAAGGTGACTGATAACACTTCTCTTTGTTTCTGTGGGCCAAAGACAATGATTTCAGTTTTGTCTGAGTTTAGCTGGAGAAAGTTGTTTTGCATCCACACACTGATCTGTTTGATACAGTGACAAAGTAAATCTGCAGGACCGTGTTCACCGGCTGTCAGTGACGCATAGATCTGACTGTCACCTGCATAGCTGTGGTAGGACACATTGCAGCTGCATATTAGCTGGCCTAAAGGAAGCAAGTACAGATTGAACAATAGGGGTCCCAGGATTGAACCCCACACGTCATAGCCATTTGTTCTGAGACATAGTTATCAATTCCAACAAAGTACTTCCTATCCTCCAGATAGGACTTGAACTAGTTTAGAGCAGTACCAGAGGTCTCCCCCCTCCCCAGTATTTTAACCTCTGTAAAAAGATCACATGGTCAACTGTCTCAAATGCAGCACTCAGGTCCAGCGGAACTAAAAGTGGTCTGCATCTGTGTTCAGACGGATATGGTTTGTCACCTTGATCAATGCTGTCTCTGTGCTGTGGTGGTGCCTAACACCTCATTGGAGTCAGAGGAGTCAGTAAGCTGTTTTTATACAACAGACATTTCCCAAGAATGGCAGGTTTGATATGGGCCAATAGTTGTTCAGTACTGTGGCATCAAGACTGCTGTTCTTCAGAAGATGCTTAATGACAGTAGTTTTTAGGGCCTTTAGAAATGTTGCAGTCTGAAGTGAGATGTTAACTAGATGCGTGAGTTGTGGTAGAAAACTGCTCAGCACAGACTTTAGAAATCTAGTGGGTAACTCGTCAAAGCAGCACGTTGATGGACCCAGACTGCAGATGATCTCTTTGACTGTTTTGTCAATAACAGGTGTGAAATGTGCCAGCTCGAGGTGTCTAGCTGGCTTCACAATAGTAATTCGTGTTGTGGAAATGATTGCATTTTTTATACATGTCGTGAAAGAATGTTGCAAACTCATTCCACTTCGATGTAGAAATGAGTTGTAAGGGCAGTGAAACTGGAAGTTTTGTTGATCTGTTAACTGTTGCAAACAGTACACGAGAGTTGTTACTGCAGTTGGTGATGATTTCAGAAATATCGCTCTCCCTTGTTCTACGCAAGGTTTGATTGAAAACCCATAGCTTTTTTTGTAAACCGCATAATGAATCTGGAGCTTTGACGCGCGCCACTTCCTTTCAGCTCTCCGGCACTCCCTTTTCTGTGCTGTGACAGACTCTTCTTTTTCCATGGGGCCTTTTTGCCTACTTTTAACCATTCTATCCTTGACTGGAGCAATGGTATCCAAAACATCTCCAACACTAGATGTATAAGAGATCAACAGATCATCAACATTAGAATACAGAGTATTTTCAAACCTAATCCTTGCCATACACTGTGTCCCTGGGCTGTCATTAATGAGGCTTCCCTGAACAACTGCAGCACCAACTACTGGTTTGGGTGTAACAGGCAGGTCAAAGAAAACACAAAAGTGATCAGAGAAGGCAACATCCACAACATTTACATTTGAAATAGCAACACCCTTAGTAATGATCAAATCAAGAGTGGGTAGGTTCGGTCACATGCTGAGTTAGACCAAACATTTCAAGGACAGCAGTGAGTTCTTTAGCATGCCTGTCATTAGCTACATCCACACGCACATTCAAGTCCGCTGTAATGACCAGTCAATATCAGCGCCCACAACTCAAAGCAATTCACTAAAATCGTCAATAAAACAAATCTGTGGTGGTTTGTAAATGGTAATATAAAGTATGGAAGTCTGTTTTAACAACATTTTGAATGACACATAGACTCAATCAGGAGAGCATTAGCTGTGTTTTTGTCGAGCCATGTCTCAGTTAAAAACATAAAATCAAGACTGTAAAAGGAAATAAAAATATAAATTTAAAATTAGTTATTACTTAAAGATCTGACATTGTGTACAGCATGTTTAAGATTAGCTAGAGTTGAACAGGGCGCTGTATTCTTGCAAGGGATGTGGATTAGATTGCTTTGATCAGACAGTCTAATTGTCTGTCTCTTAACTAATCAATGTGGTTTGACAGTAGTTATTGTTGGAGACGAGAACACTCCTCCCTGTGCCTCTGTTTTATATGAGGTTTAGATGCCCTTAGTGTCCTAGACAATAGCACTGACGCTGTTGGGAATAACATCTACGGGTGCCGATGGGGGAGGCTGAGCTGGGGGAGCTTTGGTTGATGGAATGGGCTGAGGACGGAGAGGGGCGCGTTTCTTTTTTTAGGATAGAATCATTGATCTTGCCATGTCTAGAGTGAGGGGAACCATTTTAATCCCTGATTTCACCAAGCTTTCAAGACAGTCAGGAAATCTCATGGGTGATGGTGGAGACAGGAACCAGTAGTGAAGCATCTCCGGAGGGTGTAGATGCAGTAGGCCTGTGGTGAAGGTGAGTGAGGAGCTGCTCCATCTGAAACCGGAGGTCTGGATTCTGGAGGAGCGGCTGTGGCTGCTGCATCTGAAACCGGAGGTCTGGATTCTGGAGGAGTGGCTGTGGCTGCTGCATCTGAAACCAGAGGTCTGGATTCTGGAGGAGCGGCTGTGGTTGCTGTAGGTGAATCCTTGGGTACTTGGGTGGTGAGGCAGGGATTCTTCTCTCGCTCTTCTTCTCATCTCTCGGTGGCAGCACAGGATCTGGTCCAGGCCCATTGTAATGCCTCAAAGCATGGAGTAGGTTATCCATCAGTCGTCTCACTCCACCTCTCTTCAGGTGTGGGCCTCTTCCTTTTTAAACAGATCTTCTCTTTGCCAGAAGAGATTGAAATTCTCAAAGAAGTGCAGTCCTCTGCACTCACAGACTTTGGACAGCCATGTGTTCAGCTGAAGCAGCCGGTTGAATTTGTTCATCTCCCTGTCGATGTTTGGGAGAGGTCCACTGCCGAACATTGGTATTGCTACTTTATCAAGACTCTCAAATAATTCCTTAAAGTATTTTTTTAAGGTTTCAGACTGTTGCTTTCTGATGTCCACTGCACCCACATGAGCAATCAGATGTTTCGCCCCTTGGTGTTTTGCCAGTTCCTCAGGTATTAGTTTTGTGATGTCAGAGACAGTGGCACTCAGATGGCTGGAACTAGCTATTTTGTTTATGTTTATGTTGGATATGACTCCGTCTCCAAGCACCAGAGTATCTTTGACCTTGATACTTGGCACAGTTTTTCTGTCTGTCTCCCCCTTTGTGCTGACTTCATTGGTGGTGGTTTTCTCTCTGTTTGATAGAAACACTCACATTTGGCTCTGACAATGGTACAAATCTCTGACTTTTTTTGGGTGATGATAAATCTCCGTAGATACCAACATTTCGACTTGGCTCCGGCTTGGCAGCAAGTCTATTGTAAGTGTCTTTACAGTGTCTTGGGAAAGTCACAGTATGGTTGAGAACAATGTTATCACCCTTTCCTTTGGAGGTAAATGTGGACATCTTGCCACTGGATTCCACTGGGAGTGTTTATGAAGTCCTTTTTCGTTTTCTAAGGCAAAAATCCTTGCTTTGTAGCGCACAAATATCTTGCTGATATATCTGACAGCTTTTGCAAGGAGACTTTGTTTGGATTACTCCTCCGGCCATGTTGAGAGAGTTGTAGTCGCTGGCTCGTCAGATATGTTGGAGAAAAGTCTTGGTTCACTTAAAAGAAAATCAATTTCAATCATCTCCAAAACTTTGGGAAAAAGCAGGAGCAAGCAAAGACACGTCTGTACTCGACAGAAGCAGGAAGCAAATATTTCATTGTGGGTGTTCTGCTTTTTCTTTGGTTTTTATATCACTTCTTTCAAAAGGCAGCTGACTTGCATTAGACCAGTGAGACTTAAGCAATGTTCCAAAAGTGTGACTGTGCATGTTGTCTTTTACTGACAAGTTATAGGTTTAGTCTTATTGTTTTTATGGTTCACAGTGGTTAGCTTCTTTTTACACTTGTATGACAAGTAGCAATGTAGACAAAAGGGATATATTACATTATTGTGCCTTTTGTCATTATTGTGCCTTTTGTCATTATTGTGCTATTATGCTGTCATTTAAGTTAAGACTGTTTGTACAATTAACAATGTTTTAACAGCTTTTTACCGTTGTATGGCAGTTAATGTCAAAATTAGGGACAGGACTGATCCAATCCACTATCGGAATCGGTAACAGGTTCCAATACCAGCATAATACATGTATCGGACATTTCTGATACCACTTGCGGAGATTTCTGATCCATGAGCCACGTATGTGCTTTATTGTTTGTGAGCAAACGTAGCTAAAAGAACATCAGCAAATGTAGCCGAGAGAGTATTGGCAAACGTAGCTGTCTTCACACATGCATTGGAGGTGTCTTCCTCACTCGCGCGACACAGACACACACACACACACACACACACACAAGCGTGCCGCCTGACGCGTTCATGACACAAAACTCACGAGCTCTTCACACTACTAAAACCTTCCGTGTTGCTACAATATCATACTTGCCTGTTGAGAGGTGTTTATTACAACCTCTCATAAAATTAAAAATAATGGTATGTATTGTAGCGACTCAGAAGTTCTGCACGATGATAATAGTTCTGTGTTGTCCAATTGTCTGTAAGGCCGTGAACAAGCCAGGCTGAGCACTTTGTGTGCGTGCGTGCGCTCTCGGCGCTGCCTGTTGGGAGACAGCTACATTCACTGATATTCTTCTAGCTATATTTGCTGATATTATTTTGCCATGTTTGCATATCAAAGTAAACAGAGCTCTGATGTCGGCATTGTATCATTCTTGGCAGATCCAAATTCAGGTATCGGGATCAGATTGGAAGTGAAAAAAATGTAGAACCCTTGTCAAAAAACCTGATAAATGTTTTTTGTTGGTGACAGTTAAACCCTGGAACGAATTATTTCTAGTTTCAATAATTCCAATGGGTAAAAATAGTCTCGAAACATGAACAAATCCCATATCAAGCATCATCCCGGAAGTTGTGTTCAACCCCTGTATCCTGTATGTTCCATTTTCTACTTTTATATCAGTTATTAATGTGGTTGCAGGTACCAGAGTATCTCCATCATGTCAACAAACGCTTGGAGGAAGAGGCGGACAGAGTCATCACATATTTAGACCAGAGCACACAGTGAGTGTTGGCCTTTCTGTTCATTCCATTAAAAACAAAAGGAAACAATTCTGGAAAATTGTTTCTTTGCCTTCCAGAAAGCCGCTCATTGCCACAGTGGAGAAGCAGCTTTTGGGAGAACATCTCACTGCAACGCTGCAAAAAGGTAAACATGATTAGCGTGCATTAGACACAAGATGGAGACTATTAGTTGATTAATTAACTGTGACTTGTTCTGTTCCAGGGCTGACACACCTGCTGGATGAAAACAGGATTCAGGATCTTTCTCTCCTCTATCAGCTCTTCAGTCGAGTGCGAGGTGGGGTTCAGGTGCTCCTGCAGCACTGGATAGAGTACATAAAGGTACCCGACTGTCAGCATTTTCTAACTGCTGACTATAATATGATAAATGAAGTTACATTGAGGACCATCATGTTTTACACTTGCACATTTCAACGTCTCCATATCTATTATTGATAAGTCGTTCACAGCATGTGTTTAACATGTTGACACTTTAATTTATGCATTTGTACTTTGTCATTAAAAAGTAGGCCTGTCACAATAACAAATTTTGCTGGACGGTAATTGTCCTACAAATTATTGTCGATAAACAATATTGTCAACATTATTTTGAGACAATTTTTTAAAATGAATGTAATGATAATATATGGCATACGAATATGAGTACACCGTATCAAAAACAATAAACTTTAATTTCTCAAGAGTATTTAACATTGTAATTGGAACGTCAAGAGCTTTTAAGAAAAGTAAACAAAGATAGTAAATTAAACAAACTATCACGGCCTCTTTGTACCTTTCCTGCTGAGAGGGTCGTGATGGGTCCTCTGTCTTGATGACGTGCTTAACAGAGACACTGAACATGATACTGTGCTGTGGTGGGGTTATTATAATAAGCTTTGATAATGATGAGACCAAACATATACTTTGCTTGTGAAGTGATGGCAAATGGCGTGCAGCAATGTAAGGAAACATGGTAATGCAAATGAAAAATGTATAACAAAACGGGAATGTAAATGTGTGACAAAACGGTCAGCAAAAATTTCAGCTTCCGAGCCTTTCCTCTCTCCTCCTCTCCTGCACAAGCAAGTGTACTACATTTATGGCTTCCGTGTGCGTAAGCACGCACACCCACCTGTGCCCACCAGACCTCGCCCCTAACAAAGAGATTTATATCCTGTCTCCCACACAAACAAAAAGACATTAAAAATAGCAATTTTAGCAAAAATTGCACTTAAATAAAAATCACATTCAATCACAATATTTCTGACTTGGAATCAGGGTCACATTCGTTATTGTCTGAATATTGACCAAAAAACTGAAATAACCCGGAAATACTCTGAAGTTCACATTGTGTGTCAGTGCCGACGTCGGCTCATTTGCACTTCCTACACTTGCCTGATTGCACTTTTAGCAACACTGTGTATGGAATACACTGTTATGTTTAACGGGGTGTAACATTTTGTCAGAGTTTGGTGAAATTACATGTTTTGGATGCAGCAAAATGAGGTGTTTTGTATTATTTATTTAACTGTCTTTTTCATGTCACAAAATGACGATGCGCAAACAGGCTGAAATTGAGATCATATCGTGTTTCATACATAACAGGCAGGAAGTAAGTGTTCGATTGTGTAGCACATGAGACACAGCTCGCAAGTAGTGCACTCGCTACAGCGTAACACGTGTAACTCTGAGACTGAATGACTGATAGGAAGGCTCACTCACTCCATTCATTCCGCGATAGAACCAACATACCCTGGTGCACTGCATGAACCCTCTTGTTAGCCAGCCTGTTTGGTAGAGAGAGAGGCGGAAAACAAGCACGCATACACATGTCAATATATCGAGGCCGGCAAAATTGTAATAATCTGATTATGATTTATTGATTATCGTGAAAGGCCTATTAAAAAGCATGGCCACTTCTTGTGTTTAGCTGTCGCCATTCTAATATCTAATCTAAAAGAATACACAATATGTAGCAATAAGTTGATAGAATAAAAAATAAAATACGAAATAATCAAATGGGAGTAAAAGAATCTGACAGTATTGATTATTCAGTGATAAAGGAAAAGAAAAGAACAATAAAAGCTGTTAAAAATAAAAATGTTTACATACATGTAAATACAATGTTTAAATAAAAACATTCACTTAATTCATAGAAAATGGTGGTCCTGTATGTTTGATTTTCACTGTGTCTCTGAACTCGTCCTCCCAGGCTTTCGGAAGCACAATCGTGATCAATCCTGAAAAAGACAAAACAATGGTGCAAGAGTTGCTGGACTTCAAAGACAAGGTGGATCACATCATCGACGTGTGCTTCATGAAGAACGAGAAGTTTGTCAACGCCATGAAGGAGGCTTTCGAAACGTTCATCAACAAACGGCCAAATAAGCCCGCTGAGCTCATAGGTGTTTTGTTTTTTCCTCAACCTTGTTCCAGCCTGTCTGTTGAGTCCTTAACTCTCAATCACTGTAAATGTTACTTCATTTCTAGCCAAACATGTTGATTCTAAACTGCGGGCCGGAAACAAGGAGGCAACAGATGAAGAATTGGAAAAGATGCTGGACAAGATTATGATTATATTTAGATTCATCTACGGTAATGCTGAACTTGTAACAATGGAGGTGCTTTCCCCTTGTGGATGTTAATAACATGCTGGTGTTCTTTTAGGCAAAGATGTTTTTGAGGCCTTTTACAAGAAGGATCTGGCTAAGAGGTTACTTGTGGGGAAAAGCGCCTCAGTGGATGCTGAGAAGTCGATGTTGTCAAAACTAAAACATGGTAAAACATACACACACAATGTTTAACACATGACTGACAATGAGAGCCAAAGAGTGTGGCGTTTCACTTTCACTGTCCTTTCCTCCCAGAATGTGGAGCAGCATTCACCAGCAAACTGGAAGGCATGTTCAAAGATATGGAGCTATCAAAAGACATTATGGTGCAATTCAAACAGGTACGAATGTACAAAAAAGTCACTGTGCTGTGATGTGAAGGTGTGTTGTCATAAAGACTTCATAGTATGCATGTGATACATACTAGGGATTTCCTGATCCGATCTTCAGGTCCGATCCGCTGTTTTTTGAAGATCGGATAAAATCAGCCTCCGCCATGAGATCGGGCCGATCCGGTTGCCTTATAATGTTCGTAGCTCTGGGTCGCACTCCTACATGGTAGGTGCGGTAATGTGCCTCAAAGCTGGTTGCCGCTCCACTTCCGCCACCCGCAAGAAGAAGAAAACGCAACACCACGATCCAGATGTATCCGCTGTGTACCGTGGTGAAGTTAGTTTCATGTTGGACGTTGGATATTCGGCTCCATAGCTACAGCGGAAAGCCAAATCATGTGCATCGGGACATCCCTAATACATACATCCTCAAAGTTAGAAAAATGGTCAATGATTTACGGACATTTAATTGCTAAGAAGCAGAGATGTTTAGCTTGATGGCGGCCATGTTTTTCCAACCAATCTTGATAAAATTTTACGGACATGCTTGTCATTCCCCTAAAAGTGAACTGCACCAAATTTTGCGATGATTTGACTAAACACCCTTACGTTTTGTAGGGCGCATTGTTGTAAATGCCAAATTAGCTATGTATAGTTAATTTGCCAACACAGTAGTGATGCATGTTTTTACACATTTTTACCCTTTTGTGTGTATCATTTTAGGTGTAGAAGAGTTAGCGTAAACCAGTGGTTCTCATTTTTTGTTATGCCCCCCAAGGGGACAGAAATGTTTTCAGCCCCACCCCACACCCCCGATTTGAAATACTACTGAGAAACTGCCAATATCTATTTATCTGTACTGTACAGACTGACATTGAAACTGAAACCAGGAAAATGCAACAAAATGGAGAGCTGTGAAGCATATAAGCGTATTCAAGAGTCATATTGCATGTTGAGTATGAAAATTTGCACTTGTTGACAGGTCTGCACTAGCATTGAAAGTACTACTGCCTCTCAGCCACCGAACAACAGTTTTTTTTCTTAATTATAAACTATAAATTATTATAGCTCATAGCTGCCAATAACCCCAAATCCAATATCTCATTAAATTTGAAAAATTGTCAAAAAGTCCATCCATCCATCCATTTTCTATGCCACTTATCCCGATTAGGGTCGCGGGGGGGTATGCTGGAGCCTAGCCCAGCTGACTCCGGGCGAGAGGTAGGGTACACCCTGGACTGGTCGCCAGCCTATAATCAGCAAATGAACTGCAAAAACTTCCTCAGCCTTTAATTGATGTCTTAGTCTTAGAACTCTTAGAAACTCTTAGAACTCCTGAAATGAAATACGTTTTGCACAGTATTCTAATGTATTGAGATGCACCTGTAGTCTAGAAACATACATTTACATACAGATTCATGTACATTCACGTAGGGTCAATTGTCTTGAGCCATTATGCAGACCTACTCTTGGAAGCACAAATGACTAAATTGTGCACATCAAAAGAAGTGGGGTTTAAAAATGAATCGTGATAGAGGATTACTGCCACATTTCCGACCAAACCAGAGGAATACCAGTTTTTATACACCAATGCATGCCTTCTGATGAGGCAATATCTCCTGCCTTTCAGTATATGCAGTGCCAAAACATTCCTGGTAACATTGAGCTGACGGTGAACATCCTCACTATGGGTTACTGGCCCACATACGTCCCAATGGAAGTGCACCTGCCTCCTGAGGTGAGAGCAAATATTTTAACACATACTTTTTTTTTTTAATAACCTGACGTGTCGTAAATCTGCCAAGTGTTGCCCTGAAACGCCGCCCTTTATCTCTGTCCAGATGGTGCGACTGCAGGAGATCTTCAAGACCTTCTACCTGGGCAAACACAGCGGCAGGAAGTTGCAGTGGCAGTCGACGCTCGGCCATTGTGTCCTAAAAGCAGAATTTAAAGAGGTGGGTGGTTTATTTCTGGGATACTCTGATGCACTTCCTCATGTGACATATAAACTATGTTGTGTTTATCACACCAGGGCAAGAAGGAGCTGCAGGTGTCACTTTTCCAAACACTGGTGCTGCTGATGTTTAACGAAGGGGAGGAGTTCACCCTGGAGGAGATCAAACTAGCCACAGGAATAGGTACACATAGTCATGCCAACATCCTGTCACCACCTTCTCCTCATCATATGATTGCTTTATCGTTTTTCTCTACAGAGGACAGCGAACTGCGCCGCACTCTGCAGTCTCTGGCGTGTGGCAAAGCTCGCGTCCTCACCAAAATCCCCAAAAGCAAAGATGTGGAGGACGGCGACAAGTTCTCTTGCAACGACGAATTCAAACACAGGCTTTTTCGCATCAAAATCAACCAGATTCAGATGAAAGAAACGGTATAGCTTCGGTTTTTACACTCATGGTGTCGTCTTGGTGGACAATAATCTAGAGGCGGTTGTCTCCCTGCAGGTGGAGGAGCAAGCCAGCACCACTGAGAGGGTCTTCCAGGATCGACAGTATCAGATCGACGCCGCCATCGTGCGGATCATGAAGATGAGAAAGACTCTGAGCCATAACCTTCTGATGTCTGAGGTGTACAACCAGCTCAAGTTCCCCGTCAAGGTGATTGGCAACTTTCAGTATCCTCATATTTCGGCATTTATAGCTTCTCAGGACACTGAAACTTGGATTTAGTCAGTGTACTGAAAATACTGAAAATTACTCCATACATCATTGCCTAAATACCTGGTAACACAAGCAGAGCATGATTCCTTCCCTTGGAAAACTGGGCCACATGGAAATTTTCCAACATAAGGAGCCCAAACACACCTCCAAGATGGCAAGTATCTTACTGAGGAGGCCAAGTATGTCTCCTCCAGACCCGAACCTTAAAAATAAAGCACCTGTGAGGCATCCTCTAGAACAGCGGTCCCCAACCCCCGGGCCACGGCCCGGTATCGGGCCGTGGGTCATTTGGTACCGGGCCGCACAGAAAGAAAAAATAATTTCCATTATTTCATTTTTTTTTTTAATGTTTTATTTTGAAAAGTGGCCGGATTCTCTGTTACATCCGTCTCACTTGACGCATGTCCATTGTGCGTGTGCTAACTTTATCTCATGCCGCACAGATAGACTACTACTGTATTTTTACCATTTTTCTTTCACCTCATATTTGGTGTCAAATGCTGATACTATGTGGGAATGCATAAAGGTAAGTTTTGATGACTAATTGAATGCTAATGTCATTTGTCTCAAGTTAATTCATGCTAGCACACTGCCTTTTACCACACAAGTCAAACAGCGATGTAATAATCTCTGGAAAAACTTGGCTCGAACTTGAACTGGTGGATGGTGGGTCGTCATTCATTTGGTGCTTTTAATTTGATGTTATTCATGTCTTAGTTTTACACAATACATAATAAATAAGATACATCGCGATAATGTATGAACCCCACTCCCTCCTACATACCATTGATGCTCCTCTCGCTCTTTTCCTTCTCCATCCAGCCTGCTGACCTGAAGAAGAGGATAGAGTCTCTTATTGACAGGGACTATATGGAGCGCGACAAGGAGAACGCCAACCAGTACAACTATGTGGCTTAGAGAACAAAAAAAGTGACAGTGATTGAGAAAGAAAGAGAGATGCAGATGGTCACGGCGGGCCGAAAAAACTTTTTTCGCCCCGGTGGATGTTAACATTGTCATCTTCAACCCAGCTACCGACAAGCTGAATGGATGGCGCTCCACAGGAGCTTGTTCGTCAGCGGTTGGTCTTAAGATTCTGTGGACTGTGCGTCCATTGAAAGCATATGTCCATATTTCCCAGTGCCTCTGAGTTCATTGGGCGCCTTTGGACAAAGGACACACACACACACACTTTCTTTTGTTGTTTTGTTTTTTTAAGGCGAGGGAAAATATTTATTTTCAACCTTTTCTTTTGTCCACAGTTTGACATAAGCCTTTTTGTTACAGAGTCACTTTCTCTGTTCACTGGCAACCGCTAGTAGTAAATGCTGGCACACCTTCACAAGTTAGAGAACAAATGTCTTCAGCCAGTGTCAAATAAGAGACTATTGGACTGCATGTGTGGTTTTGAAATGCTGCAACACAAAGCAGATAACCGCGCCGAAAAAAAAGGAGCACTTCTTTATTCAAGCTGCTACACCGTCAATCTTCAGTTTTTGTTGGGTTTTTTGGTACAATTCCTACCTAACAGATGTGACATTTTAACCATCTTACAGTCCATTATGTATTGCTTTTGTTTACCCCTTTTAGATGCCAAAAGCACAACATCACCATTTCATCACCATCTTCCATGTTTTTTTCTGTCATTTAACACACTAAATAGTTCTTGGGGCTTGCAGGAAGTGAGGAGATGGTAAAACATTGAATAAATACACCTTTTGTTTGTACAAACATGTTAGAGTCATTGCTTATGATTAAAAACTCTTTCAATCAGAGTTTATTGCTGTTCATAATTGTTTATTTCTGGATTGTGCAGCTAGTGACTGGGAGCTTTTAAAGTGACTTCAGTGCACTAGTAATGTGTAAAATAGTTTAAGAAGCAGATTATTGGAGCCCACGCTGTGATACATTGGCCTCCTGTCATATGACTTTTTATGTGACTTGCATTTCCTCATCCAATCTGCAGCTCGTCAGTCAGCCAACCTCGTCCACAACGACCACCGCTTGGCTCGTTTTTTCTTTCCCTCCTGGCCAGCCATCATGTTCCGATACTTTTCTTTACTTCTTGCATTTGGATGCGGTAAGTTTGTGTTATTAATCGTTCTTGAATAATGAAAAAACGAAGAGATTTGGGACGTGCAACGAGAGTAAACAGGGACTCACACGTCGGCCCCGTGCTCCAGTATGACTTCGACGCACTAAAACAATACTTGTTGTGAAATTACATCTTCCAAAGCTGACATTATATTGATAAAAACATCATAATGACGCCAACATTGACTGAGTGACGCATCAAGGCAGCTTAGCGGTGTTTTGCTAACGTGGTTAGCTTGAATGCTAATTACCGTCTACGTCAACATTGCAAAATGAAGATAAGACAAAACGTTGAAATTGCGCTTCGGTGTATGTGTATTATGTGTATATTATGTGAACCAAAACAAGTTTAAAAGTCGAATTTATCATTTCAAATTGTGAAAAGCAGCGTTGCTGTTAGCGCTTTTACGACGTCACGGTTAGGCTAAAGCTAGTTTCGGAAAGCTAAAAGTTTTTTTAGTTAATGTTGAAAACCCCCGAGCTCGTGTAAGTGATAAGTTTTACAAAATAATCTGTTGTATGTGTATAAATGGCGATTTAAATGCGTCAACATCGCGGTAGGTTAGCAGTTAGCTTGGTGTAGTTGTTTACAGTGGAACGACGTTATGGGATGCATTTAGCAGTGTAAGCTAGTAACGTCATTTTGTGGGAGCTATACTTAAAAAATACCTCAAGTAAATACATCAAATATTGCCTTTTTTGTTCTAAACAGTTTATACTATGGTAAAGCCATTATCGTGTGCAAATTTAGGACTCACGGACACGGCTCAGATAGCTGACGCCTATTAATAAAAGTATTCTAAAAAACGCGATAAAATAACACAATTAACACAATTAATAACTATAAATTTCGTTTAAACCAACACGTTTCAGTGATCAGGTCGCCTGTTGGAGTTTAACCCAGATTTCTTTCTTAACTTGTCATTACAACTGTTGGAGAAAGCTGTTCAATTTTAAATTGCATAGAATTAGTTTGAAACACACACTATTATTTGTATAACTGCAAAAATATAGCCTATATAAATGCAGTTTTTTGTCAAACATTGGATGGGAAAGCATATATACCATATATAATGCAGAGAGCTATTGTGTGGTGCCAATAAAACTTGGAAAAGGAGCATGATTAAATGCAAATTGTGCAACAAAGATATCACCTTAATGCAAAACGTGTTGCAGCAGGCCAGTGTTAGCATTAGCCAGTGTTGACAGCAGCTTAAACTACACAAGATTATTATCGGAGCCAAAATACGTAAGCCCACGTCTGACAAATGAACAAACTTGCTTTTTTCTTGGTGTCTTTTTAGTAATCCATCCGTCACATGGCACAGAGGTGATGGTGAAAGACAAAGACGACAAGTTGTGCCTTTACGCCAACCTCATGGTCAATTTCTCAGTTTCGTATGAGGCAGCTGACAATAAGGTGAGTTTCTACGCTCAGGTCAAAAACACGCTATTGCGCTATCATGTTGCATAGCTGATAGGGAGACAACTCTTAAAATTAATGATGAGAGTTTCTGCCTGGATTCTTGCAACACAGCATTTACCTTGCTGACATTTCCTGATGGATATCCTGTCACTGTGCAGATGTTCTTTCTATTCACTGGTAAACTATTGGACTGAAGCTTAAAAAAAGTAGAAGACTACAATGGAACCTGGGGCCTGTTGCACAAAACT
Organism: Dunckerocampus dactyliophorus; assembly: GCF_027744805.1. Lineage (NCBI taxonomy): Eukaryota > Metazoa > Chordata > Actinopteri > Syngnathiformes > Syngnathidae > Dunckerocampus > Dunckerocampus dactyliophorus. Next base: position 10,802,729 of record NC_072829.1, on the reverse strand, counting down.
AGGATAAGCGATAAAGCTCGGATATCTTGGTTATCCTAGCTCAATTTATCCGTGATCCTGTTGCACAAAAGTGGGATAGTGGAAAGTGGAATGTGTTCTGACATAAGTGACCATGGAGATTTAATCTGTGGAGTTAGCCTGCTTCAGACCAGGCTAAGGTTTGGGATCTATTGCATCTCATCCCTTATGTCAATCAGTCGTCACCATAAATGGAAACCAATAATTAATCCACTGCCTACTACACATGGTCACATTTAATTACACCCACTGTCAGTATTTCAACATTTGTCATCATTCAGTTCAGTTATTGTACATAAAGGGTTTTACATGATATTTTCACGACCATAAGGCGCACTTAAGTCTTAAATTTTGTCGTAAATGGACGGGGCGCCTTATAATGCTGTGCGTCTTGTGTGTGCACCATTTCCAAAATCTGTACCTCCTCTCGACTGACTGGGACACACTGCTTATACTTGTATAGAGGAAAGGCAGAGTGAAAGAGGATGCTAAAGGCACGCCCCCAGTAGTTACATAGGTATATTTTATGAAATGGCGCCATCTATCCATCCGGGCAAGGACTACCGTGGCGCAGCAACATCCAGCGGAGTACAAGGAAAAGATGGCCATCTTCTGCTCCTACTGCAGTAAAAACATTGCCGACAAACACATCCAGCCCAACTACATCACCGACATGGACGATGTGCCTCTCACTTTCGACATCCCGGTGAACCACACTGTAGAGAAGAATGGGACCAGCACGGTAGCGATACACAGAACGGGGCACGAGAAGTCAACTTTTACTGTGCTTGGTTGCCATGGTAACGGATAGAAGCTGCCACCTATGGTGATTTTTAAGAGGAAGACGCTGCGTAAAGAAAAGTTGCCGGCCGGAGTCATCGTTAAGACCAATCAAAGGGCTGGAAGGACGAGGAGAAAATGGCTGAGGACATGTGCGGAAAGAGACGGGATGTTTTTTTCCTACGCGTCACCGTCCCTGTTGATCTGTGACTCCATGCGTGCCCGCCTCACAGCCGCTGTGAAAAACCAAGTGCAGCAAATTAACTCGGAGCTTGACATCATTCGGGGAGGCTTGATGAAGGAACTCCAACCGCTAGACACGGTATTAGATAATTTACACATACTACATACAAAATACACATCTTATATAAATACAAATACACATCTACAAGACAAAGGAGTTATACAGTCTGGAGTTATATTTACACAATTTCACATCTGCAGTCAATTTTACCTACAATTTTAACCGATTCATAATCACAGTGCGACTACGTTTTTGAAGATGTTAATTGCGGATGTGGACTACATTACCCAGAAGCCTTAGCGCTCGAGGGGAAACCGGAAGCGAGTAATGGTGATGCTAATAAAGCAAAGAGTTCATAGATAGTAGTGTATGCCGCTGTTCTTGATTTGTTCAACGAGCAACAAACATGAACTATTTGGAACACTGTGGAACCCTCTCCCCCCTCATGTAAAAACGGCCCCCACAATTGAAAGCTTTAAGTCTCGTCTTAAAACCCACTTTTATTCTCTGGCTTTTAACTCGGCGTGAGTCGTGTGGTCCTCTGTGTCTTTTATTATTTTTTTAGTTTTGTTTTATTTATCTTAGTTTTTAATTCAATGTACTTATTTTTTTTTTTCCCTACTTCTTGGAATTTTTTGCTTTTATTGTTTTTATGTGTAAATATTTTACTGTTGTACGTTTTTTTGTTTTATTTATTGGATTTTTTTTTAGTTTTTACTGTAGTGATTTTTATTTGTTTACATTTGCATTTGCATTCCCTTATTTACTTATTTGTGGTTTTGCTAGTCTGTGCAGCACTTTGAAAAGTGTTTATAAAATGTGCTATATAAATAAAGTAGATTGGATTGGATTGGATCGTAACTATGATGGTTTCAGTGGAGCACTGAGTGTGTATTTGTGCACTACTTCGACACAAAGTATTGCCAATCGTCTCTGTAATACTTTGCCAGGCTTTATCTCTTTGTTTTTTGACCGTGGCGGTGTTGCCTTTTCTTTGTATTTGCTCTTTTGCCTCCTCGTGAGCCTCTATGAGGATTTCCGCTTCCGTTGGGGAAAAGTACGCCGCTCGTTGCCATGGTGAATCGGTGACTCTGTGATCAATAGGTGGGGTCTATTTAAGGAAGCCGCGTACGCGCACTGATACGGGCTTGGTTTCACCTGGCTTGATTAATCAGTGACAACTCATCCTGGTTTGGGCTTTGTGCAACCAATTAAGCCTAGGCGCTCTTGCTTTGGGTTGGTTGAGCTCAGCTCACTCATTTATCTTGGATTTCTGAATCCTAGTTTTGTGCAATAGTCCCCTGTTTATGTCGACACCCCTTGGAATGGCTGACTGACGTCAACATAACCGAAACTAAACATTGCTTGCATATTTACTTACTAGAATGGGCAATAATGAAGGATTTTTGAACCTATGGTAGTTTTTGTTGCATAATTGTATTTCATGTGATATTTTGTACTGTTATTGTTAATTTTGTTGTATACCATGACTACAATGACAGTAAAGGTCATACTGGTGGCTAACAATAATAATAATTAATAATAATAATAATAATAATGAAGCTTACTTGTACTGAACAGGAAGTCAGTGTGTGCACCTTTTAATGCTTTTAATGTAACAGGTCTGCAACTAACGATTAACGAGTCAAATAATCTGAAGCTTGTTGAAGTTGCTTTGCTGTTGTCATTTTACGCTGCTTAGCAATGAGGAAGTTGACATAAACGGGCCAATTTTTAGTAGAAATGACCTGAAATTCTCTGTCTCTAATTTTATGTGGACAAAAGTGGTTGACCATGTATAACGACATCAACTTAAGCAGACTTTTAAGAATAATAACAAACAACAACACGGTGGACTGGGACATACAGTACATGAGTTGTTGACATAAGTGGGGCCAACTGAAGCGGATTCCACTGTACTATTATTACTGCTAATAATAATTCAAATACTTTCTTTGTTCTTGTCTCAGAGCAATACAGTGCAGTTTGAGCTCCCTGCCAATGTCATGTCAGACGGCAGTAAATGCGAGGAAACCAACTCCATGCTGAAGCTCGACTTCGGAGCAGGCCACTCCTGGAGTGTGAAATTCACCATCAACGGGAATGTGTACCAGGCGGACTCCATCACGTTCTCGTACAACCTCAGCGACTCCACAATCTTCCCTAAATCTGCGTCAAACGGTAATGCCTCCATCTCACTTTACAACGAGGATATGGATGTTTGCTGCTTAGTGCAAAGCATTAGGTACGACTGTATGTCTTTACCAGCCTTTGTATATTAATCGATTGATTGGCAGGTCTCCAGACTAACTTTTTTTTTTTACTAGGAGCACAGTGGCCACTAACTTTAAATTTTAGGAGCGCAAGCAGAACATTTCAGGGCACATACCGAAATTGACTTGCAAAGTAAATATTCACATTTGCTCTCTATTTCACTGCAACACCTTCTGTAACCACTCTGTTTCTCTCCCTAGTTTTTGGAAGGCCTCATTTGTGGCATCATATGCATTATAACTCCAATACTCTCTTGTCGACCTGCCTTCTTCTTCTTTGCTGTTCATCTCCTTTCTTCTTCTTTAGGCGTTATGGCAGCTGGTAAAGTAGCTCATTTGCGCGTTACTGTCAACTACTGAGCTGAAGTGTGCAACAAAAAATATTCTATAATAATAAATAAAAATCTGCAAATTAGCTGGTAGGATTGCTAACCTCTGCAAAAATAAATAAGGGACACCTTGTTGGCAGGGCCGAACAACCTGCCTGTTTTTTTGCCTTTTAATTGTGTGAAACAAATGTACTATTTGACACAAACCTAATTTAATTTGATGACTGTTTTAGAGTAACACTTACACATGGCAGGAAAGATTAATAGGGGTGTCACGAGACAGTGTACATGACATTGGGCCTTCGAGATGAGATGGGATTTTAACAGTAGTTTTAAGAAAAGTACAATGGAAAAAATATCTCCCAATATATTGATAATTTAATCTACTAATTTAATATGTACTATGTTACACACTCCTGCACTCCGTTTGTATGCTACCGTTTGTATGTCCCACTTCATTGAGATTCAATTGTGATTGATCACACATGCTGGCATTGATAGGCCTTGACTGTAACAAGCTGTCGTTAAGTGACTCCACATTTTACATACTATTTTTCATTCTCACGGTAAAAAGGGACAAAATCCCCCGCACCAAATTTACATGTTATAGACCCTGTGTATAGCAGTCACCTGTCTAACGCGGCCAGCGGCCACCCATTTTGTCTCCCTTGGTCGATATCTGACTGCATATAGCGGCCAAATTACCGACTCAAGTAGAAGCTTCATGCACGAAAAAGTTTTGTTTTTCAATCAATGAAGCCGTCATGTGTAGACTTTAATTACTGAGTCCTAGCTCAGTCACAATCATTCACAAGCTCCACACAAACTGTAAGAGCATTTACACCAAAACATTACCGCAAAGTAGGCTGGGAACAGGACGTGCTCCCAGCGACGCTACAATAAAAAAAAAAACATACGCTAGCATGCATGCAGCAGCAAAACTGAGTTCGGTTGTACTTAATTGAAGTATTTTAGAATGTACTCACGTTATTTTTGATCAATCCTCATCCACAAATCCATCAAAGTCCTCATCTTCTGTATTCGACACAAAAAAAGCCGTCTTCTTTTCCGTTCGCTACTAGTCTGTTAACTTGTCAGTGTTATTCAGCTCCGAAGCGAAGAAGGAAACTTCTCCTGTTGCTTCTGCCAACTTTATTTATTGAACGCGGCCACCAGAGAGCAGTTCAGCAAACACACATCTCTTCCCGTCACTTCATGATGAACTAAAGCTGGAATGATACTCTGCTGTATAAAAAGTAAAATATTAAAAACAAGTGTAAGACATTACTAGCACAGCTTTGTTCTGTGGGTCGTGGATAATAACAAGCCTAGTAGTGCTGTACAACTTTTATCGGCAGTCCCACAGTGCCCTCTACTGGTCAACATTATTATTATTCCCCCCCCCCCCCTTTTTTTTTCTTTTTTTCCCTCTACTGGTCAACATTCAAACTGGACGCCAACCTGTCTATAGAGGCTACCTGTCTATAGCGGCCACTTTTGCAGACTCCGTCTAGCGGCCTCTATAGACAAGTTTGACTTTGACTTTGACTTTTATCTGGTCGCACATGTGCGAGTAAATGAAAAAATGTACTGGCATTGTCTCATATTTTAGTCGCAAAACGCAACCATTTAGTCGCTGTCTGGAGCCCTGGATTGTTAATTCATTGTTGTCTTGAAGCAATTGTGGCAAAAGAGTGTGAAACTTGGCTCCAGCCAGCCGAGGCGCTGTTGATTTAGCCTCAACTTAGTTTGCAGCCTGAAAAAGAACAGGATGTCGACTATAGAAAATAGGCAGTGGTAGTGAAACTGGAGTTAAGAACATTCAAAGAGTAGTAGTAGTAGTAGTACTTTATTAATCCCACAGCAGGGAAATTCATCTGTTACAGCAGCAAGCAAGATACACAAGTATGTACACAAGTAAAGAATGCATAGTCATTGACAATGCATGCAATGCATAGACATAGTGAATAAAAAATGGTTCAGGTGTTGTAGAGCCTGATAGCGGTCGGTATGAAGGACCTGCGGAACCTCTCCTTCTTACACCGTGGGTGTAACAGTCTGCTGCTGAAGGAGCTGCCCAGGGAAACAACAGTGTCATGTAGCGGGTGAGAGGTGTTGTCCATGATGGATGTCAGCTTAGCCAACATCCTTCTCTCCCCCACTTTCTCCACGGAGTCCAAAGGACCGTCCAGGACAGAGCTAGCTCGCCTGATCAGTCTATTTATCCTGCTCCTGTCCCTGTCCGTGCTGCCCCCTCTCCAGCAGCCCACAGCATAGAAGATGGCTGAGGCCACCACAGAGTCATAAAAGGTCCGTAAAAGAGTCCTGCACACACCAAAGGACCTCAGTCTCCTCAGCAGGTGGAGGCGACTCTGGCCCTTCTTGTAGAGGGCATGGGTGTTGACGGACCAGTCCAGTTTGTTGGTAAGGTGAACACCCAGGAATTTGTAGCTGTCTACCAACTCTATGTCCGCTCCCTGGATGTTCACCGGTGTGAAGTGGGATGTTTTCCTCTGGAAGTTAATGATCATCTCCTTTGTCTTGCTGGTGTTGAGTTGCAGCTGGTTAAGCTCACTCCAGCTGACAAAGTCCCTGATGACCGTCCTGTATTCCAGATCATTCCCCTCCGAAACACAACCAACAATGGCTGTGTCATCGGAGAACTTCTGGAAGTGACACTGTGGGGAGTTGTGTGTAAAGTCCGAGGTGTAGAGGGTGAAGAGGAAAGGGGAGAGCACCGTACCCTGAGGGGCACCTGTGCTGCAGAGCACCATGTCAGACACACAGTGACGGAGCCTCACATACTGTGGTCTGTTGGTGAGGTAGTCTATAACCCATGCAGTCAGGTGTTGGTCTACACTGTGTGCTTCCTCTATCACAAAGAACGGTGTTTAATATTACATTGGGGTTTTTTTTTCCACAATGAAGGACATTTTGCTACATTTTTGTCCAGTTTGTATGTTTGTTTCCAGCAGGAATATTTTCTTTCCAATACTCTCATGACCTGAGCCAGGGGTGTCCAAACCTATGGCTGCATACAGAAAAATTGACGGATTTGGGGTTTATTAAAGATGCTAAATCTAATCCAGTGTAGGTCGAAATATGCTAATCTAGCTAAACAAAACATTGACAGTCCAGTGTTGCAGGCGACAAAGCAAATAAAAGTAATATCTGCTAATATAGCTTGTTAATATTTTATTGATTTTATTTTTAGAACATGTAGAGAACCAGTAAATAATGCCTGATGAAAATGGCTCCTGGGCTGCACTTTGACTGTAACACCTGACTTACGCAAAGGCATCGTATCATCTCTCTCAGTTATTTTTCAAGCATTTTGTAGTATGCAGTACTGCCACCTATAGGACCGGAGTGTAACACATCAACCTTTAATGTTGGCCTGTTAAAAAATTCATTTCAGCTTTTGTGTTTTTTTTTGTTGTTTTATTAACAGCAGAACAAAACTGCAAACTATCCGGACATCTTGCTGATCTGCTCTGATTCTCTGCCGTACATTATTGCATTAGCTGCTAAGCGAGTAGCAAGGAATCGGCGGCTACCTGGAGTCTTGGGAGTGCAAAGCTATATCTCACCAGATGCGTAAAGTGTTGTTAGCACATTAGCAACATGCCATGCCCATTTTAGGGCAGCCTGTTTGACCTTTGAATGTGTTAAAAGCTCTTTGGCAAGTGTAAATAGCACACAGGCGCTCCAAGACTTACAAAATATTGACACTTTCTACAATGGACATAAAAAGTAAATATACTCCTGTTAAAGCAGCAGATTTTCCTGATGTTCCTTGAGGAATAATAATTAAAGTCAGAGGGGAAATACACTAAGTCCCCAACTAACGAACACAATTGGTTCCAGACGACCGTTCTTAAGTCAAATTGTTCTTAAGTAGGGGAAAAGGTAATATTACTAATGATATATGTACTACATGTACGTGTATGCATATACAGTATATGAGTATGTATGTAAATTTGAGTTTGGATGTAGTAGTAATATTAAACGAGGATAATTAATGAAAAAAACAATAATAAAAATGATATAATAATACGTAATGATAAATGTTATTTACCTTTGAAGAGGAGTCGTCGAGCATACGTCGTTGGTGGTGGTGGAGGAGGAGGAGGCGGAAATATTGAAAAAAGGACAAATCGTCGTCGTTAGACTCTTCTTAAAGACGTAGTGTTCTATGGGTGGTGTATAATTATAAGCAGGCCTATTAACTCTTCATAAACTTTAATCACAAGCTTGCATGTACAGCTAAAATATACCTTTTCTTCAGTCTCCTCCCACTGGTTTTAATCGCCTGTTGGTCCCATTAGCAGTGTCACAGTGCCCTCTACTCGTCAAGCATGTGAAATATGGACTTAAATATAAATAATTATGGGCTTATAAGGCAAAACACATGAGTCGGCTTGTGTTCGTATCTACGAGGGTTTGCACGTCGGATGTTCGTTAGTAGGGGACTTAGTGTATATAAAATACGAAATGCCCTTTTCTTTTGTTTATCATTAATGCACATTTTGACTTGTTTGCTCACTCTCCCTTGCGAAAGACTTCTAACCATGTCAGATTGCAAGGGCATCTCTTGTACACAGCCCCATTCAGGTCACCCCACATATTTTCCAAACCCTCTGAAACTAACCAACAATCTTGAAGTGCTCTCAGTTTGCTTTTGTTCGGTTCAGTTTGCTTAACGTGTGCTTTCTGAACAAAACAGCTTGATTTATGATGCCGTCGTCCCATTGTGTTGGCTGCGTTCCCATTAGAGCTGAAATGGACCAGAATGATAACTAGCTCCACTTTCAACCAACTTGCCATGTGAAAGTTAAAAAAATATATTTTTTAAAAAAGTCGCTTCCCTGTTGTTTCACTTTTGCACCACATTTAGATGACTTTGTTAACCCTTAACTCTGTTATTTCTTCAGAAACTGTTTCTGTGATCGTGAGGCCTCACATCACTGACGTCAGCATGGACACCTGCTACTCCTGCAACAGCAAAGAGACCATTCAGGCCGAGTCGGTCAATCAGACCCTGTGGAACGTGCTCATCCAGGCTTTCATCAGCAACGGCACACAGAGCAAGAACTGTAAGAACAAGACTGGGCCTCACTCGGTTTTAAAGGAAAACTGCACTTTTTTTGGACTTTTGCCCATCATCCACAATCGTTATGTGAGACATATGTGTTTCCTTTTCTGTGCGTTCTAAAGATATAAAACCAGACGGCACAGTACTGCACGTAATGGGATCCACCTATGCCGCCGACCAAGACTGCTGTTAAACACCTCCGACAAGGTTTTATAGTTTTATATACATGCTGTGACCATGCAGTAACAGGTACATTAATTTTAATGTAAATGTAACATAATATACTGTATATATGTAATATATATACATTATTTTGCCGTATTTTGGTCATTCTAAGCATTACCGGAACTTTGAAGTACTAGGTGCATTGATATCACATAGCAATACAGAAACAAACACCTACACCGAGCGTTAACCTTTCTAAACTCAGAAATAACAACACAGCAGCAGTGGTGTCAGCTGTTATATGTAGCCTTACCTTTTTTGTAGTAGTCTGAGGCATTGTTAGCGTGACACTGATGCGCTGTGGCAGAGTCTGTGGTGAAGCTAGTTGCTAGCCGGTGTGTTATGGCTAAGTGTCAGTATGCCAATAACATAGTTCAATTATCATAGCAATGTTCATAATAATAATAACAATGTCGCTGTAGCTTGGATAATATGCACGTCACATATATAAATGGAGCGTTGTTGGCACTGGAGAGTTATTTTTCAGAAGGCTCAATAGGTGGAATAAGTGGGTCCAGTACTGCAGTACTGAGCAGTCTTGTTTTTATCTGTTTTTATATATTTAGAACGCACAGAAAAGACAAAGGCATGTGTGTTCATGTCTCACATAAGGATTGTGGATGATAGGCAAAATTCCAGAAAAAGTGCAGCTCTCCTTTAAGGCAGGGGTGGGCACACTTTCTGACTCGCGGGCCACATCTGTTTAAAAAAAAAAAAAAAAAAAAAAGTAGGGGAGACTGGGGACAGTTGCAACACTTTTTACATTACTCTCAATTACTCAGAGATTATTTAGACTAGGCACACCAAATATTTACATAGTAAACCTACATCTCTCTGCTAAATACCCATACCATTTAAAGATGGCTACATATAACATATCAATCACAATATTTATTTGAATAAAAAAATTCAGACGTTGCAACTGACAGAACATTTCTGCTAGCTCACAGAAAAAAAACAGACATCTTCTTCCTCTTCTTCCGCCAAAATACTGAGGGGAACCCCTCTGTTAGTGACTCGCTTCCTCACTCTTGGCATCCTGAAAACAAACAATACAATTTCTATATTTAGATGATTTATTTACTATATGACAAGTTTGATTGTTTTCACAGGAAAATTTATTTAGTTTGTTCCAAACCACAACACATACAACAATAACTAATTGCAAATTTTTGCTCAACAAGTTATTTGGGGAATTATTTTATCATTACCATTAATTTCTTATTACCATTCCCTATTCTGCCCATCATGAGCAGTAAAATATATTAATTGTGCCTAGTGTGGTCTATTTTGATATTAGCATGGGAACAGTTGCAACTGTCCCCATAGTATCAGTCACGACAAAACACCATGTGCTAACTAGCCACATTGACAAATGTAAGCAATGTTTCTGAATAGTCAACAAAACAGTGATTCAAACCAGGCAGGTTTGGAGTAATTCATACAAAATATTAGGATAGTATGACAAAAATACAGCTCGTGAAAAAATCTACTTTCATACCTCCAAAACAACTTTGTCTTGATAGAAGCTGGACCAGATGCGCAATATGGCCGCTTTCTTCTTGGCGAGTAGAGGGTCTAACTGAGCATGTGCGGTATGAGTGTCATCACTCTAGCATGTTACTGATTAGACAAATAAGGCTTGTTGCAACAGTCCCCTGTTGCAACTGTGCCCAGTCTCCCCTATATAATATGTAGGTGCCATCATAAACAGAACAACATACTTGCTCACGATGCAATGAAAAGAAAACACAACATATCCACAGTAAGTTAACGCATCACATAAATCAACAACTAAGAGCTAAACAACACGTAGCTTAAAACTGTTATTTCCAAATGCCCGCAAGGCATGCTGAGTAGTCCAGCAGCAACAATAACATGAACTCTAAACAATAAAACATTGGATAACGAGTATGTTAACTTCGCCTTGTTTACTTCTTTGACGACCTCCTCAATATATTTTGCAATCTAGCAAAAATGCAACAAACCCGGCAAAATATTGGGAGAAAGAGTACCACAAGCTACCCAGCATGCCTTGCGCCGGGAATATATAGGTGTTTTTTGGCATGGGTATTGTGCATAGGTATGCCCACATGGTGCAGTAGGTGGGTTAGTTTGTGTGTTGACGTGTTGTGTTGTTTGGATGGCTTTTTTGTACAGCTACAGATTGCATCTGACTATTTTGGCGACTTAAGCGTGCCACAATAGCACTGCAAGTCATGTTGCTCACCTCCTTTTCTTTTTGTCATGTTGATGTTAAAGGTTTAATAAAAGGTATCTGGTAATGCTCGGTGCACCGGATTAAGCTGCGTTGCGGGCCTGATGTGGCCCGTGGGCCGTAGTTATTTTTAAAACTTTTTACTTTATTTTATTATTTAAAACTGACTCAGTTCACTATAGAAATAAAATACAAAGACTCAAAATGATCCAAAAGTGAAACACGCCCACAACTACATTTGTGTACGTAACAAAGACATGCCCTTTTAATTCATGCGCTCCTCTCTCAAATAATTGACAGTGTCAACCTTATAGTCAAATAAGTGCAAATAAGGGTGAAAATAGTCCACATTTTGGAAAAATTTAGAGAAATTGTACTAATACAGCAAAATAGAATGTGTAATTTAATTAATGCTAGTAATTAATGACACCGGAAACCTTGCACCAAGTAAATAATGAGAATGACTACAAATTAGTCTGAAAACATTGCACACAGTCAGAGAAATTACAGGAAAACAGCAGTAAAGAAGTTATGGGACAAGTAAACAGCCCATGGCACGAATGCTCTGTTTGAGCGCAGGCCAGTGGGGGCCAGGAGAGGGAGGGGGAATCGCATCCAAGTCCATCGTGGTATGAGTGACCCTTAGTCCTCCTCACTGTTAAAAACATTCACCTCCCTCTTTCTTTTCTGCCTCGCAGTGACCACCTGTGCTGCAGATCTGCCCACCCCTACTCCCACCGCACCCGACACCACCACAGTAGCTCCGGTCACAAACGTCACCACCTCTGCCCCTCCTTCTACAACCACACCCACTCCAACCCTCCCTACGCCCTCCACCGGGAATTACAGCATCAAACCGGATGAGAACAGCACAGCCTGCCTGTTGGCAAACTTCGGCCTACGAATCGGAGTCAAGCAAGGAGAGGTTTGTGTGATCCTTCTGAAAACACTTTTTGGAATGGAGCTATTTAATGATTGGATACACCCCTTCTAGAAGTATCAGGAGATCAACCTGGACCCCAACAGGACCAGTGTGTCTGGATCGTGTGGCGGCAACAGCAGCGAGCTGGTGTTGGTGTCTAGTGCTATGACTATCTCGTTCGCATTCACCAATGTGAGTACTCAACAACAATTACTAATTAAAAATTATTAATTTGCTACCTAATAAACAAATAATTGACCATAAAATCCTCATAATGGAGTTTGTGCTGTTCTAGCTTGTTTGTTCAATCTCATTGGACACTATAGATATTAAATGGGTGCATTTTGTTAGTTGACAAGCAGTATAGAAAATGGATGGATGGCATTTTCTTAGTTGCTGTGGTGGAATCAGGTTAATACTCCCATGCTTTTATTTTGAAGCTTACTTTGCACTGAACAGGGAGTTGTTTTAATGCTGTGTAACTGGACAGTAGTTATATTGCTGTTTGTTTCACACTGCTTTGCAATAATGAGGAAGTTGACAATACTACACCACAAAAAAAAAAAACAGACCGATTTTTCATATAAATGACCCCTTTGGGGCACAAATTCTTGAAAAACACTCAACCATGTATGTCAATATTGACTTACGTGGGCACTTTTTTAGCAACGATAACATCATGATGGACCAAGACTTGATGAGTTAGTCCACATAGGGGCATACGCGGATTCCACGGTAGGTCCAAGATGACTTGTCATCCCTTTCACGTGTGATTTGTTGCCTCTTGACAGGACACCAAAAAATTCCGCCTCCAGGGAGTGAATGTCACCGCAAAACTGAGTTCCGGTAATCCAAGTTATTTCAACTACATTTTGCACATATCTTAAAAGAGGAGGAGCGCTAGCGTGTGATCTGCATTTCTTTTCAAGGCACGGTCTTCTCTGAGGGGAACAGCAGCTTGAGCCTGTGGGAGGCGTCTGTGGGCAGCTCGTACATGTGCAACAAGGAGCAGAACTACACCATCACCGGCCAGCTCAACGTCTTCACGTTTGACCTTCAAGTGCAGCCCTTTGAAGTGAAGAAGGGCCTTTTCAGCACAGGTACTTTTTTCTTTTGTTATCCTTTGTCATTTGACCACATTTGAGGATTTTTGCTAAGCTTCAAAGGTATACCCTTCTGGTAAAAAAAAAATAAATAAATAAAATGTGTGCGTGCGTGCATATAAATATAAAAAAATTATGTACAAAGTCACTGACATCTAATGAGAGTCAATACAAGAGCTGGCCTTACAATATTAACGTTCGCTTTTGATTGACAGATTGTGCACCACCACTAACAACCACAATAACGACCATAACATTACAATGCAATGTCGTAGATGACCACAATGTATGTCATAGTACATCTACGTTAAATAATATAAGGCATGAAAGTAATTTCGTCGCAATTGGGACAAAATTGATACATAGCCACATTCTAGTCATAAATGCGCAAAAGTAAAATGTATTATAAATATTATGCACACAAAAACACCTAACAGCACAATCCCAATTGGAACTAAGTGTGTTACACAACTCTGCCTAATTTGTGGTAAGTATATTATGTGTTGTTAAAAAGACTTATCAGTTGCATATTACATTATTTACAATATCCAATCATCGTCACGTCATGTTCTCATTCTTTAAGCAGGCCTGTCTTCATCTGTGAGCTATTAATTTAAATAACAAACTTGTCCTGCATCAATTAGCAACATTTTGATGTCACGAATGCTGCATTTCCACGGCACAGTACTGGCTCAACTCTACTCTGCTCTACTTGCTTTGGTTTGGGGCAGTTTAGCCGTCTTCTGTTTTAAAATAGTACTGTGGGAAGCTGTAACAGCACACCACATTGAACGGAAGAGGAGACCAGGGCAGCAAGGTAATGGGCCGCAGCACCAAAGTAGAGACTGGAGCGTAATACTGCAGCACCCAGAGCTTCAGCTGACTGACCTCATACTAGAAATGTTGAAATAATGAAATTAGATCATAGAACTATTTCTAGTACCTGGTGGCATTTTGCTTTTTAAAAATGGCAAGTTGAGTCGGGTGAGATGAGTAGGTACCACGCCGTGGATCAGGGACAAAAGTCTGTGACGCGCTCATTGACTGACTCTCTTTTCATCTGCAGCCCATGAGTGTCCATTGGATGACACCAGCATCTTAATCCCAATCATTGTTGGCGCTGCTCTGGCTGGCTTGATTGTCATTGTAGTGATCGCTTACGTGATTGGTCGAAGAAAGACTTATGTTGGATATCAGACCCTTTAAGAAGCCACTTTGCAGATCACCCATCAAATATGGCAGGGAAGCCTGGTCCTTGGATTCATGTGCAATGAACTCAATTGGCTCTTGACAATTTAGCCCCCTTCGGAAATGTGTTTTCTTATACCTGTCAAATAAATTGAAGTTGTTATGAGATGTTAACATGCACAAAGAGCATTTCCGAGAGTCTGCAGGGACAATAATAGTTTGTTTGTTTTTTTCCCCAAGGACCAAACTTGTCTGTGCCCCATTTTTGTTTTATTCTGTTTTTGTTCTTCATTCTCCAATGTTTTTTTGTGAAGGAGCAAATGCAAAATTTACATTCGTTAGTCCCAACCCATGTCAAATATAATGCCATCAGATTAAAGGCATAATCTTGTCAGCATTTAAAATAAATAACATACAGCACAGAAGGTCTTTGTTTAGATGCAACTTCACAATCTTGCATTGCTCTGCAGAGACACCTTTTTTTGGTTTCCTCTTACATGATTTAATCTCTTTGCACATTTTCTTTTACATTTTCTTCCTTTATTTTTGTTTGACTTAACATCCCCTTAATCATTTACATTGAAGACGATGAATATTTCCTTTAGGATTCAGATGCAAATCTTTCACTACAGTATAAAAAAACCCCAAGAAGATAGTTAAGCGGCTGTCTTTGCAAAAACAGACAGTAACAAAGGGTGAAAGCGTGCACTATCAGGAAAGCAGTGAAAGGAAGCATTAGCCAATGTTTGCCCCTGCAGAGCGGGAGCAACATTTAGATTTGTGTTGGGTTAGTGTTCGAACGTCCGACAGACCTTTTTGTCCCTCCAACCCCCAGAAGACGTTTTGATGTGTTTTAGCTGAGAAAAATCAGAAACAATCAAACCATTGCAGAGATACATCACAGCGTCTGCTGCTAAAAGGGTCTGTGGACACTTGCACACTTGTCAGTCTAAAGAAGTGTTTTCCATAAATGTGCTAGACACTAGGTTCTGAAAAGGGAAGCCATTGTGTAGATACTTTCATTTAAGATAGATGTTTCATGTAAATGCACTAAGATGCTATTTTACCTTGTTTTTTCTTTGCAATTTGTACTTGGAAACTGTGTCAGATGATGATGACGATAATATGCTGTGTTCCAGGCTCTGAAGGCTGCAGTCAAGTTAATATGTAACATGGTCGTGTGACTGCGAGTGTTGCATTAGTCTCATTTGAGTATCGCAACATGGACGAATCCCAATTTGAGATACAGCGACACACAAACTGAGGGTGCATTCGCCCACCACTTCTCACATTGAAGCTGTGGTGCAGTTGTGGTTCATTCAAAGTGACTATTGGCAAGATCTGTGTCACATCAGATGGGATTAATTATGATGAATTGGACGCATATAAAACTTTTCAGTAACACAAGGAAAAGAAAAATCCCAGTATTGTTTCTAGATTGTTCTCATGCAAACATGCCCGGAGTTGTAATGAACTTTATGGGCGTTTGTGTGTTGCACCTGAACCAAAAATGTTGGTGTGACAGCATCCTCACCAATCCAGGAGGCAGCGCTGCAGCGCTATCAGAACCTCAGGAGAACAGCAGCTTGTGTGTTGTTGTTGGGTTTTTTTTTTTTTTTTGTGGTTTTCTTTTTGCAACGATAACAAGCAAGCGTGACACTTGTGTGTTGCTCTTTTGTTTTGGTGCTACAAAGGAGTATTAGCTGTAACCCATAAAAAAAGAAAATATAAAACTATCCCAAATTCTGTTGTAAAGTTACAAGAAAAATGTAACATTCAGAGAATAAAGTTGTACCATTATAATGTTATAAAGTTACAAGAATGGAATCAGACAAAATTTGTAAGATTATGAGGGAAAAAAGTCATAAAATTACTGGAATAACATCTGAAAATTGCAAGAGAAGCATGTTAGCCACAAAGCCAGGAGATACAGAAGATCTGGGTTCTCCGCTTGGGCGTCTCTGCCTGCAGTTTGCATGTTCTCTCCTTGCGTGTGTTTTCTCCGAGTACTCCACATTCCAAAAACATGCATGTTAGGTTAATTGGCGACTCTAAATTGTCCATAGGTATGAATGTGAGTGTGAATGGTTGTCTACATAGCGGAATAGAAAATGGATGGATGGAAATTGTTAGATAATGAGAAAAAGTCTGAATGCTACAAGCAAAAAGTCGTAAAGTTGCAGGAATAAGGTCATAAAGTCACAACAGTGCGTTTGGGAGAGTGAGGGGAAAAGTCATAATGTGACAAGAAAAATGTCATGTTATAAGTAACAAGACAGTTCTAATATTACAAGATTATACACAGAACATTACCAGAACAGAATTTATATTATGAGAATAGTTGTTTTTTTTTTTTTATTTATTTTGAGTTTCATAATATGAGAATAAGAACATTATGACATTTTGCAGTTATGTTACATCTTTATTCTACTACATTTATGACCTTTTCCTCCTAATATTCACATGTTATTGTCTGAAAACGTAATGAAATATAATATTTTGGACTAAATAAAAAAAAATTTAAAAAGCTTTTCTGGAACCATTTCAACTTAATTCTCATTACTGATGTTTTTATGCCTAATACTCCTTTGTATGTTTAAAACTATCATTTTAAAATGTTGCTTACCCAGGACTTGGTGCGTGTATGTGTGTGCATTTGAGCAATCGCAGCAACGCACACGGGAGCTTGTGACCAACCGCCGCTCATATTTTCAGCTTTGTGCCTGTTTGACGCAACATTTTCTCACTTTGTCACAAAATCAGCCACTTCCGTAATAATCGTGCCTTTGCTCAGTATAAGCATTCATGATTCCTGCTAAAGAGCTCATTTTTGGCTTGTTATGATTAGTGATTTCTCCCTCAGTGTCGCACATGATAAACAAAGGGAATCTGTGTGTCATGATGCTATCACAAACTGGATTTCACAGACTTGATCTTTTTAATATTTTTGGAGATTCGTGCAAATAAAAGTGTTGCTGTCCTGGCTCATTTGAGTATACATGTATTTATTTGTAGGAGTGTTTAGTCTACTTTTGAACTAACCCCTCATTTACTCCCTTAATCCACCCTCTTTTCCGTACTTTTATTGTTATTCCCAAAGACACTGACCTTTGCTCTCTTCACTCTCATTTAGCTGAGGAATGCCAGACGGACTCGGAGAGCTTCCTTGTTCCTGTAGCTGTCGGAGTTGCCCTGCTTGTTCTCATTCTTATCGTTCTGCTGGCCTACTTCATCGGGAGAAAGAGAAACATGGCCAGCGGTTACGAGTCTTTCTAGGCACCTTTTGACACCACCATGATTTTTCTTTTCTCTTCACCTCTTTTTTTTTTAACTCACAGAACCGCTGCCTGTGTTCCTCTCTTGTCACTCTTGCTGTTGGGTGTTGGCATTTCTATTGTTATTCCGCATCTTCACCGCCTACTAATGGCCCAGATTTGACATTTTGGGAACGTAAATGTGATTTTCAACCTAAAAGATGAAGGATACGACTCGTGTCTAGACAGTAAACGTAAAAGAAGCTTATTCTTAGCATTTTATCTTGGCATAATTGGCATAAATTTAACATGCATTTCTTCCACATCTGGACTGTCTACCGTTGGCCTAGATTTGACGTTCTAGCTAAAAGATGAGGGATACCATCTGTGTATGGACAAAAAAACGTAAAAGAAGCTTATTGTAGCTTAGTGTAGCGTAGCATTTTGGCTAGCACACATTTCTTCCATATCTTGACTGCCTACTAATGACCTACATTTGACATTGTAGATGTCAATGGAAATGTGTCTTCCTAACCAAAAGGTGAGAGATACCACGCATGTCTGGAGAGTAAATGGAAATGAGGCTTATTCTATCTTTGCGTAACTGGCATAAATTTTGCACGCACCTCTTCTGCATTTTGACCACCAAGTCATATTCTAGATTTGACATTTTTTCATAATATCACTTGTGTCTAGACAGAAAGCTAAAAAGAAGCTAGTTCTAGGTTAGTTAGCACAATTGGCATCCATTTTGCACACACTTCTTCTGGATCTTGTCCGCATACTAATGGCCTAGATTTAACATTTTTGGAATATAAATGCTCAGCCAAGTTCTCTCATTGGTTGGATTTAAATTTTAGGTAATTATCATCTCCATAGATTTATAGCATCTTTTTTTTTTTTTTTTTTACACTTAATCTAGTTTATTTTAGCATTAGGGTAAAAAAAAATAAAATAAAACAAAATGTCTGCCTCTAAACAAGACAACACCAAACCTCTACAATTTCCCTTAACAAGCACATTTACACTAAACCAAAACATTAAAAACCTAAATTAGTATGTTAGCTGAGCATAATTGTTTGTTTTGTAACTTTGTAAAAGATTTTTGCGAGGGACTTTCTTTGCCACTTGGTAAGTACTTTTTGGTGGTTCACTTATGAAAATTGTCATTGTTTTATACTTAGCTTAGCATTCTTAACAAATCTAGCAGTGCGAAATATCTCACAGTGCCTCTCAAGTAGTCTTACAAGCATACAGACACTAAACCAAAGCAAAAAAAAAGTTTAGCATGTTAGCATAAATGTTGATTTGAAGTCTTTATACAAGGGTTATGTTGATAAAGTTGGCACAGGGTAAATCCAGTCAAACAAAATATATCTCAAAATGTCACTAAACAATACCAACACCTCTGAAGTACACTCACATTAACACAAAACCAATAAAAGCATAGTTTAGTATGTTAGCTTCGCGCAGGGGTGTCCAAAATGCAGCCTTGGGGCCATTTGTGACCTGCGGCTGTTTTTTTGTTGGCCCGCAGCACAGTCTAAAAATCAAATTTAACAAAAAACCAACAGCAAAAAGGGAAAAATCTGCAGTAATTTTAAGAATCTCAGTCCCCGTTTTAACTGTCAAAATATAAGAGAAAAAAAGTTGTAATCTAATCAGAAAAAGTCATATTATGAGGGGAAAATGTTATTAGTAGCATAAAGTTTAAATAATAAAGAAAAAAAATATTTTTTTAAAGGACGTATTATGAAAAACAATTTCTTTGGGAAAATTAGGTTGCAGAAGTTATGTCAGGACAACGTCAAAATATTTTGGGAATAAAGTCATAATTATGAGAAGAGAATTTACAAGAAGAAAGTTTAAATAGTTGGAATATAATTTTTTTTTTTAATGCAGAAAGGGAACAAGCAGCTGTATTTTTATGAGAATAAAGTCAAAATATTACGCCCAAAAAATCGTATTCTAACTAGTAAAAAAAACTGAAATTATAAGAGAATAAACTGTTAATATGAAGGAAAATGTCATTTTAGTAGCAGAGGAGAAATAGGGTAAAGAAAAACTATTTTTTCAAATTGTAATATTCTGAGAAACAAAACAAAGTTGTAATTTGGGGGGAATTAGGCTGGGGAACTAGTTGAATGTGTGAAGAAAGATGAAATATTTGGAAAAGGTAATAAAAACAGCAGCAACAATGGGGGGAAAAAGAAAAGACGTAAATTAATACTGATAATACGCTTTTCCACCTATATCACAAAGCTGAGATACAGGTTGTTTTTTTCAGTATGTGGCCCTCAGAGGTAAAGGTTTGGGCACCCCTGGCTTAGAGCGTAAGTGTTCATTTTGAGACTTCATAAAAGGGACTATTTGTTGGCTGCTGTGCTGCTTTGTGGTTCGTTCTTACGTTTTCACGCTTTATAAGGCACTTTATTGACATTTTGATATGACACTTTCATTAACTGCTTTTCTCCCCAATATGTCAAATGCGTCTTTACATCCCTCTGCTCCTTCTGCCTGTTCGTATGAAATAAGAAGAAATATGAACTTGAATTGTTTTTGTGCAAAATTTGCAGGCATCTTCTAACCACTATGAAGGTTTTTAACATTCCCTGCTTGCCTCTTTTGTCGCCGTGCCACCCCCACCACTAACCTCTGCTGTCTCTCTTGTGTGTGTCTTTCTTTATGTGCTTATCAGCTGAGGAATGCTTCCTGGACTCTGATTTGAGCTTTTTGGTACCCATTGCGGTGGGCGTGGCCCTCAGCTTCCTAATCGTCCTCGTGCTTATCTCTTACCTGATTGGCCGGAGGAAGAGTCGCACCGGCTACCAGTCTGTATAAAGTCGCTCATGCTTCTCGCCTTTCACCACTCCCAAAAAAAACAACCCTTTTTCTCCCTGTTCCACTTCACAATTTAACCTTGAGCTTATCCCGCCCTCGTGCATCCCGGCAACCACCGCGTGCGCTGGTTGTCTTCTTTCTTGCCAATGACTGAATCAAACTCTTTCAATGTAATAGTGCATTCCAACAATGCACTATTGAGTTGAAGACGAGTCAAGACTGCATGTCCACTGTGTACGATAATACTATACATGTACATTAATCTCCTGTATAGAATGAATGAATGAATGTACATGCAAGCTATAGCACATTGACTTGTATGGCAGAAAATGCTGTCCCCCCTCCCCCAAAAATGCACACAATATTGACATGAAAAGGGACACTAACACTTTCCCAGCATTGCAACCACACTTTGCAAAATGTGATATTTTTTTGTTATTTTATGCTAAATAGCTCAACTTGTGGATCCTTTCGAAGCTTTAAACAGGCTCATTACACACATAAACATACACTGCTTGATAGTTTTACAGTGTGATCCTCAGCTTTGCACAGTCGGCCACTAACCACACTCTCCCCCCACCCGACAGTTTTGTGCCTTTCCGTTAAATCACCGTTCAGTTGCTTTGCTCGAGGAGAATGTCATGTGATGAGCTTGTCTTAATAAGTCGGGGCGGAAGGGGGAGGGCGGGACGAATTAAATAAAAGTTTGGTTCTTGTTTTGTAGCGCTGTCTTTTTCTTTTTTTAAAGAATTTAGTTCACAGTGAGAGGTCTCGTGACTTGCGTTCAAAGGTTGTCGACTGCCTGTTTGACTTTGGTTGTTTATGGTAGTGAAAACGTACAAAACAGCAGCGTTAGTAGCGTTATAACATCTTCCACGTTTTGCAGTACACCTTAAAAGTGTACAATTTGGAACTTGTTTAAGATTTCTGTCTAAATACCCATCTGAACTCAGACAAAATGTCAGAGGTGCACTGTCATGCATGATGTTAAATCTCACAACTTTTTTTTTTTTAATGATGGTAACTGTCATGGAGTATTGAGAAACCGCTCAAAGACGCAGCTGCAGTTTGAGGAAGAAGAGGTTAAGAGTTGTAAATGCTGACAAATGACGTGGCGGGACCAGAAGTGGTCCCTTATCTGGACATCCATCCATCTACAGGAGTGGGGCCTTTAGCTAGACCCCGAGTTTATATAAGGGTTGTAGCCAAACGTGTAATGATAGAACAGCTGTTAAACAACCTCACGTCAAGTTGATCTCTTCTTTAGTGCAGTTGGAGTTGACAAACATTCACCCATTTGGGGGTCCCAAAACAAATGAAAATGTCCCTAGTTTATATCCCAACATGAGAAGGCTGTAAAGTAAGATAAGATGAGATATGCCTTTATTAATCCCACAAGGGGAAGTTCCAGGTTTACAGCAGCAAAAGCACACAAGAGCATAGAAAGTGCAAAATCAAGGCAATGCAAATCAAGAAGTTATATCCACTTTTTACAGCTAAGTACGTGTTAATCAGCCACAGGTTTATTGCACAGTTATTGTACAGGATTATTGGAGCAGTTTATATAGAAGGAAAGACATCATGCGATACCTCTCCTTCACACACTTGGGATGTTTCATCCTGTCACTAATGGAGCTCCTTAGTGCAGTGAGTGTGTGTTGGAGGGGGTGGGAGTCTTTGTTCATCATGGAGGACAGCTTGTCTGTCATCCTCCTCTTGCCCACCTCCTCCACCTGTTGCAGAGGACATCCCAGGACAGTGCCGGCCTTCTTAATGAGCTTGTCCAACCTCTTCCTGTCAGCTACTGTGACGCCGCTCCCCCAGCAGACCACACCATAGTACAAAGTACACACGCGATTGAGTTCATAGGGATCACGATGCATGTTCATCCTGAGCGTAGAAGGGGAAAGTGTGTAGCGGGCACTGTTTCATCCTGGGGCAAAGAGGAAGAGTGTTGCGAGCAATGTTTCGGCTCACATTATCACCTCCCAGAGGAATATTGTGCCTCTTTGAAGACTGCATTGGCCATCTTCAGCCCCTTACTTTGATTAGATATGTGCCAGTAATGCCAAAAGGAGTAAATGTGTAATGATAAGCATAGAACTCGAAGTGGAACTTGTTGCAACCTCTCTCCTGGCTGCTCTGTACATTATAACAACAAAAAAAATTCAAAGGGTTGACAAATGTAATGTGCACAAAAGTCACTCAGGAGTATAGTCCCACCCCTTAATGACGTGTGATGATAACCATAGAACAGGAAATGGTGTTTATTGTGATGTAGGAAAGCATTACAAATGTCTCTGACCTGCCTGCTCAGTACAGTATGGCTAAAAAACAAAGTGCGTTCATTACGAACGCTCATTGCCAAGTCTTAATGTGAAGAGACTCGCCTCCCCGGCACACACCATCATCCTCCCGCTACATGCTCACCACCAAGCCTGTGGCACATCTTCAAGAGTATACCGTTATCGTTTAGTTTTTTGAATGAAACAGTTAACTTCTTCCGACACTTTTTATGACAGTTAAGAATGTTCATGCATGACTGCGACTCCACTCCCCCAAACGCCACACTTCAATCAGGCCTCATCAAAGGGTATTTTATGTTTTCACTTGTATGTGGCGGCTAGCTTCTTTTTACACTCACGTGACTGTGACGAGTGTTTAGGTCTTGCTCACAACGAAACCTGTCGGTGACAGTTTTAACCCTGGAACAGATGAATTCTATTTCTAAGCATATGTCGGAGGTCATCCGGGTATGCCTTTAATCTACCTTGCATTGTGCACTGGGACAATATTGTTCAAAATGTAGGTTCTGTTGCTTTATTCATTGAGAGGGGTGTCTGGTACTGATGGTGATTATGATTCTAATTATCCTAAATAAGGATTCCAAAAAATGTACGCCCTCCTCCAGCATTTCATTATTTTTTAATGTGGCACACAAAAGTTGACCATACATGTCATTGTGTTTATTACAAGAGCTACAACAGGAATAAATACAACATTGGCGTAAGGTTTAGTAGCACATTTCAAGATGTATTAATTAAAGAACAGGTAGTATTTTAAGCTCTCTCTCTCTCTCTCTCTCTCCCTATATACTTTATATATAAAAGAAGGCATGTTGTGTGGGGGAAAAAGTACGATTTTTCACTTTTTATTATGTAAGTACAGTGCATTCATTGTTTGCATGATATTCCTTCAAATATACATGTTTTAAAAATACATGCACAAAACAATTAGTACACTCACACAAAACCATATTCTAACGTGTGTGTGTGTGTGTATATATATATATATATATATATTTGCACAAAAAAAATTATCTAAAAACCGTTAATTACTGTATTAATTGGATTTGCATAGACAAGGAAACAAAACTCTTCGCTGGATTAAATGTACTAATAATTAACACAAGACATGCGCAACTGAGTGTAATTGTGCTTGTTGTGGTACAGTTAAGGTCTGACGAGAATAAAAAATTACGTATGGTGAAAAAAAAACAAAAACAAAACATAACCAGCCATCCTGCAGGTCCTACGCGCCCACCTCCAAGGAGAAGGTGACGCTGCCAAGGTAGCGGTCGGTGGGTGAGTCGTTGACGATGCCCTTGCCGTTCAGTTTGCACTGTACTTGGATGTGAGTGTCGTACTGCACTCCCGCGAAGCGCACGGCCACCACGGGAGATGAATAGTTCACCTAAGGGAGCCACATGGCACGTACATAAAGGTGATCAGACGTTTACATTTAGCAACAAAAAATGGCGCTTACATGTCGCAGTTTCCCGTAGTAAGGGTAGTACTTCAGGTCAAAAATACTCTTAGGGAAAAACTGTAACTCTCCCAAGGCTTCTGGTGGTCCTTTCTGGAAAAAAAAAAATTCACATAATGTATAGAAAATTTTGCCTCTGTTCTCGTCCACTGTCTCGGTTTCCATACAAGATTGCGCGTAACAAACCAGTCTATCTGCCCCATACTGTATTGTTCTGCAAAGTCAAGTACCCATACAAAGCACCCTACATGTTGCTGACTCACTGTGCATGCTTTTTTTATATTGTGACTGCTAAACAATCTGTCATGGGGCCAAAGAAAGTTGGGAGTGCCAGCACTTTGATAAAGGTGAGAAACACTATTGAATTGAATCTCGCCGGTATGTATGGGAAGTCCGCATCAACAATAAGTTCAATGTATTCATCATTTATAATTATTTCACATTGTTTTCTTACTACTGTAATAGTATTTTTGTTCTGATGTTCCTGCATACCACTAGATTGAGTCTGCGTACCACCAGCAGTACTTGTGCCACAGTTTGACAACCGATTTGTCAAGTGTACTATAATTCAACCATCAAGTATCAAACAAATCCCCAGATACCGTACATGTATCACCCCTAGTGGTTGTGATCAGCATAGGAGCATCGGTGAAATCTGATTGGGCACTTGGTAAGCACAAGGTGATACTTTCACAGGTGGATGGATTAATTGATTGATTGATGGCTGACCTTCACTCCACAAGTCACGTTTATTGGTTTCCCTTGGCCAGGCAGGTATCCAAGAATCTATAAGCAAAAATATGATATTTTAAGTTAAACACTCCAATTGAATGGCACCAAATTGCAATTAAAACAGTTATTTTCTTCATATTGTAGCTGAGTGGAATCTTTGATTTAAAATACTGTGTTTTTTGTGAAGAACGTACTCAAAACCTGCATTTATGTTTTGATGGAACATTATTTTTTTGAGGTTGCTGTTGCAAGGGGGACTCTTTACAGAGACGCGCACAGGAAGAAACGCGTCTGCTGCCATAACGTGGACGTTTGAGCAGGTCAGGGAATGCTGCCGTGTGTGCTCCTGCTAATAGTGACCCTCCTTGCAGTTGTTCCACAGAAGTAAATGCAGATCCTGACTTGTTGTGTTATAAGTTACAAGTTGACGCTACAATTCCAAGTCCGCTACAATATAAAACAGTTTTGAAAAAAACCTTTAAATTGAAGTAGACAAAACAAATGTACTGGTAAAATTGAGCCTATTACATAGCAAATTTCAAGTTTCAACTTTTTGTTCACTACCTAAAATGGGCACACGGTGTCACTGTGTGACATCACTGCCTTGCAACAACAACACGTCTTTTTTTCATGAATCAAACTGAATCAACATCAAACTTGCTTATAAAATGAACAAACATTCAATCATTTGAAGGATTTTGAGAACTATACAAGCATTCAATCAATTGCAGGTGGACTGTTCAGGTTGTCTTAGAAGTAGTTTCGGCTCTCATGCGAGTAGGCTACATCAGTTCATGCTCAAAGACTAGGTGGGACACACACCAATCAGACTAGATAGGACAGCTCTAGTCTGCGAGCTTGGTGCAAGATCCAATCTATTTATCCTGTATAGGGGTAGACCTGGGTCTTTAGTGGTGTCATATGACGATCGTTAAGATACAACAGAGTGGGGCGTCTGCCCGCCAACGCTGGTCGTTTGGGTGGTATCACCTTTGTTAGCATCCCATTGAAATGTAATGATGGTCATGGACGCACCTGAAATGAAGGTGGCTGTGCCTTGTTATTTTTTAGAGGCTAAAAGACTGAGTCTTTTAGGAAGGGATGAAAGGACAACATTGTACAGTGGTGTGAAAAAGTGTTTGTCCCCATCCTGATTTCTTATATTTTTGCATGTTTGTCACACTTAAATGTTTCAGATCATTAAACCAATTTAAATATTAGTCAGTGGCAACACTACTAAACACAAAATGCAGTTTTGAAATGAAATTTTTTATTATTGAGGGGGGGTGGGAATCCAAACCTACATGGCCCTGTGTGAAAAAGTGATTTCCCCCCATTATCACCTAACTTCATTGAGATTAATTGAGCTCTATCAGTCTGGAGGTTATAAAGCCATTTCTAAAGCTTTGGGACTCCAGCGAACCACAGTGAGAGCCATTATCCACAAATGGTGAAAACATGGTCCAGTGGTGAACCTTCCCAGGAGTGGCTGGCCAACCAAAATGAGGTCACAAAAGACCCCACAACAACATCCAATGAACTGCAGGCCTCACTTGCCTCAGTTAAGGTCAGTGTTCATGACTCCACCCTAAGAAAGACAGTGGGAAAAAACGGCGTGCATGACAGAGTTCCAAGACAAAAACCACTGCTGAACAAAAAGAACATGAAGGCTCATCTGAATTTTGCCAGAAAACATCTTGATGACCCCAAGACATTTGGGAATATTCTCTGTGATCTGACAAGACAAAACTTTAACTTTTTGGAAGGTGTGTGTCCAGTGGCGGAGCTACAGGGTGGCTGTGGCCACCCTTGGTCACTCTCTGGCCGCCCCTGTGGCCACCCCCACACCAGGGGGACAAATTTGACAAACACGGCTCTGTGGTGCAGAACATTAGTTCAGCCTAACCGCTGTTTCCGCTTGGACGCATTTCACTGCACCACACAACAGAAGAGAGCTGCCTGTTTTAATGGAGGAGCTGTCAATAAAAGCGCGTCTTGCATGAACTGCAAGCGGTAGGTACGTTTTCCATGATTATTTTGGTCGGTTCCGGTCAAGTTTTCTCACTATGTTGACTTTGGCTTAAATTCTGAAGCGTGATTCAACACATAAATCTGTTAATAATGGAAGCTCTCTGTAGCAGCAAGAGTGGGCATGTACTGTAAACCAAGGAGTCTAGAGTTAAAACATGAGTGCTGATCGGCATCCAATTCTGTTGGATTTGGCCGCCATGATGGGGAGCAGAATCCAGAAACTATGCATTGAAAACATATCCTCAGCTATTAATTGCTCTAATAGACGGCCCAAGAGCAGTGGTGGCGCTACAGGGGGCCACGGCCACCACTCTCCGGCCACCCCACTGGCCATCTAGACAATTCAGGTCGCAACTTATTGCCACCCCTATGTGAGTAATGGTCTCACCTCTCACCGTTACATCTGGCGTCAAGTAACGCCGCATTTAAAAAAAAAGAACATCATACCAACAGTAAAATATGGTGGTGGTAGGGTGATGGTCTGGACTGTTTTGCTGCTTTATGAGCTGGAAGACTTGCTGTGATAAATGGAACCATGAATTCTGCTGTCTACGAAAAAATCCTGAAGGAGAATGTCCGGCCATCTGTTCGTAACCTCAAGCTGAAACAAACTTTGGTTCTGCAGCAGGACAATGATCCAAAACACACCAGCTAGTCCACCTCTGAATGACTGAAGAAAAACAAAATGAAGGCTTTGGAGTGGCCTAGTCAAAGTCCTGACCTGAATCCTATTGAGATGCTGTGGCATGACCTTAAAAAGACGGTGCATGCTGGAAAACCCTCCAATGTGGCTGAATTACAACAATTCTGCAAAGATGAGAGGGCCAAAATTCCTCCACAGCGCTGTAAGAGACTCATTGCAAGTTATCGCAAATGCTTGATTGCAGTTGTTGCTGCTAAGGGTGGCCCAACCATTTATTAGGTTTAGGGGGCAATCACAATTTCACACAGTGCCATGTAGGTTTGGATTTTTTTCCTCACTTAATAATAAAAACTTTCATTTAAAAACTCCATTTTGTGTTCAGTTGTGTTGTCATTGACTAACATTTAAATTAGTTCGATGACCTGAAACATTGAAGTGTGACAAACATGCACAAAATAATAAATCAGGAAGGAGGCAAACAGTTTTTCACACCACTGTATGTGGAAGAAAGGTAGTGTCGTAGACCCCCCTCCCCGTGCAGAGGTGGCTTCTCATCCTTAACGTAGATGGCTTCCCTCACTCCTCTTTCAAACCATCCTTCTTCTCTGTCCAGAATGTGTACATTCTTGTCCTCAAAAGGGTGCTATTCCTCCTTGAGGTGCAGGCAGACCGCAGAGCCCTGACCTGAAGAGTTAGCCCGTCTGTGTTGTTGCATGCACCTGCTCAGTGGTGGGATACAGTAAAAAATGTGATATATGCTACTTTTCTTCAGAATGTAATGCTGACATGACAAAATACAGGCTTTTGTACTGTAATGGCCGTGAGATGAACGAAACATGGTTGAAATGGAAGTCAATGCGGCCATGAAGGTGTCCAGTGGCTCAATTGAAAACAATAATGCAATGATATCAATTTAGTGATATCCAAGACTCTAATGACGTTATATGGTAAATATTAAAATATTGGAGCTTTTAAAGTGTTCAAATTGCTTAAATGATTGAATGCTTGGTACTTTTGAGAAAGTCTGAAGTTCTTTTCGTGATTTATGAAAAATGATGAAAAATATTTATATATATCGCAGTTTTTATATGTCCATTTCGGCCATGAAAATGTCCAGATGGTGCAAAATGCATTATTCCCGTATAAGTGAATATTTACAAGAAATGTTTGCATAGCACATGCTAGCACAAAATCATAACCGTCCCTGAAGACCTCATCTTACCCGGTTCATTCGCAGGAGGACACAAGGCCTCCCCTGCGAGTAGCCATAGTGGGGGTCCTGCAGGCCCGAACAGTCCCCCAGCCAGGACCTCTTGAACTGGCACGCTTTTCTCTCGGCGTCCTCCTCCAGGTCTTCCTGCATGAAGTACCTGTTGTGCGTGCAACGGATGTTCTTCCTCTCCTGCGCGCCGTCGTTGTACGCTGGGGGGAAAAAAAGTGTTAGGCCGACAGGGTGAGGGGGGCATAAATAAACCTTTCCTTTGCCCTGCCAAGTCAGCTTGAATGCATGAATAAAAGGGGAGGTGGAAAGAAAACCCCTGCATACAAAGAGGCTTCCCTTCCCAGCATGCAGTGCAGGAACCAAAGAGAATACAGGACAAAGGTACCAAGGAGGATTAGCTAACGGCGAGCCCGGTTCGTTTTAACTCCTCCGAGGCCTTTTGAGCACCTCACACTCACGTCTTAGATATTCATCCATGGATCGGGCGTACTTCTTCCACGATTTGCGGTCGGAGGCGTTGAAGGCAATATCGTGGCCTTCCAGGTGTGGCGCCATGGTCATACCTGCCAGTGGAGACCCACAGACAGTCAACTGTGACGAGACACGAGTGGACGTAGACAAGCCTCGCACACACTACTGGTGTACAGTTAGACGAAAATACGTTTGAACTGCCATCATGCATATTGCACAAGACCTCAACCGAAACCTAGCTTTTTACTTGGCTTTTTGGGACACTTGTTCCAAAATAAATGAGCATAAGAGAAGTTAAGAGAAGCACAACGTGAAAAGAATGCACAGGAAGTGATGTGAAGTACTCACGTTCAAAGCCTCCAGCACCAACATACAATATTACTATTACTTTTTTTTTTACACTTTAATTAGGAACGTTAAGTATTTACATAACAATTTTGCTATGGAACAAAAATTGAGCCGGTGTCCGTGTTCAGCTTTACGGTCGTGAGGTTCTGTTACCTGGTGGCATCACTCTGTCGTTGTAGGTGGGATGGTAGGGACTGATGGACCACATGAGGCAAAACAAACAGCCGCCAAACATGGCCGCCAGGAAAATGTAAAGTGCAGCGTAGAAGAGAAGAATGAGGCCTGGAAGAAAATAGCAGTGGTAGTTTATTTTAAACAACACCAATCACTGTTTTTTTTGTAACAAATGGTAAGAATTGGAATAAAATCTTAGCTAGCTAGTAAACACGGCAACAAACATCAGCAGAATCAGAATTTGGGCTCATTCATAATCTACCTGTTAAAGCAATAAAAAAAAGTGGCACAAGCCACGCCTACTAGTCAAAAGAGGCAGTTTCCTCTGTATTAAATATCAAATATGCTACTGTATAGATAATCTTGGAGGGAAGGGGAAAAACTGCACCACCTTCTGGTTCTGATGGGGCACTGCACCTCATTCCTCTCATGCGTATTCTTGCATTTAAGCACTGAATTCAATGAGACCACTTGTGCACAGCTGGATCAAGGCCTTCTAGGTTAGAATGTATTTTATTTGAACATTTTAGTGGGTTGAAATTAATTTTTTATGGTCATTTGCGGGGTCCTTGAGCCTGCATGGGGGACCCTGTACAATATGTGTATTAATACTGATTAATGATTCATTTTGTGTATTGATGGATTACCCTAAATTCCGGTGTATAAGGCACACCCGCTACATTCAGAGGAAAAAAAAGTCCTTTGTACGTATATAAGCCGCACATGTCCACATCATAAAATGGCATATTGTGGCACGCAGAGTCTGTGAAAACCAGGCAGCTCTTGATTTGACAGGAGCCAATCATGAGCTATGAAAAAACTCACAATGAGCTTGTCAACC
Organism: Dunckerocampus dactyliophorus; assembly: GCF_027744805.1. NCBI lineage: Eukaryota > Metazoa > Chordata > Actinopteri > Syngnathiformes > Syngnathidae > Dunckerocampus > Dunckerocampus dactyliophorus. The sequence continues at coordinate 10,772,012 of NC_072829.1, read as the reverse complement.
CATTGGAGATTGCAGGATGCCATTACTCAATATCTGACTCACGTTGTCATCTTACAAACTACACTAAACTCATCACACAGCATCTTAACACTCAAAAGGTATACCTAATAAATATACAAACATGTACCAATATGAGTTTACATTGAAAAAATAATGCATTATAGCATTTCATCTGAGTGAAGCATTTATTTGGAGGACAATCAGCACAGAAGATGGATGGATGGATGAATGGATGGCGCTGCAGTGCTATCTCTGTCCACCAGAGGTAGCAAGAGGAGCCCAGAGGGAGGCTGACGTCATTGCAGCTCCCCGGTAGGCACCAATGAATGCGTTGCTCAGACGTTATAAGAGTTGGCTTTTTTTTCCTTTTTAAACTCGCATTGGTACATGTTTGTATATTTATTAGGTATACCTTTTGAGTGTTAAGTTGCTGTGTGATGAGTTTAGTGTGCTTTGAAAGATGACACTGTTATATATAACAGTCATTATATACCTGCGATTTCCAATGGGTTGACATTATTGTAAGTGCACTGATACGTAGATCGTGATTGGCTCCTGCCAAAGAAAGAGCTCCCGTTCCCTCACTGACTTGCGAGCGGCACAGTATTTAACCAATCAGTAGTAGTTCTGAAGTAACGGAGATGTCACAAGATTAGAAATTAGCCATAAATTAGCCGCACCGCTGTGTAAGATGCAGGGTTCAAAGTTGAAGAAAAAAGTAATGGTTCATACACCGGAAACTACGGTACTTTCAGATCACTTTAGTTCTCGTTCATATGCAATTTTTTAAATCGATTTTGAGGGAAAATGTCAATTTCTTGTTTTAAATGACACATTTTGCTGTGTGGGCATTTTCCACAGGTCGTAAGATAGCTGCAGCCACGTCTGGTGTCCCCCCCGGGGTTCCACAAAGGCCTTTCTGTTTGAGCCCAGTGAGAATTCTTCCAGCTGTCTTTTCACTCAGGAACACATTGAACCTCCGGTTGACGTCGTAGTGAAGGTCCTTGCAGCCATGGGGGCCCGGGCCAGCTCCAAGGAGCAACCAATCAGCCTGCTCTGGTATTGTCCCCCCCTACTCTTGCTCACTCACTCACAGGGCTTTGGGGGGGGGGTGTTATTTCGAGAATACATGGGCCCCATTTCTCCTCAAGGGTGCACTGGCATGGCAGCATGGAAGGGATGCGACATTCTTGGATGTTAACTTGTAGAGTTTCTTGACATTTTAGGTAAAACACAGTTGCACATGTGCCAAATTCCCTGCAGCAACGTTTCAAATTGGACTTAATAAGGAGATGCGTACATGTTGTCCATGCCTGCACTGAGTGGGGACGTGCGTGCATGATGAGTTCAGTGTTGGGGGTGGCCGCGGCCTGGGAACAAGGATGTGGAGGGCATGCTAAGACGGAGATGGAATGTGATTTCTGGCTAACGCGAGGCTGGAGGAGCGTACTCCCGCTGGGGCCCCCTGTCCCCAGGCAGCCTGTTTTTGTCGGGAATTGTCGGTGCACCTATGTAAACACTGACCACACACACACTCGCAGCACTAAATACATGTATTCCCAAGTGCGGAGACATTTAAAAGACAGCTGTTTTTAACCCAAAATTCAAAAATGCAACACCGGTCAACTCACTCCAGCTCTTTCCCGAGCGGCCCATGAACTCCTTGGTCTCGGCATTCCACAGGTACGTTTTCAAGTCGCTGATCTTCTGGTGCAGCGTCCTTCTGGGTAAGGGCCTGCGCTTCCAGCGCTCAAAGTTGAGGTCTTCCTGCTCCAGAGGCTGATGCTCGGCCAGCTCCTCCTGCTCCTCCTCCAGCTCCTGCCCATGTTTGAGGATCACCTTTGGAGGCTGGCGGAGAGAAGAGGGAAGAAGACGCTCAACGCACATTGTCCTCAAGAAAAAAAGGAATTCAGGAAAGTATGAGCGACATATGAAGACGACCTGACACTTCACTGCATGCTAATGATGTGGTGCTATCCTCTCTGTCCCTTGTTTCACACAGATCATAAAAAACCCTCTGGTGACCTTTGCAGCCCTCATTGGGAGAGATGACCTCCCCTTGAAGCAGAACCTCCTGCTTCTTCTGTCCAGATGTTTGGACTCTTAGCCAGGACACACGCACCCCAGAGGGGACGCAATGTGCAAGTAAGTGTCCCCTAATAGTCACAACCTTTTAGCAGTGAACGCAAACAGGCTTTTTAAATAATTGCCGTGCAATGAAATTACAACAACTTTTTGCATGCATTTTATGGACTTTTTGCACTTACTGGACTTTTCGGGAGCGGGATCTCCTCAGCTCCTCCCTCTGTGGAACTGGGCTCCATCTTCTTACCAGGGAGAAAAGGTCAACTTCTACATCATCATCAAATGTGAACATTTTCAGAAAAGATTGCACCAAAACCAGTGATAGAATCGTAAAACAAAAAAAAGTGCCGTACCTGAAGTTGTTTTTTCAGTGGAATAGCAGGTTAACGTGTGGGGGAAAAAAACTTAATAAGGAATATAAAAAATGCTGTTCGTCAAAAGTTTTGGGGGGATTTCATTAGAAAGTTTTAGTGCTGCGGAGAGCCTCCTTCAGCTAAACGCCCAACATAGTGAATGAACTCAGGACAGAGAAACATGGGGGGTGGGATACTTCCTAAGTCTTTTTTTTTTGGAGGGTTCAGTCCACATTTTGGCAACGGTTTGGAACCCGGCGCTGCATTCTGCACACGCACACCATCACTCATTGTGTGCTATAGCGATGCCTGAATGCAATATTTATAGCTCATTGCAGCACAAAGACACCGCCAGTCATTGTCCTCCCGTCTAACTGATGCACCTGTGCAAAGACCGCTGCCCCAAAAATGTTTAGCTTTTTTTTTCTTCTTATTCTCTTTTCAGCACAATTAATGACACCACGGCACGTATTGTCGCATGCTTTCCTCTTGCAGAGCCTTGTTGCAAAGTGTTCAACATAAGTTCAAGGAGTCCTTCCACACACACACACACACGCGCGCGCAAACACACACACCCCCTCACTACCATCTGCACTCCAGTCACGTTGCGCTAACCGTGTTAGCCCGGGTGCAAGTGTGAGAGGAGGACTTGTAAGGGTGCCTTTTTGTTAGACCGTTTTACATGAAAAGAGACATTGCGTCATGGAAAAAAAAAGAGATTTGGGATATTTGGAAGGTGCATGCGCGCGTACTTCTTTGTGTGGATGTTCTCAGCATGGTGCACTTTTGCTAAAAGGGGCCACCGGTGGAGCTTTTGCATTTAAAAAGTGACTTCAATGCATCTGTCTTTATAGCACATGTTATGTTTGGTGCTTAAAGTTAGGCAGCTGATGAAGTTGAGGCCCTCCAGTACACAAATTGCACACACGACTCTTATCTTGGAGTTTCTAGCGTGTAGTTTGACACCAGACTTGATGTGTGGTGTATTAACACCTTCATAAAGTGTTTTACTTAAGGCTACACAACCTTTCGAAAAATAATTGCTTCGGGTGACGTATTTGTCAATCGTGGTACTTGTTCATTTGCATTATATAAATAAAGTTGTTTTCAGTGGACCGCGGTTACGTATGTCTGACAGCAGATGGCGGCACACGCCACGATTAAAAGTCACATTATTTTTTAAAACCGCTTCATGAACAAATTGTCCATTATGTCCGGAAAACAGCAGCACACTCCTGGAATATAGAGGATCTATATTAAAAAATATAGAGGTTCTATATTACAGCATAGGGCAGCATACTAAAACCATCAAACAATGCCGGGGGGCCAATTTAATACAGGGTGTCCCAAAAAAAAAACGTAAACACACTTTAAATAATTGTAAATGTCCATCCATCCATTTTCTATACCACTTCTACTCTTTGAGGGTCACGGGGGCATGCTGGAGCCTCTCCCAGCTGACTTGGGGTGACAGGCGGGGTACACCCTGGACTGGTCACCAGCCAATCACAGGGCACATATAGACAAACAAATGTGTTAATTTTAATTCGTTCAAGTTTGAAAATGTAATAAATTTCGTCATCGTCTGTTCTGATGTCCGTTCTAGTCCAGACACCGCTGACAACGGGAAACAATGGACTCGCACGCATCACAAAACAATTCCCTTAGTATTTCAGCGACCTCTACTCTGAGGCTATTATCGACCTCATAGCGTAGACTTTCTCTTTTAGGTATCCCCGTAAAAGAAAGAAAATGTCTAGTGGTGAACGCAGAGGGTATTCAACAAAACCCCTCCGTCCAATCCATCTTGGCAAGATCACGATGGCACTGTGGGGGTGCTCCATCTTGCTGAAAATATAACATCTTCAAAGGCTTTGCTAATACTTGACAGGACAGCCCATTGCAGAAAGTGTATACATGTTTGGAGACACCCTGTATTTGTAATGTTAACATGCTAAAAACCAATCCAATGTAGCTCCAGCCTACATCTCAGCCTTGTGTTATAGGTTACAGAGTGTTAACATTTCAACTTTTTTCCTCATTAAATGTCCACTTTTTGGGGCATTTTAAAATGTTTTTGCCGTTTTCTTGTTCAAGTGTATTTTTAGAATGTGCCACAGGTGTTACGGGTTTGTAGTTTGTAGACCCCAGAGCAGATACAAACTGTGTGGTGTCAAAAAAGTATTTTAATTACAACAAAAGGAGAAAAAGCCAAGCACAACAAAAGACGCCGGGGACAAAAGGTCACTGGGAAGCTAACAAAGTACAAACAAATAGACAAATTGCAAATAAGGAGAAACACTAAAAAGGCTCAAGAACTTACAGGTAATAGTTGGCAGCGAGAAAAAATGGCAAAAAGAGAGTCCCTAGCAAAAGAGTAATGAAGGGAAGGCACATGCATGGTGCTGGTGAAGGTTCACAACAATGTGGCTGGCGAGACAGCATGGCTTAAGAAGGCCTTGATTACAAATTGGGTGTAGCTGAGCAAACAAGATGAGCAGGACAGAGGGTACCGCTGCACAGCTGCAACAGGACAGCAGAGGGCAGTAGACCAAACAGAATGCAAATCATGACAACTGGCCCAAAAAAAATAAAAAGCTGTGGCGGCAAATGGCCCCAACCCACACTTTGAAACTACTTATATAGAGGCTCTTTGACTTAAGTGAAAGTATATGCACCTGGTTTAGGTACATATTATTTGGTTTAAAATATGTTTTACTGCTATTCAATGATTCTAGTGTACGTTTGAAGCTCAATGGTTGATGTTAAAGACCAAAGGTTACTGCTTATTTCATTAGCTTCAGTTAAGCTTAAAATTACAAAATGGTACCTGGTTCAATATGGCCAATTTTAGCGGATGTTGCCTTTTCACACAATGTTGAAGTACCTTCCACGTAATATTTAAAAGTAATGAATACTTTAAGTATAGTGTAAGTATGTGTGTGTTTTTTTTTTTACCATGCGTATGACATGCGCACATAGAGCCCAATAGCCGCCACCCCACCACCACTGCCCAGACACCGACACGCGGCGAGGACAGAGACCGACGAACGTGTGAGCAGACGCGGGCATGTGAGTGACGCCGCCTCGGCGAAAGTCGGAGCGGAGGGGAGGGCGCTGCGGCGGTCGATCAGACGCTTCATCTCATTCAATGACTACGGACGGCCAGCTCGAAGGTTTACTACGAATACGTCGTCACGCTGTCGATTTAATTTGCAAGCGGTGGGATCCATCCATCCATCCTCCATAGCCGAGCCATGCCTCCCGCACCGAGCCTCCAGTCCAGCGGGCTGACTCTCTCTGAGACCAGCATCGGTAGGTGTGTGTGTGTGTCAGTGCAAGGTCACCGGTGTATCTGAATAATGCCTCTTCGTGTACTTCACTCGTCTACCTCAATGTGGCCGCAGGACATCAGCTAAAACAGAAAGGCATGAAAAATATATACGTTACATCACATATTTTTCAGCTCCATCCAGGCCGCAGCGCGTCACTGCAGGTGCAGCTTCTTTGTATTTTGGATGCTCCAATAACACGGGCTAAATACTTCCAACAACAAAAATGGTGCATGACAGGACCTGTAGGGGTTTGTTTGCACACAAAATCGTTAAGTTTTGTTCAGGTGGCAGTGGAAGTTGCTTAAATTTGGGAGGAAAAGTCGTTCTTGTGGCAAGTATCATGCATAGTAACTGTTTTGCATATAGTAATTATTTATAATAAACAGTTGTCATTTAAGCTCTACATGCCAAACGTACACGGGTTTCCAACTTTCATGATTATACTTGAACCATGGTTGTTTATTTCAAACATGCATAACGGTGTTGCATTAAAGTCCATCGTGTTTACACTTGCACAGTAAAAGGAGTAGGAAGAAGCATAGCTTACTGAGACAGTGTTCACACTTGTGGTTCAGTTCGGTACTACAGTTCGGTTCGCATAGAGTTTGTATTATTGTCTTGGAACGCAACATGTTGCATCACCTAACTGAAATATTCCAAACCAAAATGCTGTCTTCTGGGTTATTTTTATATTAGCTTAGATTTCACAAACAGCTTCTAAAATGTACTTGTAAAGAGCGCCCTTTTCACACGCGGAGAGACAGCTCTTCCAACGCATTTTCTTGTACATATTTGTCATTTGTGAGGTGACCAGCTACCTATTAGAGACCCCTGCTGGACCCTAAGTGCCTGCTCAAATGCATTCCCACTAATGGACAGCAGGGGGAAACTCCCCCACTTTTCCGTTTTAAAAGAAGCCAGACTTCCCTGTAAGTAAGACGTCGATGACATAATGAAATTTCTTCTAATGGGATTTGCTATCAGGGCTAAATGCCCTGTGGTTGGTAATTGTGGCTCTGGAGATTAATGTTGTCAGCAGACGAGAGATGATTTTTGACTCGATGTGCGTCTGTGGACTTTTTCTTCAATGGTGTGGTCAAAACAGTGAAGGATTCAAGCGATAAAAGTCGACTTGCCAGTTGAGATAATGATTATAAGCCATGTTTGGAAACGGTTGCCCTAACTGAGAACTCACATAGTTAATGACAAAGAGAGCATTAGGCCACGTTGCTGTCCCACTATGTGAAAATGTGTCATATTTTCCTCATATTAAGTTGTGTTTTGCTGTGACCGATCCTACCTAGTGTCAGTTGTTATGGTCGTGTTGTAGTACTACACACTCTGACCTATCAAAACATGTCTCTTACCCATTTCAAATGTGTGTGGCACAGATATACACTATGTCGATCACTCCTATCTTGTCCAACAGGTTACTGATAATGGTCACAGTTTTATTTGTTTCCTTTACCTTGCACACTTCAACATGTCCGAAAAGGAGTAGAACGAAGCAGATGTTATTTAATCCTACCCCATTTCCATGTTGCAGACATTACTGATTTGTTTGTTCACTTCCTGCGTTTCAACATTGCCATTTGGGCATCTCTGCGTGGGGTTTGCATGCTCCCCCCATGCCTACTTCGCCAAATGACTGCTAATACTTTGAAATTGCGCCAAAACAAATCGGTAAAGGCAAAGCCACAGCACCTACAGTGCATACGGTATAATTGCTATGCCAGTTTCCAGTTTCAATTGAAGCATGAATGTATTTTTCTATGTCGGCCTTATTGATTTTGAATGGAATCTGAGTCAAGATGTCAGCTGAGGTCCAATTTCAACTCTCTTCCTGTTTCACCTCGATGTCAAACTTTCAGGGGCAGTTGTTCTGTATCACAGTGACGTTTTAAAAGATGCGTGCAGCAAGGGTCAAAGACGAGCCAAGGAGGATAAATGCTTTTAACCCATCTCCAAACATTGTAAATCAAAGTCAGGGCCGTTTTATTGCCCCGCGTTACGACTCCTGTGTGTGAAAATACCCGTCTGCTCCCAGGTTCCTTTAAGAGGAGGAAGAGGAAATCCATCATCGTCACGGTGATGCTGCTGATTGTGTCCGCGCTCATACTCATCTTCGGCCTGGCGGCGACGACCAGGACGCAGAACATCACAGTCGGCGGCTACTACCCGGGACTCATTGTGAGTGCAAGTGCCTGACACACAAGCCACTGCAACTTCTCACAATAACATGTGAAGTAAGCAAGCTCGACTCCCAATTACTGAAGGTCTCAGTGGGGGGGGGATTTTTTCCTCACATTCATTATTCAGCATCAGCCACCAGTCATTAAGCGCTGAGTGAGGTGAAGAGTCTTTCCCATAAATGCCTTTTCTCCACTGTATTCGCCTTTTAGCCATCTGCAGCATGTATTATGTGAATATTGTTTCCTGTATGAATTCAGCTAACGTTACTCCCTACTTCCCCTAAAATGAGGGTATTGTATCATATTTTTTAAAAAAACTTTTTGCTACAAAGAGCCGCAATGTTAGCGGGTTGTAGCCTTTTTCCACTAAGGGGCGCATGCAAAAATAATGGAAGGGTTTACATTTGGATTCATTCAAGTTTCAGGATTAGGGTCTACATGGCCTTTTGAGGGATTGAACATCCTCAAAAAATGATAAACTTAAACAAAATATTTCGAGCATGCGTATCCTAGTAAAAATGGACATATTTGAGGGTTCTCGGTAGGGGTGCAACGATTCACTACTACATCGATGCATCGATTTATACTTCTATGATTCAGCTACATCGATCTGTGTTCAGCAAGTTTCCATTCCTGGCGACGTATATCGATCTAACATCATCTAAAAGGTAATCAATCGGCTGAATCGATACTCAGAAATAAAGCATTGGATTTAAGCACGGCAGGCTTTATATGGATATGGGGGTTCTTTTTAGCACTTTTAATGATAAAGACGTTAAACGTTACTCGAAAGCCTGCCCGTCTGCGACGTCCTCGTTTTGCGGGTATGTGGTGGTCACGGGAGTTGTGGTGGACCAGTTGATTTGCATCTTCTTCTTTTGGTCACTTCATTCAGTATTCATATTTAACTCGTCTCTCCTGGCTTGAAACTCCTTTTAAGTGACTTTTATGGGGACAATCTGCAAAGTAAGGACATTTTGTACACCTCTAGACCGTAGTTTACGGTCCAGTAGCGCTGACGCTCGGTGACGTCATCATCCAGCACGGCGTGTCCAGGTGAATGCACATACAGTCATTACGTGCATTCTTAGCTGCGTCTTTTTAGGTTTTTTTTTATATCTTTAGAACGCACAGGAAAGAGAAAGACATATATGTTCATGTTTCACATAAGGATTATGGATGAAGGGGAAAAAAATCCCAAAAAGTGCAGTTTTCCTTTAAGTTTAGAATAAGTAAATTGGAGAGGCTAACTCGTTATCTCGGTAGCTTGCTGTGCTAGCGGCGGCCGCCTGTTATGTCCCTGCAGAGATCCCGTAGCCTGTGCAATGTCATGTAGGCAAAGAATAATAGGAGTCTAAAAGTGAGGGTTGTTATTTCACGTCTGCAGGGCTCTAATAATGTTAAAATCCGTACAGTCAAACTTGTCTATAGCGGCCACTAGAGGGAGTCTGCAAAAGTGGCTGCTATAGACAGGTGGCCTCTATAGACAGGTTGGCATCCAGTTTGAATGTTGACCAGTAGAGGAAAAAAAAAGAAAAAAAAGGGGAAAATAATAATAATAATAATAATGTTAACCAGTAGAGGGCACTGCGGACTGCGGATAAAAGTTGAACAGCACTACTAGGCTTGTTATTATCATGGTTCATGGTTTTAATCCTGAACATGCATGAGTCAAACAGTAGCACATCACATAGTACAATTCACAATTTTGCATGTCCAAAAAGGAGTAGGAAGAAGCAAAGCTTATTTAATCCTACCCCTCATCAGTTTCACATCAGTTGCAATACATTTATTCACCTCTTGTTCTTCCAAGTGTACTTTGTAGGTCTACATGACAATGTAGTGCAATCATAGCCAAGGTTTTTACTTACTAAAAGGAAGCTACAGGCTTAATAATAACTGATAACTGATAAAATACTTCAGTTAAGTACAACCGAACTCAGTTTTGCTCCCGCTGCCGCATGCATGCTAGCGTATGTTTTTTTTTATTGTAGCGTCGCTGGGAGCACGTCCTGTTCCTAGCCTAATTTGCGGTAATGTTTTGGTGCAAATGCTCTTAAAGTTACATGTTTGACCAGGAAATAGCAAGCTCAAAAGAAGACGGCTTTTTTATGTGGAACAACTGACAGTTTGTGTGGATCTTGTGAATGATTGTGACTGAGCTAGGACTCAGTAATTAAAGTCTACACACGACGGCTTCATTGATTGAAAAACTTTTTCGTGCATGAAGCTTCTACTTGAGTTGGTAATTTGGCCGCTATATGCAGTCAGATATTGACCAAGGGAGACAAAATGGGTGGCCGCGTTAGACAGGTGACTGCTATACACAGGGTCTATAACATGTAAATTTGCTGGGGGGGATTTTTCAGTGGCTGCTATAGGCAGGTGGCTCTTCTATAAAGGTGGCCGCTAAGACAGGTTTGACTGTATTTAGAAGGTCATAAACAGGTTTTCTATGCTCTAACTACGAATGTTTATTAATATTGAATCCTACTTTGCAGAAATTCAGTTATCCCGATCGAGTCGTACCAAATCCTCACTAGTGTCTGATCTTTTTTTAATAATCTCTCATAAATGTCATGTATATAATGATCATGTTGTAAACAGGCTTCCACAGAGCTTGACAGAAGCACTTAGCTACTTGATTTATCGTTATGACACTTTAACCCAATCCCTGTAACAGCCTTTTATTTGCTCTTGGCTTTCAGCTGGGCTTTGGCTCCTTCCTGGGAATCATCGGCTCTCATTTGATAGAGAACAAGAGGCAGATGGTAGGTTTTGTGCTCGGTGTCACCTTGTCTTATGTCATTAAAGCTACAGTATGTGCAAGTCACAGTTACAGTGCTTGATGATGACACCGCACCCAGCACAGCCAAGCCTGGCAGCGTCCGCAGGGGTTTGAGCCGTGTGCCAGAGCTAAAAGTGAGATGCATCCCGGAATAGAAGTTGGGGTGTAAGAGGAGCAGGCCAGATGTCCACGCTGGCATGCAACGGCAAGGCTGTCAGAATGACTTTGGACCGTGACACCTTTTTCAACAACGCAGCAGAGTTTGGACGCGTGCTGTGGCAGCGTACGCCGACTTGTTTATACACTAAGAGTCTAGTTACATTGAAAACTAGTTCATGATATTTATTTTATTGCCTCTGTAGTAGCTGGCGCCGTGGTCGTAAACATACATTGGATGCCGTTGAGCTAGTTTCCATGTTTGCCAAGCTGGAATTAATAGACAGTAGATACACATGCAGTAAACGTGCTATTTATCACCCGGGGCGTTTATTTACTGAGACTGCAGGCAGTGATTGGAGAGCTATTTCATATATTGGAAATATCATTATGTAGTGTATAACCAGCAATGCACCGATGCACATTTTTTCACTTCTTATCCAATCCAGATACTTTAATTTGGACATCTGCTGATACCGATTGATGCTCTGTATACTTTTATATGCACCCGCGCCAAAAGAATATCAGCAAATGTAGCTAAAAGAATATCAGCGAACGTGGCTGTCTTCACACATGCAGCACCGCACACACACACACACACACAAGTGCGCGTACTGACGCAGTCACAGCTTAACAGACAGTCGGACAACACAGAACTCTTAACATGGTGCATAACCTTGGGGTGTCTATGTTATCAGTATTGTTGATTTTATATGAGGCTGTAATAAACGCTTCTCTCTGAGAGAGTTGAGAGTTTGTGATGTCCAGCTGTTTTGTGTGGCCATGAACGTGTTAGGCGCAGGACTTTGTGCGTGTGAGTGCCGTGTGTGTACGCGAGCGCGTGCTGTGAGGGAGGAGGACGGCTGCAGTGCGCGTGTGGACACAGCTGATACACTTTTGGCTGCATTTGCTGATATTCTTCTAGCTGTGTTTGCTGACAACATTAAAGGACAGGCGTGACTCATGGATCAGAAATCTAAGCAGGTGGTATCGGATATTTCTGACACATGAATTACGCTGGTATCAGAACCCCCCCACTGCATCGGATCGGCCCTATCCCTATATGAAAGAACCTAACCATTAAACTTTAATAATTATTTGGACTGCTTGAGAAAGTGGAAAGGAAAACGTAGCTCTCTTTGACGACATGGTCGTTTGGTAGCAAATACTGTATATTGTACAACACAGCAGCAACAGAACCAATGTTATAAATAGCAGTAAGGAGGAAACTGCTTAAGCAGCAATAATAACTCTGATGAGTTCATGGTAAACAGTACAGCAAGTGTAACTAAAATCTTAGCGCATGCAGAGGTAGATAAAGCTGCTGTATGGTGACCAGTCATGATACACTCCTCATCAAAATTTTAAGACAAGTTGAAAAATTGCAAGAATTTACCTTTTGCACTGTTGGAGCTAATGGAGGTTGTAAATAGAGCTTCAACAAGCAAAAAATAAGAAATGGCAGTGAGACAACAAAAATTTTGAGAAAGCAATTTATTGCAAAAAACAAGCTGAAATGGGTTGTTCATCAGTTGACCAAAAGCTTAAGACCATCGCTAAATAAATGAACCCCCCCTAAAATAGAAAAAAGGATTTAGTAATGAGTAGCTGCACCATTCTTGTTAATTACCTCAAGAAATGGCTTATAAATACCTTGTCTCCAGGAGGCTAGTGGGAATGTTGCTCCAGGTGGTGAAGATGGCTTCACGGAGGGCATCCACTGTCTGGGGCTGATGACCATTTTTGTAAACTTGCCTTGCCATCCATCCCCAAATGTTGTCAACTGGAATTTGATCAAGGGAAGAGTGAGGTAATTCCTCTGGAAGAAGTCCTTTGTCAGGCAGACATTGTGAACTGCGACATTGTCCTGTTGAAAAAGCCAGTCTTTACCACTCAGACGAGGGCCTTCAGTCAGTTGCCCCCTGCAACATATCTACATAGCCAGCTGCAATTTGACGCCCCTGCACAACTTGAAGTTCCATTGTTCCATTGAAGGAAAAAGCACCCCTAGCTCATGATGGTGCCCCTTCCACATCTCAGGTGGGATCTCCTTGTCATGCCAGTCCAGTAACGTTGGAAGTTATCAGGACCATCAAGGTTACATTTTTTCTGAGAATAAAGCTTTCTTCCACTTTTCAATGTCCCAGGTTTGGAGCTCTTGTGTAAATTCCAAACAGACAATTTTGTGGCATTGAAGGAGGCGATGCCTTTGAAGTCGTTTTTATTCTTAAAACACTTCTCTTTCGCAGATGGCGTCCTATGGTTGTGGGACTGCACTCGGCACCAGTAACAGCCTTCATTTGGACCGAGGATCGTCCTGTGTGTTAACGGACAGCCAATTGGACCCTCCGGTTCAGGGCTAGTGACATTTTTTTGGGTGTTTGTTCCATAACCCTCAGGGTCTTTTAAGACGTTTCAAATGAATGTCTTACTGCGTCCAACCTCAGCAGCAATGGCACACTGCGAGAGGCCTTGCTTATGCAGCTCAAAAATCCCACCGCGTTCAAAAAGACAAAGCTTTTTTGTCTTTGTGTGTGAAAACCTGACAGAATCCACATTTTTGCCAAGATTTTGGCTTTTAAATGCAGTGGACTTAAACTATTGAACAACCTATTTCACTTTAATGCTTGTTTGTGATACATTTCTTACTCCAAAATGTTGTTCTGTCACTCCCATTTGTACTTTTTACATTTTGATGCTCTACTTTGGACGTCTTTAAAATCCAACAGTGCAAAATATAAATTATAAATTCTTTCCATTTCAGGAGTGTACTTAAAATTCAGCTACTGCCGTCTTGTGGAGTCAAAGAAAAAAACATCAGGAGGTTGCCTACAGCCACGGATTTGAATGCCAATGTTTTTTGAGCCAGCGCTAATAGGAGACCCTGGCGGTTATTTGCTGTTATAGACCACGTATGCGCCAACAACAGGTCCATGCTCCATGCCGTGCGGGTTAAATCAATGCAAATGAAAGCAATCCGTTAAAAGTGCGTGTCCACGTTGGACAAGCAATAAAGCCGATGCTCTGCTGTGCTTTGTGTGTCTCTTCCCAGCTTGTGGCTTCCATTGTCTTCATCAGCTTTGGAGTGGTGGCTGCATTCTGCTGTGCTATTGTAGATGGAGTTTTTGCTGCCAGGCACATTGTAAGTACAACTAAAGCTTTGCAGCGCATAACCAAGCCTATATATGATAGATACAGTATGAATGAGATGTATGCTTAAATGCCAGTCCCATTAAAGCTTGTGTGAATTAAACTAAACAGAGATATTCTGTGGCAGCAGGAGCAATTCATAGCAAACATTAGGTAACCACTAATGCACTTTTAAAAACAATAATGCAAAATAAGATGGTTGGAAAGTAAGCTTCTTGGTATTACTTCCGAAAGTGATTTATTAATTAGATACAATAATGCCCGAAGTCAGCTGGGATAAGCTCCAGCATGCCCCCGCGACCCTAATTAGGAGAAGCGGCGTAGAAAAAGGATGGATGGATGATAGAAAAACAATATAAGGCTTTTGAGTGAAAAAGAAAAGAGGAGAAGCAGGACCAAAACAATGTTCTTTTAGTAAATAATGGAAATACAGGCTTTATTGTAAAACCATGATTGAATGTACAGTACAAGCAGGGTGTACGTAACATTTTAACATTCTTAACAACTGTAATGGAAGTATGAAGAAAAGTTCATCATTGATAATGTTAAGATGTAAAAACCATAACTTTAATGACCAGGATTCAAAGGATTTGCCTCATGCGCTAGAAGAAAAGAAGTCTACTTTTGTGCGCCTCTATAGACAATTGACCTACCAAAAAGGCAAAATTCAACATTCTTAAGGAATTCATGTCATGATCTGTCAGGCACAAGTTGAGGCTGTCGAGTGCGTGACCCCCAATATGCAGAGACGAGGCGGTGGCTTGCAAACAAAAAACCTTTAATGTCGCACAATAGGAAGGAACAAAAAGCGACAGTGAACAGGGTACAGGTAGTCCAGGTAAATAACTTTAGGTGATGGCACCGATACGGAGACGAGGAACAAGGGTAGCAAAGGCAATGAACCAGCGCCGCACGTACGACGGCGCCGGCCTTTTTAACAGCCACTAGCTGCTGTGCAGGCGTGACGCGGCTGCCACTTCCTCCCCGGAGAAGGTGCAGCACGCCAAAATAAGGGCGCAGGACAGTAGCCGCTCGCTCCTGTCAGGCATGACAATTCAGGTTCAATAGGTTGCGCTTGTTTAGTGAACAATGTACCTCCAAGCATATGATGAGTTCATAGTGCATCGTTTTCTGCTGCACAATAAAGTCGATTCACATACAATATACAGTAATCCCTCCTTTATCACTGTTCATTGGTTGCAGACCCGACCGTGACAAGTAAATAAGATTCCTTATTTATAAATAACATATTTTCTTAGTTACAGCACAGAAAGTTTGTTTACGACCTTCTAAATCCATTTTTTAACATTATTGGAGCCCTTTATATCTGCGATTGGCTGGCGACCAGTCTACCTCGCCTGTCGCCCAAAGTCAGCTGGGATAGGCTCCAGCATACCCCCACAACCCGAGTAAAGACAAGCGACATAGAAAATGAATGAATGAATGAAAGAGCCCTCTAGACATGAAATAACACTTTGATAGTGACCTTTACACTCGTATCACCCTAATATAGTGTATATAATAAAAAAAAATAACTATTGAAGACTTAAGTAAGACTTGCACTCGTGTGTGTTGCTGGAAATGCGTTCCGGTGCTGGGGGAGCTGAGCGGGGGGGTGGACAGGAAGTGACATTGGGGCGTCATAGTTGTGTTTTAGCGTGGCAGGGGTTACAGCTGCAAAAATATCCCCTGTGAGGGATTATTGTGCTTGTTGTGAGATCATTCTAACCTGCAATAAAAGCCTGTTGTTTTGGCAATCCAGTCTGGTGCTTGTGTGTCTCACCGAACATCACAGTAACATTGCTGACACCTCGTGACCAGTGTACAATACTACATATCATCACAACTTCTTTGTGTGCTTAAATTGAATGCCTTCTATTTCTATTGTAGTTCATGTAGCCATTTTCAATCCATCCACCCATCTTCTGTGCCGCTTATCCTCGCGGGGGTATGCTGGAGCCTATCCCAGCTATATAGCCATTTTTATGCTTGAAAATGCTTAATTTAGGCAAAAAAAACCGTAATATTTGCTTAAATATGCGTGTGTTTTGACTAATAATAGGCCGTATTCATTCACGAAACAGCATGATTTATTCATGAATATATTTTTTGAAAAACTGTGATAGTGCGAAGTCACGAAATTCAAAGCGCAAAGTGGCGAGTGATTATTGAAACGCTGAAGGAAAAGCACATCAAGGAAGATTGAACACCCCGTGTCTTTATATGGTTATACTGCGTGTAAAGTGTATACTGTACAGTAAAATACTGTCACTGCAGGACCTGAGGCCTCTCTATGCGGGACGCTGTGACTACCACTCAAGCGAGACAGCATCTGACCGAGACGTAAGCGACACATCCATTTTGGTCAAATGTATATTGAATGCTGAATATAGAAACGTGTGGCGTTCAGGTGCCCTGCCAGACATCATCTCGCACGTCATGTAACCTGCGTGTGAGAAGCAACACCTGTTACTGCTGCGACCTGTACAACTGTGGCAAGTGAGTATCCCGGTGTTCTTAGAATTTTGCAAGCGGGTCGTTTGCTCTTTGCCACTTTTTGTGGGACAGTTGTCACCAGGAGAAGAAGAAGAATTTTTCTTTTTAACCTTTGTTGCAGAGAGCCTCCTCAAATGGGACTTCAGAATAAAGATTTGAAAAAGTTTAAGAAACCATCAATGATTTGGAAGTAGGTCCCTCATTTCTAGACCTTGTAATGCAGGGGTGGGCAAAATATGGCCCGGGGTCCACATCCGGCCCGCCAAGTGTTTGAATCCGGCCCGCCAGATGCTTCCAAAGCATTTAATAGAAACTTAAACATACAAGCTGGCAACATGACTTGCAAGTAGTCAGAGTCAAACTGAGGCAACCTTTTGATGGTTTAAGTCGCTTTTCACACGCAGGGATCCAGACAACTACCTCACCCACGTCCTTTATTCATGTATATTCCTGGTGTATATTCAGTGACAAAAACTTGATAATTGAATTTTGTGATTTGATGTGGTCTGATGTTTAAAGTGCTCCTGAAAAAAGGGCCACAGCTGCGAGCACATGACACTTTTCCCGATAAAATAAGACAAATAATTGCAGGTGGAATTAGAATTGTCGGCGTAAAATAATGTGTGTGTCTCAGATATATAGCCTGCCCACCCCCCCGGCCAATTTTTTTAATTCAATGCGGCCCGTGAGTCAGAAGGTTTGCCCACCCCTGTTGTTATGGCCCGCCTTGAGAACTCACATACCCCCGTAGAAGCGTGTGTCTTCCCCTTGCATGCCGTCTCTGTGTGTGACACCTCCTCTGTGCTGAGTTATGGTTACGGTTCCATTTCTTTCAAACATGCATACAGTGTACATTGAATGCTTCATGTTGAGTTACACGTTACATGAGTTGATTTACGTCCCGGGTGTAAATTTTAAAACACAGCCGCTGACTTTTGAGGTCTTGACTTGAGCTTGTGCTCCTCTCTGTCCCGCCAACTGGGCTAGCCGCGTGGAGGTGGCCGGTGGCTACCACGAGTACACCGATGTGAAAAGCTGCCAGGATGTGGTTCACCTCTACCACCTGCTCTGGTCGGCCACCATCCTCAACATCGTGGCTCTTTTCCTGGGCATCATCACTGCTGCTGTGCTGGGCGGCTTCAAAGACATGGTGGGACTTGAGCGACATTGAGTGCATCGCTAGATGCTAACTCAAGATGATGTGTTTTTTTGTTAGACACCTTCTCAAACCTCAGAAAGTACATCTGAACCGGAGGCCATCACAGCCTCAGTGCCCTCGGAAGCCCCACCACCTACCAACTCTGTCCACTCCTACTACAACACTGCCCCCTGCCTGCCGCCATACACCGCCTATGACACACAGGTAACTGTTCCACCTGCTGGGCCCTTCCTTAGGAACACCTGCACGCATCTAATGAGGTCAAACACAAAAACTGTATCAAATGTTTTCTACAATGATAATACTTCTGTTGTGCTGTTCACACAGAGCAGTGACAAGGGAAAAATCCCAGCAAAAATGTCAGGTTGTGTAAAAGGGGCTTATTACATGAAGCAGGCGTAGGAATTTGAGCTGAGGCTGTACAAATTGTGTTGATCTTTTGAGAATTTTGGATGTTTTAATAATTGCAGGTATCCAGCGGCAATAATAGATGTCACAATGAGGTGAAAGGTGGTTGGGATTAACGCTCATTTGTAAATAATATTTTGCGTTCCCTTTCAGCAGGGAGGTTCCTATATGTTCGCCGACTCCTCCGGCCTGTCAGACGACTCCCAGTCTGGAGCCAGTCACCTTTGGCCCACCATGATCCCTCCACGCTACTCCCCGCCTCACAACCATCCAGACGACAAGCCCCCACCGTACAGCCCCTAGAAAGGGATCAGACGGTACCCGGTTATGCGACGCCATCTGATTGCCGTCATCCCCGAGGACCATGTTGTGGAACCTGAGGAGGAGGATGCCGCCATCAAGGGGAGGCTATCTTTTGGGTTTGAAGGCGCAAAAAGGTGCTTGCACGCTTGGCCTGCACAGCTCAAGTGAATTGAGGAAGTTTACAATTTCTCTGCCTTAATGCAAACAGTCTTCCAGCACCGCAGCATTCTGTTGTCTGGCCTCCGACGGTACACACCTGAGCATCCTCCATGTTTTTGAGGAGGTTGTGGATGTGACATGAAGTTAGCAGTTAGACTTGCTTAGTGGTTAGCGTTGTTAGCTTATCGAGGTTAGCAGTAAGGATGCACAAGTGGACAGGCGCTCCACAGGTAAGCATGATTAAATCATCACTTACTACCACCTTAAAGGTCCCATATTGTACCATTTTCAACTATTTAAATTTGTCTCAGAGGTCCCACAATAATTGGAAGTCTATTGGCCCAAATATAGCCTTGATACTGCAGTTTAGACGGTTTAAGTGCTTTTAGTGGCCGTTTTGTGTGTCTGTAGCTTTCATGCTAATGGGCCACGTTTGTGCACGCCTGTCTCCAACAGCATAGCGATGGGATGGGATTCCTTTTATGGCCTCCGCTTCTCATGAGTCTTTTATTGAAGTGAATCGGGTAGGTGATTCTCGTCACAAAGTGCATGCACACAAACTCGTACGTGCTCCAGGCTGTGTTTTAAGATGTGTAGCAAAGCCTCTTTTTTTTTTTTTTAAACAAATATCCATTGCGGCATCTCTTATGGTTGTCTATATGTGCCCTGCGATTGGCTGGTGACCGGTCGAGTGTGTACCCTGCCTTTCGCCTGAAGTCAGCTGGGATAGGCTCCAGCTCACCCGACCCCAATGAGGACAAGTGGTATAGAAAATGGACAGGTGGGTGGACGTCCTCCGTGAAGTTGTTGACGTAGTGTATGCACAGGGGGTGGGCTCGTAAAGCAAGGGCCGGGTCAGAGGTAGTATTATATCCATGAGGAAGGAGGTTTTTCCTTTATAGTGTCATGAAAACAAAGAACTTAAAAAAACGAGCATTTAAACTATTCTGCTCTCAAAAGTGCAGCAAACAAGTGAGGGAGATGATAGATTTTTATCACATTTGGTGCTCATAAACCGGCTCTAGTGGCACATATTACTATTAGAACGTCATTAAAGAAGATCATTTGGCGTAATAGGGGGGCTTTAAAGTAAACTTTCTTGACTATTACTTAACTGAAGCCACGTCTAGTGTAATAACGTGGACGTGAGGCAAGATCATGGACGTTATTACACTGCATACACAGTTCTACTCTCCTCACTCAGTGCTGCTGTTTCCCCTTTGTAATTAGCAAGTTTCACTGACAGTGTGTGAGCTGTCAGAAAGCACATTATGGAAGAAACACGCATGAAACCGTGAGCAGGTAGATTTAGTCCATGAAACTCTTTGTCCGCTGCTTTCATTGATCTGATTCTCAGGGTTGCTGAGTCTCATTTTGTCTTGCTATTAAAGTTTGTCCAGTGCTATCAACACATGTGATGTTTCTACGACATCACCTCTCACAGTACCTCTCATTGTTTCTCCAACAAGTCACTCATTTGCTGACACAGAGACTTAAAGGCGTGGAATACTTTTCAACAGTAAAAGAATAATTTATTGTCAAAGACAGAAGGTACAGTTTTATAATAAACGTACAGCCACATTATAAAAAAGCAAGCTCGGCTCTACAAAATAAGGACACAAATATATACTGTACATCACACACAACCCAATGTTAATCCGTTTATTATTGACATGACGTAGAACGTCTGCTATCTCTACCCATTTACTCAACCACTACACTCATAGACACAGTGAAAAGTCCATTTTAAAGAGTCCAAACATGAAGAAGCATGATTAAATACTAAGTGCTAACCTTTCTGTCAATAGTCTTAGCGTGAGTTCACTCTCCTAATGCAGATTTTGGAGTTGCAAAACATTCAAACTAGGGATGCTCCGATGAGGGCTTTATGCTGCCGATGCCGATTATCCAGGAGTGAAATCGGCTGATACTGATCACATGGATTCATTATATATTTCTCAATTTATTTATAACCAGCGCTATTGGCCAGGGGTGCTGTATAAAGGGGAAAAGTCAGGACAATTCTAAGGTCCCTTGACTGCCAGGGGACCATAAAAAAAAGCTGAGAAAGGCTGCTCATCTCGTCCGATGTACTCCAATTATTTTTCGGGTTATTAGCATAGCCTTCTGTCTGCTGCCACATAGCTGCGTTAGCTGCTGTTTGAATGACGATCACATCGTGAGCCTCCAAAACTCACCATACTCCGTCAATTTGTTCTTCCAATGGCGTATTAAAGCTTTTTTGACGTGCTACCCGTCGTAAGATTCCACACGGCAGACATGATTTATTGTTTTGTAGGAGGGGAAAACGTGATGACACTGCCCGAGGTGTTCGTTAGGTCAAGACCCTACAATGATCAGCGTGGAAAGCAAGTATCAGCACGTGCCGATCTTGTGGTTTTTCACGGAAATCGTCCGATACTGATCGGTGGCCGCTCGATCGAAGCGCCCCTAATTAAAAGTCTTAATACAAACTCAACATTAAAAGCAATACCTTCCATGATACCCATATGTGGGATTGCCAATAATACAAAAAACAATATGTATTTCAGATCATACTCAAGTGCAAAGATGAGAAGTGTTAATTTAACTCAAAACAGGGAATGTTGAACGAGCATAGCCGGTCTGCTTAAACCAGGGGTGTCCAAAGTGCGGCCCGGGGGGCTGTTTTCGGCCTGCCAGTTGTATACTGTCTCTAATACAATACAAAATTTCAGTAATATAACACAAAGCTAAAATATTAAATTTAGCTCAGATAGTTTAGCATATATTGGTCTACACTGGATTCGTTTTGGCATTTTTAAAAAGTGCTGTCCAGCTTCTGCTCCAAATACCCCCCCCAAAAAAAACCCAAAAATAGACCACCACCACCACCACCGGCTGGCATTACTAACAGCGGTTTAAAAGAACATATTGAACAAATAAATGTCTCTTATTTGTTACACAGTGGAACCTTGGTTACTGGTTCGTGTACTTGTCGGTTTACATGGAAAATTTAGACAAAAATATTGCCTTAGTTCAGTGAGCTTACAAGAATCGGCGTGCTTTGTCCCATTATTAATATACTGCGTGAGTCCAATTGTGTTCCTAAAGTGTTTTTAATCACAAAACATCCCTGTCATTGTCCCACAGCTCTGTCGCCCATCATCAGCAGTTGACGCTGTCATTTTTTGCCAACTACCACAGTTAAGCCATAACTCTCTGCTTTCCTTAGTGATCACAGCTGCAAAATAACACACGACGACGCATACGGAAGTTGCAAGTGCCAGCATTTTGATAAAGAAGGTGAGAAACAAGATTACATTCGAGATATAAGCCGTAGCAAAACTCAAAGGTGATGTCAATCTCGTCCCTCACCGCTGCTGTCTCCGTCAACAATCAAGGTAAAAGTGACAAATGTTCATTTATCCCTTGCATATGCATTTTCAAAATTGTTTTTTGAGTGTAAAACTATGAAAAATGTTTTGTGTTCACATTTTTGGGTGTCTGGAATGCATTAATTGGATTCCCATTATTTCTTATGGGAAAAAACGATTCCGTTACGGTACGTTTCGGTTTGAGTTGGACCCTCTGGAAATAATGAATGAGGCTAACCAACGTTCTCATTGTCATTTGAAGTTAAAGTTTGTAGGGTTTCACTCACCGCTGTGTCGTATATGTACATATCTGTAGCATGCGGGCATACATATACAAAAGGAATCTCAACGAAGTGACCGAAAATTTGGAGTCATCGTGTGGTTATTACAGGCTACACATTCAATGGTAGCTAACATTAGTAGCTAAACTTTGCCAAATCGCTGACGACAACAAACATAACTAATGCACGCGCGCGTATGTTACGTGGCGTGTGGTTTACGTGCTCGGAGCAGAAAGAGGCCGAGTTTCTAATGACAAAACGGTATTCAAAAGTTAGCGCCTCCCATGCGGTACCTAAGCAAGGCATACAGCACTTGTAATGTAAAAAAAAAAAAAAAAAAGTATCAAAGTGGGGCCCCGTGCTTCTCTGTATGCGATCCTTGGTGCAAAAAGGCTGGACACTCCTGGTTTAAACTGAACCATAGTGTGGTTAAAAGGCTTCTGTATGCTTTTACATACGGTAATGTGCAGTGCTCTGTTTTATGTAACAGATTCCATGTTGTTGTAGGCAACGTGGCCTAAAGGTCATCAATAGTTGGGCATCATGTTATCCATCCATAATTATGAACCGATTTTGTCTCTTCCTCGTCCATATTTAACAAATCAATATCCTTTCCTTCAAAGATAAGGGCAACATGGGAAGTCATGTTTTGAGTTCTGTCAACATTCACTCATCTGGACCAGCATTAGAGAAACAAGGAGTAAAGAGGAGTGACAGAAGTCCAAAGCGGGGGCCCCAGAAAAGGCACGAATGAATGCGAGGTCCAGCGTCTCTCAATACGTCTCCGGAATAGTGAAACCGTATTCCGCCTTCCCCTGAGAAGGACGAGCGTTCATGGGCGGCCGTCCTTGCCCGCCCATCAGCATTTGCTCCTGGGACTCCACAAAAAGGTTGTCCCAGTGCAGCATTCGGTTCTGGACGGGCGGATGGATGACCTCCTCGTGGCGTGGTGGAACATGGTGCACGCTGCCATCCTCGGAAATGAATGGGATGGCGGCCCCGTCCGTGGTCCACGAGTATGGCTTCATCTGCACCGTCTTGGCTGGCAGCAAGCGATAGAGGTTGTCCTCGCCGTCCTCTTTGGCCTTCCTGCCACTGGGGTCCTGGTTGTGGACCTGCTTGCAGTGGTTGGACAGCAGCTGGTAGTTGAGGAAGGTCCCGCTGCACATCAAGCACTGGTACCGCCGCTCGCCTGTGTGCTGGATTTCATGTTTAGTCCTGTACTCGGCCAGCGGAAAGACTTTGTCGCAGTAACGGCACGGGTACTTCTTTTCCCACGAGTGCGTGTTGAAATGGCGGCGGAGGCTGGTGAGGCACACGTAGGGTCGCTTGCACACAACGCACACGTAGAAAGCCTTGCCGTCCATGATGAGCTCATAGTGGTCGTCCAGCTCTGATTTGGATTTCTTCTTGTTTGGTCCGACCTTAAGGTTCTCGGGTATTTCCGGTATGGATCTCTTTCCTTTGTTGGATTTGGAGCCGCCTTCTCCTGGATCCTCCTTCACCGGCACGATATCGTAGGTGTTCTCCCCGATGTTGGCGTAAACTTTACAATTAGGAGAAATGGAATCGATTTCTGTAGCTGCATTGAGTGTTACCGTCTTTTTGGTTGTTGTCGGTTTGACAACGTTTCTTTCCGAGATGTCCAGCAGCCTGATTTTAGCATCTCCTTGTTGAGGGGAAGAGAAAACTTGCTTTTTGTGGACTCCCAGTATGTCTGTGTTGTCCCCCATCACCGTGCTGGTTCCACACGACTGAGAGGCACTCTGGAGCTCGGGGGTGATGCCGCTGGTCATGCTGGCAGTACTTCCAGAGGACACCCTGGCCAGGGAATTTGAGTTATTGGAGCTGCTGTCCGGACTGCGCAGAGGGCTGCTGTCAAGAAGCTTTGGATCCCCTGCTGGATCTGCGGGTTCTTTGCAAGGCTCCTTCTCAACTGAATCCACCGTTTCCAAATCAATGACCTCCCCCGAGACTCTGGATTTCACGTCCGTCTGCGAGACAAACATAACGTCGTCGTCCGAGTCGGCTTCATGATCTGCTGGTTTGCTGAACTCCTCCGCAGATATTGAGAAGGACTCTGAGATGATAGGCATTACCATCTCAGATGATGATTCATCCCGGGTTTCATCCTCCTTGGACAAACCAGGCAGACCCTTGACTTGTGAGAGGGGCGTCGCCAGCTTGGCAATGAACTTGACCCCGAGCGTCTGCCCGGCCGAGATGAGCTCCTCTAATAAGTCCGAGCGTATCCGTACGATCTTGGAGCTGTAAATGAAATTAAGAATGTGCTCAAAGATCTCTGCTCGGAGAAAGTTCAGCTCTATGACCTGCCCGGCCATGACGAAAAGCTGGTGGAAATATGTACTTGATGCCGACAGGATTGTCTTGTGGGCTTGGAACTTCCTGTCTTGGATGATGATGGTGACGTCGCAAAATAATCCGGTGTATCGTTGCTCATTCATCGCTTTGAGCAAAGTGGCGGAATACTGCGGGTCAGTTGCAGAGATCAGCTTCAGGGTCTGCATGGCTGCTGGGAGAGAATGAAAACAATCACAATTTGTCAGTTCAATTGGCTGGTGCATTCAATTGTGTCCTCTAAATGCTTTTACACGTTTAACAGCTGCCACCATTTCACTGCTCAACATTTTATGTACAGTTATATTAGGTTTTGTTCGTCACCGACGCATGTGTTTTGATCCACCTAATTACCAACGCAAGAAGTGACGTTTGCTTTTAGTCAAGCTGTAGCATTGATAGGGATATTTTAAGACAACATAACATTTGTATATGTTATCGGAAAGCTCATTGTACAATCGTATGTTTATAATGCTGATTTATTTTCCATAGGAACAATAGGACAAGGCGGGCCTAGATTATATGACAGCTCGTTAGCGTGTTAGATGCTAAAAAATGCACCACCGTTAATGCACTCCGCTTACCGCATAATTGCATGACAAATCTTCCAAATATAGAATCACAAAACGCGCTTACCTGCGCCTTTTTTGTCTTCCGTCTGCATAAAGAGATGAGCGTTGTTTTGTTGTTTTTTTACAGCTAATGTGCTAGCCGCTTGGCTACACAATGGCTAACAGCAGACGGAGCGCCACTTGTCAAAAGGATCACCGCGCCTGCCTCTTAATGACGAAACAGATCCCAGCCTCCGTGTAAGACCATTTAATAAACGGTTTAGATTGTGGTCATGCTTCTTCAAATAAAATACAAGCACTGACGTTTTTTAACTTCAAAGTTCTCTCTCTCGACGGAAAACGTCACGGTAACTTCCTCTTTGTCAATCTTGCTTATAAAAAAGTATTGGCTCGTCTTAAAAGAAATTCATTCATTTTCTATGTAGATGTTATTTCTTAAATGATTAATTTATATAGTTAGAAAAAACTTTATGTATCATTAGGGCCCGGGTGTGAAAGCACCAGTTTACTTAAAATAACAGACAGAACATTGTACATGACTTCCGGAAATTACGACGAAACTGACGCACCACTTCCGGATTTGGATGTACTCTGTCGACTGGCCGTACCAGAGTAGCAACACAGCTTTCCTGGGTACCTTCATTTGTCTTTGGAATACATTTATCCGAGATATTAGTCCGGTGCAGTCGCTTGAGTCATGCCGCAGTTCAACCGACCGAGTCCCCGGAGTCCTCGACACCGGAGAAGTCGCACTCCTCGCTCCCGCAGCCCCAGCCGAGAGAGGAGCTTGTCCCCGGACAGTTTCGGGCCCAAGCCACCGAAGCCTCGCAACAGGGAGCGCGAACGAGAAGAGAGGGAGCATCGACTCAGGGAGGCCAAAACTATCAAACGGTTCCGAATTGGAAGTCCCCGCCGCAGTCGATCCCGATCCAGAGAGAGACACACCAGCAGCGGCGGCGTCAACCACAGTCGCTGGGCAGAGCAAAAGGACGCTCCGTGGAGGCACGGTGGCTTCAGAGACGACTTCTACTACGACCAGCAGAGAGACGACGCTCACAGGCAGAGACAAGAGGAATTAATGGCAAGGTACATACTTTTTGAAATTACACTTAATGGCTTTAACGCTTGTTAGCCATGTTAGCTTAACATTTGAAAAACCGTATCGCTGTTATTCAACAGCTGGTCGAAGGTGGTGGTCGACACTGTACCACTCCAGCCCCGCGGGAGGCGGTAATGCGATTTACATTCACACAGTGAGTGTAAGTACGTAAACAAATGGCGTGAAATAGTCATGTAATCATTTAACTCATCGATCAGATGATTTCTGACCCGAGATTCCTCTTTTTTCATGATTTTGATACATTATACTTTAAAAAGTAAATATGGAGGTGTTTTAACAGTATAACCATTCATATTTTTTCATGTTTGAAATGTAAAATCAAGTCTAGCTGTGTTATTGAGTGTTTTTGTGCACTCCTTTCAAGTGAGAAATTATGTACTTCAAGTGAGGTTGTTTTTTTTAAAATTTAGTTTAGGGTCTATAACAGGGGTCGGGAACCTTTTTGGCTAAGAGAGCCATAAAAGTCACATATTTTAAGATGTATTTCCGGGAGAGCCACATAATATTTTTTAACATTGAATACAACTAAATGTGGGCATTTTTAAGCAAGACCTCTAAAGTCTCTAAAGTTATTCTTTTTATTAACATTGTTGTACTGAAGCTATCCAATAATAAATAAAATACTTCTTACCATTAATGCGACTTCTGGTGCTGCGTGGTTTTGCACCGTACTCCGTATCTTTTTCTTTTCACCCTCTTCTTCGTCAAAAGGGTCGGCTCTACAGAATTAGCTACTTCTTGACATCTCAATGATGCGCGTAGGCTACCGCATTATCCAGTCATAATCAAATTTTGGTGTCTGACCCGGAAAATATCGGAAGGACGGCTGGCACTGGCCACCCCGCATTGAGGTAGAAAATGGATGGATGGACTAAAACGCATAAGAAAGTTTTATATTTTGAGCATTATTTTTAACACTGGGATTTCTGTAATGTACTTTAAAGGTGAGCGAACAAAAAAAATAAAATACATTTTTATCGTGTTAAGACATGTTTGAGAGCCAGATGCAGTCATCAAAAGAGCCACATCTGGCTCCCGAGCCATAGGTTCCCTACCCCTGTACTAGAGAGTCGAAGGTTGCTTTTCAAGAGTAGTTCTACTTTAACAAAAAACTATTATTCAGAATGACTCAAGTCCAAGTAAAAGTACATGTATGAAAGTTGATATTACTGCGTGTAAAAGGTACTAGTTAGTTTTTTTCTTAAAGAAACACAACACTCCCTTTCGATTTGTGTCAAAACTGCAGGCTTCAAACTGCATTAGATTCTTTAAATGAAAAGTGGTCAAGTAAAAACCATATTAATGATCTATAATTTTCACCATGATTTTGTCCTTGTGTTGTCACGTTACTTTTCGTATGTAAGTGCTTTCAGCACAGTAAGGCAGCTGCTTTCAAAGCAAAAGTAAACAAGGCAATGAAATGTGGACGCTTTTCCATTGGTGAAAAGGTCGTCATTAATTGAAGCATGAACAGCTGTTCGGTTTTCAGGGAGAAAGGTGAGCCAACAGCACGTCAAGTGGCCAACTAATACAAAGGCGCACATCACGGCTTTGAAAGATCAACATGGATCTGACTTTTCCTTCTGGGCGATGAAGGATGTGGCGGCATACACTTTATTATTGAAAAAACGGATTAAAAAAGTTTACAAACGACTTAAACAAGTGCTAATAGACAAAAAAAATACAAAATTCCAGCAAGGTGACCAAATTTTATTTTATTTTCCACTTCGACATACTGGTGACGCAGTAATATTTTGTCAAGTTTCCTAAAGCGTTTATCAGGCACGACTCTTCCTTTTCTTATACGTTTGGTTCTTTAAACAAGAAGTTTTTGCACGCCGTCCTGTGTAAAAAATAATCGAGTCTGACGTTTGATTCTGTGTTGTAGGCGACTGCAGGAGCGAGAGAGGATTGGAGAGCAAGGCTGTCCCGAAGTGTGGGGATATTCTCCCAGGGTAAAAGAAGAAGAGTAAGTAGAATATGTGTAATCATGCACACACATTTTTTTTTTCTTTGTAAGTAGGCATTGGTCGGTTACCGATTTCAAGGTAGACCGCGGTATGAAAAAGGCACAGTTTCCAAAACACTAAAATTGTGCGTCATACCGTTCCAGCGATATGAGAGAAAGTGGAGGTCCAGCGCGGCCACTATCTGGAAATACTTTCACATCCTGTGCAAGTCCTCCCAGTTGGAACTGGGCTTCGATGTGTTGAAACCACAGGCTTGAGCGGCGCCGGTACAGCCGTGTTGTCGGTCAACGTATTACTCACGTCAATGGTCACTAAATATGGAGTTTTAGAATGAGACAAGAGATAATGAGATAAGTGGTATGAAGCATTAACTTTCCACTGAATAGCCAATAACCACTTAACAATGCCTCAGTTGCTAACAAGCACATGACCAAGCACATGAAACGGAAGTTTGTGGACGAGTGTGAACTGCCACTATGAAATAATAACCTAACATTACGAGTTTTAAAACAAATTATCTACGTTGTGAGCCACTATATATATATATTTTTTTTTATTTTTATTCTTAATATTTATTCTGACTTGAATTGCAGGAGTAGCCACAGTAGACTAATTATTTATTTAGAAAGAACTTATTTACTTCCATCGTGTTGTGTTATATGGGGTATATGGTTTAAAAATGACTGTTTTGACTTGCCTTTTTTTTCTTTTTTTCAATAAAGATATTTCAAAATAGCACATTTTAGAGCTGTAATTATACTACAGTGAAACCATCAAACCGTAACATTTTTGCCCAACGTTATCAAAGTTTTAACATTGCTCTGCTTTGTGTCCACCAGCTCTGATGAATTTACACCAGTCGAAGAAAATGACAAAAATGTCAGCTCGGGGTCTGAAGGTATGCTTTCCACACACACAAACACACATATGCAAGTGGCGTGAATGTTGGTTTTAACTATGTGTTCAATTGTAGACGAGAAAAGGAAGAAAAAGAAGAAATCCAAGAAAAGAAAACACAAGAAGAATTCAGACAGCGGTTTGGACTCAGATTCAGATGGTACAAGATGTTTAAATACATTAGGTGAAGCTCCTGATGTCTGTCGTGTATTAAACACACACCCTTATTGGCATTTTTCAGAGGACAAGGTAAAGAAGAAGAAAAAGAAGAGCAAGAAGTAAGACGGGACTTATTTATGCCACACGCTTCAAGCAACACATCTGAAATGACCTCGTGTTTGCTCTCAGGTCCAAAAAGTCCAAGAAGAAGAAGAAGAAGGCCAAGAAGAGCCGCAAGTCATCGAGCGAGTCCAGCAGCGGCGAGTCTGAGGAGGAGGAAGAGGAGGAGGATCCCAGCGAGGTGACGTGGGTTGAGAAAACGTGCACGGATGAACACCTGGTGGGACCCGAAGCTCCGCTCACTCACCTGTCTCAGGACGAACGACCTCTAGAGTGAGTTTGGAATCAAGTACTCTGTTGTCTTCCTTCCTTTCTACTACGGGTGTCCCTATCCGATATTGATATCAGCAAAAAAAAAACAAACTAGTATCTGATTATATCGGCCTGCATCTAAAATCTACGATATTGTCCCTCCGATACAAGCAGTTGATTCCAGACTCCGCCCCAGCACGCCTATCCAGCAGTGTGATCATTGGGATCATAACAACATGCGCTAACGTGTTAAGCATGGAATAGGAGGGATGTCGGCTGTGTGTATTTTGCGTTAAAGTCCAAAAAAGATGTTGCAGCTGAGCGCAAAACTTGTCTTGCACAAGTTTCCCGTGGTGGCACAGAATCAGGGAAGTTTTAATACGACCAAACTCAAAGGCATTAGAAGCAGCATTACATGGGAAACTCCCACGGGACGACAAGAAGTCATTAGCTATAACAGAAAAGGTGACCAGCCCTGTCGGTGGTGGGTAAAGTCACGTTTAAACGCTTAATTGAGCACCTCAAACCTCGCTATGCTGTATTATGCCTAGCCGGCACTACATTGTGGATAAAACTATTCCACAGATGCTTAAAGAAGTAAATGGGTCTGTTATTCTCATACCTACTGTTGCTGATTATTGTTGCTCCATCTTGCTCCAATTTTGCACGTGCTTGTCCGTCCCCTAAGGGTGTGTACCAAATTTCCTGGCAACCTGACTAAACACCCTAGAGTTACTGTGGGTGTTTTGTTGACCATATTGAGCTGTGTGAAAAATATCAAGTCAGTGTGACTTATGGAGTTGTGGTGTATTTGTCAGAAAAATAATCGCCTATGCAACACAGTAGGGGTGCCGGTTATCACACATTTCCACTCTTTTGTGCAGCAGTATAGTAGAAGAATTAGCCTACATAAACAAATATATACATTATACTGTATTTCATTCTGTCCTTGACAATCAAGCCAGATCCCAGCCTACTCCACATTTTTATTGTTTTGTCTTGCAGTTTTGGTCACGCTCTCCTGCCGGGAGAAGGTGCCGCCATGGCAGAATACGTGAAGGCCGGAAAACGTATTCCAAGGAGAGGAGAGATTGGCCTCACCAGTAACGAGATCGCCGATTTTGAGAAGTCAGGCTACGTCATGAGCGGCAGCAGGTACGAAGACGGGCTTACACAGCTTGAAGGCTCTAATGTGACACATCAGTTGCTTCTTATTTACCAGTACGAGGCCCTATACACAGCGACTGTACTCAACTTGCATCCATGTCACCCTTGCAGACATCGCCGCATGGAGGCTGTACGTCTGAGAAAGGAGAACCAGATCTACAGCGCTGACGAAAAGAGAGCGCTGGCCTCCTTCAACCAGGAAGAAAGACGCAAAAGGGAAAGCAAGATCTTGTCCAGTTTTCGAGAGATGGTTTACAGGAAGACCAAAGGAAAGGAGGACAAGCCTTAAGTGTTGTCAGTCAACGTGCAGTGGTTTGTTACAGATGGAAATGCTATTTGTAAATAAATATGGATTTCATGTTTGGAGTCCACTCCTACAAGCCTATTTTGTACCATAGACAGACCCATTTGGATCATACTGTTATTGTTTTTTGTTGCCATGTTAATAAAATGATTTCTTGCAACTACCACTGAGATTCCCTTGAATTGTACTCTTTCTCTCTGAACTGAAAGTATAATAATGTATTAGTTATATAGACTGTATTTTAGTTCCCTTTGGTGTATTTTATGACGATGATTCAACACATCAGCCATATATCATTTGGAAACGTTTTAATTGATCACATGAACAAACTGCTGTCAGGTAGAACTGTTAAACTGTACAACAAATAACTTTATTCCGGGGGGGTCTTGCGATCAGTGGATGTTCTCAAGTCCCTGTAGAACAAAACAAACATTATCTGTTGGTGTTGCTTGAAAGTCACATTAACACAAACACAAAGTAAGAAGTCCACTGCTGGTCTGGCATCATTAAGGAATAATGTTATTTAAAATGGAAAAAGCTGACAGCTGAAGTGGAACTACACAACTAGCCTTTTTCAACATAATTCTACCTTTGCATATGTATAACCCCTTACACTCTTAATACTTAAATGGATCATGGAATATTAGGCTTAGCATGTAGCCAATGCTGACAGCAGAGAACATTCACCTTGGAGTCAAAGTGCTGTCCCGTTCCCGACACTCGCCGGTCTCTCTCCAACAAGTACCACTGCCACGGAAGCCGGGCGATTCTCTTTTCCTACGTGACAGTCAACCAAACACACATGATTCATAACACACATATTTTATTAATATTACGACATACTTGACGTTGGACACGTCTTGTTTGCATTAGCATTAGCATCACTCCCTCCTCCTCACCTTTCCACCGTTGGTGAACTTGTGGATCTGTGCTGTGGCGACGCCAGGGATAATCAGACAAACTGTCATGATGGCGAAGCCGGGCAGGATTTCATACCACATTGTGGCAGGGAAACTTGAATGTCCACCAAATTCACTGATAGCTCTTTATTTTGCTAGGAAGCTAACAAGATGGCGGCCCCCACTCGAGTCCTTCCACTAGCGGAAGTAGAAACAACGTATCTCTCGCGCTGCAATATTCAGAATAAGATAACAGCAGATAACAGCAGGCGAAAATGCCCCCCAAACAATAACCCCATGTGTTAAGCATAGCACCGTAATCGTGAACATTATTTTAAGACTGATTGGCTTCCAACCAAAACCCCCAAAAGAATATGGACTATGTTTTTTCTACTCTAAAGTTTTTATTCTGAAATAAATAGGCACTTTGTTTAACTGTACGTCGAAAATCAACATTTATCCATCCATCCATTCATTTTCTACACCGCTTCTCCTCGTGAGTAACCAAAATGAAATACTGTTAAATTGAAACATTAATTACTAATTCTGAATTTAAATTTACATTGAAACCGTGTCTTGTATCTGTGGGTTTAGTTAAGTGGTTCTCAGTTATTTTCTTTCATGCCCCCAGTGGGGGACAGAGATGTTTTCTCGCTACCCTCCCGATTTTAAATGCTATTGAGAAACTGATAATATCTAATTATTTAACTGGACTGTACAGACTGAAATCGAAAATCAAACCAGCAAAATGCAAAAAAAATGGAGAGAAGTGATGCATACAAGCCTATTTAAGAGTCAAACATGCAGAGTACGACATGTTGGCAGATCTGCACTAATATTGAAAGTCCTCCCTGCCTCTCACGCCCCCCTGACAGTTCACCGCGCGCCCCCTGAGGGACCCGACCCACTGTTCGACAACCCTGGTTTCGTTGTATGTGGTTGGTGACCCCCCCCCCCCCCCCCCCCACACACACACACAAGTTCCGCTAGATGGCGGTACGGCACTTGTCAAGTTGGGTGCCCGCCGCCGAGCGTTTCAAAAAAAGACGACGAAGAAGAACACCCACCTCGGCTAACTTGCTAAAAAAAAGTAAACAAGTCTGACTGGGGAATGACACAAAGTTCCAACGTAGCATTTAAAACATGAAGGAAGACAAGGAAAACACTCGTCCCAGGGAGAAAAGGGTGGAAATAATGTGCGATGATGCGGAAAGGGCGGAGAAGTTGAAGGAAAAGAAGGAGGCCATGACAAAGGTAAAACTATTGAGCTAGCCTAGGCTAGGTTAGGTTAGCTTCTTGCTACTAGTAGTTTGGTGTTGACACGACGTCCATTATTTTAACCCTATTACATTTAACAGCATGTTATTTTTGTATCATGTTAGACGTCAACAGCATTTTATAACAATTTTTAAACTAATTATAACAAAAGCCGTCCTATCTTCTCATTGATGTATATTAATGGAGAAGTCACGTTTCTTTTAGATTGTGATCAGAAGATTGCCACCAAGCCTAACTAAAGAGGAGCTGGAGGAGCAGCTCCAGCCACTCCCAGAAGTGGACTACCTGGAGTTCTTCTCCAATGACACCAGGTGAGATTGTCACACCCCCAGCAAGGAAGTGACTAAAAAGTAGTTTAACTGATATTACATACTCTGTTTCAGCCTTTACCCTCACCTCTTTGCAAGGGCGTACATCAACTTCAAGAACCAGGAAGATATTGTTCTGTTCAGGGATCGATTTGATGGCTATGTGTTCATTGACAATAGAGGTATGATGTGAAAGTCCTGATTTTACATTTAAACATGTGCATATACAGTCGTGTGGAAAAAGTGTTTGCCCCCTTCCTGATTTCTTTTTTTTTTTGCATGTTTGTCACACTTAAATGTTTCAGATCATCAAACAACTTTTAACATTAGTCATTGACAACACAACTGAACACAAAATGCAGTTTTGTGTTCAGTTGAAACTTTTTCATTAAGGGAAGAAAAAAAATACAAACCTTCATGGCCCTGTGTAAAAAAGTGACCTAATAAGTAACCTAAACCTAATAACTAGTTGGGCCACCCTGAGCAGCAAAAACTGCAATCAAGCATTTGCGATAACTTGCAAAGAGTCTCTTACAGCGCTGTGGAGGAATTTTGGCCCATTTCTCTTTGCAGAATTGTTATAATTCAGCCACATTGGAGGGTTTTCCAGCATAAAACACCTTTTTAAGGTCATGCCACAGCATCTCAATAGGATTCAGGTCAGGACTGTGACTAGGCCACTCCAAAGGCTTTTTTTTGTTTTTCTTCAGCCATTCAGAGGTGGACTTGCTGGTGTGTTTTGGATCATTGTCCTGCTGCAGAACCCAAGTTGGTTTCAGCTTGAGGTCACGAACAGATGGCCGGACATTCTCCTTCAGGATTTTTTGGTAGACAGCAGAATTTATGGTTCCATTTATCACAGCAAGTCTTCAGGTCCTGAAGCAGCAAAACAGTCCCAGACCATCAGACTACCACTACCATATTTTACTGTTGGTATGATGTTCTTTTTCTGAAATGTGGCCTTACTCTTACACCAGATGTAATGGGACACATACTGTACCTTCCACCTTCAACTTTTGTCTTGTCAGACCACATAATATTTTCCTAAAGGTCTTGGGGATCATCAAGATGTTTTTTTGGCAAAATTGAGATGAGCCTTAATGTTCTTTTTGTTCAGCAGTGGTTTTTGTCTTGGAACTCTGCCATGCAGGCCATTTTTGCCCAGTGTCTTTCTTATGGTGGCGTCATGAACACTGACCTTAATTGAGGCAAGTGAGGCCTGCAGCTCTTTGGATGTTGTTGTGGGGTCTTTTGTGACCTCTTGGATGAGTCGTCGCTGCTCTCTTGGGGTCATTTTGGTTGGCCGGTTCACCACTGGTCCATGTTTTTGGCATTTGTGGATAATGGCTCTCACTGTGGTTTGAGTCCCGAAGCTTTAGAAATGACTTTAGAACCTTTTCCAGACTGATAGATCTCAATTAATCTCAGTTATGTTTTAATGGGGGGCTGCAGGGTGGCCGAGTGGTTAGCATGTTGGCCACACAGTCAGGAAATGTGTGGAGTTTGCATGTTCTCCCTGTGCGTGCGTTGGTTTTCTCCGGATTCTCTGGTTTCCTCCCACATTCCAAAAAAATGCATGTTAGCTTAATTGGCAACTCTAAATTGTCCATAGGTATGAATGTGAGTGTGAATGGTTGTTTGTCTATATGTGCCCTGCGATTGGCTGGCGACCATACCAGGGTGTACCCGGCCTCTCGCCCGAAGTCAGCTGCGATAGGCTCCAGCATTCCCGCAACCCTAGTGAGGACAAGCGGCATAGAAAATGAATGGATGCATGTTTTAATAGGGGGCAGCAATCACTTTTTCACACAGGGCCATGTAGGTTTGGATGTTTTTCTCCCGTAAAAAAAAATAATAATTTCAAAACTGCATTTTGTGTTCAGTTGTGGTGTCATTGACTAACATTTAAATATATTTGATGATCTGAAACATTTAAGTGTGACACAATAAAGAAATCAGGAAGGGGGCAAACACTTTTTCACACCACTGTAAGTACTTACACGTTTTGTCTAAACAGGACAGGAGTACCCAGCTATTGTGGAGTTTGCACCTTTTCAAAAGACGTCCAAAAAGAAAAGCAAGAAAAAGGATGCGAAGTGTGGAACAATAACTGAAGGTATGGGATTTTTCCCTACAGGAAATCATGTAACATAGGATTCATCTACAGTATAGTATAGCAGCTATCCTAGCTGTCATACAGGGGTTAAAGAAGTTAACCACAGTGACTCTTAAGATAGAAAACCACTGTCTTTACTTGAATGACAAAGGTGTAATATGATAGTAATTTATTAACATGTTAATGAAGTTAACCACAAAAAAATCCCATATATATTGTTGTTGTTTTGTCACTGTCTTTTCTTAACACGCTCCCGTCAAATGAATCTAAAAACAATCAGAAGAAAAAGAAAAATATACACCAACAACAGTTTTTCCCCATATCAAATAATGAAAAAAGAGATATGTTCCAGGTTTAAACTGTGACTATCATAAAACCTTTATTAACTGTAAAGGCAACATTAAGAGACATTTTCACCTTCTTAAGTGTCATACAGTTGTTAAAAGAAGTTAACCACTGTAAATACAGGGTTATTCAAACAGATGAACCAATGTCATAACACAATATTTTCAGGAAAAGCAATAGAAAACGTCAGCCAAGTCACAAGTATTCTACTCACAAGTGTTATTTCCTGTCTTACAAGTGTCCAGTGTGGCCACCACCTGCGGTACGGTGGTCGCTGTTGTTATTCATTCAATGAACACTTGTAAGACTGTCAATAAAGTGGAACTGCTGGAAATAGAACTCTGTAAAAAAAAATGTAAATAAACACTATTTTTGGAATAAGTTCAGGGTTTCTGCTGCATGTAATTGATCGTGGCGGCACGCCACTACAAAATAAAAGCCGCCACGCCTTAAAAATGACCCTTTTTTAAAGTTGAAAACAATGCTAAGTAACATATTGTATGAATGGACATACAGTATATACTGTAGCTTATTGTTTACACACATATTGACCACAGTTAGTTTGAAAATGTTTCACTGCGCTGTATTTGAGAAATATGCAGCGGAATCACCTGTCTGCCGTGTTGGCAGTTGTGCACGTCCGAGCAGATAAAATTACACGTCTTATGTTGACTTTCGCTTTGTGACTTGTTATCGTGAGAGTTGATGACAGCTCGTCACAGGCGTGCCAGCGTGTGTGATCGATGACGTTTCAAATCTCATTAGACTTTGTGGCATCTTTGTTTACACATTTCGCCTCTCACTGCCTCTCGGTGGCAGCTAGCTAGCTTGTGTTTTTTGGGGGGGTGGGGGGTCACTATTGGGTCACTACCGCGTGCACACAGAGTCCTGTAAGCGAGCGTTGTGAGGAGTAACAAGCAAGCAAACACAACTGGGTGATTCTACTGAAAGGGGTGCCAGCGACAGTGTAGTTATTTTGTGGGCCACTACGCACAAACTACAGTGATTTGAAGCCATAGCCATGTGAAAATATACTGCAAACACATTGAATAAACAGGGGAAACAGTGTTGAATACTTTCTTTGTGCCTGTTGTGTATAAAACACAATCCGTTTAATCTCGTTTGTGAAGTCATTTTGTGACATAGCAAAGACATGAAATAAATAATATAAAACGGTGGAACTTATGTTTCAGGTGTCGTGATTCCCGAAGTGTAACACCTCTTTGTGCACCAAACGCATTTTGCTGCATCCAAAACATGAGCTTTGACCAAACACCAACAAAATTTGACACCCCTTTAAACATAAACTGCGTATTCTACACACAATGCTGCTAAAAGTGAATCAAGGAAGTGTATATGAAAATGAGATGACGTCTGCATTGACACGCAATGTGAACTTCAGAGTATTTCTGGGTTATTTCTCAGTTTTTTCTTTGTCATTAATCACTAAATCACAAAGAAAGTGACACTGATTCAAAATCAGAATTATTGTGATTGATTGGGACTTTTCTTTAAGTGCAATTGTTGCTAAAAGAGTCAAAGCCCATTTTATTTTCATTGTGTTTTTTGTTTGTTTCATTCATTATGTTGTTTGTTTAATGTATTTAATTTAAAAGCTCCTGACATTCCAATTACAATTTAGATATTCTTGAGAAATGAAAGTTTATTGCTTTTGATACGGTGTACTTGCATTGTTATGCCATATATTCCCATTACATTAATGGATTCATGTTGACAATAATGTAGTTTATCGGCAATCATTTGTAGGATAATTATTGTCCTGCAAAGTTTTTTTTATCATGACAGGCCTAGCTATAAGAATGCCAAACAAAAAGCAAAACATGCATATGCATGCATTGTAGTTATCCAGCATGACATCATTTGATGGTTCAAACTTTTGGGTTTGGGCTGCAATGTAAGTCCAAATATGCTATGTTAAATACATTCAACCACCTTTGTTATAGGAGACAAAGGAAACCGTTGTGTTTAATTTTGTGTTTATAATATGTGCCGCAAATGGCCCCCGGTCCAGACTTTGGACATACCTGCTTTAGATGCAAATTTGTTCCCAAAAATGTTGGCGAAATTCCAAATTCTCCAACTTATGAGATACTTTTAATGTATTTTTGTTGTGTTAGATCCGGATTACAAAAAATTCCTGGATTATTATAACCGAGATGATGAGAAATTGACCTCCACGCCTGAGACGCTGCTAGAAGAGATTGAAGCCAGATCAAAGGAATTAGTATGTAGGTAAACATACAAATAAAAGCTTTTTGCGTTTATATTTCACGAAATCTAAGCTTATCCTTTCCTGCAGCTAAAAAGACAACACCTCTGTTGGACTTCCTGAAGAATAAACAGGTAAGTCACGTACATCAGGAATGTAAATGGAGGTATCGTAAATCCGCTGACAGACGCTGGAAACCCTTTAGAGAATCAGGGAGGAAAAGAAAGAGGAGAGGAGGAGGAGGGAGCTTGAACGCAAGCGCCTTCGTGATGAGGAGCGTCGCAAGTGGAGGGAGGAGCGCAAACGCAAAGGTGCCGACAAGATGAAGAAACTGGACAAGCTGCCAGAGGGTGACAAGGACCACGTCAAAGAGGAGCCAAAAATCAAAGTAAGGCATAAAAAACTTCATGCCAATCCCCCCCCAACCTTGATATATCGCAGAAACAACTCCTATTTATTTGTCCACCGTATAGCTGCTGAAGAAGCCCGACAGGGGAGAGGAGGCTGACACTGACAAAGCTAAGGAGAAGTTTAAAAAAGTAGATCGGACGATCAAAGAAGACAGAACCACGGGCGGTGGAGATCAGAGGAGACGCCAGAATGAGAACAGGGAGGAGCGAGGAAAGAAGTAAGTTATGATTTTATTTCATTTCATTTTTGTAGGCCCCAAAGTACACATGTTTTTGCTTTACTTGCATCCGGGTTTGCATTACATTCGGAATTTCAAACATTGTAGTTATACATGTATTTTAATTATTTTTTTATACTCCATTTTACTTTTGCTGCACATTGTTCTTAAACTCTTTGACACCTCTTTCAGTGCATCTGTTTTATTTGGTATTTTGAATGCTGTATTATAATATTCTTTGATTTTATTTCTGCTGCTCCAAAATATTTGACTTGCACCTGGCTTTATGTAAGCTTGATACAGTAATTATATGATACTTTAGATTTATTTCAGTATTTTTTATTTTATTTATTTTTTCATTTGCTTTCATATTTGATCCTTTTATCATTAGCTTTTATTATTGCTTATTTTATTACAATACTTTCAACATTTTGTATTTTATTTTTGAACTTCAGTTTGGATGTTTTTAATTTTGTTTTTCCTTGTACAGAGCAGACGAGGAGGGCCGCAAGGAGTTCCGGGAGCGCGACGGCGACCGCGAGCTAGACAAGGAGCGGCGCCAGAAGGAGAAGGAACGCATGAGGCGGCAGGACGAGGAGCGACGCCGCAGGAGGGAGAAGCAAGATGGGGAGAACGCCAGCAGGAGACAGACGGAGGAGGAGGGGGTCAAAAAGGAGCGACAGCGTCCCCCTGACAAGAAACGGGGCGACAACGTGGCCGAGTCTGCTCATGCTGAGAAGATGGAGAGACCTCCTCGAGAAAACAAGAAAGACGACAGCGGCAAAAGAGAGAGGCTTCGGAATAAAGTAAATCCATCCATCAGTCACTCAATCAAATCGATACTTGTACATGTGCAACTTCCTCATTATACACTGTATTCCATAAAGTCATGTACCGGTAACTGCTATTTATTTAATAGTAACACTAATATCTTTTATTTAAAGGGCCATTTTATTTATTTAATATATTGTTATAAGTATTATCATTTTTCATGATGATAAGTGGATATTCTTCCAAGGACATTCCTGGTATTACATTTGGGTTAAAAAAACAAAACAAAACAAAACATGTTTTCATTAAATCATAAAAAAATATTTAAAAATCCTCACAGATCAATACAACAAAATAGACAACAGTCATTCAATTTGCTTAACTGATCAAAATATATATATACTTTTTATATTTATTTGTATCCTATTGAGAGGAAGACTGCGCATTAAGTGGACATTAAAACTGAACTTAAAAACAAATATTTAATAAATATTTGAATATGCTATTTTATAAATAGATATGTTCCAATGTGGTTTAATCTCATTTGATTAGATTGTTGTGAAGCTCTTGGAAAAAAATCTAAATGTTTTAAATTTTGAAATATGTTGATATTATTCAATTATTTTATACTTGTAGAGTATATACTGTATATCCAGCTAACTTATCTATGTAAAAAAATATAATAATTGAAATTCATTGTTAATAGTAAATACTGCTGTTTTTGCATCAGGATCGTCCTGCTATCCAGTTGTACCAGCCTGGAGCCAGAAGCCGCAATCGACCAGCCGGAGGGGGGGGAGGGGGCGACTCCATCTCTGCGGACAGGAAGCCAGATGCAGAGACGAAGAAAGCATCTGACAAAGGCGAGGACTGAGCAAGAAAATCTACAGTATTTGGAGCGTCTTTAAGAGTGAGGAGAGCGATGCTCAGCTCAGCGTGTCGCCTCAGGGCTGCGTGAGCTGATGATGGCTTCTTGCTAGCTCTCCATGTTTGAGGCCCTGATATGATCTAGTGGAGCCTGGCATTGCTTCAAACTGACCCTCTTTAGTTTGATTTTGTTAGGAAAGACAACGTTTGGTTTGTAGGGCACTTAAAGTAAAGCCAAAGCTTTGTTAGGACATAAACTCCAAAGTGACCTTATGATTTCAATATTGTTGCGGATATTCCATTTTCATTGGATGATAGGCGGTAATCAACTTGCATGGACAAGCTTCTTGCATCTTTTCAGTTTCATATGCACGGACCATACTGACTATTCCTGAATGCACATAAATTGCCTTTCTAACTGCATGCACACCTCAGATTTCACCTGCAGCCTTCCCTCTGTTCTGTCAGCATCAGCCAGTGATGCACCAAGCTGAATATGAGAACATGTCACTTCTCCTGATGGCAACAAGAACATAAAGATATATTAAAAGTCTTTGTTTTTGCATTTCATTGGTGAAAATATGTTCCAAAAAAAATTGCTTAAGTTGTGGTTCATCTGTCAGGCTAATTTGCCCATAATGACATAAGTTATGTCGTAATTATTATGTTTATACATTGTCATATATACTGTATATATACTGCTCAAAAAAATTTGAGGAACACTTCAAAAACACATCAGATCTACAGTAAACTGGAGGAAAAATGATCTTGAATATCTTTCCTGATAATAAGTGGGTGATTATTAGTAAGAAAATGATGCCAAATAATTTGATAGAAATGAAAAGGATCACTCTATAGAGGGGGGAAATCAAAGACATCCCAAAAATGAAAGTGAAAAAAGTATGCAGCACACTGGTCCATTTTGCCAAAATGTCATTATAGCAACTGGACCAGCTCTCCTGGAGTAACTACCGTCTCCTTGAATCTCCTCCATGCCTCCAGGTACCACAGTGATGCCCTGGTCCAGATCTGGGAGGAGATCCCCCAGGACACCATCCGTAGTCTCATTAGGAGCATGCCCCGACGTTGTCAGGCATGCGTACAAGCACGTGGGGGCCACACAAACTACTGAAAATCATTTTGAGTTGCTACAATGTCATTTTAGCAAAATGGACCAGTCTGCTGCATCATTTTTTCACTTTCATTTTTGGGGTGTCTTTGATTTCCCCCCTCTATAGGGTGATCATTTTCATTTCTATCAAATTATGTGGCATCATTTTGTTACTAATACATCACCCACTTATTATCAGGAAAGATATTCAAGATCATTTCCCCCCAGTTTAGATCTGATGTGTTTTCGAAGTGTTCCTCTAATTTTTTTGAGCAGTATATATATATATATATAATTATTATTATTATTGTTATGTTATATACATTATTAGAAGAAATGTACATTTCACTTAATATATTAGTAGTACACCGTTATCTCCTGAGGGTGTCGCTGTCTGTAAAAGGCAATGATAGTTTGCCAGAAGTCTTATTGGCTAAAACCGACAACGTCACTCCTGTCTTCCTCTTCTACCAACGCCATAGTGGGGAAAGGACTGGTGAAAATGGTAAATGCTGAAATCATCTAACATCCATTGGACTATACTCTCTAGACTATTTTGTGTGGTCGGAATACTTAGCTGATATACACACGCTACCATTTATATTGTTATGTCACTTGTAAAGATTACAGTTTAGATTTAATAAGCCGCCGCAATGTAACGTTGCGTACATGTAGCTAGCTCTCCATGAATGAAGCCACTGTCGCTTCTTAGTTTCCATAAGAAAACCTTGTCTAAGATGCGTTCAGGTAACCGTGCAGTTCTTTAAGTATATTATGGGGTGTATCTTGTTTTATGTGTCGTTTTAGTCGTCCCACAAGACTTTCAGGATCAAACGCTTCCTGGCTAAGAAGCAGAAACAGAACAGGCCCATTCCTCAGTGGATCAGAATGAAGACCGGGAACAAGATCAGGTTGGTGGCTTACACTCCAGATGCAAATACCTTAAGTTTAAAATGCCATTAACTTGTGGGAACGTGCACCGTATAATGCAGAGTTATTAACGCTGTAGTGGCCATTGAAAACAGTAGTTATTGCCTGTCAAACTCATGGTTGAAGTTCTATTATATATTGGCATTAACCAATAGCTGTTTGCCCTCATTCATTAATGATTTTAATAGAAGGTACCTACCTCCTACCCCTAATAGAAGGTACCTACCCACAGTATCATCAATCTGCATGTAGGTAGGCTTTATTGCAGGATTGTGTGCATGCTTTTGGTAAGTTTTTCACAAACACTCAAAGTTAAGTGCACAGATTCAGCGAGTTTTTAAAGCTGCAAATATGACTTTATATGAATATGAATAATCAGTCTGGAATGATTGGACTTTTGTAATCATCTTTTTAACATGCTTTTATCTTACGAGTTTTAACACAAGCGTCAAAGTCTGTTCTTTTATGAACATTAAAAAAATACAACAGGTAGGGCAAAAAACTTGGTGGCTTATTACAAAAGTGGAAAAAAACACATTTGAGGGAGAAATCAGTATATTTTGCATTTTTAATTAAAATGATTAATTGAATAGCAATAACTGACAGTGTGTTGGATAATTGAT
Organism: Dunckerocampus dactyliophorus; assembly: GCF_027744805.1. Taxonomy (NCBI): domain Eukaryota; kingdom Metazoa; phylum Chordata; class Actinopteri; order Syngnathiformes; family Syngnathidae; genus Dunckerocampus; species Dunckerocampus dactyliophorus. The sequence goes on along the minus strand of NC_072829.1, from coordinate 10,728,766 downwards.
TAATCATTGATTGTTGCAGCTTTCGTTCCATATGCATAGTTTCCTATAATGCCTTATTTTACATTGAAATCAACATTCATTTAATAGTCAATATACCACAAGTTTTGACTTGAATGAATCACTCTGCTCAAAGCTAATATAATTTTTATTTTCAATCTGCTCAAAACAGTAGTGCTTATTCGGGATTGTCTGCACTTAAACAGCAGCCAATAAATATGCTTAACATGCTGCTCCATAACATGATTTCATTGGTTAGCTACACACTTGGCAGTAAACAGGGTTTCATGTTAAGTCAAAAATCACCCATTATGAAGTGCATCATTGTTTATGGCGGATTAAATGGAGCAAAGCAGGTCTGCAATTGCAGCACTTCGTTGATGTGAAATGCTGTCATTAACCCTGCTGAGAGTACACTTCGGCTTCAGAGATCATCTTCTTCTCTGAGGGGGAAGAAGCTCCTCTGTTGCTGAAACACTACTGCTGATTGCAACAAAATGGCTTGTCCTGCTCAATTTTTGTGTATTTGGCTGTCACTGTTTTCTTACGGCTGGTGGAAGCAAAGAAGAATTTAAGACAGTCGATATTGTCACACAACGTTTGCTGCTGTTTGGACTCAACACTGAATGCATATCTTTGTTCCGTTATTAGAATACTGAGGAGAGAGCGCTTGCAATATAATCACGCATGCATGTTGATTTCAGGTACAACTCCAAAAGGAGACACTGGAGGAGGACTAAGCTTGGCCTGTAAACCTGACCTGGTCCATGTATCCAGCGTCCCTCCTTTCCATCCTACCAGGACCTCGGGCTGCTGGGCTTCACCTTTTTTATTTTGGAGGGGGCCTCCATGTCATCTGGAGCTGCAGCTGTTTTTTGTACAGATTCTCTGGTTTGACAATAAAACATCTGTAATCAAGCTATAACATGACTGTGTGTATTTCAACATTTTTAGATATGTAAAGTTAATTATGACCTTTTAGCAGCCAAAACGTACTACAGTATTCCTTACTGCTACTTTAAGTGTTGCCCGGTGTTTCTAAGCCAACAGGGAGGCCAAGGAGGGGAGTTGATGCAAAATGAGAAACTCTTGAGGCTTTTCAATCTGCCCACGCAGCAAATTCTTGCATGAAATAGCAATGCAGCTCATTTGAAGCTCATGTTTGATTTGAGGTCAGCTTTGGTGGCCTCAGCCAAATATAACTCTGGAAAAACAAGCTACACTAGTGAGTGCTGTTGCTATGTCAACCCAGATATTTACGTTGGATCAAGTCAAGCAAATTTAACGGTACCTGTGATTAACATTAACATTTGTTGGTCAGCGTCTGTTTCCACGAAAGGAGAAGATCCTTTTCAAAGAACCAAACCTCCAGCTGCCTCTACTCGTCCTGTCGAACGAGCTGACCTGGTCAGTCAGTCCGTCCACTTCCTCACACGGTGCAGCGTCAACGACGCTGCTGTTGTTGCTGTTGTTATTCGCATTAGGCGCACCCCAACCGGTGTGCTCGTCATCCCACATCCCGAGCAGCTCCTTCATCTCTATTGGAGCATCCGACCGCAGGTACTGCCAGGCCCTCCTCCCGCTGTAGTCCATGGCGTCCACGTTGGCACCGAAAGCCCCCACCAGCAGCTTGACGACCGCATAGTGACCGTGCATGCTGGCGACGTGCAGCGGGGTCAGTCCGCCGCTGCCCCGCACGTCCACGCTCACCGGAGCACCGCCTGCCTTCTCGGCGTGGTGTAGGAGCTTGAGGAGGGTGTCGTCTCTGCCGCGCTTGGCCAGCCAGTGGAGGACGGAGTAGCCACTGATGAAGTCCCGCCTAGTGAGAAGAACCGGGTCCTCTGAGACGAACTCTAGTAGCGTGTCATAGTTGCCCTCCACGGCTGACAGCATCCATGCGTGCTCCATGGGGTACAGAGCCCACGGGTGGTCCTGCTCTCCGGTAGGTGCGGAAGAAGAGGTCAACCCGCCTCGCAGTGCAGGTGTAATGGAAGCTCGGTCTGGACCTGCAGCAGCACTGCCCTTCTTGTCTTCCTGCCTCCTATGCAGCAGCCTTGACCTCCGCTGAGAAGCACCGGACATACCCGGCATGCCATAGCCATACCGGGAGAGGCGCTCTATAACTTGGGCTTGTCTGGCGTAAGTGTCGGTAGTGGCAGCCTGTTCCCCCAAGCTGCCATCATCCATGTTTGCAAGACGAGACGCCACTTCCGTTTATGTGGACGACAGTCTTTAACAAGAGATCAAATTATAAAGTAGTTCCTTCGCCGTTTCGACAATTTACACATTTTAGTGCGTAATGCTTCAAGGGCGACTCACCTGTACTGCTCTCATTCCACATGCACGTTTGAAAGCACACGAAAAAGAGTATGGATCTCAGTAATCATTCATTTAAACTCAAGTCTAAAAACGTCAAACGACTTTTCATTTTCCCCAAAATTGAGGAAGTGAGCCAAAGTTCATAGTAAAGCAAGCCAATGGAGGGAGTGCTGATCATGTGACCGCTGCTGATTTCAAAACCAGGAAGTAAAAGTCTGTTACAAGTGTTTTATTGAACAAGTGACAATACATTGCAAATAAGTGTGCTTAAAACAATAAAACCTTCACTCCAGTAAAGCTGAACATGAACAGGATAAGTAAGATTGGATATTATTCAGTCACTATCAGGCTCTGGTGGAACAGTCAGCTCTTCAAGTGTTTGCAGGAAGGCATCTAGTTCTGCATAGTTGCCTGGAAGGAAAAAAAAAAACAAAAACAAATCAGGTATAATCTCCAATTATGCCACAGTAGCTGCTTTTCATGATCGCTTGACAAATAAGCAGCAAATATTTACACAGGAATGTCTTGATTGCCAAATTTGAATAAATAATAAAAAAAGCCTGCTCAAGATACTCCAGCGGTGTACAAATACTTTTGTCCAGGGTCACCATACTAGTCTTTACTTGTACCATCATTTTTGTTAAGTGGTCACATTTCTTTACGCTTGTGACAGATACCATTAAAGAACTGTTTGCATATTATGGGCTTAGCTTAGTTTTTTTTTTTTACATTTTTTGCATAATGTGAAATTTGTACTTCAAAAACAATTGACTGTATAGTTAAAGATTTTATAAATGGTGATGTTTGACCCTGGAACAGATTAATTCTGTTTCCAGCATTTCCCTGTGGGACCATGGAGGTCCCACTGTATGTTTTGTCACCGTAAGGGAGATCACCATAAGTCTCGATACCAGAGCATTGTGGCATCTTCACAGGTGACATGCTTGGCAGCGGTGCCAGGTATGCAAACAGGTCTTCCTCAGAGGGCAGAGGACCTTGTGGGAACCCCACACCAGACAGAGGAATTCCACCTAGAGGAATCAGATCTTCTGGGACACTGTATTTCTCAAACTCTGGACAAGAAAAAAAAACAAAACAAAAAAGTAAGATGAGTAGCCCTATTTTTTTAGTTTGAGGAACATTAAAATGGCCATAGTCACCCAAGGGATCATAGGGAATCATCTTCTCAATTTCTGGATACTCCTCTGATTTCTTCTGTGGAAGAAGTTTGACTTTGGCTTCCTGTGCAGGGATCAAAGAAACATCAGTGTGGAGATGATAAAAGCGCATCAATCATATAAGCTCATTCCGACCTGAAGCTTCACAGGTTTTTTCTCTTGCACTTTGACAACAGGGGTGGAAAAGTGTGTATTGACAACTCCAAAGGCCTTGCGACCGGGAGCCAAAGGAGTTCTCATGGTCTTCGCTGGAGTTTTCAGGGATTTATCTGCTCAGTTGAGAAATGCATTAATTCATTTCCTTTCAAGTTAAACGTAAGGTTTTCCTGACCTGGTTTGAAGCCAAGATGGGACAGTCTCAGACCATCATTTTCACGCTCTGTAATCATGTGAGCCATTGTAGCTGAGGGAAAAAAAAAGACATGCAGTAGTGCTTTTATGGGGACCAGTCAATACAAACTTTATCTCCTAAACAACAAAACATATTGAGTTAACGTCAGGCCGACATTTTTGAAAAACGTTAGAAACGCATACAGTAAACAGCTAGGGTTAGTTTGGCTAATTGTAGCAGCCAGCGTTAAACATGCTACTTCTTCAACAATGTAAAAAAAACAACAATGGAGAGATGAAAAAGGGAGACATCTCAAAACATGGATGCAACTATTACCTGAACTGACGTCCTATTTACGAGCGTTTTCCTGACAGCAGGAAAAAGTTGTAATAGAGACACAAATGAAGGCGGTTCCTTTTTAAATTTGCTGCCCTCACGCCATTGGTTGCCTTTGTGTACAGGATGTCAGGGGGCGTAAACCTACAAGTCAACTTCCGTTTTATGGTAGACTTTTTTTAAATTTTATTTAAAGGTTTTAAAAGAGATTTTAATCTGGGATTGTCGACAAGATCCGTCATATAATTGCGGTTATGATTAAAAAAAATACATAATTTAATCATCATAGTACCACCGTATTTTTTTTTATATAATTTTGCAACTAGTTAAGTACGTTATTAAAAAAATAATCGAAACAAAAATTGGGAAACCGCAGTCTTGTATTTTAATAACTTAGTAAAATAATGTATTATTAGGCGGAATTGTAATATAACATATTTTAACTGTGCTAAAAACAATTTGTACTCTAAATAATTGGGTGCCTTTCATCTTTAAAGAAATGTCCTTGGTCTTTTATTTTTATCTTAATGCTGTAAATTATAAAGACATTCCAAACTGATGCCAAACTGTCATTGTTTCTGTAACAATGACAATAAAGTTCTATTCTATTCTACCTTGTTGTATTTGTATGGACGAAGCCATTAGGACAGCTCATAGGGGAGTTCGGTAGGGCTCGTGAAAACAGCTATTTATTAATTATTAATTATCGAATTAAATAATAAAATACATTTAATATTTTGAAAATATAATACATTGTAAGTTAAATAGAATGTCTACAATCTGTCGAAGAGTGGTACATTCCAAAGGAGTCGATAGTTGATCGCCATCAAAAAGGCTAATATTGCATTAACAATAACTTGTCAATACCTGTATTTTTGTCATGTCACAATTTAAAATCTGTTTTTTAAAATATATTATTCCAAACAATTATTAGATATTTAGATGCGCTGTACTACAGTGCTATCAGTGTGGACGAAGCCATTAGGGCACCTCATAGGGGAGTTCATTCTATACGATCGCTCAAAAACAGCTAATGTTGGGAATCTGTAAACTTACTGTATATTGGATGTACTGTATTATTTATCGCTTATTAGGTTCTCGAAGAGTAGAGTATACTGTTGAACCTTTTTATCTTAAATAAAATTTATACAATCGATGGTACATTCCGAGGGAGGTGTTTGGTTCTATGTTCTTTCAGCGGCTCTACGAGAGTTGCGTCCCCGGTTATACTCGGCGAGCTGCTCGGCTAACGGCTACCATCAATGGCGTCCACGGAGATAGCGAGGCAAGCGGTGAGTAGCCTGGCTAATTAATTAATTAATTAACGATATTATACCTCTTATCTCTTCTAAAAATTACATTGCTGCACTAGAAACATTTTTTTAATCGTTGTTTGGTTTTCTTGTAACCTCCCGCCTTTGTGATTATCGCCCTTTTTTGATATCCCAAAATGTCGGTTAGCATTAGTAGTATATTGTTTTTTAAAAATATTATACTAATTTAGAATGAATGGAGCCATCATTACAAGTAATGCTTCGTGAAATGTATGAATACTGTAATTTGCCACTATTGTTAGCTACCACGTATAATGCTTTGTGTAAGGTCATTTTAATCAATGCTGTGTTATCTTACGTTTAAAACAACTAGCTATTATTAAAAAAAAACCGAGGTCATTCATTCTGTTACGTCTCCTTTTCAGCACTGCTACGATCAGATGCTCATTTCCGTTATGTTATCTCATGCAATTTAACTTTCAGTCGGGCGTTGTCGTTCGTGTGTAGCAAAAACAAAAAAAAAAATCTTGCTTGGTGTTTAACCCTGCACTTTGCAAATGTCTTGATATTACTGCGCCTATTTTAGTCTGGCTGGTTTAGAAAAAAAATGTGTGCACACAATGTGCCTAAAATAGCACCTTTTTTTGTGCAGTTTTTGACATCCCATTCTGCAGCTTGGTCTGTGTGGAACTTGGCTGTGGTTGTCCTGAAAAGCAGGAAGGGTTTCAGGAATGTTGCACTTTAAAGCAAAAGATTGTTTGCCCAGAGACTTACGTCTTCTTTTTTTTCAAATCCAGATTCAACTATCTAAATATGCTATAAACTGTCTCCGATTACCATCTTTGTCCTCCTTTTGGTTGGAATGTTTTTCCATCTCATAGCTGTGTGACACTTGTGTAACGTTAGGACGGGTAACGGCCACTTGCATCGCCATATAATCAAAATTCTTTGCTAATGTTGGCTGCCATGCAAACCATCACCGGCAGCAGCAGCAGCAGCAGCAGCAGCCACACGCCTACTCACTTTCACTGTGATTTTACACTTAAGGAGAGATGTACCACTTTGGTCCAGAGAGAGGCTGCATACTGTGTAATCACTGATAGCATTTATCTATCAGCTTCATTATGTCTGTCTCTTTTGAGGCACTTCCATAGACAAAACCAGGTACTGGAAGTTCTAAGCATGCTGAGTTGATACCATTGAATAAGCAAATTCATCATTACCACATCATTGTAACTTTTGCTTTTAAAAAAGACAACAAAAGACACACATGTTAACCGTAGCTTATTATACTCCATAGTCTCCACTTCAGGGGCTCGTTCTGTTGCTGCCCTCAGTCTCCTGTTGGATAAAACCTGTCTCCTTCTCCATTGTTGTTGTTTGTTAGCGTGATGCGTTCAATGCTTTGTGGTTTTCACTATTTTTAAGTGGAAGACGGTCTCGCAAGCAGAGGTGATTAGATGCGAGACGGTTTTGAGGGTCACTGTCATGGATGAATGCTACTGCATCCTGAGATGTCTCTAATATTTGAACTGTCCCATGCAGGTCCCAAAATATTAGAATCCTCTGTAACACGTATACATGACTTAATATGATGGTGTGCAGTTCTACACCACTGCTTCAACTAAAAACACACAATTCAATTGTCAAAGGTGTGCATCATTATCTTTATACAGGCAGAATTTTACTATTGACACTTTACAGCAAGCGTACCTAAAGTGTACATTATTTAAAAGTAAGTAGCAATCAGAAATAAATACACAATGTTGCTCTGTGGTTTCCTAATGTAAGAAGAAAGTCAAACGTCCAGGAAACAGGAAGTCAGCATGTCTCAGCTGAAATGTGTAACAAGGGAAACAACTGCAAAAAAACAAACTTAGTCAAAGGTCCTCTATATGACAGGAGCGTTCTGCTGTTTTTAAGGCACTGTGAAAATCACCTGTACAACAGGAGCACTCTTTATTTTAGTTATTTTTTTAAATTTGATTTATTTTTTCTAAAGATGTACTGCAAACACGTGAGTCAAAGACCTTCTATCAGTGTTTCCTAACCTTTATTGAACCAAGGCACATACCAAGCTGTATTTGGTCCACGGGCCTCCTGTTGACTAGCCCTGCTGGAGTGTAATAATTGTTTTTTGTTGTGTTCAGGGAGAAGGTGCCCGTGCCGTACCTCTCGCCGGCCATGTTGGCTTTGACAGCATGCCTGACCAGCTGGTCAACAAATCTGTCAATCACGGATTTTGCTTCAACATCCTCTGCGTCGGTGAGTACACAGTTACATGCGGCAACATCTTTTATTGCCTCAGTGAAACTCGGCGTAACGTCATAAGACTGGTAATTGAGCAGCGTAGAGATGTTCTTCCTGTGGTAATGTTGTGTGTTGAACCGGCAGTCATATGCTGACCTTCTTGTAAAACGTTACGCCCCTTTTAGTCAATTGGATGACTGTCCGCTGCGCAGGAGTCAAACAACAGTGGATGTTTTGTGTGTGTCTTGCACACGTGTTCCTGAACGCATCATAAATGTCCTCTTTCTGAGCCTTTTAAAATGTTGTTTTTCTGTTTATTGTTGAGCACAATTTTCTGCTCACTCTTACTGTTATTTGTTTTGGCAAGTTGTGTCTATTAGGAGGCAATCACTGTACAATTTTATGAAATCCAATGGAAAAAAATCTGCCTTAACAAGCACAATGATTAGTTTTGATTGACACCGTCTGTAACAATATGATTATTATTATTAGGCTTATCTTTTGTACTGTATTAACTCAATTTAACGATGATACCATGTTACCATAGATACCATAGATACCAGCTCTGCATTGGATTTCATTAGACTGAGAAGCTGATGTTATAGCCAATAGGAGACACTGGGCAAATGATCAGGAAGACATTTCTTGCATCTTGTGGCTAAACCGCTGTTCCAGAGTCTCACTGCACATACATGTAAAATTACTTCACCCAGGTGGTGATGTAACATTGCACTGATGTAAAGCTATTGTGCTTTGATTGGCCTTAATTCAAGATTGCAAAGATTCACTCTACAAAAAAATGGGCTGACATAGATGGCTGAGTCGGGGCCGTGAAGAATTAAAAATAGAAGTTCTTACAGAGGGAGCTGGCTAACTGAGTCATCTGACTGCCTGGAAGATAAATGAACGTCAGAGTACATCAGCAAACAAGCCGCTCTCTCTTTCTATTCGCTTCAATGTATATTTTTTGTTTGACCCGTCCTCCATATTACTGCCTTTGCATTCCATTTCGATCATTATTCAGTGAATCTTACAAGAGTAGGAAAGCTTTTTGGATGCATTTAAGCAGGCTAAAAGACTGAGGTGACAACGACTGGCCTCCACTTGTAACAAATAAGGAACCTGACAAAAAATCCCAACATGCACAAGCACAGATTCCCATTCTTTGTACATGCTTGAATTTTGACCTTATAATTAATGTGTTATTAAATAGTAACAAATAACAAAAATACCTCCAAAATTCAATGCACCTAAAAAGTGGAAAACTGCATTTTTTTTTAAAGAATTTCCCCCCCCCATCATTCACAATCCCTACAGGTATGTGAGACATGAACACATATGTCTTTCTATTTTCTGTGCATTCGAAAGGTATAAAAACAGATAAAGAGACAGCTCATTACTGCATGTATAGCACATACTTATTCCTCCTATAAAATCGTCTGGAAAACGTGTCCAAAAAGTGCCAGCAACGCTCCATTTGCAGATATGTGATGTGTATATTAACCAAGCTACAGCGACATTGTTAATATTATTATTAAGATTGTTACGCGATCGAACTACATTACTGGCGCATTTAAACGGCATACCACACCAAGTAGCTACTAGCCGGCTAGCGACGAGCTTCACAACAGATTTGCCCGCAGCACGTCAGCGTTGTACTCACAACGCCTCAGACCACTACAGTACATATTTGAGATGCCACCAGTGCTGTTGTGTTTTCATTTTTGAGTTTGTTAAAGGGGACCTATTATACTAATTTTCGGGCCTTTGTATTAAGTTCTGGACTCCTGTAGAGCAGCTACACACGATAACCCGAACAGAAAGCTTTCTAGATCTTCCAGACTCTGCGCCTCTTCCTGCAGTGTTTCCTTGGGTTTCCTGCTTCCCGCCCAAACGGTCTGTGTACTTAACTCCACCCCCGGCCCTCCTCCAGATACGCCACTCCACTGTGATTGGTCACACTCCCAAGAGCTCCCAAGGACTTCCGGACAGCTGCCGAACCCCTCTTTCTAATTTTGCCAGTTCAGGAGTTGATAGTAAACACCTATTTATCTTTTAAAAATGTCCGCTTTTAACATTCAGCCATATGTTTTTTTTGTCCGATTACACAGTTAGGACACTGATAAATTGTTACTTACAGCTTGCTCTTCTGACTCTTCAACACCACCAAGTAACGTTGGAAAGGCGTCGGACTTGAGCAGCAGTTTGGCGGCTAGTCCAGCTTGTATTGGCCCATGTTCACAAAACAGTCCCGTGTGAAGTGCCGTTGACAGATGAGCATATTTTTCTCTTGCTGGCCAGGAATCAGCAACCACTTCTGCCTGATGCTTGCCTCTTGAGGAAAGCTAAACAAAATCAGCTTTCCCTCACACCCAAACAAACATTTCCTGGGAGCCATTGCACAAAGTGCTAACACAGTGAAATCTTTGACAACAAAGCGAAGCAAGGTGGGGGGAGGGCAGGAAGTCTGGGTTGCGTTGTGACGTCAGTGGAACTCGGAGTTTTAAAAAAAACTATAAAACACGGCTTGCAGAGCCATCCAAAACTGCTTTTAGGGCTCACTTCCAAATGCGCAAACCTCATTATCTGATGTGCTGGCATCGTTTAACACGAGAATACAACATTGTCACAAAATTTATAGGTCAGAAAAAAGGAAAAGTATAATAGGTCCCCTTTAAGTTAACGCTAGGTGGAGGTGTTCGTTGCTGCTATGTGAAATAAATGCGCCAAAAGAGAAAAGAGAACTTCCGGTAATTAACAAAATACGCAAAATACTGTTAAGTATTAAATGTTATCATGAATGTACCTGTTACTACATGGTCACAGCATGTATATAAAACCATAAAACGTTGTTGAAGGTGTTTTAATAGCGGTTTTTGTAGGTGGCGTAGGTGGAGCCCATTACGTACAGTAAATGAGACAGAAGTTAAAACACTGTAATAAGCTCTCTAAAACATGCGTGATAAGAACTATAGTGTTCTCCTTGACGGGCTCTGAGCGGGAGTTCCATCCCGATGTACGTGTTACCACACGCACGGGTTCCGCAAATTTTTGGCCGTGGCCAGCACGTAGAGGAAGGAGGGTATCAGAGGGGTTGCACGTGTGTCGTACTCGGGGAGCAAGCGATTTGTGACACACATTTGCTTGCCGCTCGCCCTCCGTTGGTAGCTTTTAAGGGCGACTCTTGCGAGCTAGGTGTGCTACATGTAAGGCTGTCGTATGTTTCACTCGCTGGGGACGTACTGTGTGTGAGCATCGTACAAGGATCGTGAAGCCCACTCACTTCGATGGCAAGATGGGCGTACTGGCTTCCTACGGCACCTACGGCTATAGTGACCTGGAGAACCAGCGTGTACAGCGGGAAGAGCCGCCCGCCGTGACCGGGCAGGGCGCATTAATGTCAGATACGCTATGTGAGCAGCCGCCGTGCGTCCACGGAGGTCGAGTGTATAGCGGGAGGAGTCGCCCGCTGTGGGAGGAGCCGGGTACTCGGGCAGGGAAAAGCACAGAGAGACATAGAGAAACGGAGCGACAGAATCTCCGCACAGCAAAAAAAGTTAATATATCGGTTACATATTCACTGATATTAATGGGTGATATGCCATAATCGGCTCGCCGATAAATCGGTCAGGCTCCGGTGGAGACAGGTACGTTCGCTGATATTCTTCTAGCTACATTTGCTGATATTCTTTTGGCGTGGTTGTATATTAAAGCAAACAGAGCTCTGGTATCGGAATTGTATCGGTATCAGCAGATATCAAAATTCAGGTATCAGGATTGGTTCGGAAGTGAAAGATGTGGATCGGTGCATCCCTAAAGATAACTCAAGGTTTGGGTTACACCTAAAATGTTTTTGATAGGGAAAATTAACTGTTATTTAGTCGATTTATTGCTATTTTGGAGGAATTATTTATTTGTAATGGGATGGGGGAATTTCTCTGAATGTTCTGAACTCTAATTTCCATACCTGAGTTATGGAAGGACATACAGTAAGTCTACTTCCCATACCCCGTGTCATGTTGTCTTTCTTTAGACCAAATAAGGAATAATGGAATCAACAGCACCTCTGCTCATTGTAATAAGTTTTGCACTATATTTTGCTTCTATTGCCTCACAACCCAATAATGAGCAATTCACTGCACACAGTCACTGTCATTCTTATTGTGCCCATCACATAGACATGTCAACACCAAATTGTACGCCATCATAGATGTCCAACTACCACCTGCATATGCCTGAACTGTATCCTCAAAAATCATGAAACCTCTCATTATCTTGTTGTCTAGGTGAGACGGGTCTGGGCAAGTCCACTCTGATGGACACATTGTTCAACACCAAGTTTGAGGGCGATCCCACACAGCACAACCAGCCTGGAGTGACGCTCAAGTCCAACACCTACGAGCTGCAGGAGAGCAACGTGCGCCTCAAGCTCACCGTCGTTAACACCGTGGGCTTCGGGGACCAGATTAATAAGGAAGACAGGTACGTTACCACATGTTAACAGGGTTAACAGAATCCTCCGTTATACGTTTTCTTGTGTGTCTTCGACAGTTACAAGTCCATTGTAGAGTTCATCGATGCCCAGTTTGAAGTGTATCTTCAAGAGGAGCTGAAGATCAAGCGAACACTACACAGTTACCATGACACCCGCATCCACGCATGTCTCTACTTCATTGCTCCCACGGGACACTCGCTCAAATCCCTTGACTTGGTGACCATGAAGAAGCTTGACAGCAAGGTGAGTTCCATGCTGTCATATAGGGTATGTTTGGTGGCATGTGTAGTAGTAGAATGTGCTTCATTGACAGTTGATCAATTCCACTTAGTGTGTTGTGCCTTGAGCCAGGATTGGAAGCCGCATAAGGAATGTCAGCAGATCGATCTGATTGGATGCATTATACCGGTGCCGTGACATCAATGACACATCATTGCTTTTTTACCCACGATCTCACCTCTGTATAGCTTGCTGTAAAAGCCCAGTATTTCGAAATCGACAAATGCATAGGCAAAGGTCAGACCCATTCCAAATCATCATTTTGTATTTTGCATTTGAATCCAAATTGAAAACTATGACTTTACTGTTAATCACAATTAAAAATGAAAATGGCTGGATTGCTGTGGCACAGTGGTTCCCAAACTTTTTACATTTGTGTAACCCTTCACATTTGATCTGAAGCCATGTACTCCCTACTCCTGCACACTTTAAAAAAATACACCGTTTTATCTTAATTAACTTGACATATTGAACACAATTAATTGCTTAATTCATTTTTTATTAATTCCGGGTCAAATTTTGTATTTTGCATGGTTGCATTTTGCTAAAGTTTCACATGAGCACTGACAGATAAGTAATCATCCTACATATCTTGTCTTCTAGTCTGATGTTGGCATCCTTCCGTTTGAATGGGTGAATTTGAGTATCAATTTTTTTGTCCACTCACGATGGCTATGGTTTAAATCTACATTTTCATTTAACACCATCATGATAAAGCAGTATCTGATGTACAAAAATACACACAACTATAAAGGTAAAGCCTCATTTAGGGGGAATCGCCACTCACAGTTTTCACCACTGCGCTGTGCAGGGATTGGAACACCAATGTAAATGAAATCTTCAAGATTAAACACTCTTAATGTACACAATAATCATCAGGCTTACTAATTTCTTCATATGATGCACACAAAGCAATTACCAACTTCGTGCTGTGTTTCCTTTCTGCTCTGTTGTCCTTGAGGCGTTCAGACGCACTCGTAATTGTGAGTGCGTTGACTCTAATTGTTTTTCATTTTTATTCACGTACACCCCATTACAATTGGTGTACCCACTTTGGGAACGTAGGTTGTGGCACATTATGGCCTCTTCCATTCCACTTATGGGTCACAAGCCTTTAGAAGCGTCTCATGTGACATTGCTGCTCATCAGCTGACTGCTTTTATGCAAGATGTGCTTGCCAGGGGCTTATTTGCATGGACTCTCCGAGTGTTTGCCAGAGCAGCTGTGCCCACGGCGACTTGATCTGACGATGTAGAGGCAGCCTTCACATTGGACCAAGGGATGCATTCATATTCAGTAGTCTGCTGCTGCATCTTAAGATGACTATAGCATCATTTACATGCAGTGTGTAATAGTGTATAGTTCTCACAATAGCAGCAAATCATAGGAAGTGGTTGTAGAGGACAAGTAGCTGTCACTATTGAAAATTCTGAACAAAGGCAACTCTTTATTTAAAACCCTATTAAGTCTGTCAATTCTTAGCCGCCCCTCTAAAGACTGTCGTCTCTAATAATGATGTCATCTCACAGTAGCACCATCTCGTTGTCTGAACCCGTAGGTAAACATTATCCCAATTGTTGCCAAGTCGGACGCCATCTCCAAGAGCGAGCTGACCAAGTTCAAGATCAAAATCACCAGCGAGCTTGTCAGCAACGGTGTCCAGATCTACCAGTTCCCCACCGACGACGAGTCTGTTGCCGAGATCAACTCCACCATGAACGTAAGGCGCACACAGTGACACTAGACGTAATGTAGAATGTGGACAGGCGACGTCTGTGAGGTTTCATGCAGTTTAGTCGCTGCAGACAATCAACCAGCACAGCCTGCAGCAAGCTGACAGTCTCTCAACACACGAGCCAAAAACACTTCAAGCAACATCTGCCTTGTCTCTCTGTGTTCATTCATTGTGTGTCTGCAAAAAAACGGACCACATGCGTTTCTTGGAACTCAAGTTCTTGCTCTTAGGTTGTGTCTATGCAAAGGTATGTAAAAAAAAAAAAAAAAAAAAAGTTTTCTTATGGTAAACACATTGTTTTAGTCAATGAAAACAAATTTTGGGGAAAGATTTTCTAAAACTCTTTTCAATGTTTGAGTGAAGACTGAGACAACCAGTATTTACTTACAGTGTTGCCATTTACTTACATGAGTTAATTTTTATAGGTATTGTTAAATTTAAGTAGAATATCCAAACGTTACATTTCTCCTATTACATGATAAACTTCCTTTGATGAGTTAAATTGTCATTATATTTAAGAGCTATGGCGCCGACTGTATTGGCATGCACCTTTGTGATGCCCCCAATTGCTTGTCTGTCCCCTAAAGTTGTGTACCAACTTATTCCTTATTTATAAAAGGAACATTTTTGTAGTTACAGCATAGAAAAGTTGTTTAAGGCCTTCTAAATATGGGTTTTAATATCATGAGAGCTCTTTTGTATATACACTGCTCAAAAAAATTAAAGGAACACTTCGAAAACACATCAGATCTAAACTGGGGGAAAATGATCTTGAATATCTTTCCTGATAATAAGTGGGTGATGTATTAGTAACAAAATGATGCCACATAATTTGATAGAAATGGAAATGATCACCCTATAGAGGGAGGAAATCAAAGACACCCCAAAAATGAAAGTGAAAAAATGATGCAGCACACTGGTCCATTTAGCTAAAATGTCATTGTAGCAACTCAAAATGATTCTCAGTAGTTTGTGTGGCCCCCACGTGCTTGTACGCATGCCTGACAACGTCGGGGCATGCTCCTAATGAGACTACGGATGGTGTCCTGGGAGATCTCCTCCCAGATCTGGACCAGGGCATCAATGAGCTCCTGGACAGTCTGAGGAGCAACCTGGCGGCGCCGGATGGACCTAAACATAATGTCCCAGAGGTGTTCTATTGGGTTTAGGTCAGGTGAAAGTGGGGGCCAGTCAATGGTATCAATTCCTTCATCATCCAGGAACTACCTGCATACACTAGCCACATGAGGTCGGGCATTGTCGTGGACCAGGAGGAACCCAGGTCCCACTGCACCAGCATAGGTTCTGACAATGGGTCCAAGGATTTCATCCCGATACCTAATAGCAGTCAGGGTGCCGTTATCTAACCTGTAGAGGTCTGTATGTCCTTCCAGGGATATGCCTCCCCAGACCATCACTGACCCACCACCAAACCGGTCATGCTGAATGATGTTGCAGGCGGCATAACGTTCTCCACGGCATCTCCAGACCTTTTCACGTCTGTCGCATGTGCTCAGGTTGAACTTGCTCTCATCAGTGAAGAGCACAGGACACCAGTGGTTTAGTTGCCAATTCTGGTGGTCTATGGCAAATGCCAGTCGAGCTCTACAGTGCTGGGCAGTGACCACAGGGCCCACTACAGGACGTCGGGCCCTAAGGCCACCCTCATGGAGCCTGTTTCTGATTGTTTGGTCAGAAACATTCACACCAGTGGCCTGCTGGAGGTCATTTTGTAGGGCTCTGGCAGTGCTCATCCTGTTCCTCCTTGCACAAAGGAGCAGATACCGATCCTGCTGAGGGTTGACGGACCTTCTACGGCCCTGTCCAGCTCTCCTGGAGTAACTACCTGTCTCCTGGAATCTCTTCCATGTGCCCAGGTACCGCAGTGATGCCCTGGTCCAGATCTAGGAGGAGATCCCCCAGGACACCATCCGTAGTCTCATTAGGAGCATGCCCCGACGTTGTCAGGCATGCGTACAAGCACGTGGGGGCCACACAAACTACTGAGAATCATTTTGAGTTGCTACAATGACATTTTAGCCAAATGGACCAGTGTGCTGCATCATTTTTTCACTTTCATTTTTGGGGTGTCTTTGATTTCCTCCCTCTATAGGGTGATCATTTTCATTTCTATCAAATTATGTGGCATCATTTTGTTACTAATACATCACCCACTTATTATCAGGAAAGATATTCAAGATCATTTTCCCCCAGTTTAGATCTGATGTGTTTTCGAAGTGTTCCTTTACTTTTTTTGAGCAGTGTATAAATAAATAACACCCCTATAGTCACCTTTACACTTAAATTACCCAATATAGTAGACATAAGAGTAAATAAGCCATTTAAGACAAAAATGAGACAAAAATGAGACTTATGCTTATGTGTGTTGTGATAAATATGTGCTTAGGGGAGCAAAGTGAGTGGCGGACAGGAAATGACGTTGGGGCATCACAGTTGAGTTTCAACTTGCCGTGGGTTATGGCCGCAACAGTAGCTCGTGTTTTTATTCGGGATTTTTTTTTTAGGGATTATTGTGCCTGATAATTCAAATCTGCAATAAAATCCTGTCGTTCAAGTCTGGTAATTGTGTGTCTCACCGAACATTACAGTGACATTACTGACACCTAGTGACTAGTGTAAAATACTTGGACAATGCCTTCAAATGCATCTTTTGAAGCCTTATATATGTATTTTAGTTAATTTACCCATTTTTTGGTTTGAAAATGCTCAGTTTAGGCAAAAAATACGTAATTTTGGAAAACCGTGACATAGTGTAGCTGTAATATTTGAACCGCAAAATCCCAAGGGGCGACTGTACACCCTGTGAAACTGTTTTCACAGGGCGTACATGTGCATGCCCTCTGACCACTAATACTGAAATGAAATGTTTATATAGTCAGCTTTGTTTTGGATATTTTAGTGGGCTGTTGACATCAGGAAGCTGGCATTGGACCAACACACTCACGTCTCAATCTGCTCCACAGAGCCACTTGCCGTTTGCAGTGGTGGGCAGCACGGAGGAGGTGAAGATTGGGAACAAGATGGCGAAGGCCCGCCAGTATCCCTGGGGCACAGTGCAGGGTAAGACAGTTTCACTTCCTGTGCTGCCGGAAATAAGAGCGAGTCGCTTTTCCGCCTGCAGCCATCTTGTCCATACAGTACAACCTCATTCAGCATGTTGGGCTGTAGAGCATGTCACTAATGGACTTTCAATTGATTTCTAATTGACTTCAGCAATCCATAACAATGTGGTTCAAGTAGCCAGCAGCCACACTAGTGTATCCGTTCGAAGCAAAGGTCAAGTTTTAACACCGATTCTTAGCCGCTCCATCTTTAAATGTATTTGTAAATAAAGCTCCAGGCTAAGTAATGCTGAAAAGTAGTGTAAAAACCTTCTTTAAAGCTGTAAGTCAACACATAAATTCCCTATTTATTTTTGTACACAACAGTGTCATAACATGTAAAGAGTGCTATAGCTAGGGGGGCTGTGGTGTCAAACGTGATGTATAGAGCACACTGAACATGAACTAATCAGAGCTGTATGAACTGGGTATGTATTTCTTTATGTTCCTGTTGTGCGCACAGTGGAAAATGAGAATCACTGTGACTTTATCAAACTGCGAGAGATGCTGATCCGAGTGAACATGGAGGACCTGAGAGAGCAGACGCACACGCGCCACTATGAGCTGTACCGCCGCTGCAAGCTGGAGGAGATGGGCTTCAAGGACACGGACCCCGACAGCAAGCCTTTCAGGTAGCAGATGCAGGACTGCTTTCTTGTCTTATTTTGATGCTTTACCACATAAACTCTCCTTTTCACTGCTCTAGCTTACAGGAAACCTATGAAGCCAAGAGAAACGAGTTCATGGGTGAGCTGCAGAAGAAGGAAGAAGAAATGCGGCAAATGTTCGTTCAAAGAGTCAAAGAGAAGGAGGCGGAGTTGAAAGAAGCAGAGAAAGAGGTTTGTGTCATTGTGGTCCTATTCCATCTTGGAAATGCACATACAGTCGTCCCTCCCCCTTATCGCCGTTAACTGGTTCCAGACCCAACCATGATAAGTGAATTTCTGTGAAATAGGATTCTTTATTTATAAAAGGAATATTTTCCTAGTTATAGTATAGAAAACCTATTTACAACCTTCTAAATGTGTTTTTAACACTATTAGAGCCCCTCTAGGCATGTACTAACAACCCTATAATCACCTTTACACTCTTTTTTTAGCTTCCAGTACTTGCGGTGGCTAATGTAATGTAGCGTGTAGAGTCACACAGAGTCTGATGCGCTTATAAAGTTTTATTGCCAACATTAATGCCAATAAGAGTGCTCAATTCCTCCACAGAACACAGTTCAGCTCACACACACTCCCACTATAGCAACACTTCCTCCTTATCCACCAACATTAACAGCGAGGTGCGTTCACGAACATCAGAAGTTTGAACTTCAACATTACAACACCGTAGGTCGTTACAGTAAACTTACTGACACCTAGTGACCAGTGCAAAATACTACATATGAATGTGTCATTTGGTGCGTTTTCAGAATGTCTTATATTCGTATTTTAGCTCATTTAGTCGTTTTTGTGCTTAAATGCTTGATTTAGGTAAAAAGTACGTAAATAAACTATTATTTTTGACTAATAATAGGGTGTATTCAACCACAGCTATGATTTATTAATATATTTAGAAAAACTGTGATAGAGGGAAGCTGAGAAATTTGAAGCACGATGTGGCGAGGAACAAACGTACTGTAATATATTTACAATGCATACATCGTAAGTAGGGGTGTAACGATTCGATTCATCATGATTTGTGGTTGCCGATACGATTCAAGCATGACATTGGTTCATTTTGAACAGTACGATTCAGTAACTTTAAATCAATTTAGTCACGTTTTTAGCCAAAAAATTCAACCAGTGTGACTGAAATAAATACCTGGCTACTGGACAGTGCAGGTGAAGTTTCCGAGATTCATGTTTTTTTGTAAGGGAATCGGGTATAAATTACGAATGGATGTAAATGGCAATTAATGGCAAATGCATTCACATTTTATTTGAATAAAGTGCAACCAACACTTCAGGTTGAATTAACAGGAGGTTAACCTTTTCTGCTCTCATTTTCAATATTCAATACATTTTCAGTAAAAGTACAGTAAGTGCAACCAACATTTCAACAGTAGGTTTACCAGCTACTTCTGCGTTTGTTTTATAACATAAAAGTAATACAATATTGACATCAAAATAAAGTGCAGTCAACATCTCTTCAGGTTGAATTAACAGTAGGTTTACCTGCTACTTGCTACTCTAAGAGGTGCTTGGACAGTCAGCGTTGTGTGAAATCCCATGTCGCCTCAGTAGGTGGTTAGAGAGATTTGTTGTGTTGCCGTGGTATTTTGCTTGACCTTTACATCTCCTACAAACGACGAACGACTTATATAGTACACCTGCCTTTTTGCAAAAGCCAAAGTGTTTCCACACAGTGGACTGCAATGGTGGCTTAATTATTTCTCGCTCGCCAGCTTGTCCTCTGCCACCCGCCATGCTACGTTCGGTTGTCTGCTGGCGCATGGCGATGGTGTCACAGACAGGCAGGCGGAATTGAGTACATAAAGTTAAACGTCTATCATTAAAAGTGCTAAAAAACACACCCATATAAAGCCTGCCGTGCTTAAATAAAATGCTTTATTTCCTAGTCTCAATACAATCGACTGATTACCTTTTAAATGATGTTAGATCGATATGTCATCCGGAATGGCAACTTGCCGAACACAGATCAATGTAGTTGAATCATAGGAATATAAATTGATACATCGATGTAGTAGATGAATTGTTACACTCATAATTGTAAGTACTGCATATACTGTAGATATAGTTGTTGGGTGTATAGTCGACAAAAGCAAAAAAACACCAAAGTTTCTAATTAGCCCAGGGTCAATTAACAGGCAGCCTCATGATGTATTTTTTTGATTAATGCCACAAAATGGCAGTAGCATGTGATGTATCTTGAGTGGTCAGCATCCAGCACCTGGATCTGCCGCTGCATGCACTTTAAAATGTTACTACTCAGCTGCCATGTGTGCACTTGCCATACTGATGTTTACAATGAACTCATCTGCCGTATTAATGCTGGCTGAGCAGGGGTCCTTACCACTATTGCAGCAGTGGTTCTGTTGCTGCTGTGTTGTGGAGTATACAAGTACTTGTTCATAAATGACCATGTCATCAAAGAGAGCTATGTTTTTCTTTCCACTTTCTCTTGCACTCCAAATACTATTACGTTTTCAAATTTTGTAAATGATAGCCTCTCTCCAATTATTGTTTGCTTCCAATTAACTCCCCGTTCTCTGTGGCGTTTAAGTCCATCCATCCATTTTCTATTCCGCTTATCCTCATTAGGGTCGCGGAGGTATGCTGGAGCCTATCTCAGCAGACTTTGGGTGAGAGATGGGGTACACCCTGGACTGGTCGCCAGCCAATCACAGGGCGTCATATATACAAACAATTGTTCATTCTCAACCAAGTCTTCCCAATCTCCTAACTCTGTGTGCCGTTGAAGTAAATAAATGCCCCGGCTATAATTAGACCAATTTACAGTCTTTTTTTTTTTTTTTTTTTACGTCCATTTCTCACAAATGTCTCCCCCACGCAGCTGCACGAGAAGTTTGACCGCCTGAAGAAGCTGCACCAGGACGAGAAAAAGAAACTGGAGGAGAAGAAGAAGTCTCTGGACGATGAGCTCAACACGTTCAAACAGAAAAAGACGGCAGCCGAGCTCTTGCTGAATCAGGCCCAGCAGGCAGGGGGGGGCTCCACCACACTCAAGAGGGACAAAGAGAAGAAGAAGTAAGTATTGTACATCCTAAAGATATCTAATAGAGTTGTGGTGAAGTTCTTTCACACCATACTCACTCAAACATGCATTTTTGTGCCTTTCGGCAAAGTAATAAGTGTAGAATTGTCCAAAAGCGTCCATACTATTGAGCTTTTTTGGTCTCTGCTCATTAACAAGAGGCCTGGCCTATTTCCCTTATTTTCCTATGGGGAAAAACGGTCACTGTGTTTGATTTTAGAGGTTGCCTTGCATATAAAGTTTGGGTTCTGGTTCCAGACTTCTTGTAGGACACAGTTTTAGTATACTTGTGTGGAGCTGTGAGTGCATGTATCACCTACTGTACATTGCATCCATCACATTTCCTAGTTAACTGCTCCTACACTTTCTGCATGCTGCATGAGGCACTTGTTCTGGTAAGATCTGACCAATAATCTAATCATGAATGTCAAATTGACAAAACATCCCTCCAGTAGTCATGAGTTCAAGGCTGTCAAACAAATCCTTATCACCCGTATGCCATCTCTCTTTTAAAGCAACCGGTTTATGATGTCGTCTTCTCATTTGAATGCCTGCGCAAGCTGTCCTCCTCAAATCCACAACAGTCTCTTTTTTTTGTTGATGAGCGTCTTTCACACAAAGAGCCTTTCAAGGCTGAAAGGGTCACTCCAGAACAAAGAGCAGCCTCAGGGCCGTCAGTAGGGACGATTTATGGACCAACACGCATACAAAAGCCAGAGATAGACAGATGTTATGTCCACTGTGACAGCAGACGTCTGAGGGGAGGGAGCTGCCTTAAATCTCCTTTGAATACTATCTAATCACTAATGATGATAATAATTGTGTAGCTATGTTCTGTCCAACCAAGCAATAATGGCCCTTCTCTCTTATTTCCAGAGAAGGATTCCTGTAGAAAAGCGACCCCTTGTGGCCACGTTGCTGTGAATGATCATCCCTTACTATTTCCCCTACACCCAGTTCCCAAAATGTGCAAGCGTTTTCTCAGCTGGACTTTTTTTTTTTTTTTAAACATATATATGCTGGATGATGCTTTGTCTAACACCCACATGGTTTTCTGGACAGGCCTGTATTTTTGTTTCTTTTACACGCAAAAAATACATTCCATGCTTTTTTCCTATGTAGTGACTCTCCTGCATGGTGTTTAGAGTGTGCTTTATTTTATTCCATATTAACACACAACAACATGACTACTGTTGTGATGGGCAGAAATCTACCGCAGCTAAAGCGAAACACGCGTCACACGCTGGGGATGTGAAAAGGAGGATAAACGCGGTCAAGATCACAAATAAATTAGTTTTTTTAAAGGTAGCTTGTGGATTGTAAAGTAATATTTTGGTGTGGTGAGTCTGTAGCAGTGGGGAAGTGTTACTCCCAATTATATTTAATGGTTATGGTAGAAAGAATATGTACTGTACTGTAAATGCATCACAATTGTTTTGTCTTTTGAAGTATTGGGGCAACGCTGAAAAGCAAAAGTTATATTAGGAAAATATGTATTTTTTTTTTTTTTTTACTTAACAGGAATTTAGTTTATCTTAGAGTAATTGTTGACATTACAACTTTATTCTTACAAAATCAGACTTTTTTTCTTGTAAAATTACAACTTTTTGTCTCTGATAACTTTATACTCTTAGAATTATTACTTTTTTTCTCGAAAAAATTACAACTTCATTCTATTATGGTAATGGTTATATTTTATTTGAACATGCACACAAGTTCCAGAGCAATACATCACAAAATACAATCCAGTTATTATTATTAAAATAAAACCTTTTCTCGTCTTTTGTTTTTTTCCACTCTTGCAAAATATGACAGTTTTGTTAAATGTTGACTTTTTTCTCATAATATTTAGACTCTACTGTCATATTATTACAATTTCTTCTCGCACAGTTATGACTTTATTCTTATACATTTTTATTCTGCTAAACTATTTTCTTTTTACAATCAGATTGTCTTGTATTATTGCGCCGTCATTCTCCTCATATTTCCACGTTTACAACTCTTCTTTGTAATATTATGACTTTATATCTTCACAATTCCAGTTATTTTCCTCGTAATAGTGCAAATTTATTCTTAGAAAATTACAACTTTTTTTCTCATACCATTCAGATATTTTCATATCATTAGGACTTTTTGTCACTCGCAAAATAACAGAATTCATCTCATAGAATTAGGACATATCTCCTCGTAATGTTACAATTTTCTTTTCGGTGTAGCCTCAAAAGGGCTTTCTTATGAGGGGCATTTACATTACAGTGCTCTGAGCTAAACGTCAACTCGGAGAAAACTAGCTATAAACATTTGAAAAAGTACAAAAATATCCTCACCAATGCAAACTTTTATACTTTTTTAAATGTCCTATTTCATGTCCCAATCAGCTGACAGTTTGGCTTAGCCATTATCTCTTTACTGCTTCTTCCCATACCTCATGTTTTTTTATACTATTTTTTTGTATTAGTGAGTCACATTTGCACTTTTTTTTTTAATAAATGGAAAAAAAGAAACACACAAATGTTATGTTATGTATGTATGTTTGGTTTTGTTTCTATGAGTTTATGATGGCACATTAGTTTGTACCTGTTGTTTTTTTTTTAAGGAAAAAGATTTACTCAAATGGTAAATAAAAGCTTTTTTTTTAATTTTTTTATTATTTTTTTTTTTACATTTTACATACATTTTCTGGCGTTTTTCCAGCAGAGGTGCTTTGTGGTTGGTGGTTTTACTGGTTTGTGTGTATTTCCTTTGCAGTTCTCCCTGGCTCTGCCAGTAAGGGACCGTCCTCAAATTCCGGCACCCTCCTGCGTCCCGTTTTAAAATTCCCCCTTTTTGCTTCCTCTTCTGTTGCTGTCTCTAACGCATTGTCCACTTTGATGTAGTGTTGGAGGCAATCACATGCATTCTAACCACACTTTTCTCCTCCTTACGCCACATTTGTGCTCCTCTAACAGCGACACCTCTTTTGTCTCTTCTCTCTTTAGCTTCTTTTAATGTGTCTTGACCATCTGAAGAGGGGGGATGGCAGCTTCAGCAAACAACTTGGCATCCTTTATCTCTTCTTTTTTTTTTCCCCCCCTCCGCTGTGTATTTTCTTCTGCTCTCCCATCGCATCATCTCCTTTTGTTAAACATGAGCTTAAATATGGACTCGCATGGTGTCTCCAGTCTTAATCTAATAAAAACGGGGACCCCTGGAAAATCATCACAGGTTTGCACATTAAATTTTAATTACCAGAGAGCAACTTTACAAAAAAAGGACAGGTGTACACTGTGTAATAATAGTCACACAATTGAAGCAGTCATGACTATGCCAAAGCAATACATTACAAATAATAGTAATAGCACTTGATTTAATGGTGCCCATATTTACAGTACATACCATGGAGGTGTCCTGTTTCCGTTAACACGTCGTGCTTTAATATTCCACCAGCCTATTCTATATTCAGCATGCTTCTTTTTATTTCCATAATGCTGTGATCTAGACCTTTTATCTGCTTGTTTTTCCATGCCCTTAAATAACCTGCGGTCTCTTCAAGCTGTTTCTCCCCAAATTGTGAATTATGAAAATCATACATTTGTTCCAGCACCCTTATTTTGCCAAATATTAGTATAAGTTAGAGTTGAGGTGAACCCCAGATAGGAGTATTTAAAAAAAAAACAATAAAACATCAAAAAAAGAAGCATACCCATGCATTTATATAATTTATAAGGATATATTTTGTGTATTGAAGTGCATTGAAGACTTGTTGTTTGTTACCTATGCTCAAGTAAGATTTCAGTGTCCAGAAGCATTTTTCTAGTGTCCGTCATTGTCAGAAAACCCTCCCACACAACAAATGATTCAATATCTCGCTTAAGTTGACTCCCATTCATGTACATTTTCAATTAAAAAAAATCTATGATTCAAACATATTCATCTTTTGTCCTTTTGTTTACAACATGTGGTGTAGTCTGATCATTATTAGTAACCCTTGAGGCACAATGGGGAACCAAATATGTACATCCTGCTAAATTGATTGTTTTTATTCCCAATATATTGGTCAGTTTTAATTCAAATTGTAATACGCTTGGCCAGGATTTGTGTTTTATTATTATTTTTAAAATGTCCTGATACCCACTGCACACTCTTGACCGTCAGTTTAGTCTTATTGACTCTCACTATGACCATGTATTTTTATATACTTTTAAAAAGTATATGTATTTGGAATAAATTCTCATTAATGATACTGCAGCCAAATCAAGGTTGTTATTAATAACCTCAAAAAATATATATATAATATATGTTTTTTGGTTTTCCCAATTGGGAAAAAAAAATCATATGACATTAAGGGGCATGAAAACAAATATTTTAAAAAGAAAAAATTACATATTTATGCTTTGGTGTATATATATATATATACTAAATTTGTACAGAATAGGGAAGTTGCATGTATGCCTCCACTGTTGACCCTCAGGATCGATTTAGTCTCATTGACTGATCTCTAATCCGCATTGCATATTGTGTATTTTTTTTTTTTTACTGAAAACGTGATATTTATCAAATTTAGGATATTTAGGGCATACAACATAAAAATATAAAACCTTACATGGTATTTGGCCTGAAGTTGTTAAAGATTTGATAAATATATTATATATTACATATTTATTACACTTTGATGATAGGGACCATTTTGGGACTTAACGGTAAAAAGTGTAACTTCATTTTTAATAAGGGGCTTCTTGTTGACGGAAATAAATTAAAACAAAAATAAGGAAAGGACTGTTTACCGTCGTTGTTGAACTGTAATTTGAAGTCATTTCAGGAATACATTTTGAAAATAAATTTCACCCTACTGTCAGGCGCTTGTCAGCACAGCCGCTGCCGCAAAGCATTGTGGGTCCATTGGTGTGATTGACGCCATGACTGATGTAGCTAGCGGGACTAGAAAATGGATGCTTTCTGTCTCTACTCAACTGTTTATGCTTTCTCGGAGGGTTATATCGATCACTCTTTAAAAAGAGATTGACATCTAAACGTCACTATTTTCTTCAAGGAGTAGTTTGCTAATTTAATAAGTTAGTCATTTTTTTGCTGTCGTGGTTAGCTTGAGGCTAGTCGCTCGTGTTGTTAGCTAGCGAAAGTAGGCTAGCACGACGTTTTTTGTGTTTATATTCGTTTTATATCTAAATTCTCTACCAACTAACAGAGAGCGGCTACGGGGGTTAAGGCTACCTGCCGCTAAAGGTAAGAATATGACCCGAATGAAATCACACTTGTGGATGTGACAGCTAGCAAAGGCTGTACTATAGGCCTCCTCCGTCATTTGATTTGCTCATTAGCGTGTGCTGCATCCAGTGTTATTTTTATTGTACATACCATCACTTAACACAAGAGCAATGTTAAACTAATAACAGACGCTTGAGTTTATATTGCACATCACAGATGCTAAGCAGCTTCTCAACGCAAAGGTGCAAGCATAGGAGAACAGAATATATATAGAATATAATATTTGCCTTTGTTCATTGCCGTCAACTTCCCTTGACTTGGACTTGTTGTGTACCGTGTGACGAAAGATAAATATAGGTTTCACTCCTATGCACTGCTTAAAACTCTGACTGACGTATTTGTTGACCTTCACAGGTATGGCCTGGTTGTGATTGGATGCAGCCGGGAATGGAGGAGGGGACGGATGCTGGCGAAATGCGCTCCTTTGACCCATTTTTTAGCTCTGAAGCAAAAAAGAGACATATTTCTTCTGATGGAAGTGAGTATTGTTGAATTGAACCCTATTATTTATTGATCATTCTACAGTTTGTAGTCGCCTGTGCAATCTAGCAAGCTCTTGGACACTGGTTGACCTGTGATGTCTCGTTGTTTGGTTTTGAAGTTGAATGAATCCAAAGGTGGTCCGAATGAGGACAAGAGGAAATAATCCATTCCAGAGTCAAACTGTTACCATCAGAAAACTTGTAACCTAAACTGTACAGGTGGTTTTCTAACATTCTGAAACTTGTGTGTGTTAACCTGTGTATAATTAACCAATTCTTCTACTTTCACTACTGACTGTGTCACTTCAGCTACACTCTTGATCAGATTTTTTCAGACCAGTTGGAAAATTGCAAGAATTTACATTTTGAACCGTTGAATATTTAAATAGGCCCCTAAGAATCGCAAACAGAATCGCGGAATTGGCCAATAAAAAGGGAGTCTACTGATAATGTGGAATCTGGCGGAAATGTGAATGAAATGCTATCATCGTGAGAAGGAAATTTTGTGTGGGGAAGTATTTCCTCAGCGGACCGCTCAATCGTGGCAGAATCTCATCACAAACACGAGCCCACCCCTCCTGCACTAAAATGTCAAAACGGTGGCCTGAAACACCGGCTGAAGTTGGTGAAAAACTTTGAAACTCTTCTTTTACGTAGCATGAATAGAAGCTTAGTTTAGCAGACCATGCTAGTGCTGTTTGTTTGTGTGTGTGTGTGTGTGTGTGTGTGTGTGTGTGTGTGTGAGGCTGTATGAGTGTCTTTTACCACTTGTTTAAATGGATAGTTTGGATTTTTTTTACATTAATTTGTATGACATCCCTATCAGCAGTGTAGTGCATCAACAGTGACTTTTTCCACTCATCGTCCCGTGAGCGGAGTTCTGGTCGTTTTTTTGGTGTTTAAGAAAGTAGTTCCGGCTAGTTGGGGGGGTCACTTAAGTAAAAGCGTTTTGCTTCTCAAAACATTATGCGTTCAAAAGAACAATACATTTGCATCTAGGGATGTCCTGATCTGATCTTCAGGCTCGGGATCGCCTGCCGATCCGCTGTATTTGTGAAAATCAGATATTGGCTTCCTCCACGAGATCGGGCCGATCCTGTTGCCGTATCACATTCATAACTCTGAACCGCACTCCAACATGGTAGGTGCAGTAAAGCATCTCAAAACACAACACCACCATGTGTACATGTCCGTGGTGTACCGTGGTGAAACTAGTTTCACGTTGGATATTTGGCTCCGTAGCTTCAGCGGTACTTCCCTCTCACTGTGCCCGGACTGCTGCGTCATGGTGTAAGGAGCTCGCACTGGAAGTGCCGCTCTACCCGCTTGTTGATAATAGGTACTGCACAAACACTAACAAACATGTCGAAACGGCGGCGAAAAACCTTGGAAACTCCTCTGTTACGGAACGTGAATGGAAGCTAGCGGGTTTTGTTTAGTTTAGGTAGTGCAACTGTGTGTGTGTGTGCGTGTGTGTTTGATTCAGGCTGGATGAGTATATTTTCACCGTGTTGTGTTTTACCAGTTTAATGTAAGGACCATTTTACATTTCCCACTGACGACGTGCAGGTTCTGAGTGGAAAAAAGACGAGAGGCACGTTTATCTTGCACCCAGCGCGTATTAACCGTCAATTGCCATTCTCAACACACAACAAATTCCGGCTTTCAAAATGGAAACGCTCTTTGTCAGATTTTTTCATTTCTGTAATTGTGTAATTGTAAACAAAATAAGGGTGTCATTAAAATATCTTACATTAATAACGCAATTGGAATTACATGACTCCATCTTCCTTAAGCACAAGCACGGGCGTTATAGTTTGTTGTTTTTGTAGCAATATGTGCTGAGCTAAGCTTATGGGCCATCAATAAATGTAAGGATTTTTACATTTTATTCACTAACCCAAATAGCACACACTCTATGCTGGTGAAATAAGTGGAAAAGGTAAAAAACTGCATTCTTAAAAAAAAATTAAAACAGAATTTAGGGGAAAAAAACGGATTTCATAGGGCCCTAACAGAGTTTGTTTAAAAAAAAAAAAATCACACCACAAATTGGTCTATAATCATGTCAAATGATTAGCCCTACTCTAAGTATTTTGCATGCCCATTTTTTCCAATTTGATCTTTTATTGGATTGAGGGGCCTGACTCGCAGAGATTTGTTACAAAAGCCAAACAATATTGTTGGTCATGCTGTAATAAAGTTAATTCAGCAATACTTTGCATTATTTTTAAAGCTTTGAAGAGCTACTTTCATAACCATATTCAATTCCACAAATTCATGTTTGTAACAAAAGCTTATTATTTTTTTAAAAAAGGATATGTCATTGCATCACTGCAGAAACAAAATAACATTTTAAAAACAGCAAAATAGAGCACAATGAGAAAAAGCTGAAATGTTGACACCAACAACCAATAATAACACAAAGCTTTCTCTATAAATACAAAGCTTTAAATATCATTTTTTAATTTACTATAAAAACCTTTCTACAAAATAAATGAAATATATATATATCTGGGCGGGGTGTAGATCTTGCGCAGGTTCACGGCCTATTAAAGGTTGGTGACCACTGGTATAGATGGATAGATAGATACATAGAGAGGTGGTTTGAGGCTCAAAATTTAGTAATTTAAATTTTTGATTCCAATCTATTGAATTTTCACACTATTTTGGGGGCCTGGGGGCTCTGGCCTTAGATAATTTATTACTTATGTTTTGCTTGCTGTATGTCTCTTAATTATTTGCCTGTGTCATATTCTTGCAGGAGAAGAGCCAATGAGGAAGATGCCTGTGTCAAAGTTTGGTTCCAGACCTCGATTCGAGCCTGTGCAGTTTGTAAGCAGTGGCACCAGTAGTGGAGGGTTAGGTCTAGGAGGAGGAAGAAATGGACCTGACGAAAAGGAGAACGATAAGGAGCCCAGAAGGAGTGATTTGTACGCTGGGAGATACAGGGATTTTGAGCATGCTTCCTACAGCAGCAGTGGCAGGGCTCAAAGCTCCTCCCTGAGGCCTGCTTTTGACAGAGTACATTCATACACTTCTGACTCTTGGGGCTCCCATAGAGATCGAGACCGGGAGAGAACCTGTGATGTTTCTTCAGGTAGTTCAGTCGGATTAGGTTACGGAGGCCGTGGGTCCTCGTCAAACTTCATGGCGAAAATGCAGCAGGACTACACGAACAAGTATGAGGCCCACAGCTCTCGAAATTCAGATTTCTACTCACATCCCCACAGGTACAATGGATACGGGGGAGGGAACAGATCAGGCGGGTGGGACTCCGGACGTCAAGGTTTGGGGTATGGCCACCAGGATCGCCAATCATCCAACCGGCCTCATAACAGGGCCTACAATAGTCCTTCCACCTCTCAGCTGGGGGGGTCATCACAGCCCATCCCCATCTCTCAGTGCACGCTAGATGAGAAGCAGCGGCTCATCTCCAGTCTGGCGTCTGCGTTGTCTGGTGCTCTTTGGGACCCTCAGTACGCCACCGGAACAGACGCTCCAAATTACAGCTTCATGTTGAGTCGCAGCATCCAGGCGTGCAAGACAAACCCTCAGTACATTTATGTCAATCTGAGAGATATCCCTCAGGCCGACCTACCCAAGAACCGCAAAGTGCCAGCGGACGGCTACGCCTGTGAGCTGAGGTGTCAGGGCGTGTATCTGGCCACTGGATACTCCGGCAGTAAAAACGGAGCAAGGGACCGTGCCTCCGAGCATGCTGTCAAACTCTTCATGAAGCCGGTGGAGGTCTGTGTGGTGCCGCGCAAGTACAAACACACGATGCTTAATGACGTGGTTGTGTGCCAGATGCACTGCCCCACCCCGGTATTGACACCTTCCCTCTGGAACCCAGAGAACATTGGATACCCCAGCTTTAAGGGCCCTTATGAGCCCGACATGAGGAAGCACTGGACGGAGTTTGTGGTTATGGACAATGCCCAAGATGCCATCTGCATACTCAACAACTCTGCAGCCTTCAGTCACATGAAAGTAGACTACAAGTTTGAGCCGCTGCCCAATGGTTCCTGGCTGTGCAGCGTTTATGTGCAAGATGAAATGGTAGCGCAGGCCACTGGCACCAAAAAGAACTCCAAGCATGCTGCGGCAAGACAGGCGCTAGAAAAGCTGCGCATGAACCAGGCGTCACGACAACACCACCACCAGCAAGAGCCGCAGGATGCAAGAGGAAATTATCAGTCAGACTCAGGTGGACAGTTGGGACAACCTGGCATCAAAAAGAAGCATCTGAGTGAGTTGGTCATCTTGGAAAACTCAGACAATGCCGTTTGCATCATCAACGACACAGCTCAGTTTAATAAAGTGTCAGCCGACTACAAGTTCATCTGCTTACCTGATCATAGCTGGAGGTGTGAAGTCTACCTGGAAGGACAGTTTGTGGCAGCAGGCGTCGGAGCTAAAAAGCAGGTGAAACACATTGCAGCACAGGAGGCATTGGCCACCTTGAGACAGACACAGGCCGTGGTCAAATCCAACCTGAGAAAGGAGGGTCACAACGACGCCATATCCCGCTCGCAGATCATGGGTCGTTCTGGTGAGGAGGCCATGAGGCAGGAGATTAAGGAAGACAACATTGGGAACCAGCTGCTGCGCAAGATGGGCTGGAAGGGAGGTGGCTTGGGCCGAGACGGAGATGGCATCGCGGAGCCCATCAGAGTCAAGGAGCAGTTCTCGAGGGAGGGTTTAGGCATGGATGCGGACAAATGCAGCCACCTCACCAAACGGGACATCGAGGACATCATTCGCAAGTACGTCAGCTCAGACCGCCAGGACGATCTCCGCTTCTCCACCGACCTGACCAATGAGGAACGCAAGCAGATCCACCAGGTGTCTCAAAAGTATGGCCTAAGGAGCAAGTCATATGGACAAGGGAAGCAGCGCTTCCTAGTGGTCAGTCGCAGGGTGGACACAGACCAGCTCATTGGTCAGCTCCTACAGGAAGGACAGGTGGGGCGATATGAACTGGTCAAACCTCAGGCCTTGCACTGATTTGCATGAACAAATCACGATAAAGCCACTGATTTGGACTCTTTCAGGTAAGGCTTGGAGGGGTCCTGCATTTCTATTCAACAAAATACCCTTTTTCTGCCTTTGCTCATACCCTTAACATTTTTTTGCACACTTGTTTTCAGTACATCTTCATTATGTTCATAAGCCAGAAATAAGACTGTTCACTGTGTCTTAACTCTTAATTTAATGGTAGGCGATTCATGTAACCAATGGACTATGGAACCATTAACTGTAATGGGAGTAATGCATCATGCAATACTCATGACTGTGGTAGCACTTTTTCTGGTCATTGTACAAGAGTTGCATCAGCCTTTTTGTTGAATGGCAGAAATGTCAGCGCTTCACAGCTGTCAGAACTGAATAAAATTGACATCACCAGGTTTGGCTTCAATAAAATGTTAAGTGCAGTGAAAAGCAACAAGCGCCATTAATGTATATTCATTTATTTACAAGAAAATGTAGGTTGTTACATGGGTTACCAAGTGCAAATGCTCAAAGGAACCTGAAATCATCCTGTATGATCAGTTCAGTGTGACAACTGCTTTGATTGTGAAATACACAAGTATCTTCAGTCTTCTGTTAATGAAACCCAAAAGGGGCCATTTGTGTCTTGTGTGTAGAGTACTCAAAAAAAACTTGAAGGCAACTGTTTAAGAGGGATGAATGTCTGTCGGGTTATTCCCACTTGAAAGGCTTTCCAAAAGGCAGAAGAAAAAAGGAGAAACACTCAAAAATAAAATCGGTATCACATCAAACCACACAGCAAGCACATACAGTTAGCAGCCACCAGAGTAAGTAACCCAGATATAACAAGGTACATTAACTTTTTTTTATAACAAACATACTTTAGGCCAACAACAGCATTCTGCAGAAATGAATGCCACAAACACAGTACAAACTTACAACCAACAGTTCAGGGACGTGTGTGTGTGTGAATATATATATTGTATATACTGAGTGGGATATTTTTCTTTGTGAGATGATTCTGGGCTGTTGATGACAGACTATAACGTGGGTCAACAGTCACGCCAACTCTGTTCAACAATAGCAGAAACCCTCTTCTCGTACTCCCGCTTGTTTTCCTGGTACAGCTGGGCTGCCTGGCTGTTGGCCGGACTGTTTGGGTTCGGCTCATCCAGTAACGACTTGGGATAAAACGATAAAGCGACATCGGTGGATGAGCACAACATTTGAACTTGTCACTGTGTGCAACTGTTACCTGTATAGAAGTTAATATTGAAGATACGTCGTAAGTGGGACTCCAGCGGTTTTGAAGTATATCTAAACATATGCTGCCGTCGGCGTATACTGCAAAAAGAACACTGATGATTAAGCCAGTAGCTGCAGTCAAATAACTCTAGCACTTACCATTAGGATGAAACATTTTGGAGACAAACCTCACTGTCGGAGGCTTATTTGGATATTCTTCTGTGAACTCAATGGTAAGTTTGAAAGTCCCTGGAAGGAAAAGTACAGTAGCATTGGAGATACTCTGAATCTGAGCAGTAATGAGAATTTCCTCAAATAGTGGTCTCTGCTGTAATAAACACTGAACCTTTATGAGGAAAAACATAGGAGTGATGCTCCAGTTTGTACAATTGAAGGCCTTTTTTTTTTAAATCATAGGTGCTTGGTATTCTTTGTAGTTCAGGAAATCAACAACACGAGGACATGTGGTGGTCCTCGTTTCAAATGTACATTTTATGAAAATGGACTTACCATCTTCAAAAGGCGTTCCCTCTGGACTGAAAGAAAGGTAATTAATTTAGTGCCGTTTTCACTCATTTAAAAGCATGTCTTGTAAGTTCTCTGTAGTCTGGAATCACTGAAACCTACCCAAATATGACAGCGTTCCATACCATGATATTATTTTCTGATGGAGCCCCGCTGACCCCAGCTGGAGGATCTTCTTGCAGCCTTAATATTCAAACAAGTACACAATTTAGTGTAATTGTAATTTATTTTAAAAGTAAACACTGAGTAGTAACTTTTTTTCATTAGAATATAAATGGTGGATATAGACGGACACATTGATATTGAGGTGGTTCAACCGATCATTTCACGGTTACTAACAAGGAAGAGCCATAAAGTACGTCAACATAGCACCTTCATTCCTTGAATGGCAAAGTGTATCAAGTATTAGTAGCCAAAAAATGCTAACACTCTTAGCAACGTACGGTTTACATAAATTTGCTCACCCGCATATGTGCTACACAATTATAGCCGTACCACAAATAATACCACATAGTAGTGAGACCAATACGCTTCGAAAATTGCCACAATTTGATGACTGCTGGCGACGCTGACAGTTTAGCTTTGGGATGCTAACGCTAGCTACTTGTTGTTTTCGTCTCGCTTACCGTTTAAAATCTCTCATTAAACGTCGTCTTGCCGGTGTTGACATCCCGCTCGCAGAAAAATGTACGTATGGACCGCACAGTTGATCGAATGGAATTGTGTTTTTATTGTTAAATGAGTGGTTACTTTAAAACACTTTAAGCTAACTGGGGGTAGAACACAGCGATTGTTACTTTGTCAAATATTTGGCTGCTTCTGGTAGCCCATGGACGCTACCATTAGTGTTACAGAAGGGGTACGCTGTCATCGTCTGGTCCTTATATGCTAAAATATACATGCGCTTAAAATCATCAAATTTCATCCTCAATGCAGAAAATCGAAATTTAACCATGTGTAAAAATGGGAAGTGTGATATTGTCACGTTTAAAGCGACACCATTTGCTCTCCGGATGGAACATTCCGTAGACGATTACGTCGCGTGTCAAACACCCATTTCTTGTTCTCGTGCCGGTGTCCTCTTGTTTATTTATTATTTAAAATAACCTATTCATGAATAATCCTTAATCTTTTCATTTTAAACCTCTGTTTTATGTAAAAACGACGAGAAGTTAAGCATAAAGCAGAGGTAACTGTGTTTATGGTACAGTTCCTATGAGCGACCACTAGATGGCAGTCTGCTCTGGCTCTCCCGTCTTTTAATATCAATGGGCAGCAATGCATTAAAACGCACCTTATTTGTAAACACAACTAAATAAAAAAAAATAGTACCACGTTGCTTTTATGGTTAATAAATTGTATTTCATCTATTACATTATGCATCTAAAGGTTGGGTGTGTATTTTTAAAACAAAAAAAAAACAGTTATGATAGTTGGTTTCCAAACAGCGGGACGCGGATTCGATTCCCCTTCAGTGGAAACATTTTTATTTATTTATGAGGACTGGTCATTGTGAGCTCCGCCTGCAGTCAGTTCATCGGTTGCACACACCTGTTCAGCTACAATCCCACCCATAACTAACAAAACAATCTGCATCTACATTCACTTTTTTCCCTCTTGCCTTCCCAGAAACATCTTGTGTTGGGATTCGCTCACTTCTTCCAGACGCCAACGAAAAAAAGTGCAGCGCGAGCGAGGACCAATCACTTCCCAGGAAAATGTGACTGCTTGGAGGAATTCCCCACACATTTGGAGAGTCAAGCCTTGTGTGCCAGGCAGGGAGCCCGCTGGAGGCTTCAAGCTGCCTGTGCTCTCACTCTTGGGATAATATGTTTATTTCCTGAAGATATAGGTTCATCTAGACCTGTCTTCGTCTACCAGGGTGAGTATCTACGTTTGTTTAATGCACATATTTTCCTCTTGTAATGTAAACAGTACTTGCACGAGTCGCATTCTTGTTATTACTCTTAATCAGGCTCTAACCAAGGAAGCATGACTAACTCATATGATATGGTAGCTGTTGCCTGGTTACATGACTTGTCACTTAGTTTGCATAATACTCTCATTTCTATGTCACTTAGCCAGCATGTGACAACACTGGTCTGTGTCTGTGTGCGTGTGTGTGTGTGTAAAAGACACAATGCCACTACTATACTGTAACTGTGAAATCGGCAGCACAATTATAACAATTTTTATTTAGCTGCAATACTATACTAGTGTGACAGAACACTAAATGTCAGTGCGGACATTAACTATGAATACTGTCATTGTGCGCGATTGTTGTGTTTGGATGCTTTATCTTCGCCATAGGGAACAATAGAAATCGATATAATCTGTTCCAGGGTCAAACTGTCGCCGTCATAAAACCTATACTGGCTGTTCAGGCAGTGTTTTTAGGTAATATTTTAAGATGCTTGGCTGTCATTCAAGTGTAAAAAGAAGTTAAGTGCTATACAGTATATACTGTAGTATTAAAACGCCAACAAATGAAAACTACTCATCCTTTGATGTCAAGTGACATGAACTACTTACGGAAGTGGTTTGCTGAAGGTGGGCCAGCCTGATGTTCTTATTTGTCCTAGAAGTGTACATATACAGGTAAGTCAGCTGCTTACTCACTTTCTTAGGCTGCAGTCATTTATATATCTAGTTCTGTGCTTATGGCCACATTTGCCGAAGTCTCACGGAGTTTGACGGCGGCCCGTCCTCCGAGGTTTTGTGTGACTTTAGACGACTTTTTTCAGATAGTGAAGTTGAGTCATCCTCTCTTGTTTTGCCGCTACCACATTAGCTACATTTGCTCATTGTATGGCAACATTTTAAGTTTGATTTGTTGCTTTTTATTTTAATTTCAAGACAATATTTAGAGGACGTTGTGGCAGCCTTCATGTGGCGTACCAGCACAGGTGGTTCTGGGAGACGTCCCTCCTCACATGATGTCACACTCTGATGTATTTTCCAAGGCTGGATTTGAGATAACGAATCTCAGAAACCTCCTCTGTCTCATTGTCTTACTTACATACTGAGAGTGTTTGTGCTAGCGGTACACGCTATTGTCTATCAATACAAGTCTCTTGGGAATCTAAATGTTTCCCACATGTTTACATTTTTGCTTGTGTCATGGGACGCCATTGCCAAACTCTCATTGGTCGCAGTGAGACATTGGGAGGGGGCAGAGGTTTTTGCAAGGCCTTTAGCGGTCCAACGACATATAAGAACCCCCCTCCTCCCCTCCAGTTTTCCCATGGTGGGATCGCTGGCAGAGGGATAATTGGAAACTTCAATCCACTGAAAGCAATTATCCCGAGCAAGAGTTTCCAAATATACTCCACTGAAGACTCGCCGTGTGCCCTTTTGTGTTCAAATCATTCCTCTGCGTTGCCCTTTTCTGATATGTGTGTGTGTGTGTGTGTGTGCGTGCACAGAGAATGTGTGGTTGTGCTTCCCGGCAGCCTTCTCATCCCGTGACAGCGACGTCACTCCCAAGCAGCTGAGCAGTGCGATGCTGCTCAGACGAGGCTGCTCTCTTTCCTGCTGCCTTTTTATTGACCGGTGCTGTCCTCAAAGCCTCTCTTGTCCTCGCTTATCTGAGGTCTGCTCGTCCGCCTTAATGGCCTTCCACATATTGATTGGTCGAGACAAAAAGACGAAGTGAGCTCATAAGCTATTTGGAAAGCAACACTCAAGTTTCACTCAAGCTTTCAGAGTGCATGAGGCAGAGACGTTAGTATAAGAAATGTCAAATTACCTATTTTCAGTGGAGGTTGTCTTTTGAGGAATACAACTAATAACTTCCTATTCTAATACTATCCTATTACCTACCTGACAACTGTACCCTACCTACCCATCTCTTACACCTACCTTTCCACTTAAAATAACCCAACCGGATCCTAACCTAACCAACCCTACCAACGATTCATGCAACTACTGAACTAGTTGACCTCATCCATCAACTACCTACCTACGTACTTTGGACAACCACCCACCCTACCCTAACAGATATTACCATGCATCTGCCCATCCATGCACCTACCTACCAGGCCTGACCCATCCGGCCTAAGATACCTACCTACCTAAAACAACCACCCACCCTATCTTGCCAGACCCTACAAACCACCCACCCATCAATGCACCTAGGTTTACTACCTGACCAAGCCTGACCATCCTTACTTACCTACCCTACATGACCTGACTCTACCAAACCACTCGCCCACCGACCGACCTGCCAGACCCAACCTGACCAAGCTCCGAACCAATGGTCCGCATACCTTACCCAACGCATGCATGCACCTACCTACTTACCTACTCACCCAACCCAAGACAACCAACCACACTACCCTGCCAGACTCTACCAGCTATCTTGCCATCCACCCACCTAAAGTATCTACCCAACCCAAACAACTTACATACCTACTTGCCAAAGATAACCCCTCACCCTACCAATCTACCCTAACCACATATTCACCCATATACCTAACTATTCTACCCACCCGTCCACTCACCCTGTTACCAACCTACCCGACACTACCTTACTATCCACTCACCCATCAACCTACCTTCATACTCCCTACCTACCTACCAACCTACCTACCCACCTACCTAACAATCCGTCCTCCCACCTACATAAAACAGCCATTCTACTCTACTCTACCTCCCTACTTAAGTATCTACACACACACTATCTCTCGAAGAAACTTTTTGATATAACATGCAATCGACACCTGAGCTCTAAACACAAGGTGGCAATGTTCATATGCCTTAGCGCGACAATCAAACAAGATGGATGCCACCTCAATGACTCGCACACAACTGCAGGAACGTACTCGCAAAAAAGAGAAATAAAACTGTCAAGCTTCCCCTTTTCGTGTGTGGAAAATGACCGCCGCTCACTTTGACAGTTGTCGCAGTTCCTTTTTAATGGTGACAGCTGAATTGCACCTCGTCAGACATGTTGAAGGCTTCTGCCACCAGAACATGATGTCACGCAGAGAGTGTGAAATAGAGGAGAGACGAGGGGAATTCCACCTGCAGCCTCATTCCTCTCTCACGCTGCATGTCTGGCAATCATGTGACACGCAGCACTTGCCATGTCAGACTCTTTCTGTCAATGTGTGCATTGTCATTATGCAAGGCGGTGAGGTTTTTTTCTAACATGTGAAAAAAATGAGGCCTATTTTTAACGCCAGGTCCCAAAGGGTGCATATCTTAGTAAAACAAAGAAAACACATTCATTTCTCTGTGTTATTTGTCAGTAAATATGTCAGTAATATCACAGATATTAGCATGTATATATAGCATATAGCGTAAACCGATAACATAACAATCAAACACATCTTACTAAGTTAAAGTAAGTAGTAGTAAGTATTGAAAATACACTTATTTGGCTTCTTTCAGTTGTGTCTCAGGAATAATCTCCATTTAGCTTAGCCAGCTGACTGAGCTTTGCATAAACAGTAGCAAAAGCAAACTAGAACTAACACTTGATCTTGCTTTGGTGAGGTTAGCATGAATCCGTGTATAAAAAATATATATTTACCGGTGACATTAATGTTTTTGAGGATGTTTTGGTGATTTTTGCTCCTTTTACATTGGGCCTGACAAGCAAGCTTTGTTTTTTTCCAGTTATCTAATCTGTATCTTGTATTGTTGACATAACTAATCCAATTTAACTAGTTGACTATTTTTGTAAGTACATTTTTTACACGGATAACTTTAATCCCTAAGCATTTTGTTTGTTTTTGAGGGGGGGGGGGCAAAACGCCTGAAAAACCGACATACCCGAAGTAAATGTAAAGCTGTCCTTTGGGGACATTTGGAGTAGAGGCTTTTGAAAGCTAACAAGCTCAATTCGTTTCCCCAGCAGTCAGAATCTAAGTGATACTGACACTGAGGAATAGAAGTTTTAGGTTCCCTTATATATTTTTGAATGAAATATGTGCCTTCAAAATAACTTCTTTGGTGGTATGGACTGAAAAACACAGCGGGGTCATAGCTGGAGTCCTAAATTTATCCCATTTCAAATTTGAGTATTTAACACAAGTTTTTCTAAGGTTAGGATGAGGAATTCCATCTGGTGTTCCATCTGGAGACTCTTGGTCACGTTTGGTCAAAGTCTTCAGTAACGCCATGTAAACTAAGCTCCATGGCTTCCTTTTCCGCCTTTATCTTGACTTTGAAGACCGTTTTGTCATGATTGTTTATAAAGACGGGAATAAAACCTTCACAGGCGCAACATTGATGCACCGTTGACTCATAGTCCAAGTATAGTCCACGTTTTCCTGTTCTCCATCATGGAGCAGTTCCTTGCTTTTATGATTAAAGCCCGTCCATCAACCAGCATATCGGTGTTTTCACAATTTCATTGGCTATTTAATGCATCTGTCATCAATTCAATTTGATGTAATTGGCCAGAGCTATATACATTAGAAGAGGAACTGTTACATTTTTGCGCACGGAAGTCAATTAGTGATTGTGCCACAGCGGACGGAGTGAACTGTTGTCTATTGGGTTGAGTAAGGTGTCAATCAAAAGTTCAAAGTTATTGGGTGGCGTTAAGTGGCTAATGCGTCATGCTAACCAAAATTATTGTAAGAGAAAATAAGTGCATCCGACGACAGTGTGTAGCAGCGGGTAGTGTGTCTTTATGGATGTAAGTCTTGGTGTGGACTGTCCATTTGGAATACTGTGAGTCTTCGAAGGTGAGTTTCATTCATGTTTATGTTTGCGCTGTCTGCTGTATGTCAAGTCAAATCTCAGCAAAATAAGCTTTCCAATAGCCTATAACACACCTCGGTACGCAAATAGGGGGTGGTGTAAACCCCAGTACAGCATGGAGTTAAAGTTCGAAGATGTTGCTAGCTTCAGATTCATCCCTGACAAGCTGCTATTGCACTTTTTTGGGAATTTTTCCCATCATCCACAATCCTTATGTGAGACATGAACACACATCTTTCTCTTTTCTGTGCGTTCTAAAGCTATAAAAACAGCTAAAAAGGTGCAGCTAAGAATGCATGTAATGGGAAGCACTTATTTTGCCTATAAAGCCTTCTGAAAAAGACCATTTACATATAATGTGACGTGTGTATTAACTAAGCGACAGTGACCTTGTTATTATTACTATTAACATTGTTATGCCGATCGAACTACGTTACTGGCATATTGATACCTTGCCAAACCACACCGGCTGGCAAACGCTCGCCTGCAGCGCGTCAGCACCGCACTCACGGTGCCTCAGATCACTACCAAAAGGTTGAGCTGACACCACTGCTGCTTTGTTTTATTTTTGAGTGTGGAAAAGTTAACTGTAGGTGTAGGCATTCATTTCTTTGTGGCTATGTGAAATCAATGGAAGTTCCGGTAATGCTTAAAATGACCAAAATACGGCAAAATACTGTAAGTATTACATGTTATGAATGCACTACATGATTACAGCAGGTATATAAAGCCATAAAACCTTGTTGGAGGTTTTTGGAGGTGTTTTAACAGTTTTCCTTTAATGACACAACATTTTTGTCCAAGCTGTCTTTGCCTTTGCCTCTGTTTCAGAGTTACAATGAATCAAAGTCACTCTTGCAGCATGCAATGTGACTCTTTCACCACATTTTTCGTTAACCGATACTTTTATGATGGCTGTTGGCTCACAAAGTAAGTCTTATTACATTAGGAGTGGCTTCTCACATCCTGGTCTTTTATCCCATCACATCACATCACATATGTCCCCTGTCTGTTTTCACTCCCGGTTCGTAATGAGGCGTGAACTCAAGTAGTCTTTCGTCACCATCATGAAATTCCCTCTATTGAGTTCATTTCAGAGCGACATACATACTCAGGCTCGTTTGAATAATTTAAAGTGCATTATATTCGTAGCTCGGGGTGAGAATAGTGCAATACATGCTGCGTAGGCCTGTTAGCGTTCCAATAATAAGATGGAAATAAAGTCAGGCTCTATCTAGTCTTACTATTAAAGGAAAATGCCACTTTTTTTTTTTAATTTTTGCCATCATCCACAATCCTTATGTGAAAAATGAGCACACGTCTTTCCCTTTTCTGGGCATTATAAAGACAGAAACCATCGATGCACGTCATGGGACACACCTATTTCGACTATAAAGCCACAAAAAATCCAACAATGTTTTATGGTTTTATATACGTGCTGTGACCATGCAGTAACAGGTACATTCATGATAGCGTGCAGTACTTCCAGTATTTTGCCATATTTCGATCATTTTAAACATTACTGGAGCTTCTTTCCTGGGTGCATTGATTTCACATAGCCCATGGATAGGAACTAGCACTACTTCCGTCAACAACAGCAGCGCGTAAAGCACGTGTCTGTTTGCTACTACTAATCATGGCAGACTTCCTGAGAGGCGCCCCCTACTTTTGGACAAATGAGGACGCAGAACCTTGTCTTTTTTAGCCTGAATGTACAGAGGATGAGCTACAGGTTTTAGAAGCTGAGCCCGCAAGAAGAGAGAGTGAAACTTCGTAGCAGATGGGGGGCAAGTCATTACACCGGCATGACTTGGTGGTGTACATGTGGTGCTTGCCAAGCCACGCCGACAGAAATGGAGTGTTTCTGTTGGACTGTGTGGTATACATTAGTTACCATAGACGGAAAGGCTTTGTGTATAGCGAGGAGGACATTGCTCCAAGAGATTGCATCACAACGAACCCAGCAGTGATAGAAACTTTTTTCCCCACCTACCCAAAATAAACTGGAAAAGACTCCCCAGACCAGCTGGACCAGACGAACAACTGGCCATCGAGTAAGTCTCCACGATATTGATTCTGATATGTGGAGCACATAGCACATCATATTACATCACAGTCCATCTAGCTGTGTATGAACAAAACATGGAATGTGGGCTAATACTGGACAGATAATGTGGTTGTCTATTCGTAGTTCTTCATACGCTTGTCCTTGTTTCCCAGTCAGTACAGATTGGT
Organism: Dunckerocampus dactyliophorus; assembly: GCF_027744805.1. Classification (NCBI taxonomy): domain Eukaryota; kingdom Metazoa; phylum Chordata; class Actinopteri; order Syngnathiformes; family Syngnathidae; genus Dunckerocampus; species Dunckerocampus dactyliophorus. The sequence continues at coordinate 10,686,269 of NC_072829.1, read as the reverse complement.
GTCCTATCGCATTGTTTTGGAGTGGGCTGTTACCGCTTGGTAGTGGCATGAGGCGCTGCATCACTACGCCAGAAAAATAGTTCTTTGTGTCAGCTGCTACAATTACAATGTCGCTGTAGCTTGGTTTATATACAGGTCAGTTATGGAAGGAGTGCTTTATAGTCAAAATAGGTGTGTCCCGTTCCGTGCATTGTTAGGTCCCACTTGCAAGCTGTTCCTGAGCTGTTTTTCTCTCTTTAGAACGTGCAGAAAAGAGACGTGTGGTCATGTTTCAAATAAGGATTGTGGATGATGGGCTGCACGGTGGATGAGTGGTTAGCATGTTGGCCACACAGTGAGGAGATCTGGAAGAGATAGGTTCGAAACTCCGTTGGGCATCTCTGTGTGGAGTTTGCATGTTCTCCCCATGCGTGGGTGTTCTCGGGGTACGGTATTCCGAATGATTGTCTATATGTGGCGGCGATCAGTCCAGGGTGTACCCCGCCTCTCGCCCGAAGTCAGCTGGGATAAGCTCCAGCATACCCGCGACCCTAGTGAAGGATAAGCGGCATAGAAGATGGATGGATGGATTGTGGACGAAGGTGAAAATTCCAAATTGTTCCTTTCAAAGTTGGTTATTATGGTTCTTGGTGGTGCTTTTGTGCACTTTGCTAAGAGACAGAGCAGTGACCTCTGTGTGAAACATGACTACACATAGCTGTCTTTTATATTTAATGACTTACACTCAGTGTGCATTCTGCTGCAGTGCATGGTGATTTTTGCATTGCCCCACTCGGATCCAGCAGATGTTGCTGTAATGAAAAAAAAGATCAATATTCCGACCAAGTGAATTACATACAAAAATATAACTCTCACGATTTGCACGATCTTTAGTGAAAATGTTCCTGCTGCTTTTCATGTCCTTTCTTTTTATTTGAGGCAGCGGGGCCATCTACCCTAAAATGGCAATGTGATGTGGGAGGTATCACTTTTTGTTGTCTTTGTTACGTATTACTTTGCCAGTGGAAGTAAAGAAAATTAGACCATATTACTATTGTAAACTATAGATTAAAAAAGAGTAGATATTTTTTAAAACACATGTATCATTTTGTTCTTTACATTTAGACAGCAATGAATGTTAAAAAGTCCTTATTAAGCCCCAGACTACAGCAGGGATCTTATGCATTTTTTTAAATAATACAACCAACAATATTATATTATGTAAAAATGTATTGCACAAATACAGTATGTATAACAAGATAAAGTATAACACCCTTGCACCTAACGAATGTATCCATACCATTTGTAGTCTTTTACAAGGCAGGAAACCCTAACTGGCAACTTAAATTCTAAAGCCAATTGGTGAAGAAAAGTTATGTAAAATTAATGACAAAAAAAGTAAGTAAGTAATCATTTTCTGGGCTGAAAACATTAAGTGTTTTAAAGAGTCGGGGTTAGCGCCACATAGAAAAAGTTAGACTGCCAACTAGTGGCCAGTCATGCGTACTACAGTTGGCTTTGCAAAGGCATTTCCCCCCCATTACAAAAACATGCATGATGGGCTCATTGGAGACTGGAACGTGAGTGTGAATGGTTGTTTGTACACATGTGTGCTGTGATTCACTGGTGACCAGTGCAGGGTGCAGCCCAACTCTCACCCAAAGTCAGCTGTGCACATTAAAAATGACTTAATCGACTTAATCGTTGTGTCTTGCTGCCATGTGCATCACTGTGTCATCACTGGGATTAATGATTCAGGCATTTGCACACTGAATACATTGTCCATATAGTTGTGCCTACACTGGCTCTGTTGTCATGCCCAGTCAGCACACGGAATCATCTTTGACCCAAACTGCGCCGCACCACAAAGGACGTGTAAATGATTCTCCTAAGAATACATTAATATACAATAGAAAGGTTAATAATGCTCGTCCTTTGTGGCGGCCTTCCTCTCTTCTTGCCATCATATGACCTCCGAGGCGCACACACAAATAATTCTGCGTGTCCTCCAAAGCCCCGCGTATCTCAGGCTGTCAAGGATTGTTTCAAAGTTCTTATCGGGTTTTATGAGTCCACAGTACCTGCATAACTCCATGACTGAATGATCTGGATTCTTCGCAGGGCAGCTTTCTGTGGAGACGCTCATCTGGGACAGTTCTGTGCTCATATTTTCACCCAGTACTTAAATGTTGTCATTCTCCTATGGAGTCCTGCATAGACGACATATTTAACTGTGAGTGCAAAGCAAGGTTTCTTTGAAAGGGGACATAGCGTGTAACAAATAAGGAGCTTTGAGGCCTGCTAGGCCTTTGTTATACAGAGCAATCACATGATAACAAGCAGTGGCCTATTTTTCATTCTGAAGGCTGAAAAAAAAGGTGTGTCCCTTTACTTAGTCTGCTTGAAGGAGTCACGTGTCTCTGCAGTGATCACACACAATAAGGCATGTCTCTCTGCTTGAGTCAAGAGATAAAACTTACATTTTGTTGCATTAAGCTGATATTCCTGGTGAGTTTGCAAAAAGTGTGGAAAGTCTGCGTTATCATTATGTAGATAGTCCTGGACAGTAATTGTGGCATTTTTAATGAACACACTGGTTCTTTTCACTTTGATTTGAGATGATAACCTGTTTCATTCCACTCAATTCATTTTTCTTTTTTCTTTTTTTCTTCATTTTTTCTTCATGCAGCAACACAATTGTTAGTTGTGGTTCTAATAGGCCAGAGAAACTTGTATCATATGCTTTTTTAAAAAAGCAATATATATATACAGTATATAATGTATGTGATTTATTATAAAATGGCACGCTTTCTTTAGGTTGCTGTGTCGTAGATTTTGCTTTTGCTCTCGTTGCTAGGCAGATTTTGATGTGAGGGAAATAGACATAGCCAGACAAACAGGCACACTCAGGAAATAATAATAATAATAATAATAATAATAATAATAATAATAATAATAATAATGATAATAACTATAATTTTTGGAAAAGTTTAAAAATATTATCAAATTAAATATTATATCCAGATATGTGGGGAAACAGTACTGTATTATACATTTATTCCTAACAAGCAGAGGAAGGACAGGGAGAGCTGAAAGCAACACAAAAATAGTCAAACAAGGCTCTGGAAATAATAATGGTACAAATATTAGTATTAATATTAATATTTGAATGTGCAGTAATGCTAATAATAATAAAATAACCAAGTAAAAAAGCCACAGGATTTTTGTATTTACGATTTAGTCTGTATTAAATATAAAATAAACACCACAACCTCTTTTTTGCCACATCATCTGCTGTAATACTGTAATACTGAAATACTTTTTATTACTATATTAAAATGATTTGAGGAAATACGCATTTGAGATGTTGAAATTGACTTTGTTGACTGAAGTATACACCCAACACTTCCATGTCACTGTTAAAGTTCCTCCTGCATTGTCACTTTAGTTCCTCTGGTTCCTTTAAAGAAACACATGACAAGATGTGAACCATGCTTGAAGTGTGAGCATGTAGTGGAGAATGCACTTGACAATGTTGACACAGCGGAGTTTTCAGGTGGGCACTCTCTTGTGGAGCGTGATCGAGGGTACCCATCTCCAGTAGTTATGTGCTTACGTTGATGTGTAGGGTCTGGGGTTCTCTATGGCTGCTACAGATGTCAGTTGAAGGTCTACAGAATGGTGTCGCAAAGTGGCTTCAGTGCTCGTCACCACAGAGCATCCTGTGTGCTCATTTCTCATCAAGATATTCTCAGTCGTTTTCGAAAGACGACCATGTGGAAATATATATTTTCTTTTTAGATATTTCCTGCTGATAGCTCACGGATGGCGTACACTACAGCAGCTGTCTGGCATTTAAAAATGCTTTTTCATGCACTTTTGCCACTATTGTCTCATAATATTATGACTTATTTTCACAATATTAAGAATCATATTGTATTATAAAAATCTTATATACTAGCATTAGCGTACATGCTTGATTACAACTTTTATTCTAAAAACAAATGTCACTATATAACTTCATTCTTAAAAATCTGACTATTTTCATAATTTTGGACTTTTTTTGTGAGTACAAGTTTATCCTTTTCATTCTATAACTATTGGCAGAATATTACGACTTTTAAAAAACTTAATTACGACTTTATTTGCAAAATTCTGTGTCTAAGTCAATAATATTAGGACTTTTTTCATGAGTACAACTATTTTAATTCTGTGTACAAGAATTTTGGTCGAAAACCGAATCGTACGAAAACTGGGGTGTTCAAAAACCAAGGTTCCGATGTATATTGTGTTTTTTATTTTGCTAGCCTCCCTAACAAGTGACACCCACTGCATACCGACTGTACATAATGCTACATCCTACTTTCTATTCCCTCCTGATGAACATGTACTCTCCTGCATGTTATAGCGTGTACCCTGACAAGGCTCATAGGCTCATATTTGGACAGCACAGGAACCAGAGCCCATTTATTCAATACGGTCAAAGTCTAAAGTGGGTGCGTACCTGCACCGGTGTTTACCTTCACCTCCTCCTAGGCTGCAGGAGAAACCCGTCTATCGTCTTTCACATGGCCTCCCCTCCCCCTCATAGCACATCCCACTGCCTGCCCCCACTTTTCCTCCTCTCGTCCAATCAGGTAGTGTTCACCTGAGAAGATTTGCATGCACCTAGCGCTCGCTGATTGGCCAGGTGAAGGCAGCTTGCCCGGGGGCTGTCTCTACCGATGGCGACAAGGCTGGGTGACTCATAGGGAGAGGACGGCTTTTGCTTCACCACACTTCTTCTCCTTTTTCTGCCTGTTCCACTCAAGCCTGTTTTTTTTTTTTGTTTTTTTTTTGCTGTTGTTGTCTCTCGCCTCGTCTTACAGTTTTGTTTTGTCGCAGTGAGAGGGTGCGCACCTTGGATTATTCCCTTTTTGCTTGTTTTGCCTCTTTTTGTCATCGGTTATCGACTTTACACCATGGATCCTGTCACCTGCATCCTGTTTGCTTGAGGTTAGTCAAATGTAGTTTTGCCTGTTTTAACGGATGAAAATTGTTTACATTTTTGTATGTCATAAAATGCAAAAAAAAAAAAAAACTTTCCTATGCGTGAACTCAGAATCAGAATGGCCTTTAGTCTTGACTTACTACAGAGGTACAACTCTATGACCTTCTCTCCATTTTTCTATGTTTCTAGATGTCGTTTTCAATTTTTACATCAAAACAAGCATCAAGTGTTGCGATTTTTGCAGCTCCACACTGCCGCTTGTTGCCTTATATGGCGTGTTGAAAGAAGGGCGGGAGCTGACAGTTTTGCAAAGGCCCTCCAACCGACCAAGCCCACATCATGTGTGTTTTTCATGGCACACACAGTAAAATCCATTAGTTAACCTTAGCTTAAAAAAACATGCAAACCGATTGCCTTGAATAAAAACAAGTAAGTGGAACTTAATAGTTATAGTTGATAGTTCTAGTTTACTTGTTCGACTTATTTTGCTGAGCTGAGAGTGCTATTGGATTTGACAGTGTAGGAATCAGGTATTGCACAGCACAGTATCACGCCACTTTTTTCTCCCACGTATGTCATTTTCTAGCATCACGTCACTGATCCTGCTGTGTTTTTGTTGTTTTTGCCACCGTTCGCTAACAGCGCGTGGCGGCATTAAAATCATGACATAGTAGAATGTTGTTCATCTTGTAGCCCTAAAAAAAAAAAAGAGGACCAGAAGATCTTGATTTGGCTTCAGTGGGAGGTTTTACCACAGTATCTTGTTCCTCTTGTGTGTGCACCACGTTACCCCACGCCCTTCAAGCTTTTTCTCTTGTACTTTTTACAGCTTTTTCTTTGAATTCAGTTTGCATGGTGCAGCTTCCTGACAGCACTGGTTTCTGCTATAACTGATACATTTTTGCAGAATTTTCCTCTAAATTTAGACTCTTTTGTTTTTGTTTTGTTTTTTTAATCTAAAATACATTAAGGATTTTTAACAATTAAAAGCGTACTAATTATACAAAATAAATGCACAAGTATATTAATTTTTTTGGAGGGGGGGAATTCTGCCAAAATTATGTAAAATAAATATTAATTAAAAAGAATTAATGGAATACAAATACTTTGCATAAAATAAAATTTACATTACTATTAACTTTAAAAATAAATATTAATTAAAAAGAATTAATGGAATATAAATGCTTTGCATAAAATAAAATTAACATTAGTATTAACATTAACTTAAAAATGAAATTAGTATTAATATTAAAATTAGTAGTAGTATTTAAATTCATAAAATAAACTGGAAACAAATAAATAAAACACTGACTGTAAAAACTGCATAAACCTTTAAACATTTAAAAGAAAATTTGTATGATAGAGTATAGTTAGCATAATAATTATAAATAAATAAAAATGATGTCTCATTTTTTAATGAAAATTCTGCAAAAATCTAAAGAACAATTGTATGTACACAGTGGTTTAGGTGTCTTCTTCCTTGTACTTTGTAAACATCAACTGCTTGTACTGTTTCTTGAAATGGCTCATTTTAGTGCATTGTTTGAGTTTCTTACTCAATCCGTTCCACAACTTGATTCCACATACAGAAATTTACACCTAAAGTGGCTTCTACAACTTTCAAAATGCATGTAAGTGAGCTTTGGTGTTTGAAACGCCATCAGCAGGATCTTGTGGCCCACTGTCCCATTTAACCCTAATGCAAGCAGACTGTAACAGCATAAACCTTGACTATCAAAATTAAATAAAATGAGTAATAAGGATAATAATAATAATGTTAAAATATAATTAATATATATCATTTTTTTTAAATGCTGCCAAAATATTTTTAACATTAAAATCAAGTATACAGTAGCTAGTACAACAAATATATATATAAAAAAAATCAAATGTACTGTACCATTTATTGAAAATTCTGCAAAAATGTTGTATAATACAATATTATAATTTATATAATAATGATATATTCTATATAATTATTTATTCAATAACAAAAAATTACACGCATTTGTGGGGGACAATTCTGCAAAAATGTCTTGGCAAGTCTTCTTCACATCGCGACATGTCACATTATTGAGACCACATCTGACTTGTCAGGCAGGTCAGCATGGTTGAAGTAGGAAAAAGAAAACACACCCACAGTTTGAGATGTTCTCATTTGCTTGGCAAAAAGGATTGATGTTGTTGGTGCAGTGTAATGCAGTGACGTCAGTTTGGAATGGAGGCCCTTCACAAGCACTAGAAATTCTCCTTTTTTAGGGTATGACTATTGAGCTGAGCTTGGGAGTGGAAGGAAATCATTTCTGTTTGGGACAGGTTTGTATTGGACACCCCCCTCTGCACTGCTTTGCATTGGAAATGCGGACCAGCTCTCTCTGTTAATGTAGGCTGGTCAGCTGTAGCAGTAGTATTGGTAATAGTAGTAGTAATAGTAGTAGTCGTGGTAGTGGTGGTGGTTTGAATACAAAGTTAAGCATGTCCTAGCCAGTCATTAAATGATAAGGTGCAAGATGACAGAGGTCTTGCCAAGAGTTGACAGAAGAGGAGGAGGTGGCGTTGGTGGTTGTGGGGTGGAGTATACAGCCTAGAATGCCTCATGTTTTGTGGCGCAAGTACATGCTGTAAAAACACTAAACAAAACATAGATTGACACGGTCCATACTTTGAATGCAAGTTACATTCTACAGTTACATCACAGGATGAATCCAACTACACAAACCATTGTAGGAATGCTACATGGTGGCCAACACGAACCGTGGATGGAAATATCGGATGCCGTCATGGTAAACATGGTTTAATCACACAATTCAAGCTCATGCAGGAGTCTGGGATCAGGTTGGTGCTAATCTCAGTGTCGTTGTGCCTTAGTGGTATTCAGTGTCATTCTAATGGTTTACATGCCATTTTAATGAGTTTGCATTAGGGATGGAAATCTCTTTGTGATAGACGATTCAATTGGAACCTAGATACAAAAACGCTATATTTTCAAAACAGAACGATTCGATTCAATTCAGTTCTACAGTTAATGTTGGTTGATGTAGATATTAATCTTACATTATATAATAAAGATGGCTCTTACAGTATTTTCTAATGTATAAAAGAGCACATCATACCCCCAAGCATGCTGTAAGGCAAAAATAAAGTCAACAGAATAACATGTCATATGTCAAAGACCAAAAAAGGACTTGCTGAATGAACATCTTTATCTTTGATGGGATCAATATTTTACATTGTATATTTTATATGTATATTTTTATACGGTGAATTCTGCTTGCACCCTTCTTTAAAGTAATTTAAACATGTTCCAAACGTCGGCCTTGAAACGCCGGCTAGCTAGCTAGCTAGCATACTCGCCTCTGTTGCCAAGGCTGGTTAAGTTCTGCACCCTTCTTGAAATGAATCCAAAGACGTTTCAAACTTTGGCGTTCAAATGCCAGCTAGCTAGCTACTGTCGACAAGTCGTCCGGGTGGCGCGTTTCGCCGGCAGCCCAAGCTCTCGCGTGTCAACTGATTGCTTCTCTCGCGATACCTGGTGCATGTCTCCACAATTGATTCATCTATTATCAATTATGGCTGATTATTATCAATACAGGATAGTTTTACTGGCAAATTTTAATAGTACGTTAAGGAAAATCACTTGGTCACATCTGCACAATTCAACATGGTCGAAAAGGAGTAGGAAGAAGCAGAGCGTATTAAATAATAATTAATTATATTATTATCTAATTATTATCTAATAGTTCTTCAATTTAGTTTCATTTATGGTTTTGAAATTGTACGTTTTTTCATGGACTGTTTGTGGAAACTAGATATACTGTATACGGGACATTCTTGTTTAATTTTATTAGTCAATTTTTTAAATACATATTTGAAAAAATATGTATTGAAAAAAAGGAAGTTTAATAAATATAAAAAAGGCATTTAGTGACTCTTTTTAGGCGAGGGAAATTCTGCAGAAATCTTGCATACAATTCAAAATCTTTAATTAATACGGTGCATTAAAAGAATAACAAACAATTGTCAAAAATATTGCATAAACATTAAAAACGTACAAAATAACATTACAACTAAGCTAATAAAGAATATAAATATAAATAGATATAAATATAAATATAAATAGAATAAATAATGCTGGTGAAAGTTCAGCAAAAAACTTGCATACATCTTAAAATCTTTAAAAAGTGAAATGAGTGTAATTAGTATACGAAATAATTTTACTCTCCCAGTCCCAATATTTTAAAAAACTCAAAAAGTTACAACAAAAAAATGAAAATGTGTATAATTGTTATAAAAAAAAAAACAATAAATCCTGTTAAAAAAAAAAGGCATACATTTTTAAAACTCAAATACATACAATCAGTGTTTCAGCACTGTTGGGATGTTGTGTTTGCCTGCGGAAAATGCACATTTGCATGCTGTTTCCATGTCTTCATTTCACTTACTTTCTCTTAAAACGTTTGCCTCGATAGACACTGAAACATGCTTCCGGTTGGGGAAGGTTAATGTGTCGCACCCACCCTATAACGGCTATTGGTGAGGCGTCACTGAGCAAGGCACTTCTTTAAGGCGACAGTGATGAATTCAAGGACAAATTCTACCTGTAGTTACGCTCACCAGGCCCTCCCTTGATGAACATTACCAAAACATATATTGAGTAACTGCCTGCTAATGTTGCAATCATGCATGCTGAGACTAGCAGCCTGAACACACCAAGCTCTCTATTTATACTTACTCCACAATTTTCCTTCATCATAACTCACAAGCCTTATAGAGGATGTGACACAATTCCGAGAGATGTTTCATTCTTTTTCAGTGTTTTGTTGTCAGCAAAAGCTGCGGAAGCGTGACTCATAACACCCACCTTATCCTAAAATGTAAAAAAAAAAAAAAACTAGAAAAAAAGAGTGTATAAAAACACACACACACTCACTGTAGGTTATGTAAGTAACTATGTTGGTGAGATTGACAGTCAAGTCAACTTCATACAGCAAAATGTAGATAATGGACTTCATAGTTAGCCTCATTACATTTCATTTGTGGCATTTATTTGCATACGATTCATGAAACTATCTTTTTAGGGAAGGGATCAAATACAAGAACTGTAGACAACTAATGCTCAGTTCAAATAACGGCCTCCACTCTATATAACGTCATAATTACCTTTTAGTACGACTGATCATCCTTTACAATTCCATTTAACAATCACTACGTTAGTTCATAGATGTTACTGTTCTTAAAAAGTTGAATCCATTGCTAACCAAAACAGCAGCACCCACCCAACAAAGCACTTCCCCCCAGTGTATAAGACGCAACGGTGTTTAAGCCGCACCCACTAAATATATAAGACACCTGGGACTATACACCGCACATTGTGGCGCACACGAGTCCGTGAGGACCAGGTAGCTCGTTATTTGACAGGAGCCAATGATGAGCTATGAGAAAACTCACGATGAGCTCGTCAACCCATCGGTAATCGCAGGATGTCATTACTCAATATAGCAGTCTGACTCACGGTGTCATATTAGCAAGTGCGGCGTGTCCCTGTGCACTGTCGCCTCTCCATTTGTGTGTATGTGATGAAGACGCTCGCATCTTGTTCCGCACACGTAAACAAGATGGCCGCGGCGCTCCGTGGCGGATGAAGCTCACATACACACAGATGGAGAGGCAACAGTGCGCAGGGACACGGCGGGAGACAAATATAACGCAGAGCGATTTGTGAGGTCTGATTTTTTTTTGCTGGACTCACGGGACCAAATGGGGGGGTAAGTCACTGTTGATATAGTTCACTGCTGATGGGGATGTCATACAAGTTCATGTCAAAAATCTGAACTATCCCATTAACACTCAAAATGTAGGTAAGAAATATGCAATACAAGTCAAGTACCAATACGAGTTTAGAATAAAAAACAACATCATGCATTTCTCTGCAGCAAAGCATTTCATTGGCCATGGCTGCCGGGGAGCTGCAATGATTCATTCAGCTGTTAAATTAAATGCTTTGCTGGGAAGAAATGCATCATGGGAAGCCGTTAACATCGTTTATTATTCTAAACTCGTACTGGTACTTGTATATTTACTTACGTATTTATTGATTTTAGCGTTCTTTCTAAGATGACACCATGATTCAGACTGTTATATTTGAATGACCTCCTGTGATTTACGATGGGTCGACAAGCTCGTTGTGAGTTCCCTTGTAGCTCGTGATGGGCTCCTCCAGCGAAAGAGCTACCGTTTCCTCACTGAATCGTGAGCGGCACAGTATTTAAACGATTAGTAGTAGTTCTAAAGAAAAGGAGATGTCACGAGATTTGAATCTGGCCATAAATTAGCCGCATCGCTGTATAAGCCGCAGGGTTCAAAGTTTAAGAAAAAAGTAGTGAAAAAAGTAGCTGATACACTGGAAATTATGGTATATTGTAATAATATATATTATTATTTATGTATTTTTTGGGAGGGGAAATTGTGAATATATATTTAATATTAGCATATTAGTTTGCTATTCTTTTTTAATGACTTTATTCAATTGAGCTTTTTTATGTATTACAACATTATTATTATTATTATATAGTATTTGATTATTAACTCTTCAACATGATGATGATTATTATTATTATTTGACTTGAAATTTATTGTAATATTATTTTGTGTTATGTATTTTTTGGGGCGGATGATAATTATATATTTAATATTGTCTGTTAATATTATTATTATTATTTTTTACTTTTTTCAGATTTCTTATGTGTTAGTATATTTGTATTTATTAATTTTGTATTCTTATTAATGGTAGAATTCTTTCTTGACCTGACAAATGTATTATGTGTGTGTATTACACTTGAAGAATTGTGGGAAAATGGTAAAGATACGGTATGTTTAATATTTCTTATTTTCCAAAATGTTGTATTTATTATTTCTATAAATTAAAACATTTAGCAAAATATTGCTCCTGTGCATGCTACATAGTATATTATCTATTATTTTTCTTAAAAGATGTGTACAAATATAGGCTTTACCCTTAATAGACACCTGCTACTCTCTGCAGCTAAGTAAACACCCCCATGTCACCCCTATATATAGGAAATATAGTAATTCTGATGCTAAAATAAAAAATAAAATAAAATAAAATAAAATAAAATAAAATAAAATAAAATAAAATAAAATAAAATAAAATAAAAAGTCCTGTATGTTGCTCAGACATACACTATCATTCAATGGCTTTAGACTAAATTTTTTCCAGTTATTTTTTGAAACTCAAGTTGTTCAAGTCCAATGAATAGCTTGAGATGGTGCAATGGTAAGACGTTAAAAACACAGGTAAGTTTACCCCAAACAGAAAAACGATGTGTATTTCTGAATTATACAAAAAGGCCTGTTTCAGGGAGCACACAATGGGTCAACAACTTAAAGCTGTTCTGCAGAAATGGAGGTTGATCAAGCCTTGGCTGTTGGTGCAACTAATTCCTACAGGTGTTCCAAGTTCTGGAGTACTGACTCCCTCCTCTGTCTGCATGAAAACATTGTTCGGAACACACTGTGGTACTATACCCTCGTGAACATCAGTTCAACAGCATTGTGCTGGAGAAAGTCATTTGCTGCAGCAAAAATGGCAAGAAAAAAGGGAATTAACAATGGTTTTCTAAAACCTTTGACCGGTACTGTACTTAAGGAGCAAAGCATTCTAGAGCGAGAAACTTGGGAAGTTGACTTTACCAGAACCTCCTAAAAAGTGCTTGTTTGTAATTCTGAGCCGTTCCCACAAATCCTTACTCAACAATGTTCTATTTCAAAAACACATGCAGAGTGCAAAGTTGTCTGGTCTCCACCCCGCATGAGGTAACAGACTGGAAGATGGATTAGCGTGAAAGAAGTTAACCGCCTCCATACAAAGCTCATATTCCACTTTTTTTTGGCCATCTACCTGCACAAATACCACACAGAAATGCACTCGATGCCTTCATGGACGCGACTAGGGGTGACATTACTAAACGTACCTGTCAATCGCGGCGCCGTCAAACATCACACAGCCGAATGCCACACATTCTCCACCTGTGGGAAACACTTGACGTGTAACTCCTAGTAAGGAAGGCCGTTCTTTTTGCTATTAAATGATAAGAATGTCAAACTAAAGGGCAGAAACACACCTAGCAATGATACAGATTCATTTAGGTTAGCATACAAGCGTCAAACAGATGCAGTTAGCCAAAATAACTCAATAAAAAGTTGTAATTAGCTAGCTACAGTTAAAGAAGTGTAGTTGTAGACATAGTTATGGAAAATTATTAGATTACATTATTAAAATTAAACAATATCTACGTTTACAAAAATGCTGACTATTGTTACTATGCTGCTAAATGTAGAGCCGCTAAATCACTGTTTTGTTAGATAGCTAAAGCAGCAGTGGTTGTAGTAAACCGATATCTAAAATGTCTAAATGCCTTTTCAAAAGTGGTAGACTATCGTTACCATACTGCTAAACCTAGCATTGCTAAACTACATTTCATTGTTCCGTAACACAAAAAATGTTTTGCTCGCATGCCAAAGCTAAAGTTAATTGCTTCCAGGAACAGTTGTAGTTGTGAAAAACACATAGCAAATATGTGTAATATCTAACAATTTAACACTCAAAATGTAGGTAAGAAATATACAAGTACCAATACGAGTTTAGAATTTAAAAAAACAACTATTTTAACGGCCTCACATCATGCATTTCTTTCCAGCAAAGCATTTCATTGGTCATGGCTACCGGGGGCGCTGCAATAATTAATTCAGCTGGAGGCCAATGAAATGCTTTGCTGGGAAGAAATGCATGATGGGAAAAAAGAGTTTTTTTTATACTAAACTCGTATTGGTACTTGTATATTTACTTGTATATTGATTTTAACGTTCAAGACACTTTTCAGGACTCAGTTTCTTGGCGCAGGAAAAGAAATAATATGTGTTAGTATGCGTAAAGTGCGTAAAAGAGCATTGTTCATATTTGGTTTTGGCAGCTAAAAACAGCTTTTCATTGTTTTTTTTCTAGCTCGCAGAAGCTAAAATTAAAGCTATGTGAGTGGTTTCTGGGAGCAGCAGTCGATGTGGTAAACTAATAGTGTATAAAGTGTCTAAAAGGCTTTTCAAAAGTGTTGACTAATATTAGTATACAGCTGTCCCTCGTTTATCGAGGTTTATTGGTTCCAGCCCTGACCGCGATAGGTGAATTTCCGTAAAGTAGGATTCAATATTAATAAATGGAATATTTTCGTACTTAGAGCATAGAAAAGCTGTCTATGACTTTCTAAAAATGATTTTTGACATTATTAGAGCCCTGTAGACATTAAATAACACCCTTATAGTCAATTTTTTACTCGTATTACCTAATATAGTAGACATAATAATACAATAATAAGACATAACTCACCTTTTAGCGTTGGGAACATTTCTTTTTTGTAGTATCTCGAACATAATGTCAGGACAGCCAGTCTAACATTAATCTGCCATCCACAGACATGCACTCCGACAATACTGCTAGCGTCGTTTACACCACATTGGGCACCGCTTATGCGCAGGATCTCTGAAGTGACACAAGAGACGGAGGCTGCTTTAACAATAGCGTTCTATTTATTCCAAACTTAAGAACAGGTTTGAAACTGAGTGGGGAAAGTAAGAAGCACTATGTCATGTCGTACTCTTTATCAATGGCTGGTAATGCAGGTAATGTCTCATCACACCACCTCTCACCACAATACTACACATGACTTGTCTTTCAATATTTTTGGACTAATAATAGGCCATAGTCAACCATGAAACAGCGATCATTTATTCATTAATTTTTGAAAAAACGCGATAGTTCGAACTACGATGTAGTGAGGGACAACTGTACCGTAAATTCCGGACTTTTGAGCAAACCTGAATATAAGTTGCACCCACCAAATAAAAAAAAATAGATATTTTTTTTACCTATATAAGGCCGCACTTGTCTATAAGCCGCAGGTGTCACGCCGTAGCATGGGGTATTTACACAGAAAGACACCTTAAACCTTGCAATCCTACCTACACTCTGTGTTCCCTGCGTCACTTATTAGCGCCGGTGAGACGTGACTGTACTGCTAAACCCTAGCACTGCTAAACTGCTTTTCATTGTTCCGTTACGCAAAGACGTTTAAAGCTATGTGAATGGTTTCTGGCAGCAGTTGCAGAAACTTACAATAAACATGTCTGTAATATGTCTAAACTGCGTTAGAAATATGTAAAACGGTGTTTTTCATAATGTTATTAGCTGTTATACTTACAGCTGCAGAAAACGGCTGTTTCATTGTTGTTCTGTTAGCTCGCTGACGCTAAAATTAAAGCAATGTGACTGGTTTCTGGGAGCAACAGTAGTCTTGGTAAATAAATAATATTTTTAAAAAGCCTTGGACAAGTGCTAAATACAGTTCATAGTATGCTGGTTAAAAACAGCTCTAATATCCTTCAAAGTGTTGACAAACGTGCTAGTTATCATTTTCTTGCTAACACAGAGCTACCTAGAAACCTTTGTTTTTGCAACAAAAGTTCCATTCAATGTTTTGGGTCGCTAGTTAGCTAAATTGTAGCTTGCTTGCTTGCTCCTTTTTTTTTTTTTTTCTTTTTTTTTTACCAGCGAGGCCTCGCCCTATGTCGGTCGCTAGGCAACCGCCCCTCCGTGTTTACCTTGTGTGTATTTTGCATAGGGATTCTCATTAGAAGAAGACCCCCAACCCACCCCCACCACCGTTGAGGGCATCTATCCGTTTACACAAGCTGTTTATTAAGACATACTGTAATATTGAGCTAGCGACGCGTCTTAATCAAATGTAATTATTACCATCTGTTAAAGATTTACGCAATGTCATTGTAAGGTTACACAAGCAGTTTATTGTCCTGCACCTTCCTGGTCACATGACTACCATAAAAGAGCCTACTTCATGAAACCTTTTGCAAATATTGACCCCCCTCCCAACCCGGCAGTTCCGCTTCACTTTTTCAAACAGATTGATGAAGCTGTGATCAGTTTAATGAAGTATTATTAGTCAAGATGATGCATGCTGGGGCGATGCAGTAAGAGGTACCAGGGATGACTCGCATACTTGAACAGTCGCTGTTGTTCAAGTATGTGCTTGACATGCAGCAAAGTGATGATGCTGCACTTTAGATGGCAGCTCCAGCTTACAGGCTTGAAGATTAGATAGAAAACACACAATACCACACTGACCTACATGATGGTGTCGAGTGAAGACTCAGAGTCTCTGTGTCAGGAGTGTGTGTCTGTGTGTAGTTCACATTTAGAATTAACAGCTGTTAAACCAAAGCTTGGGCTGCCAATTAGCATGCATCATTCTAATTCATCACACCATTCAAACCACATGGAGATTTATGATACTAAGTAGGGATGAGCTCGTTTTTAGACGAGTATCCGTTACGGATCATGCATTTTTGCCGAGTACGAGCATGAAACGAGTACAGCTATTCCGTAATCGTGATGAAGGAAAATCCTCATTGGGTAACTACTTATGTATTCACTCTTCATGCTCTGTGATTGGACAGTCCATAGTCAACCACACAACAGTGATCATTTATTAATTAATTTTTGAACTGCAATGTAGCGAGGGTTTGGATGGGGTATTTCGTAAATCATGATTTACAAAATACCTCCTCATACCTCAGGTGCAATTACATTTAACACTTGAACAGTTAAATCCCAATTGGCTGTAATCGCTGTAAAGTGGTAGGCGTATATACAATCGTCCCTCGCTACATCTTTATAACCCCCCCCAAAAGTAGGCTTCGCTACACATCTTAAAACACAGTCCTGCCAAATAGATATCAATCAACTTCGAATGTGGGAGTAATTTTGATAATTGTATTTTTCTTCAGTGAATAGACTAACCTCGCATGGTGTTGCTGATGTAAAAAGAAGGCAGGCTTCACTACACACCTTAAAACGGGGTGTCCAAAGTTTTTAATAATAATGAAATATCGTAATGTATTGCCTATAAATTATAAATATAAATATAAATTTTGTTAAGTTGCAGAGTTACAGTGTATACAGTAAAGTGGATAAAGTGCACAACAGCGCTTCTTGAAGACGGTGACAGGGAGACAGGCGTGTACAAACAGCTCATTTGCATTAAAGCTACAGACACACAAAATGGCATCTGCCCCGTAGGGCTCACTAAAAGCACTTTTAAACTGTGTAAATTTCAACATCAAGGCTACATTTTGCACACACACTTACACAATACACAATTGCGGAACCTCTGCTTGAAAAATGGTATAATTTAAGCTGGGTTTTTTTGTATCTAAGACATGCCTAACAAAGTCCTCTACAGCAGTGGTCCCCAACCTTTTATGACCCACGGACCGGCTTGTGTTCCCACAAATCTCCCGCGGACCGGGGGGGTGGTGTCGTACATTATAGCGATCTAATTTATGTTATTTATTATGTATTGTGTAAAACTAAGACATGAATAAGATGAAATTAAAAGCACAAAATGAATGCCGACCCACCATCCACCAGTTCAAGTTCCAGCCAAGTTTTTCCAGAGAGATTATGACATCGCTGTTTGACGTGTGTGGTAAAAGGCAGTGTGCTAGCATGAATTAACTTGAGACAAATGTGCACATTAGCACTCAATAAGTCATCAAAACTTACCTTTATGCATTCCCACATAGTATCAGCATTTGACACCAAATATGAGGTGAAAGAAAAATGGTAAAAATACAGTAGTAGTCTATCTGTGCGGCATGAGAGAAAGTTAGCACACGCACAATGGACATGCGTCAAGTGAGACGGATGTAACAGAGAGAATCCGGCCACTTTTCAAAATAAAACATAAAAAAAAATGAAATAATGGAAATTATTTTTTCTTTCTGTGCGGCCTGTTACCAAATGACCCACGGCCCGGGGTTGGGGACCACTGCTCTAGAGTTCAGTGCCCTCAAAGGCAATTGACCCCAAAAAGTGTGTGACTGTTGGTGAAAGCAGCAGAACAGGTTGACGTTAAAATCTATCCTCTCCTTGTGGGCGTGTAGTGTGCTTCACATTGCTGCATGCCTCATTATGGGTGGACACACCAAGCAGCCAGCCAGCCTGTGTCCAGACCTGTTTGGTATGCAGCCTCTTTGCCTGGTGCCCGCTTCCCAGCCTCGCCTTTACAGAATGTGCCACCTTTACAAAGAAGTTTAAAAAGTTGACGGTGGCTGACATTTACACACACCGGTGTCAAGTTTGAGACACAATCAGGAATGTCATTCTTCCTGTTTTTATTCAGTCGGTGTACTGATGACATGGGAAATTGAAGTCCTTCACTAGCAATTTAGAGCTGCCTATTATTCTTGCAAATCTATTCTCAAGATTCCAGTAGATTTCCACATTTGTCTGAACATGATGCGTATAGTCTTCCCACCTGTTGTCTTTGATAAGCAGGCTGTTGAAGTGGTACAAATATCTGGGGACGGTGCTGGACCACGGGCTAACATTCGGATGCAGTTTTAAAGTGGATAACACTTGAATGAAAATGTTTTATTCTTGTTTGATTGAATCAGTGCTGACATTTTATTTTACCAGCTGCTATGGGCTGCTCACCCTCAAAAACAGGAACAGGTTGCTTGCACCGCACTTAATGAGTTAACTGTGTCGGCTCAATCAAAAAGGCTCAATCACCCCCTGCATGATGAGTTTATGTTGCTTCCATCTGGTCGCAGATAGGGTGTTCCTACTGTAAATGTAGGACCAATAGGATGAGGAATTCTTTGGTTCTGGCAGCCACTGTTCTGCTGAATAACTGTTTGCAATGTTGGTGTTGTATTCAGCGGTTTTGTTTTTAATTATGTATTTATTGTTGGTTTGTTGTCTGTGTGATACTGCTGGCCTTGTTTACCTTGACCTTGTTTACCTTGACCTATAAATAGAGGATACATTGCTTTCACACAAGCCAAAATAACAGCAGTGGCATCATCAGGTCACACACTCATATGTGTTTTTTCACTTTTTTAAATGCATATTGATGAAAAGATGATGTATAGTTACCGCAACGCACACAGCCAAGCATATAGGAGCTTGTACGCAGACTCCCTGTCATATATTGTACCTTGAATTTTTACATAAAGTGCTTGAAATTCTTACTATGTTACACTCTAGAGCTGTCTAGACTGAATTATTTGCTTGTTTAAGACTTCTCTTTTTGGATGAAACTGAAAAACTGACAAAATTGGTAGATACATGCTTTTTGTTAATGTTTTTAGCATCTCAAGTTTTTGTAGGTTGAATTGCTCAAAGTGCTTGAAATTGTGACCGTTTTATGATATAGAGCTGTCGAGACTGAATTGTTCCCTTGTTAGATGGGGGAAATGACATGAAACATGTTGCCACTGACCTCGGACATACATGCATTTTGTTAAACACTGATAGGATAATTCATATGTTTTATAGCATACTAGGGTAATCATCATTTTGCATATATACAGTGGAGGAAATAATTATTTGATTATTAATTATTGAATTTCTGCTTGAATATTTTACGATCTAGAGCTGTTGAGACTGAGTTGTTGGTTTGTCAAATGGGCAAATAACATAAAATATGTATAAAAAGCATGTACAGTCGTCCCTTGTTAATAGCGGTTAATTAGTTCCAAACCCGGTCGCATTAAGTGAATTTGCGCAAAGTAGGCTTCAATATTAATAAATGGAATATTTTCGTAATTGTGGCATAGATAACTTGTTTACGATCTTCTAAATACGTTTTTTTTTTTTTTACATTATTAGAGCCCTCTAGACATGAAATAACACATATAGTCACCGTGATATTTGTATTACCCAATATAGTAGATATAATCAAGAGACAATGAGACATATTACAAATAAATAAGATAACATAGACTCACATGTTAGCAGTTGTTTTTTTTTTCTGAACAGCGTATTTCCTGTGGTGGCTATTGTCTTGTCTTATCAGTGTAAGTAAAGGCGGCTTTAAATGGCTATATACTCATATGTGTATTTGTATGCTTGGAAATGCTTAATTTAGGCCAAGAATTAGTACAGTTTGCTTAAATATGCATTTTTCATCTAATAATAGCCTGTATTCAACAATGAAACAACGCTTATTTATTTATTACTTTGTGAAAAACCGCAATAGAATGAGGATGCGATGTTCGAACCACAATGTAGCGAGGCACGGCTGTATGTCCCAATTTTGTGTGGGGAAAAACAGCAAAAAAATATTTCCTTCTGGATAAAAAGGAAGAACCTTTTGGATAAAATGGAAGAACGTATCAGAATGATACATGCTTTTTGTTAAACAGGGATAGGTTCATTTACGTGTTTTATAGCATAATAAGTAGGGCTGTCAAATTATTACAAATTTTAATCAGATTAATTAATCATGATTAATCACCATCAGCAACTGCCTGAAATATGCCAATTTTACTGTATTTAATTAACAGAAAGATAAATGAATGACAGGACAGAATTATATATATTTGTATGCATTAACAGCTCCCAATGAACTGAATATGTCAATAAACCTAAAAGACAACCACACAAGTCTATTTGTCTAACACCAGTCCCTTTAATAGTGGCAGAATATTTGAATCACACTTTAAACCCTGTTGTTATTAGCAATGAGGATTTGTGTTCAAAGACGTCACATAATTTAAGGTAAATGTACTTGTTTTCAGTGTATTTTCCAGCATACTTAAACGTAGCAAATTGTACATCCGAATTAAGAGTTACGAAGTGAGTTACGAAGTGAGTGATGAGAATATCCACTTCATGTTTTTCTTTATCTTCCTCTTTATTTACACACACACACACACACGCATTATAAAGCCCCTTTTGTGATGATCGGAGTGTCCCCGAATGCATCTCGCGTTCTTATAATGAGAATGAGCAAATGTTGTTCACAGGATGAACGGACAGCAGACGTGTGTGAGTTGGAGGTACAGACAGTATATGGTGTTGGAATTGCACTGCTGTTGATGTGTTCAGGTCAGCCTGAAGTTATAAAAGAGTGTGATTCCGTCTGCCGTCATAACAGTGAGGCGTGCTTACTCTGGTGCGCGTGCGTTAATTACACTAAAAAATGTAACGCAGTTGATGAAATAAATTAATTACTGCCGTGAATGCATTATATCTGACAGCCCTAATAATAAATTCTATTAATGCGATAAATAATCATTTTACAGTCGTGAAAAAAGGAGTACAGCACAGGGTGTAATTCTTCTACTTTTAAACCTCTGCACACAAAAGGCTAAAATTGTGACCCGACATGGAACACATCTGTGTTGTTTGTGCTATTAGTTGCCTGACAAATACACCACATGGTGGCACTGTTATTAACCCCCCAAAGTTTGACTCGACTTGAAATTTCTCACACAGCTCTTACACTCACCCTCTGTCACTTTAGGGTGTTTTGTTGAATCACTGTGACATTTGGTACACGGGTTTTTGGCGACCGAGAAGCACGGCCGCCATTAACCAAAACATCTTTGCACGGGCACAAGCGGGACTACATTTCAATTCATCATCAATTATGGGGGAAAGTGATCCATCAATCAATTAATCGGGTATTTTTTAAATATAATTTTATAATAAGATGCGAGAAAGAGGCGAGGTTGATTCAGTATCAACTACATTTTTTCTGCTCTCTAAAATCTGGCTTGGAAACAGGAGTTGAGAACATTCGGAGAAACGTTGCCTCCCTCCCCAAATGATAGCGCTATTGATTAATTTCCCTTCATGGGCTATCAAGTACTGCAGTGGATGTGTTTTTTAATGTATTAGTTTGCAAAAAAGTCACATTATTTTTTTAACAAAACCTGTTTAATTTTCAAAACATAACAACCAGACTCATAAAATATTGTGTGTGTCATTTCCAAGATGATTTTTGATGAATTTTTGAATGCTGACTGTGTGTCAAGACAAAGTTCTACTGACAAGATCCAGATGCTGGTGTAATGTCTACGTTTTTGTTTTGTTTTTTTTAAAGAAGCTATCTGCAATTTCCTGTGCTTGTGACACATGTTGCTACATTTAGTGAAATCCATTGCTAGGAGGATGACGGATGCTTTTTTTGGATGGCTTTCGTGTGTTTGCTTCAAATATTGTGGGTGCAACAAGCATCCAATGAATTTAATTGAAAATGAACGGTTTCATGTTTTGAATTCCGTGCTACTTTGCTATTTTCTATTACATTTTTCAGCATTTTCCATTTTAAATGGTGTAAAAGTGGTGCAAACCAATGCTAATGTGCCTCTCTCCTCACATTACGGGTGTGTGTGTGTGTGTGTGTGATTCTGTGTTATGTGGTGTGTACGTAAGGATGTCTAATTACGGGTTTGAATGATTTCTCTGTTTTTGAAATGAGATATTGCATGGAGAACACCTATCATTGCCTATTTCAGAGGTTATCTGAATGGAAATGATACAATAGGAGAGCTATGCGAAAAGGAAGCAGTGAGGTGTTTAGAACTTTCCACGCTGAGAGTGAAATGTTGCTCTGAGTGTGGTTTAACAGACAGGAAGTAGCAGAAAGCCACTGCTCAGCGATGCTTTTCCTGCCATTGCCAAATTTACAGGTCAGTTTGTGGTTGTTGCTTTTCTTACCATATGCCTCTGGTCATTTTATTCATTTTTGTTTCTGTGTGCATCCAGCAGTGCTTCTAAAATGGTTGATTATGCACCAATTATGCTGTAGACTTTTATCACTGGGCACAAACAGCTGCTATTGAATAGAAGCAACGGGCCTTTCGCTCTCTCAATCTGAGTGGAAAAGTACAAGGTTTGCGGGAGATGAGATTAAATTCCAGTCATCTTTTCTGGCCCTGGCACAGTGCGACGGCCCGGATGCTCCTCTGACGCAAGGCTCTGATGGGCCTGTTGCTTCTCTAGATGCTATTAGGCTGCTATACATGCTGTTAGCCAGCATCTTTTGTAGCCTGGCTCTCTGCCATATTGTTGCAGTCCACTCTCTTGTGATGTGCAGTTGCATGGTGGGACATGTTGGGGTTTGTTTGCAAGACCATCCAATGCAATGGCAACAATTTACACTCTTCAGTGAGCTAACACTTGCAGCACTATAGACTTCTGTGTGTTGTGTTCTGTGTGTTGTGTTATGTGTGAGTAATGCGTTATATTCAAGTATAATCTGGGATTACCTAAACACTACTTAGTCAATTTATATGACATTTTTAAACTACTAATTACTCATTTCTAAAGTACTGATTTTAAAATCCAAAACTTTTTAATGATAATATGTTTTTAAAAAAATTTATTTAGGAAAATGACTAGTTTTATGAAGTGCAGTAGCGGAGTGCAGTTAAGTTGTGGCACAAATACAGTGGTGTGAAAGTTATTTTTTTTTTTTCTTTTTTTTTTCCCCCCCCCCCCCGTTAAAACATAATTTAACTGAGCTAGAGATCTATCAGTCTAGAAAAGGTTATAAAGCCATTTCCAAACCTTTGGGACATGAATCAAAAATGGTGAAAACACGGAACAGTGGTGAACCTTGCCAAGAGTGGCCAGCCAACCAAAATTACCCCAATAACGCAGCGCCGACTCATCCAAGAGACCAAAGACCCCACAACAACATCCAAAGAACTGCAGGCCTCACTTGCCTCAGTTAAGGTCAGTGTTCATGACTCCACCATAAGAAAGACACTTGGCAAAAATGACCTGCATGACAGAGTTCCAAGACCCTATACCACTGTGCAAAAAAAACGAACATTAAGGCTCGTGTCAATTTTGCCAGAAAACATCTTGATGATCCCCAAGACCTTTGGGAAAATACTCTGTGGTCTGACGAGATAAAAGTAGAATTTTTTGGAAGGTGTGTGTCCCATTACATCGTAAAAGTAAAACGTACAAGTAACGCCGCATTTCAGAAAAAGAATAAGATACCAACCCTAAAATATGGTGGTGGTAGTGTGATGGTCTAGGGCAGTCTTGCTGCTCCAGGACCTGGAAGACTTGCTGTGATAAATGCAACCATGAATTCTGCTGTCTACCAAAAAATCCTGAAGGAGAATATCCGGCCATCTGTTTGGACCTCAAGCGGAAACAAACTTTGGTTTTGCAGCAGGACAATGATCCAAAACACACCAGCAAGTCCACCTCTGAATGGCTGAAGAAAAACAAAATAAAGACTTTGGAGTGGCCTAGTCAAAGTCCTGACCTGAATCCTATTGAGATGCTGTGGCATGACCTTAAAAAGGTGGTTAATGCTGGAAAACCCTCCAATGTGGCTGAATTACAACAATTCTGCAAAGATGAGTGGGCCAAAATTCCTCCACAGCGCTGTAAGTTATCGCAAACATTTGATTGCAGTTGTTGCTGCCAAGGGTGGCCCAAGCAGTTTTTAGGTTTAGGGGGCAATCACTTTTTCACGCAGGGCCATGTAAGTATGGATTTTTTTCTTCCTTAATAATACAAAGTTTCATTTAAAAAAA
This sequence comes from Dunckerocampus dactyliophorus, assembly GCF_027744805.1. Lineage (NCBI taxonomy): Eukaryota > Metazoa > Chordata > Actinopteri > Syngnathiformes > Syngnathidae > Dunckerocampus > Dunckerocampus dactyliophorus. Next base: position 10,661,857 of record NC_072829.1, on the reverse strand, counting down.
TTGTGTTCAGTTTGACTAATATTTAAATTTGTTTGATGATCTGAAAAATTTAAGTGTGACAAACAAAAAAATAAGAAATCAGGAAGGCGGCAAACACTTTTTCACACCACTGTACTTTTTTTTTCTTCCACTAGTAACAACAAAAAGTAATTTTTCTAAATTATTTTTTCATTTTTTTTAGTGAGCAATGTTTGAATGTTCATGACAAAATCCAGGCCTATATTTTAGGTGGTAACTATGAAGATCTAAATCTGATCTAAATTGGTGGTTTGGCCTTGGTGGAGGTTTGTATTCAAGTGTAGTTTTTACTTCTGCCAAGGAGGTCCTGTTTTTCATTGTTTTTAGTTGGGATGTAATGAGCTGAGTCATGCTTTGCCCAGAAGATTGCCAGCATTTTCCTTGGCACTTGCTACAGCGACATAGTTTTGTGACAAACGAGTATAAGCTGCCAAAAAGGGAACCGCTGTCCAAAAAAAAAGATGAGCGCCATCCTGCTGCTTCCCACACTGGCTATCACAGTGCTCCAGCAATGAGCGTCATATCATTGAGTCATTTCCCTGACAGGAACCCGGCGGATCCTGCAAAAACAGCGCCTGTGCTGACCGTGTTCAACAACATGGTGGTGGAAAGCCCACATTGTGCCTGCCAGCAGGGTTTTTGGGAAATACAAGCTGTTTTTTTGTTGGTAGAGTATCACAGTAGTTTTTTTTTTTGTTGGTATAGAATGTCACAGTAGTGCATATCAGTCACCGTGTTTACATAAAGCTAGACACTAGAGAAAATTGTTGGCTTTGTGTCACTAAACCAGACTTTCAACCTTTTTCAAATGTCACTTAATTAGATTTCAAATGAAATCATCTAATTTGGCATGTTTACAGTCAAGATTGGCCTGCAGTGCAATGATAGTGTAATAGTCACGACAGTGCATTATATGCTGCAATGCCTCCAAAACAGACAATAATGCTGGCATATAAGGGCAGTCAATGCACAATATGCAGTGAATAGTCACAGCAGTGCATGATATAATGTGATGCCTCTAAAATGGGCAATGATGCTGGAATAGTCATGAAAATGACATGATGTGTATGAATAGTCACAACAGTGCAAGATATTCTGCAATACCTCCGAAACAAACAGTACTGGACTAGTCAGGGCAGTGCATGCACGATATGCTGCGATGCTGCTGAACAATGTTACTTGAGTAGTTACAATAGTGCATGATTTGTTGTGAAAAATCTCAACAGTGCATGCTGTGCTGCGATGCCTCAGAAACACATGATGCTGGAATAGTCATGGCCAGAAAACTGTTAATGACGCTGGAATAGTCCCAGGTGAGCACAATACGCTGCAAATGGTTCCAACAGTACATAATAATGGACTATAATTTTGGAATAGTCTCAACAGTGACTTGCTGCTATGCTTCCAAAATGTGCAATGATGCTGGATTAGTCCAGACTGCAAATGATATGCTGTGATGCTTTCGACACGAACAATGACGCTAGGATAGTCCTAACAGTGCATGATATTCTGCAGCATCAGAAACAAACAGCACTAGACTCGTCACCGCAGTGCGTGATATGCTGCGATGTCTTGGTACTATAGTCATCACGACAGTGCATTATTTGCTGTGAAACGTCAAAACAGTGCATGATACTTATGTTGCGATGCCTCAGAAACGCATGATGCTGGAATAATCATGGCAGTGCATAACAGTGCGAATGATTGTAAAATAGTCCTAGCAGGGACTAAATCACTTGTGATGCCTCCGAAATGCACAATTATGCTGGAATAGTCATCACAGTGCATGATATGCTGTGATGCCTCCAAAACAACAAAAAAAAGATGGTGGAATAGTCACAACAGTTGACATGCTGCAATGCCCCTGAAACGTGCAATGATGCTGGGAGTCCAGCATCCAGACCGTGCATGAAGTGCTGGAATTAATCACAACACTGCAGGCTATGCCACTATGTCTCCGAAATGAGCAGGGTCACTGGAATCGCCACAACAGTACATGATATGCTGCGATGCCTCCGACATGAACGATGTCACTCCAATAGTCACAACAGTACATACTACGCCTAAGGCAGTACATGATGTGCCTCAAAACAAGCAACAATGCTGGAATATTCATGACAGTGCCTAATATGCTATGATGCTGGAATAGTCAATCCAGTGCATTTCATGCTGCAATGCTTGCCAGGCAATTAATGGTGCTTGTGAAAACCATGATAGGCTGAAATGACTGATGGAGGAACTTGCACAAGAACTACAAGGACAAAGATCTTCCAATTCAGAGCGCTTTAATAATGTTAACGTGCTGCTAGCTACCTGCTAGCCGTCTCTACCTGTGTGAGGAAAAAAACGACTAGCTGTTATCTTGTATCTCCACCACCTCAATGGTGCCACCCCAGAAAAAAAACATCATTTTAGTAACCTGAGCTGAAAGTGGCTGATAAGTCAAGATTGCATCCCTCAGTGTTTGCACTCACCACATGTAGAGTGAGTCATTGCGTAGTCATTCAATTGGCTTAAATTGCCTCCTTTCATGGTCAACAATGAGCTCAGCTGAGGAGAATAAAGCAAAGGGGCGATGGGGGCACACAGGGCCTTCTGGGAACGCTCCATTCGCCCATGGATCCTGTCTGTAATTGGTTGTTATTGCAACTGGCAGTCGCCATGTGGTAGGGGTGGAGCCCGACCGTGTTTGCTGCGTTCTCCGCCAGCTGAGATTGAAAGAAAGCATTGCATCTACTTGTGTGCGGCAAGATTCAGCGTGAAGCAAAAACTAGGAATCAACTCCTCAATCTAATTCCGCGTTACAATCAAAATATTTCCTCGGCCTATTGTTTTAGTCTTTTAAATCAGCGCCCTGTTAAATTGAATTTGCTGGAGGCTATCAGTGCTGTGTGCATATCTGTAATGGAAAGCTGACAATGCTGACAAGGTGGTGGTCTATTTATAGGCCTGCACTGCTGATAATCTTGACTGAGAAGCTGTCAGTCAACAGCAATTACGCACAAGTCAAATATAACGCAATAAATTCATTGTTGGCTATGATACAGTACTGGAGTGAACACCTCTCCCTTTTGGACTTGTGATCATGCGGAAATGAATAGTTAGACAGAAAACCCCATTGTGCAGTTTGGCATTAAATAGAACATTGCATCCCCCCTCTCCCAAAATACATAGAATAAATGTTTTAAATAAAACACAACAAAGGTACATAGTAATAATAAAATTGAATAATAAAATAAAACTCACATGTAATAACAAAATAAAATGTTGTCAGAAAACTCAGTTGAATAACAATAATATATATATATTTTAAATAAAATACATCAGGTATCATAAACAACAATTATATAAACTCTGATAAAATAACATCAATAATAAAGTATGTAACATAAGCAAATACAATATACAGTATAAATAAAATACATAATATGAATGTATATATGTATATTAGGGATGCTCTGATCTCCGTGAAAAATCGACATATGTCGATGAATGATCACAAAAGTCGATCGACTGTGGCTAGCACTATTGCAGCGTGCAGTGTAGCGCCTTGCCCTTACTAACTTGGGCAGCGTCCTCCTCCCACTTCGCTTCACAGCGTGCAGATGTGCCAAAACAAAAACAAACAAGTTTGCCATGTGGAACTTAACTGCCAACACATGCCAAGGAACTCTCTTGCGGCGGTAGCACGTTAAAAAGCTTTAATTTAATACGGCATTTGAAGAACAAACACTTGACGGAGTATGGTGAGTTTTAGAAACTCACGGTGTGTGATCATCAGTCAAACGGCAGCTAACGTAGCCATGTGGACAACACTCGCCCGTATGTGCGTGACAGTCAGAGGGCTAAGCAAATAACCTGAAAAATAATTGAATTCATCGGACGAGATGACCAGCCTTTCTCAGCAGTGGAAGACACCAGGTTCGCTGACTGTTCTCTCATTTACCTGGAAGTCCTGTTAGAGCTCCACCAATGTACTCTCACATCCAAATTCTCCTTAAAAAAGGTGTCGCATCCACTGGAAGTATTAGTAATTGCCTTTTTTTGGGCCCCCTGGCAGTCAAGGGACCTTGGAATTGTCCTGACTTTTCTCCTTTATATGGCACCGTTGGCTAGTATCACTTATCATGAATAAATTGAAAAATGTATAATTAATCCATGTGATCGGTATCGGTATCAGCCGATTTCCGTCCTGGATGAGCGGTATCGGAATCGGAAGCATAAAACACTGATTGGAGCATCCCTAATATATATATATATATTGTATATGAAAAATTGTGACTAAAACACAACATTTAATAAATACATAAATCATAAAATTAATTAATTATGCAAATAAATCCCATAAAAACACTTAAAGTGGAATAAAATATAATTTCATATTAAAAAATATACATATATAATAAAAATAAATAATATATAATTATTACAATATAAAACATAATTTAATAAAATATTTAGAAAACAATGCATGAATAGTAAAATATATGTTGTAAAAAATAAAATAATATGGGGATGAAAAAAGGTTTCTTGGAAATGTTATGTTTGTTATGGTTTTGTGTAATCCTGGTTTTGTGTAATCCTGCTAACAAACAAACAAACCAAAATGAACTCCATGAGCTCCAAAGATGAATGACTTTATTAGATAAGCCGTTTGTTACGTCACTGTCTATTGATTAACCAACAAGACATTTGCCTGTCATTAACTTTTTAGTGGCATAATGTGGAGCATGTGTTCAGCTGGATCCAAATTCCAGATGACACAGTCGAAATGCTTTGGTGTCATCTGGTTCTGTAATCACTCTTTTATAAAGAGGGCCCCACCCAGGCAGGCGCTGCATTTACTCTTTGGGCTATTATGCACTGACTAGCATCCACGCAGAAGCGGCGCGGCTCCTCCTCTTCCTCGCCTCTTCATGACGCAGCAGCCCAGCCTCTTGGTCGGGACAAGGCAGCTGTTGTCATGTGTGCGGCATAATGTGCAGCCTGCCTGTAACGGCTAATGGCTGCCTCTCTTGTCTGCTGCCAGCACCATTCCAACTGGGCCATCCTAATCAATGCTGGGATGTAAAACATAGTCTGATGAAATGAAAGCAGCTGAAACAGTCTTCATGTGCACATGTTCTATTTATGTCCCTCTTCCTACCATATGATTAGCCTCTATTAACTGCACGTTTGCCCCAAACCTGTTGAAAATTCATCATATATAGTATGAGTTTTCCCTTTTCCACGCCACAAATACAAAGCAGGATTTTCTCTTCTTTTGCCAATACAATGCACACTAATTTCTCAGACTATGCCCACACATTTTGGCCCAAAATCAATGAAGTCAATACTGATTTTCAGTCAAAAACCAGGTGGACAACTGAACCCCTTCTTTTGCCGGCAAAGCTCTTTCTTTTGCCAGCAATACCAACCCTACAGTATTTCTCTGCATATTTTCACACATTTAGGGTAAAAAAATTACCAATTCAATCCAGAGTTTCCAAAAATATGCATGTTAGGTTAATTGGCCACTCTAAATTGGCCATTCGAATGAATATGGTTGTTGCCCTGCGATGGCTGGCGACCAGTTCAAGGTGTACCCCAACTCCCGCCCAAAGTCAGCTGGGATAGGCTCCAGCATACCCCCGCGACTCTAATGAGGATTAAAAACATAGAAAATGGATGGATGGATGGATGGAATTACCAGCTGTACAAGCTGTACCACTTCCTTTCCCAGCAAAGCTCCTCCTTTTACCAGCACATATTGCTGCTATAAATTGGCTTCTGTAGATTTCTGCGTAATTTGTGTTAAAATCAACTAAATATGCACGTTATAGACCAGCTATACAGCAGGACCCCTACTTGAGCCAGCATATCACCCTGATTTTTTTCAGATTTCTTTACAATTGGAGACTAAATAAGATCAATCCCAATTTTTAAAATAGGCCAGTTATGACCATCTCTACATTTTTTATTTTGCCAGCGTATGTACTTTCGTCGGCATATCATCCACATTTTTCTGCAGAGTTTGACTTATTTTTCAAGTCGATAAATTTCAGTGTATAAGCCCCACCCACTAAATTCAGAGGAAAAAACAGATTTGTTCTTATACAGTACAAGCCACAGGTGTGCACGCCATAAAATGGGATATTTAGTGCAGAGAAAGATTTTTTTAACAGTGCGTGCCAGACAGTGGTGCAACACTGCTAATTAACAGTGCAGAACAGTACACAGCTAGTTAAAAACAGTGCCGAATAGTGCATGTAACGTACAGTCGATAACAGTAGCCTACCCTTTTCCATGTCATAATTGAGCAGTGTCCTAATTCCTTCGTCACACATGGTTGTAAGCTCTCTCTCTTTCCGTGTGGGAAGGTGGAAAAGGTGGACTGAAGCGGGTGGCAAAAGTGAGGTGAAGGAGGAGGAGCGCGTTTGGGAGAAATGCAGTAGAGATGGAGGAAAATTCGCAAGCTGACGAGGAATGGAGACGAGTTGGGGTGTCTGTGAGCGTCGTGGTCATGTAGCAGCATGGTAATGGTCTTCAACTGGCAGTAGTCCTATGCAAAGCAGCCATGTTTCCTTGCCTTGACAGTCAAATCCATTGCCATCCATCCATCCATCCATCCATCTTTTATAACACTTATCCTCAAATCCATTGCCTTTAACTTGAAGGCGGAATCAAATTAATTTCTTGGTGTATGTCCATGTGATGGAGGCTTGTCACTAATCGGGTTGTCACTGTAAATGTGCACAACACGTCTACACGTTCTCTGCGTTTTTTTGGTTGTTTCCTGAACTTCTTTTTTGCCTTTATGATGGACTATCTTAGTAATAATGTTTTCCAAAATACATATTAAAACGATTAGTAGTAGTTCAGAAGTGTAGGAGATATCAGGAGATTAGAACATGGCCACACAAAGCATAATGGGAAATGTAGTTTTTACCCACATATTAGCCATGCAGGGTTCAAAATTTGAGAAAAAGTAGTGGCTTATACACGGGAATGTATGGTGTTCTTTTGCCAGCAAAACATCCTCTTTAGCTTCTTTAGCCAGCAGAGAGGCCAAATCTTTCTAGAGATGTTGGCCCATTTTGTTTCAACATAGAGAAACTATAATGATTTTCAAAAATAAGCCAGTCATGGTGGAACTTCTTATTTGGCCAGCAAAGCTACTTCTTCCGCCAGCATGTCATCCAAGTTTTCCTGCAGGATTGTACACATTTTGCATGAATTAAATCCTGATTTTTAAAAACTGACTTTTAAGGACCAGTTCTATGGCAGAACTTTATCCCACATCAACTTTAATTTGCAATACTAAAGCCCACCATGACTAGTTGTATCACAGAACTGCTTTTTCCAGCAAACCTCTTTGGATAGTACAGATATGTTTGCAGATTTTGCATGATAATCAACCAAGACAAGCCTGATTGTCGATAATAAGCCCATAATTCATTCATGCATTTTCTATGCCGTTTATCCCTCACTCGGGTCACGGGGGTATGCTGGAGCCTATCCCAGCTGTCTTTTTCAGCAAGAGGCCGATACAGCCTGGAGTGGTCCCCAACCAATCGCAGGGCACACAAAATGAACCCATAATGACTTGCTGTAATAGCGGAATGTATTTAGCCAGCAAAGTCTTTTCGTTCACCAGTATGTAGATCTACAACTGTTTCTCTTGCTTGTGCATATTCTGGGTCAAAATCAACAATGTACATCATGACTTTCAAAAATATGCCTGCCATTTTTGCACATTTTGATCCAAATCACCAAATCGGAACCTGATTTTGATCATATTTGTTAATTATACAGCATTACTGCTTCTTTCACCAGCATAGCACACCGATTTTAACACATTTGTGCACATTTTGTTTGTAAACCCAACAAAATCAAACGAGATTTTCCAAAACAAGAAAGTAAGCCCATCATGATTGCATCTATAGTATAGTGGACCTTATTCTTTCAGCATAATAAATTAGTGTAGTAAACTTAGAGTAACAACTTCACTGCAGGTATTGATTATTTTTATGTTTTATATGAAACTTTCTTCTCTACACTGAGTGTGTTTTAAGGCTTATCACAAGCTCCATTTAGCAAATGACATAAAACCTGGTCAAGGCAAACCTTGAGACATGGACGACGACATTGCTGAGCAAGAGGCCATACTTTTTTTTTTTTTTTATCACTAAAACCTTTCTAAATCCCACCTCTTCCCACAACATTTAACTACTCTGTCTGGATGCCTTTCCATAAGAGCCCACCACCCTTCTCTTGTTTTAACTCCACCTTGGACCTGCAACTTTCACAAAGACAGTTCAAAGCAAATATTCGACACCCTGCAGCAAAGATGTGTCTGTGTGTGTGTGTGTGTGTGTGTGTGCGTGTGTGTGTGCGCTGACATTGTGACCTCCAGTGCCACCAATCCTGGGAAAGACAAGTGTATGTGCGTGCGTGTACGTATGTGTGTGTTTGCGCGCCCCTAGGCGCTACTAATTCTTCAACCCAACATGAGCCACTCCTGTCGCCCTGCAATGATATCAGCTCTTTGGTACACACACGCACACACACCCTTTTTGTGATTCCAGTAACAGCCTGAGGGTACTATCCAGTGCAGCATCACCAGGGTGATCTGTCACCTAGGTGATTGTGTGTGGTGGTGGGTGGCTTCATTGAAGCCTCAGCAGATCATGTGATGAAAACATAGTCCCTAGCTTCATCATGATGAGGGGGTTGATGAACACGAGGGTCTCTCAGGACAGACATGATTCTGATTGGCTTTTGTATCCATCCCCCATGTGACAATCTGGCTCTTGTGCACTTGTTTTGTATATGTAGCACATTTTGGGTCATAATCGACCAAGTCAGTCCTAATTTTCAAACTGTATGCCCATCAAGAACCAGCTGTAGAGCACAACGTCTTTTGCCAGCATAGTGCTACGATTTTCTCACAGATTTGCTTACATTTTGGGTTAGCTTTGACAATATCGGTCTTCATTAAAAAAAAAAAAAAAAAAAAAGCCCATTTCTTTTGCCAGCAAAGCTTTGTCTTTTACTACAAACACATTATTGCACATTTACGGTCAACTTTAACAAAATCATCCAGTTTTTCAAAAAGAAGCAACCAACAATTCTTTCACCAGCATAGTGCCTTGAACATTACAACGATTTTCAGGTATTTTGCTTAGCTTGAACAAAAATCAACTCTGTATTTAAAAAAATAATTATATCATGATTAACTACAGTGGAACTCCATCCCTGATGACACATGACACATTTCGGGTTAACTTTAAGAAAATCACCCCTGATATTTAACAGGAAAACAAAAAATGCATAATGGAATTACTTTTTGGCAAGTTTAGCAAAATCAACCCAGATTTGGCCCTCAAGAATATCCTTACAGTAAAACGTCTTTAGCCTGCAAAGCTCTTTTTAACCAGAATTTTGCCCCAATTTTTTTTTGTGAAGATTATCATTCCAGATTCGCCTCTCAAGGACTAGCCAAACTGTGAAACAACTTCTTTTGCCACCATAGTGCCTGATTTTTGCTCTAATTTTCACACATTTTGGATCATATTGAACGAAATCGGCCCTGACTTTTAAAATAAACCCATCATGACCAACTATATGGCAAAGCTGCTTCTTTTGCACATTGTAGGTCCTAATCATGCCAAGCTTCTCCTAATCTTCAATAATATGCACTTGAGTTACAAACTGTACAACAAAACTGGCTTCTTCGAACAGCACAGCACACCTAATATTACACATATTAATGTACATTTTGGCTCAACTTTGACCAAATTATGACCATAATCTGTGTTTTCCTCTGCTCTTCCAGGTGTAGATGCTCCTGGTGGATTCAGAGACGGACCAGGCTGCTTCCAGCAGAATCAGGCCGACCCTTTGAGTTTCGCGGCCTCGAAAGAGAAAAGAGTGGGTGAGACCGTGAGGCCTATTTGGCGCTGTGAACGCAGCTTCGGGCCTCTGTAGGGGGCGCTGTTTGAACGGAGAAGGAGCCAGAAGGTGGCTGCTGGGATACGTGGGCTGCTTACTCCACCGCCATGACCACTGCAGTGCAGCCCAATGAACTGATGTTTGAATTTGCTAGTAACGGGATGGATGAAATCAACCAGGTACTGTATCTTGGTCTCATTCCATTCATTTTGCCTTTAAACATAACTGAAGTTATCTTAGCAGGTTTTAAAATTATGTTTTTCTTTGTTTTTCTCAAGCAACTGCACCTCTCCGAAAATCTTCTGGCCTCACACTTTGAAAACCGCAGGTCTAATCTGTTATTCACACATGGATTAGTAGCCATTTGTCCACAATTTAATGCGCGTAGAACTCAAGTCACACTTTTACTTGACATAGTGTGTTAATGCAAGTTGTTGACAGTTCAACCTGGGCCACAAATGGTATTTCCTTCCTTAATTTTGATGTTTTGATACATAGATTTGTCACCATTTTTGACACAATTTGTTGTGCATAGAACACAGTTTTACTTAGTGTGTTTATGCAAGTCCTTTGAAAGTTCAACTTGGTCCTGAAATAGTATCTCCTTTAATTTTGATGTTTTGATACTTAGATTTGTTGCCATTTGTCTTTAATCTCTTGTGTGCTGAACACGAGTCACAGTTTTACTTTACTATACGTACGTTTATGCAAATCCTTGACATCCTGACACCTGTGCCGCCGATGGTATCTCCTTTAAATGTCATGATGTCATGATGTCATGATACATAGATTTGTCACAATTTTTCCACAATTTGTTGCGCGTAGAACACAAGTAACAGTTTTACTTTGTGGGTTTACGCAAGTCTTTTGAAAGCTCAACTTGGTCCTAAAATACTATCTTTGATATGTAGATTTGTTGCCATTTAATCTCTGAAGTGCAGTTTTACTTCACTTAGTGTCTTCATGCAAAGCCTTGACATCTCAACCTGGGCCACAAATGGTATCGCATTCTTCAAAATTTTCACATTTTGATACATAGATTTGCTATTTTCATTTTTCCACAATTTGTTGTGCGCAGAACACAAGTAATAGTTTTACTTTACTTGGTGTGTTTATTCAAGTACTTGACATCTCAACCTGAGCCACAAAAGGCCTCTCCTTCGTTAATTTTGATGTGTAGATACATAGATTTGTTGCCATTTGTCCACAGTTTGTTGTGCGCAAAAGTGCGAAGAACACAAGTCATTTTTGCTAGTACTTAAGAGCTCAAGATCTTAAGAGCTCAACCTGGGCCCTAGATAGTGTCTCCTTTTTTAATTTTGATGGTTTGATAGTTAGTTTGTTAGCTAATTAGTTAGCATGCCACAAAAACAGTATAATTTATCCTTGTGAAACTTTGTAGAAGGGTGGCACAGGAACCCATTAAATTTGGGTTCAGATCCAGATAAAGGTGCAGAATTTGTCTTTTGCCTTTTTTTCCCACTTTTTTTTCATGTTATAATCTGCTTGCACTGGGGCCAAGTGGGACAGGACAGTGGTGGGGAAAAAAGGTAGTTACAGTATGTGTGGCAGTTTGTAATGTGCAATGTGCATTACTGCCACCTACAGGCCGGGAGTAAAACAACATTTCATTGTCATCATATATCTGTAGGATTATTGGCTTTTCCAACTGTTTTTTCATGTATTTGTGTGTTGAAAAACCAAGAACAAGACCAGACTAGTACATTACATCTACATTGCGTTTTGAACATCGCACCCTCACTCTATCGTGGTTTTTCAAAAATGTATTTATACATTATTGCTGTTTCATGGTTGAATACAACCTATTATTCGTTTTTAAGAAATGCATATTTAAGCCAGTTTTTGGCCTAAATTAATCATTCTAAAGCATAAAAATGGCTAAATGAACTAACTACTGTAAATGAACTAAAATACAAATACAGTACAAGGCAGAAGAAGCATTCTAATTGTGAATGTAGTATTCTACGTTGGCCACTAGGTGTCAGTATGCTCGGTGAGAGACGCACCAGACGTGATGCCACCACTAAAGTCCCCTAGGGAACACATTTACTGTGACAAACACGAGCAAGAGTTTTATTTACGTCTTAAAGGGATAGTTTGTATTTTTTGACAAGAAGTTGTATGACATCCCCATCAGTATTGTAGTCCAATAACAGCGACTTACCCCCCACTTGGTGTCCTAAGTCCAGTTCTGGTCAGATTTCCGTGATGAAGAACGTAGTTCCACTTAGTTGCTGGGGACAATTAAGTAAAGAGTTTGGCTTCTCAAGACAATATGCGTTCAAAAGATTAATACATTTGCATCACAAAAATGCCTTCTCAAAAAAATCAGACCTCATAAAACGCTTGGCGTTATATCTGTCTTGTGCCGTATCCCTGCGCACTGTCACCTGTGTGTTCATGTGTATGTGACGAAGACGCTCTCACCTACTGGCGTGATGGAGCACCGCGGCCATCTTGTTTACGTATGTGTTCCACAGCGGCAGAAGATGCGAGTGTGTTTGTCACATTCACATGAACGCACAGGCGACAGTGCGCAGGGATACGGCGCAAGACAGATATAACGCCGAGCGTTTTGTGAGGTTTGTGTTTTTTGAGAAGGCATTTTTGTGACGCAAATGTTTTAATCATTTGAATGCATATTGTTTCGAGAAACCAAACTCTTTACTTAACTGTCCCCAGCAAATAAGTGGAACTCCATTCTTTATCACAGAAATCTGACCCAGAACTGGACTTAGGAGACCAAGTGGGGGGTAAGTCGCTGTTGGGACTACAATGCTGATGGGGATGTCATACAACTTCATGTCAAAAAATCTCAACTATCCCTTTAAATGGCTTATTTACTTTTTTAAAGTCTCCTACTGACGAAGTATGATTTCCAGAAAGAAACAAGGTACTGCTAATGATGTTAGTCTGTTTCTCTGATTGTACAGTACTGTATCGACTAAATTGGATAATTGGGTAACTGTATTTACAAGATTGTAAACCAGTTTTCTATGACATAACTACTAAAATATTGAATTTAGTGTTATTGAATCGTACTTTGCGGATATTCATTTATTACAGTTGGGTCTGGGACCACTTACCTGCGACAAACGAGCAATGACTGTACGTTTAAAGTGCAGAAGCAGACTGTGAGTGTGCACTTTTTTAGTAGATTGGAGCAGATGTTGTGCTTGTTGATATTTGAAAGATAAACTTGGCCACTGGGAAGCTGTCATATTTGAAACGTGACAGTCTGACAAACCTGCAGTAAGGTTAGGGTGCATGGGAGGGAAAAACAGGCCAGGCTAGCATGAATATGTTTATATGACACACTGTAATATGCATCTTTGGCTTGGCTAACCCCCTGACCACCCACCACCTGACCCACCCAACCCACACGCCCTCTCTGTCCTGTGGAGCAGGCTCTAGTTGTGTGCATTGATGTGAGCTGGATCCAGACTGATAGGTTGTCACTGGATCCCCTGACTAGCATTTGTTCTGGCCTAACCTGACCGACCAGTTTACAAAGTGGCTCTCGAGAGGATGGGATCATTCCTTCTCAAAGCTCTCGCATTGTTCCACTGCTCTGGCTTTGTTCCTTGCTACACCCACCCTGTTAAAACAAACTTCATCCCAGCTCTCCCACCACCCCCACAATAACAACTCCTACATATTTTGTCTTAGATGTATTTACACTGGCTGTAATACAATCACTTTTGTTTTTGCTCTCATTTTTCATGAGCTGAACGCAAAGATCTAAAACGTTGTCTATGTACACAAAAGGCCTAGCTGTCTCAAATATTGTTCACAAACTGTCTAAATCTGTGTTAGTGACAATTCATCATTGATAATCTATCTGCTTAACACGTGTGGCATATCAAGCATGATTGTTGCACAGGTGTGCCTTAGGTTGGCCACAATAAAAGGCCACTCCAAAATGTGCAGTTTTGCAAGGACTGGGATGTTTTCAGCTTCCAGGAATACAGATCCTTGCAACATTGGTCTGTGCATTATCATGCTGCAACATGAGGTGATGCTTGTGGATGAATGACACAACAATGGGCCCCAGGCTCTCGTACAGTATCTCTGTATTCAAAATGCAGCTGTGTTTTGGATGGTGTGGCCCATGGTGACAGTGGGTTTATGGTAAGGGCAGACACAGATGTTATGGACAACAAACATAGCTGCATTTTGTTGCTAGCATTTTGAAGATCGGGATGCTCTGGATTGGTATATATGGTATTTGAGGCAAATACTGACATGCCGGACCACCCAAATACAGTTAAACTGCCCATTTTGGAGTGGCCCTTTATTGTGGCCAACTTAAGGCACACCTGCACCTGCGCAATAATCATGTCGTCTCATCAGCATTTTGATATGCCACACCTGTGGTTATGGTTATGGTTTAATTTATTTTGAACATGCATACAGTTTACATCAACTTCCACATGTCCAAAAAGGATTAGGAAGAAGCAGAGTTTATTTAATCCTACCCCTCTCTGTATCACATCAACTGCTAATACAAATGTTCACTAATTCACTGTATTCACTGTAAACTAATTCACTGTTCACTTATTCTTCCATACAATCAAAACAGATGATATAATAATAATTATTAATACTATAATCACTATTGTCATTACTATTTTTTTTAAAACAAAAAACAAAACAAACAAAAAAAGTTCTTCCATTTTCCCCTGTTGATATCCGGATCCACTTCCTGCCGCCTTTCGTGTTGTACTGTGAGTGTCATTGACTGTACATCCATGGTTTCCTAATTCCAGTACACTAAGTCCCCAACCAATGAACACAATTGGTTCCAGACGACCGTCGAATTGTTTTTAAGTCGAAAAAAAATTAATATTACCAATGATATAGGTACTACATGTACGTGTATACATATACAGTATATGTGTATGTATGTAAATATGAGTTTGGATGCAGTAGTAATATTAAACGAGGATAATTAATGAAAAAAACAATAATAAAAATGATATAATAATACGTAATGATAAATGTTATTTACCTATGAAGAGGAGTGGTCGAGCATACGTCGTTGTGGTGGAGGAGGAGGAGATATTGAAAAAAAGGACAAATCGTCGTCGTTAGACTCTTCTAAAAGAGGTAGTGTTCTGTGGGTGGTGTAGAATTAAGCAGGCCTATTAACTCTTCATAAACTTTAATCACACGCTCTGTCCTGGTTGTATCATAAAACTCTTAGCCTTCCTCTCTCCTCTTCCTCGTTTTCCTGTATCTGTTGGTCCCATTAGCAGTGTCACAGTGCCCTCTGCTGGTCAAGCATGTAGCAGTATAAATATGAACTTACAAAGCAAGACACATGAAAAAATAGACCAGTCGGCTTGTGTTTGTATCTCCGAATGTTCGCACGTCGGATGTTCGTTATTAGGGGACTTAGACTTTGTTGAACAGGCCCTTGCAATGATGATCGCAAAAGTCGAATGCTATTGAATGTAAGCCTTCTAACTGCTTGGTTCTTTCTGTGTGGGTTGTATCCTCCATTTTCCTGGTTGTCATGGTAATATGATCTTTGATATGAATCCAGCTCATTGATATCTTTGACAACAAGCACTCTTGCTTCTCCTGATCCTCCTCCTGTAGATTTTGTCGTTGGTGCTCCGAAGGTGTTTTGTACAGTATCTTTCCCTTTTGCCTCAAGATAGATAGATAGATACTTTATTAACCTCAAAGACAAATAATAGATAACGATATAAAGTCTTGTGCTTTCTTGGCAATGTCAGTGTTGTCAGTTTTGTCAGATGCTCATTTACGTAGACGTTTGTGCCTCTCAGCTTCTTTCCCAGTTTCAGCATTGAAATTTTGAATTCCCTGTTGGTGGACTTAATAATGACATATAGTGGGATGCAAGCGTCGATGGTATTGATATCTACATCCCACTTCTTTCATTGTAGGAAGTTGACAACCTGTTGCTTTGTTGAAGGAACATCCATTCCATCTGCCCCCCCTCTGTTTTGGACTACCCCATCTTTTGACCTAGGTGTAATTCGGAGCTCTGTGAGGATCATCATTTGTGCATTCTGATCCATCTCATTAATTATATTTTTCATTTGCTCAGTTATATTTTCCTTTGCTTCTTTCCCTTCCTCAAGAGTTGTGCGCAAGGCAGCATTGTCTCCCAATAGTGCCTTGATATCATCCTTTAGAACGTTGATATCATTGCATAATGCTCTATTTTCTCCCAAGGGGTGCGCAAGGCAGCATTATCTTCCAATAGTGTCTTGATATCATCCTGTAAAAACCTGACATACTTAATGCTCTATTTTATTCCGATGAGACTATCACTCTGGGATTGTACATATTGAATCTGTAATTGTAGACACTTAAAATCTTTGTTTGTGATCGCAAACACCTGAATTGTCGCTTTGTTTGTGCTGCAGTACGCTCTTGTGTGTCATTTATTGCCTTCTTCAAGGCGTGTAATAATATGAAATTTTTGTTCTGGGGAGTATTTTCTGGGCCGAGAGGTGGGAGGAAAACTCATTAATGTTCTTCTCAAAGGCGTGTAAAAATATAAAACTTTGGCTCTCGACAATATTTTCAAATAGTTTTTTCATTCCAGGCGTCGTCCTCCCCCTCATCCGACAGACAGACTGGCCCTATTTCTAATTTTTTTTTTGTTTCCTTATTTCCAGGACCAGTATCACTTTGTTCTGTGTTTGGCATTGTTGCTAGGCAACCGCTTTGAACTTCAACAGTTAGCCAGTTAGCTTGACTTGCTAGCAGCTATCAGCACTTGCAACTACTTGATTTCAAGGACTCTGTACCTCTCGCCTATCCGAGTTAAAGTTGAGGGAGTCAGCAACCAGTTGTGATCTTGTGTTCATGAAGTGTAGCCAGGAAAGCGCCAAAACAGTTCAAATTTCTACTATCTTCAACAGAGCTCTCGCCATGCACGTCTTCTCCAGTCAACAACAAGGAAAAAACAAGTGAGGTGAGGCGGATAGATTATGAATCATGAATGACGACTGCTCACTAACAAAGATTTAGACACGTTTGTGAACAATATTTGAGAGAGATGGGCCTTTTGTGTACATAGAAAAAGTTTAAGATCTTTTGAGTTTGTCTTATGGAAAAATGGGAGCAAAAACAAGTGTTGCGTTTCTATTTTTGTTGAGTGTAAGTAGCTAGCTCTGCTCTTGTTTGCCAATGAGAAACTCCCTAAGGTGCATCATGCAATGACATCACAGTGAGTCTACACTGTCACATGAAAGCCAGTAATTACCTTACTTGTTTAAATATAAATCTCCTCTGAAACGGAAACAACTGCTTTTTATAAGATAGCTGAGTATCTGCCAAACTACAGCCTTCTGCTACTCCCTAATATTTGTGTTTTATTTTTACTTTATTTTATTTTGCATGATATGATTTGTTATTATGTTATTATTTTTACAATTCATTCCTTCATTCATTTTCAATGCTGCTTGTCCTCACTAGGGTGGCGGAGGTATGCTGGAGCATATCCCAGCTGACTTTGGGTGAGAGGCAGGGTAATGAATGAATGAATTTTTGCAATTAAAATATGTAATAAAGTAAGACTAGTTAAATATAGGGATGCTCCGATCAATCGGCCGCTGACCAATCTCTGACAATTTCCATAAAAACCGTGTGATCAGCATATGCTGATAAATGCCATTCAAAGCATTGGCGGCAAACACTACATGTGTGCTGTGTCATGTAGGTTTGTATTGAGCACACAACGGATGCACACTGTCCCGTATTGCCACAAGAATAAAAAGTAGTCTGTAAAACCTCATGGATTCAGTTTAACAGCTTGACACAGGCTGCGCCAACCATTATCAAACATAATGCCGTTGAATTTATCTTGCATCTTTGCCTAGCTGTCACTGGCAGCAGCTAGCTAGCTCTCCAGCTAGAGTTATCTGCCAAGCTTCTCTTCTTTGGACTCTAAATGTGACTTTTTACTACAGTGACATTTTGCTTTTAAAACAACCAAGCAATTGAAGAAGAACTGAAAAATTTACATTTAATCCATGTTATCGGGATCAGACAATCTCACTCATGGATGATGGGATTGGATTCGGCAGAATAAAACCATGATTGGAGCATCCCTAGTTCAATAATAATACACCTATCCATCCATACATTTTCTATGCCACTTATCCAGTTGAAAAATTGCAAGAATGTACATTTTGCACTTTGGATCTTAAGGAGGTTCTATGCAGAGCTTCAAAATGCAAAGGAAAAAAT
Organism: Dunckerocampus dactyliophorus; assembly: GCF_027744805.1. Lineage (NCBI taxonomy): Eukaryota > Metazoa > Chordata > Actinopteri > Syngnathiformes > Syngnathidae > Dunckerocampus > Dunckerocampus dactyliophorus. Next base: position 10,643,653 of record NC_072829.1, on the reverse strand, counting down.
GGAGTGAAAGAAAAAGTATTAAGCAATGTATTGGAAACAAGCATTAAAGTGAAGTAGGCTGTTCATCAGCTGATGAAAAGTTGAAGACCATAGCTAAACCCCCCCCCCCCCCCCCCCCCAAAAAAAAAAAAAAAACAAAAAACAGGAGCCCCTGTAAAAGAGAAATACAATTTGCAAAAAAGGAGTCACTGCCCCATTGCTGTTCAAGGGATAGTTCGGATTTTTTGACATGAAGTTGTAGGACAGCCCCATCAGCAGTGTAGTGCATCAACAGTGACTTTGGCCTCCGCTTCGTCCTGTGAGCCAAGTTCTGGTCGGTTTTCAGTGTTGAGGAAAGTAGATTCGGCTAGTTGGTGGGGTCACTTAAGTAAAGTGTAAAGTGTAAAGTGTGCTTCTCAAAATCATATGCATTCAAAAGACTAATACGTTTGCATCATGAAACCATTTTCCACAAAAAAGTCAGACCTCACAACCGCTCGGCGTTATTTTCCGTTGGCACCACCGTGAGCTGCTACTAGCTGTCAACTGTTGCGCACATTTCCATCACCTGCTTCACAGTGTTTACTGCTGGGATAGTGAAAGTAAACACATCTGACTATGAAACAAGTGATGGCAACATTCCTTGTAGCACAAAGCCAAAGAGTTAACTTTGTCAATAGGAATACACGGATGCCAAACTTTGTCAGAGTGGGCAAAGAGAGAGAGAGAGGAGGGACAGACAAGTGCTGAAGCTGGACCCACAGCTGTCGATGCGAGTAGACTATACATATTCATTTTTTGTTATTTTGACTGTTTAGCAAATGACACTGGACATCTCTTGTCAGTTTTTTTTAAACTCACACACAGCTAACATATATATTATGACAGGAAGCATAATCACAGAAACGTAGTGACGATCCACACTTCCACGTAGCTGACTATAATAACAATGTAGCAGCTTCACTGGTCATATGACATTTGGTGATTTGTTGCACAGAGCGTTGGTAGCTGATTCTTGATAGTCTGTTCCGAGTAGTTAGCTTGTAAACAAGGTGGTAGGCGGCATCTAATTAGCTAGTATAGCTTACCTGGGGTGCTGGAACAGCAGAACTCTTCAAAAGCTGTTTCTTCCTCTTGGGCGTTTAGGAACGTAATCCTTCTTGCTGCAGTGTGCACTACACACATGAAGCTGTTCCCACCTTTAGTCAAAGTTGTCTCATAGCAATGTCCGTGACAGGAAAATGATGGACTATATCGGGCGATTCAGACACATTCTGTCGTTACAGCCCTGGTAATTACTTGTCCGCATCGTTTTTGTAAATATTTTTTTGGGACAATAGCCTAGCTCCAAGTTTAACACTCTTGCGTCGCAGCGGTCGTCATCCGCGCATGTAAACACTGTGGAACACATCAGAGCGCAGTGATACGAACGGAGAGAAAATAACGCAGATTGATTGTGAGGGCTTCACTTTTTCGTGGAAAACTGTTTTGTGATGCAAATGTATTAGTCTTTTGAATGCATATTGTTTTGAGAAGCAAAACGCTTTACTAAAGTGACCCCACCAACTAGCTGGAACTACTTTCCTCAACACTGAAAACCGACCGGAACTTGGCTCATGGGACCAAGTGGGGGGAAATCACTGTTGATGCACTACACTGCTGATGGGGATGTCCTACAACTTCATGTCAAAAAATCCGAACTATCCCTTTAATCACCTCAAAAATTGGTTTGGGCATGCTTGACGCCAGTGTCTCCAGGAGGCTAGTGGAAGATGGCTTCATGGAGGGCATCCACTGTCTAGAACTAAGTAATTGAATAATATTACAACTAAATCAATTAAAAACAGTCAAAAAATTGCCATTTACAGTTTTAATTTACATTATGGTATTTGCGACTGTAAGTAGATTATGTACGTGCGTTTTCTTAAGTGTTTTTTTTACGTTTAATGCATTTGCAAACATTTCAGAAAAGCTTTTTTTCATGTTGTCATTGTGGAGTGTTGTGTGTAGACGTTTGAGGAAAAACATGAATTTATTTCATTTTGGAGTAAATTTGGAGTAAAATTTGGAAAAGGTGAAGTGCTGTGAATGCTTTCCGGATGGACTACATGTAAATGAAAAATAATGAAATCATCAGAAAATCAGTGTTATATTTATTATACTATTGTAACTCTATTAATGAATAAAAAATACGTTTCACATTTATATATATTTTTTAAACTTTTACTGTTTTCATTTTTAATTTGAAAATGATTATTTTAATGATTTTTTTTTGTGGTGCTATAAACTGTCCCCAGAGAGCTGTTTCTAATATGTTACCCTTACCATGTTGCCAAATAAGGGAACTAACATATTAGAAGCAGCTCTCATAATTACAAAACTGAACATTTTTCACTTTAAAAGGGCAGAATTGTGGACTGGGATATCACTACCGTAGAGTGCGCAGGTGTTTCTAACGTAAAATATAAAGCAGAAGGATTTTTTGACAGACAAAAATGGGGAAATGCAAACGAGGAAACATTAGAAACAACAAAGGAAATAGCCGTTAAAAGTCAAGTAGGAGTCGCTGCAACGCCCCTCTCTGTCTCTCATCAACACTTGACATGAGAATACAAGCTTGGAGGAAGACATCAACATCAAAACATCTGCAGAGACAACAAGCTGTGTCAGCATGCTGTGGGACATTTCACTGTTTGGGGAGTGGAGCCCACCAATAGTCAAAATGTCTCCACACACACACTTGACTCTCTCAAGGACGTCGAGCATCAGCGAGCTCAGACAGGCACGCTTGTCTTTCAATCTTGATAGTGTGTCTCGTCTTAATGGGAAACATTCCACTAATCTGTTCATATTGTTTGTAGCCAAAGCAAACATTGTCCGAGATGGCACGGTGTTGTTGTCCGTCCTCCTCAATGTAGGACTCCCTGTCTGTCAACAACCACCAATTAACAATGGCTCCAAATACCAAAGAGCTCTATTAGCTCTCTGGTTAAAATGTAGCCCAAATGTGCAGGGCTCCATTTTACCCCCCGCCCCCAAGCCTGAACACCTGGTATGCCCCAGAGGTCCACGCCAAGAATGGACACTTGTCCAAAGACACAGATAAGCCTTTATTCTGCTCCTCCTGCTGCACCCCCGCCATCCTTTTATCACTTTTAATCAACTGTGGCTGGAGCGTACACGCACACACAAACACAGATGCAACACTGTATTTGTTGTTTTTGGCCCTTTGTGTGACTTCACGATTGTGCAACACTCTTTCCTTTTAAGATGACGCTTTTTTGGGGTATGTTGTAAAGAGAAAAAAAAGAAAAAAGAGTCAAGAAACACCCAGCATTGTTTCATTTAACTGCTTAATAATCATGACTCCCTGAGGCAACTTTTTGTTTTTCCAAACTGAGGAACAACCTGGTTGATTTTTAGTGTGTTCTGCTGCTATCTAGTGGTAACAAGGTGGCACTGCAGCTAAAACTGCCATATAAATGACTAAAAACACGCAAACACTGCAGGGAAAATTATCTACGCAATAAAATGAGGTCCAATGCAAGTTAACGTTTTATTAATTAATATTTATGTTTTATTATTGTTACAGTTGTATACATTAATGATAAGTTCCTTTTGTGGTGCCCCCTAGGGGTTGCTTTGCCAGAAATGGTAGCGTACATAAAAAACCATATCCTCAAAGTTGTACAATCATTCAACAACCAGCCATCGACTTATGGGCAGTTTGTTGCTAAGTCCCTGTGCCCCTGCAGAGACGTTGTGTTTGATCGCATACATGTCCATGGATTTTTCAAATTTTATACACACATTCTTGTCAGCTCGGCGTGTACCAAATGTTGTGGGGCAAAACACCCTAAAGTTACAGTGGGTGATACGTAAAGCTGTGCGAGAAATTTCACGTCAATAATAACGGAGCCACCATGTGTTGTTTTTGTCTGAGAAGTAATAGCACAGACAACACAGTAGGGGTGCATGTTAGGAAATTTCCACCCGTTTCTGTGCGGCGGTTCAGGAGTAGAAGAGTTAATTTACATGAATGCACACCCCTCTCGATCATCTAAGGAAATTAGGTCACCGCAATATTAGAAACACCTTTGGGTATGGTGCAGTGCAATCTACAATCTACAAGCACACTAACAATAAACATATTGTTATATAAATACCAACAAATATCATCGTTATCTCAGTCAAAGTGGAATTTATGATTAATTTGATGCTGTGTGCAGTACTGCATGTATGAAAGTTGTGCATCTGCGAGTATGTATTTAGTGCCATGCATTGATATAACCAGCATCAGTAAGAAAAGAGGTTTAAATAAAGTGAAAGACTCCCTACAGAATTCCCAGAGCACATTTTGTGTGAAATTGACAATAACTGCATCCACGTTGGCTGGTTTTATTAACACTTCTGAGCCAAGTAGGCCGCCTCCTTCCTATCTTTTTTTGGGAAGGGGGGGCTCCCTGCAGACTACTCCAACGCCTGCAGAAATGAGCTTCTGTCCTCCATGCTACGTGTCTTCACTTAGCTCAAATTGCACATGGAGCCCGCTAGGTTTTATAAGGCTGTAAAAATAAGTCAGGTTGTGTTATTCATCTGCAGGACTTTTTTTCCTAATATTTTACAACTATTGAGCCAATCCGCTGCCTCCCACTCATGGTGTGTGCGTGTGTGCGTGTGCTCAGCTGGATGACCCATCAGTGTTCCCCGCTGTCATCGTGGAGCCGGTGCCCACCACCGATCTGCTGCAGGTGTACTCGGGCCTGGAGTCGGATGAGGTGACCAACGGCATCATGATGGACAACACGCTCCAAGTGGTGGAGACGCCCTCCATCTTGGTGGGAGGGGTGCACCTCTCAGGTTGGAATTTTATCGCTCTTTTGCCTAAACTTTGGACTGTTTCATCATCATGTGTACTCCAATTAGCAATTGACGGTCACCGGACACTTAATTATGTACACCTGCACAATCTACAACATGGTTTTCCAAACTGTTTTTACTCCCAAGGACAAAAACGTACCAAGATACATCATATACTGCCATAATTTATACACGTATGTGTTCACCCGTAGCCTTTTTGTTATATATCTGAGAAGACAACCGACATGCATTTATAACAACAAACATGGGTTATAAAAATCCATTATAAAACGATCAAATAGCTTACCTAGCCAGCATTTTCACACCTCAGTGATATTTTGCAACGTTTTTGCAACCTCCGCTTACCATCACGGTTTTGTCTTGGAATATGTGGCTTGGACTCACAGTGAATTAGCTTGTGGCGTATGAAGTAAGTTAAACATTAATATTTCAGCCAAGGAAATTTGAAATTGAATTGAATTCCAGTAACTCTTTGGGTGATACATTTACATTTGTAAAATTGTTTCATATGTATATATCTCTAATTCGATTAATTTAAAAAATTTAAACTCTCTGGTGTTCCTGAGTACCAGAGGTACTTGTACCACAGTTTGGGTACAACCAGCCAGGGGTTCGCCAATTGTCATGGGGGTACGTGAATAAAAATGAAAAACAATTAGCGCCTAACACTCACAATTACGAGTACGCCTGAGCGCCTGAGGATTATGTTGTGTATTGAGAGTGTTTAATCTTGAAGATTTCATTTATTTTGGTGTTCCAATGCGCACACTGTAGAAACCTGTCAATGTATGTGGGTGTCAGGATGAGAGAGTGGGGATTCCCCCGAAAATCAGACTTTTTCGCTGGTTGTATGTATTTTTGTTTGTTAACTCATTCGATCCCAGCCATTTTTCAAAAGACAACCCCTTCAGCACCGACCGTTTTAGACGATTTTGACTAATCTTTCAAGGCACACAGAATATTGTGTTCTGTGGCTATATAAACATGGAACCTACCAAAAGAAAGATTAGACTCCCGTCTATCATCAGAAAAAAAAGTTTGTTTCTACCTTTTTCCGTTCCTTCGTAGTCAGCATTACAACATAGGTAAGTTTCAGGAAAATATCAGTTCCCGACTAGAAAAGGGAGAACATCAGCTTTTTGTGTAAAGATACATTTCAAGCATAACTTTTACTCACAAATATTTTTTGCTTTTGTGACAGCTCGAATAGCTAAACAACTATACCAACATAAACAACACGAAAAGGGGTTGTTTTAAATCAAATAACATTAATTAATTTATGTAACAATAATCATTTATTTACAAATATAATTAATTTATGTAACAATAATCATTTATTTACAAATATAACACCATGAACTATTTATAATTTTCACATTTGCAAATGAACTATGTCTGTTTCCCTACAGTGCGTAACCTTCTGCACGCTACATTCCTCCGTGCTCTCACTTCCTCCTTCCTGCCATGTGTGATTTTTCCATCTACTGTACATGATCTCTGCCGATCTCTTATCAAATGCACTTCTGCCCCCTTGTGGCCGTTGTTATGGCTTAAAATTACTCTGAAGTGAATTGCATTAGTGAAGAGTTGCGTCATCACCTGTTTTTGCCTCATTGTTGCGATCGATTGTTCGGGTTTATAAAAACGTGTAACTGCATTTTTGGTATTGAATGAGTTAAATTTTCCCTTTCATTTCGGTATTATATTAATATGAAGACTTAAATTATAGCGATTGCATGTGGACAAAAGTGAAGCTCAAGTTCAACCCATTCAAACGGAAAGACCGCAACATTTGGCTGAATGATGCATACTTATCTATTTATCAGTGCTCATGTAAAACTTTTATCAAAATTTGACAGTGAAAAATACAGATTTTTGAACCAGACTTAATTACTTACAATGAAATTAACTAACCAATTAATCATGTTCAGTATTTCAACTTAATTGTGCGGGAGGAGGCGGTAAATGGCTTCAAGTCAAATGGCTGAAGGGGTATGGAACTGTGAAAAGTTTGGGAACCACTGGCTTACAGCATCTATGACAATCGGAGCACCAAAAAAAATTGACCGGGCACGCAATTGGAGTCCGAACCTAATGTTGTCTGTCAAAAAATGTGCTTTTACAAAGGTAATAAATCTCATTTTTATAATTGACACAATGTTATTGTACTGCTCCATACAATACAATGTCAGTCAGAAGCATAATTATCTCTACAAAGGCTCAGATTTTGATGCTGTTCTTGAATTGACATTACAAAATAGAAATCATATGACATTGTGCGGGTGTACCTAATGTGGTGACCCTGTGAGTGTATGTGATATCATCCATGCAGCGACACCACATGAAGCATGGGCATGTAATAGAGTAATGTGTTGTGTCGTCTTGTGTTTAGAGACCGTTTCAGGCGCAGAAGACAGCATGGAGACAAACGAGGCTGCGGCAGCTCTCCTCAACATGGAGTCACCAAACAACATACTGGATGAGAAGCGCATGCGTAAGACGACTTTTTATCGACCTATACTGTATACACTAGGTCCCGCTTTTTGTGGGTTACGTTCTGGGATTGCTAGTGAATGCAGAAAAAAACAAACAAAGAATAAAAAACATTAGTCATTGATTCGTTCCCCGCCTTCCTCCAAACCTTCCTGCTAGCGTCACATTGACATTCTCCTCAACTCCAGAACCCTTCCCTTCTTTCTTCAATATGCCTCACACAGTTAAATACACTTAAATACATTTTAAATTACAAAATGTACGGTACTCACCATTAATCAATGATCATTTACGATGGTCGATGAACAGATGGAATTGGAGTCAATGTGTAGAAGTTATACACTAGGTACAGTATATAAGTTTTATATAGTTTTATAAGTTATTTCACTTTTGGGTCTCACAGTAACTATGGTGCGTTCAAGGACCGCCTAACAAAGTGTGAAATCTAAGCGCTTAACAAAAAAACATTAGCAACGAAGCATAAAGACATAAACATGTAAAAATTTTGACTTTTTTTGACAGTGGTACATGTATGCCGTACATTTTAGCTACTATACCTTTACTATGACATAATTATAAATGAACTCATTCAATCCCAGCCATTTTTCAAAAGACAACCCCTTTAGTACCGGCCATTTTAGACGATTTTGACTGATTTTTCGAGGTACACAGAATATTGTGTTCTATAAACATGGAACCTACCAAAAGAAAGATTAGACTCCCATCTTTCCTCAGCAAAAAAAGCTTGTTTCTACCTTTTTCCGTTCTTTAGTAATCAGCAGTACAACATAGATAGATACGTTTCGGGAAAATATCAGTTCCCGACTAGAAAAGGGAGAAAAACAGCTTTTTGTGGAAAGATACATTTCAAGCATAACTTTTTAACACAAACTTTTTGCTTTTGTGACAGCACAAATATCGAAACAACTATACCACAACATACACAACACAAAAAAAGGGTTGTTTACATCAAAATAACAATTAATTTACAAATATAACACCATGAACTATTTACAATTTTCACATTTGCGTTCAAATTTCCCTACAGTGTGTAACCTTCTGCGCGCTATACTCCTTGCTCTTCCACTTCCTCCTTGCTGTCGAGTGTGTTTTTACATGCAAAAGACCTATGCCGAGCTCTTATGAAATGCACTTCTGCCACCTTGTCGCCGTTTTTATGACTTAAAGCTGCCGTAAAAGTGACATCCATTATTAGTCTGCAGTTGGGTCATCACCTCTTTTTGCCTCTTGCGCAAAAAAACCCATAAAAGACTTATGATGACATCTTTGGTGATCGGGCATTCGGGTTTATAAAAACGTATAATGTCTTTGGTATTAAATGAGTTAATACAGACTCCTGGTGAGTGAGTTACTCAAATAGGAATTGATCGGGGTCTTAACCTTTAACATGTAATTAACTGCACAGGCAATGTTTTTAGTAACATTTTGACATTCTTAACTGTCGTGCAAGTGTTTTGCAGTGAACATTGACTTTTAATTATTATTACTGATTTATTGTTGCATTAGCCTTATTGTACTGAGCAGCAAGGACAGGGACACATGGAGCTTATGTGGGATGTCCTGTTGGTCATCACCATCAGTTTTCCTGCCATCACTGGTATTAAAAAAAAGTCAAAGTAAAAGCAAAAAGTGCCTTCCTCTTCTAATGCTGTCTAAGATGAAATCTTGTAAGATTAGCAGAGGTCTCACGTGATGATGGCGGTATGAATTCTGATTTTAGTGATATGTTTTACTTTATAGGTTTCACTGTGTTTGAAAATGTAATAAAAATCCTACTTTGAGACAAACTATTTTCTTGGGTTATGTCTCGGATGCCTCAATGGCACATTCTGTAATTTTCTTTAGTGTGCTGGAGTCACACATAAAGACAGCTTATTTTTGCAGTAAACATTCCATTTTGCCACTGGGTGGCAGTGGCTCAGGAGGTAGAGCACGTTGGCGGTTCGATCCTCGCTCCCTCCACCCAGTCACTGTCGCTGAGTCCCTGGGCAAGACACTTCACCCACCTTGCCTCCAATGCTGCCCACACTAGTTTATGAATGTGAATTAATGTGTGGTTTTGGTCTGAGAGGACGTAGGCGCGAATTGGCAGCCACATTTCAGAGTCAGAGAGAGTCAGACTACCCCAAGGCAGCTGTTGATACAGATGTAGTTTACCACCACCACTGTGACTGAGAAGAGAATGAATAATGGGTTCACTGCATTGTGAAGCGGTTTGGGTGCCTTGAAAATCAAAACCATTGTTTTTTTTTTTATTACGGTCTGCTTAATGTTGCCACCATTGTCACAATAAGTTCCATTTCCTATTCTCTGGTTATCATTACACTTCGCCTTTTTTTCCTTGTCCTGGCATCACAAAAAAGTCTAAGAAAAAACAAAACATGGCTTTTTCTTTAGATGCTTGCTCAGATCAAATTTGCAAGATTGGCAGAGGTCGAACATGATGACGGCGATATGAATTATGGGTTTTGTTCAACTTCAGTGGCATATTTTGCTTTGATTCCACTCTGTAGGAAAATGTAAAAAAAAGTTACCAAATTCTGAAATGTGTCCACATAAATTATTTTAATTTTATGGCGCTTTTCGACACTGCTTTAGTTCACACCTACGGCGCTCTGTTGGAGTCGGACCTGAACTACCCCCCGCTGAGGCCCGACCACATGGAGAACAGCGCCCTTGACATGTCGCTGGACGAGGACACCTCATCCATGGACGACATTCCACAAAAATGTGCCTTGAAGCCACAGAAGAAAACCAAAGGTGAGCATGCTGTAGAATACGTGTGTATGTGTGTGTTTGTGTGGTGATCTTCTAACGCATGACCTCCCCTCAGTGCGGAAGCCCCGGGTGGTGCGCTCATGCTCCCCCATCTCCACCCCTAACCTGCCACTCAGGAAGAAGAGCAAAGAGGGCAAAGGTAAGCCTCCATAACAAGTTACTCGCCAGTCAAAATCAAGGTCTCTCCTGCTCTTGTGTGATGTTCTGTGTCACCATGTGAAGGTGGGTGGGGGGGTGAGGGGTATTCTGAATTATGGTCTTCTCAGGGCCTGCAGGGACAAGATTGTACGCTTACGGGCACATTGATGCTCCACTGACACAGGGTGACACTGCCAGTGCTGGCGGGGTGGTTTTAGTCTCACACACATACATCAGCCTGTCATGGTGACTGGGATTTAAGACACTACTGGGGAGAACTTTGCTGTTTTTAACCACCTCTGGTTAAAACCTGCCACAAATGGTCACACAATGCAAGGTCGAACACAGCCATTCCAGGATGCTACTGGTTTGTTGAGATTCACATAGAAAATGATAGAAATAGTCAATAGTCATCTCCCCGTGCATGCGTGGGTTTTCTCCGGGTACTCCGGTTTCCTCCCACATTCCAAAAACATGCATGTTAGGTTAATTGGAGACTCTAAATTGTCCATAGGTATGAATGTGAGTGTGAATGGTTGTTTGTCTATATGTGCCCTGCGATTGGCTGGCGACCAGTCCAGGGTGTACCCCCCCTGTCGCCCAAAGTCAGCTGGGATTGGCCCCAGCATGCCCCTGCGACACCTAATGAGGAGAAGCTGCATAGAAAATAGATGGATGGATAGTCAAAAGTCAATAGAATAGTCAATAGTCAAACTGTCTCCTTTATTAAATGTACATGCTATGCAGAAGAGCTGAAGCAAAACTGAAATGCGTTGAAAAAGTGTGATCGTTGAAATGTAGAATGAATGTAGGAGTAGTTTGGAAGCTGAAGAGCTGAAGCTGGACTGAAATGCTGTGGAAATATGCTGAAATGTAGAGTGAATGTAAGAATAGTTTGGAAGCTGAGCTGAAGTTCTACTGAAATACTGTTAATATATCTAAATGTTGAAATGCAGAATGTATATGAGGTCTTTATAAGAAAAAAAAGCTGAATGTTAAATGTAGTATAATTTTATTGAAAATGAAGACAGAGTTTGAATTCACAACATTCACGGTTGTGAGACGACTACTCTACCAATTGAGCTACTGTACAGTATGTTAACCTGTAGAGCCTAGGTTCCCAAAGTGGGGGTATGTGAATAAAAATGAAAAAAAAACACGCCTCACCCTCACAATTACGAGCGCACCTGAACTCCTCATAGCACAGAGCGTGCAGTCGTAGCAGAAAGCAGGAAGGAGACAACCGCATTCATTGCAGTAGGTCTTCATTGCTCTGTGTGACTTACTGTATATAAATACTGTAAGTAAGCCAGTTTGATGATTATGTTGTGTATTAAGAGGGTTTAATCTTGAAGGTTTAATGTATATTGGTGTTCCAATCTCTGCACTGTGAAAACCTGTCAATGTACTGTATGTGCGTGTTAGCATGAGAGAGTGGGGATTTAGAGTGGGAGCTTTATCGCTGCTTGTATGTATTTTTGTACTTCAGATACTGCTTTATCAGGTTTGTTCAACTTTCCATTTCAATTTGGTATCAAATTAATATGCAGACTTAAATCATAGCGATTGCAAGAGGACAAAAGTGAAGCTCAGGTTCAACCCATTCAAACGGAAGGATCCCAACATCCGGCTGAAAATAAAATATATTTAGGATACTTAGATACTTTATTCATCGCCAAGAGAAATACACATCTTATCTATTTATCAGTGCTCATGTAAAACTTGTATCAAAATTTGACCATGCAAAATACAAATTTTCCAACCAGAATTACTTACTATAAAATTAACCAATTAATCATGCTTAACATTTCAATTGAATGGCAATTTAAAATGGTTTATGCTTTTTTAAGTGTGCAGGTAGGGGGTACTTGGCTTCAAGTCATATGTCTGAAGGGGTACGCGACTGTGAAAAGTTTGTGGAACGATTATAGCGCTATAAACCAAGGGGGTGTGACCCCCGGCTCAATCAATCAGAATTTACTCTTAACATCAGTTCGACCGTCGTCTAGTTAGTCTACAGGTGGTGGTGATTAGAGGACAGTGACTTCTGTCTGACGTAATAGCATTTTATAAAACAAGATGGATGACTACACAGGAATTGAACCAGCAACTTCTAGGTTGGGAATCAAGCACTCTCACGTGATTTATGTCACGTCTGTAGAACCAGCAGAATGATTCATTCATTTTCAGTGAGAACATTTTCACAGAAACTAGGAAATTACACTAAATATTGGAATATTTTGACTGTGCAGATAGCTACCTTGTCCTGAATGAGCTGAACATTTGGACATTGGATTGGTTTGAGTTGGTTGAAAGATGAAGGAGGAGTTAGCAGACAAAAAAATGAGGCGGAATAAAAAAAAAAAACTGTTCATTTTGACTTTGCCGAACACTTAACCACCAAATGGTGGAGGTTTCACCTTAAGCAGTAAAAAAGAAGAGGAAAAACTAGTCGGCTCGCCGTTGGCTCCCAACGACACAAGCTGGCTCTTGTCATTCATTTCAAAGAGCCGGCTCTGAGAGCTGATTCGTTGGCGATTGCCACATCATTACATACATATAAAGGGTGACAGACAGCTTCGGACAGAGGTGTCAAACTCGTGCCATAGAGGGCCGAGACACTGCAGGTTTTCTTTCCAGTCGGCCGCTAAAACAGGTGATTTTAATGATCAACACCTCCTTCAATGTGAGGGAAGGAGCTCATCAATTAAATCACCTGCTGGAGAAACTGGTTGAAGAGAAAACCTGCAGTGTCTCGGCCCTCCAGGGCACGAGTCTGACACCCCTGTCTTAGGAGGTGCACCTGAGGGAATCTTGAAAGAAAATGCCCACACTGTATGGCGCAGACCAAAACTGTTGGCAAAAAAAAAAAAAAATCCCCAATAATTTGAGCATTCTGTCTTGGCCGTGGTCCGAATCGGTTGAGAAATGTGAGAAATATTGGACTTTGAAAAATTTCCCATTCATTTTCAATTGGAAAAAAATCATGTGCAATTGTGGAAAATCTGGGATGTTTTTGAACATCTGAATAGATAGCTAACTATTCCCAAATGAACGAAACAATTTGTGAATGGTTTGAATCGGTTGAAAAATGAAGGAGTAGTTGGAGGACAAAAAAACGGCAGAATAAGAATATTAAATGGAAAAAAATGACAATTTTATTCACCCAATAAAAAGAAGAGGATGAAGGAGAAGAAAGAAATAGATGAAAAATGGTGCTCAATTTTATTACCACCGCCAAGCACAGTGCAAGCTCAGCGTGCAGGTTGCTTTTGCCGGTGTTTTTAACTGTTCGTCTCTTTGTTTGTGTTCAAAATAACTTGAAAAGTTCTGAATGGATTTGGATGAAATTTTCAGGAATTGTTGAAAAGGTGATATGGACGAACTGATTCAATTTTGGGGGTGATCCGGATCACCGTCGGGATCCAGGAATTAAATAAAGGATTCTTTAACATTGCGAGATAAGGACTTTTTTCGGGATTTGTGCATATACAGTAACTCCACAAAAAATGGTCAGAGGACTTGGAAAAACAATACAGGACGAGTTTCCAATGGATTCTACAAAATATCTGATCCAAAAAATGTAGGATTATTATTTTGGTGTGAATCACAATATGGGGGGAACGATGGCGCTTGCCGGAGGTCCGTGCTCTCCGAGCGCTTCTGTAGTATTAATGATGAACGATGAAGGTGTGATGCAAATAACTAATGATCACTCATGTTGCACATATCATTTTTTAACTCCTGACTGTCAAACGAGTGTAAAAAGTTCATCACAAAAAACCCTCCTTCATAACAAATTGTGACATTCAGTGCAAGTCCACTTACTTCACATAAGTTATCTTTTCGCTTGTTGTTGTTCTTAACACCTCTTGTTGAGGCTGCGCCTTCTTTTGCTGTCTTTTAAAAAAGCCAAAGAAAAGGCAAATTATGTGCAGAGTTAATCCTGAGATGTTTGCGTCATATGCTGACATCCTGCAACACAGAGTTTTAAACTGGGCAACTTATATTTTAGTTTAATTCTGAACTGTACAACCTCAAGAGCGTTAAACTGTAATACCAAAAGTGTTGTAATCCATCGAAACCAGTGAACCACTACAATATTGGCTGAATAATACTGTACATATCTGTAAGGTGTGCTTCAGTATAAAAGAAAGAAGCCCAATGTCATTTTCATCCTCATTTGCAGGCAACACCATATACCTGTGGGAATTCCTCCTGGCTTTACTGCAGGACAAGAACACCTGTCCTAAATACATCAAGTGGACACAGCGGGAGAAAGGCATCTTCAAGCTGGTCGACTCCAAAGCCGTCTCCAAGCTTTGGGGAAAACATAAGAACAAGCCTGATATGAACTACGAGACCATGGGAAGAGCGCTCAGGTAAGACACATTTTTTTGCCAGTTAAAGATCCTGTAACTGAAAAAAATCGCTGGTATGACACCTGCTGTTTTTAAGCACCTACTGCAAAAAACAAACGCTAGTTAAAGATCCTTTAAACCAGTGGCCCCCAACCTTTTTTGATCCACGGACCGGCTTGTGTTCCCATAAATCTACCGCGGACCGTGCAGGGAGGGGGGGTTTCTTACATTATAGCTATCTAATTTATCTTATTTATTATGTATTGTGTAAAAACTAAGACATGAATAACATCAAATTAAAAGCACAAAATGAACGCCGACCCACCATCCACCAGTTCAAGTTCCAGCCAAGTTTTTCCAGAGAGATTATTACATCGCTGTTTGACGTGTGTGGTAAAAGGCAGTGTGCTAGCATGAATTAACTTGAGACAAATGTGCACATTAGCACTCAATAAGTCATCAAAACGTACCTTTATGCATTCCCACATAGTATCAGCATTTGACACCAAATATGAGGTGAAAGAAAAATGGTAAAAATACAGTAGTAGTCTATCTGTGCAGCATGAGAGAAAGTTAGCACACGCACAATGGACATGCGTCAAGTGAGACGGATGTAACAGAGAGAATCCGGCCACTTTTCAAAATAAAACATTAAAAAAATGAAATAATGGAAATTATTTTTTCTTTCTGTGCGACACACGGCCCGGTACCCGGGGTTGGGGACCACTGCTTTATATGGCAGGAAAGCTGTGCTGTTTTGAGGACCTATTGCAAAAAAAAATGCGAGTCAAAGATCATCTATATGACAGGCGCACTCTGTTTTTTTTAGGAATCACCAGTAGTTGCAGAAACGTTAGTCGCTCCTACGTTTTGAACTGAACTTGGTCTGAGTTGCATTTTGGCTCGCAGGCCACCACTTGCAGATGTGTGAACCACACTGTCTACTATGTACTGTAGGTACTACTACCAGAGAGGCATCCTGGCTAAAGTGGAGGGTCAGCGTCTGGTCTACCAGTTCAAGGAGATGCCGGCTGACCTGGTGGTGATCGAGGACGACGACACCGATGGTCACGAGTACGGTAATCAAAGGTCCACCAGCGGGAGGGCTGTCTCTCGCGGGGGCTCCAAAGGGCATGGAAGAGCCCACGGTCACCACCAGGTGTCAGTGAAGCAGATGAAGAAGGAGACCAGTGATGACCAGGATGTGGAGGCTGGACAGACGGCTGAGCAGCTCCTTCAGATCCTCCAGGCCAACCAGGGGGCGGACGTGGCTCAGTCTATGAGGTAAATGTCTTACTGTCTTCATGGGAGTCCAGACTCTCAAACCCTGATTAGAGGTTACAGTATTTATTTTAAAATGATCCACCATTTTTGCTGTTCTCCAATTAACAATTCACATTTGTCTTTCTAGGGCCATCAGTGCTTCTGCTTCACTTCCGGTGGTTTTGACTTCCCCCACATCCCTTCAAACCATGCCCCTCACCACCGTCCTCCCCAACGGCGACTCCACCCATTCCTCCCCACCTCGAGTCCTCCTCCACTCCATGCCCCCCAACGACGTTCTGACTCTGCAGGCGGCCAACACCCTTCAGGAGGGCCTTCCCCATCAGCTGCTGGTTGCCAGCCTCGGCCCGTCCACCGTCTCCTCATCTGCCGCCACTTGCACGTCCACCGCGTCGGGCCTGCCCCGCCTGGTCACCATCAACACCACCTGTGGGCAGACCATGGTGGCGCAGCAGCCCGGCACCGTCATCGCCACCGTGCTTAAATCTGGCGACTTTTGCGGGCTGCAGGTAAAGGAGGAGCTGCTGGACTCCAGCTACTTCCAGTCCATGGTGAACGGCGATCTGTGCCTGGCTAACACTTTGGCAAAGGAGGAGATGGATGAAGCGGAGCTGCAGTACCGGACTGTCATCATCGATAGCAGCCACAATCAAGAGGGCCAGGAGGCTGGGAGTGAAGCTACATTCAATGGACACTCTTCCCAGAGCAGCAGCCCTTGTGAGGGCCTCACCCCGGTGGAGGAGCTGGAGGTACGCGGGGAGATGTCCCTGCAAGCCCTGAAAGGCCTGCAGGAGCTGCCTGCAAACTTTATCCAGATAAAGACAGAGCCTGCTGAGGTCTGACACACTTTTTCTTCACAAGCTGAACCAAAAAAACATGTGGACCACCTTTGGACTTGATGGTGGCCGTTTTTGTTTTTGATCCAAGATCAGTTGTCACGTTGCTCCTCAAGGTTGCACCGGTCAGCCTCGGGATTGAATCGTTTACTCGCATATTTTTATGATCATGTGCCTAAAGAAATATATCAAGGGAGTGTTGAAATTTTTTTTTTTTTTTTTTTTTTTTACAATGTTGCATTTCAGATAAAGACAAAAAAATGGCTCCCTTAAGGAGAACAGCCATGGATGAAGCAGGGATGCCTATCTACCAAATGTGCCAGTTAGTCTTTTTTTTTTTTTAATGAAAATCTCAGAGGACTTAAACGGTGAATGGTAAAAAAAAAAAAAAAAAAAAATCACCACAAACCAAAAAAGAGGGGACTGAAATGGTGCAAGGAAATGTGACTTGTGTGTGAGTGAATGCTGCATCATCACGTGGACCACAACAGAACCGAGAGCACCCTGACGAATGGCTTTTTTGGCTTTATTTTCTAATACGCAAATGAGAAGCTATGCATGTCCTCTCTAGCATAGGGCATTGTCTCTAGTTGACCCAGGACAGTCCAATATCCAAAACTCTTCGAGTGGAAGTGCAGGCTGCACAAATAGAAAGAATTATAGATATAAAAAATATATCTCCTCTGCTGCAAAACGCTGTTTATATGAAACAGAATATGCACAGATCTCTCTGTACATACAAATGATATAGCATTGAGATTCAATTTTAAGGTCAAGGCAAATTTATTTATTTTGTGAATTTCTAAATTCTGTATAAAAAGGCACATTTGTACTATTTACATGAGGGAAAATACAAAGCATAAAGTGTCTATTATGACCAGAAACTTTCTTTTTTCTGTAAGCCTTCCATACATACAAATGCGGCTTTTCTTCCATTTTTATTTGCAAAAGTGCTCGTTGCATAATTTTCTCGTTGACATGTAATTGTCCTGCTGAGTTTATTTCTTTTCAGGAAGCGTTCTGTTGCTTTTTTTTCAAACACAGCAAAGTCAAATGACATTGAATTGGTTCACTGACTCGAGCCAGCGGACTCAGATGAATTGTTCAATGACTTGAGTTTGCCGATTCACTGCAAAAACACCACTGACTCAGACGAATCTGCTAAATGGAATCACTGACTCAAGTTAGCGGACTCACTTAAAACACCGCAGACTCATATGATTCTGCTAAATTGATTCACTGACTAGCGACTCAGACAATTCTGCTAGATTGAATGACTGACTCAAGTTAGTGGACTCACTGAAAACACCGCAAACTCGGATAACTCATTCGAATTGTTTACTGACTCGAACAAAGTGCAGGCGATTCACTGGAAACACCACTGACTCAGATAAATCTGCTGAAGGAAATCACTGACTCGAGTCAGCAGACTCACTGGAAACATCGTGGACTCAGATGAGCCATTTGAATTGGTTCACTTATTTGATTCAGCAGACGTGCCTTAAACACTGCAAACTGAGATGATTCAACTGAGTTGGTTCACTTGCTCGAGTTAGCGGACTCAAATGACTCATTTGAATTGTTCACTGTCCAGAAAAAGCTGATTCCCTGGCAACACCATTCACTTGGGTGATAACCGCTAAATTGAATCACTGACTCGAGTCATTGGACTAACTGGAAACACCGCAGGCTGACATTTGAACTGTTTGCTGATTTGAGTTAACGGACTCACCAAAAAGACTGCAGACTCACATGATTTGGCTGAATTGATTTGCTGACTCGAGTTGGCGGACTCAGATGACTCATTTGACTTTGTTTCTCCACATGTAGCCTTACATACACACACATTTATATAAAAATGCAGATTTTTTTAATGTTTAGGTGCAACGTGCTCGTTTCATTATTTTCTCCTGTTTTCTTTCTTTCCGGCAAGCATACTGTTGCTTTGTAGCTTCACCATCAAGCAGTCCTTCAACAATCAGCATCAGAAGCATCAGTATGGGTGTCAAATCGTGTTGTTTTTGGAACAAAAATGCTGTTATATTCAATGTAAAGTGCCCTCTTCGCTCCTGCTCTTGGGTCAGCCGTGTAGGAGTCTGTGTCTTGTTTATCTGCTGAGGTCAAACAGTTGATTGGAACCCCTTGGCAGCCACATCGATCCATTGTGGTTCTAGTGTGGCTAAAGTGACCGAATTTGCCCCTCAGGTGGATGCTGTGAGGACATGCAGACACGCTGATCCGCAGAGCAGGAGTTCCAAGACAACTTGACAAGTCTTGAATGTACACTTCATGCTCATATACAAGCTTATGCAAAGACTACGACAATCAATAATAATTACACTGGAGACTTTTTCTTACCTGTTTGTCTTTGCTGCTTTTTTTTTATTATTTTTTTGCTCTGTATATATGTACATCCCTGTGTGTAGACCGCCCTCGCCTTAAAGCACTGCCGTTTGTCACTGGTGATTGTCACTGGCCTCCTTCATGCTGAAAATATATATAGAATAGATTTGGAACGCTTCCTGGGCATCTTTTCGTGCGTCGCGGTGCAAAGTGGTTACGGTGAGAACATGTGGCAATAGCATCACGCACACACCAAAAACACGCTAAAATACGAGATGTGGAAATGTGGAATTCCGTGAAAACGTGGTCAAAATCCCAGGAAACTGCAAAAAACAAGGCGGATTGAATGCACCGGGTCAGCATGACACACGCTAACAAACAATGGAGGACAACAAGACAAGTTATCCAAGAGGAGACTGAGGGCGGCAAGAAAATGGAGCGCTGCAGCAAAACAGACACTGCGGAGTATTATACTACGGGGTCTACATGCACCCGCAAACCATGTGACATCACTCTCCTCCTTTTGGTTGGACAGGAAGTGAGGACAACTGGAACGGTGATAGTGAACACGATATTGGCTAACCAGAGCGGGGACCTTACTTATAAAGCTTGCGTACACCGTTTTCCACACACCTATAAAAACACAACTTGACGTGAGAATGAGCGCACCGCTACGCCACCTTTGTAGTTGGCGTACACACTTTTTGGAGACATGGCAAAAAGGTGACGCACATTTTAAGTGGTGAGGTGAAATCATGTGTTAGAAATAAGCATGCATCATTGCAGGAAAACATCACACCGTTATTATTATTATTAAAATATTTGTGTAAATATTTTGACACTGACGGATATCATAAAAATGTAGAAACATGCTCACAAAAAATGGAAACGCGTGCCTGATGCTACTTGCTGCCACTCGTTCATCTCTTGTTCGTAATGCCACCGCCGTGTCCTCCAAATATTACGTTTTTAAGGGCCTCCAGCTCTCCAACTAAGATTTCCACCTCTGTTTCGGTGAAGTCCCGCTTCTTTGTCTTCGGCTTCTCAGCAGCCATGATCCAGAAGAACCGAGCAAAATGCAATCAAGGGTCATTAAATTTTCATTCATGAGCCATTCTGCGTTGACCATTTCTGGCGAATTGAAGGCGTGGAGAGGGCGTGATGTGGGGTGGAGTTGCGTACGCACATTTGGACAGCAGGTGAAGGACAAATTGCGTGAATGTGTGCGTACGCCACCTTTTGTAGGTCTGGATATTTTTGTGCCTACGCACATGTTGGGTTTCTGGCGTACGTAGACTTTTAGTCAGATTTCCACGCACAGTTTTATAAGTAAGGCCCCTGGTCGGTCCCCAAATGACCTGGGTTAGTGATTCGAATCGTTATTCTCCAGGGGCCTCGTGCAAAGGGTGCGTGCGCACAAAAAGGTGTCGTATGTCTTTTTCCACGCACACGTTCAGATGCATCAAAAAGTGCAAATGTGCGCTGCTCCATGTCAACTTCAAGGCTGGCGTACGCACGTTTCTACAGTCCACTGGCGATACCAAGAGGCAATGCTGGGAATCTTTGAATGATGTGAAACAATTATTCCGAGCGATCAGAGACACATGATGAAATTAGCCAGATGCATACAGGTGTACGCAATTACATGAGAGGATATAAAAGCATGTGCAAAAATGATGCCAAAAATACACTTAACAATGGCTTTAGCCTTGCTAGAGGACATCGCAAATGGTGCCATTAGAAGGGAGCGTGTATTTAGGCATGCTATACCTTTGCCAGAGCAGCATCCCCTCTCACCTCCAGATGAACCGGACGTGGGAACCTACGACAGCAATCAGGAGGCCGTTGGAGCCAGACGTGTGATTTCAACCATTTAAAGAGGCAAGGACACATAATTCACTTATTAATCAATACGTTTAATGTTTTATGTCCGTGAGGACACATATTAGCTGATCCAGGTGATCACTGATGCCAGCACAGCACGGGTGAGGATGCGGCCGGTTGGGCCAACATCAGCAGATGGCGGTTGCTGCGCACGGGAACGTCTGATAGCGGCGGTACGATGGACACCAGAGTTCCCTGAGCCCGAGACACTGCTGCAGGAGCGTCCCCAACTCACATTCCCCTTCTTTCCTGAACAATTCATTTTGTTTCATGAGCCAAAAGACAGCAGAATCGCACGTGCCGGACATATTTATACAAATTTGCATATTTCAATATGGGCGTGCCCAGGGAGGATTCTGGTACTCCAACATGTGCGCCCAATTCCCCGTTGATCGGGATGTACGAAGGAAATGTGATTGGATTCATGCTTTTGCACCGTTTCATACAACAGGATTTTTTTGTGCGGACACCATTTTCTGTAAGCGTACGCCATGTTTCAGTAGGAAATCCACGCAAGTCTTTGTACATGAGGCCCCCATGTGGTCTCCAGTAACCCAGATCCTTCATTTGAATCGGTTCACCAACACCTTGGGATCAGATGAACTCAGATAACTCATTTGGATTGGTTCATTGATTTCAATTAGTAGACTCAAACGATTCATTTGGATTGAGTGGCTGTGTCCAATTTAAGGGTCTGCAGCCGACCGGGCCAGTAGCCTACGCGGTCGACGGAGGCCAAACGTCTTCTCCTCCAGTCCCGAACCGGCCTCGTGAACCACTTCCTGGTAGTGTCATGTGTTCGCATGTTTAACCTGACGTCATGACCGAATGATATCTGCCTTCAATCGCAAAAGGGGAGCGAAAACCTAACTAAAAGTGAAGGAGAACAAACAGACTGTGACATTATAGAAGCAAAGTTATTAGTTTTTTAAATGGAGGTTTTACAGGAGAAAAAGAAAGGTTCTCAGCTCAGAGCTAAACGTGACGTCTACTTCGCTCATCAGTACACTGAACACTGATCAGCAACAACACATTATTTTTAAAATGTGTATATGGAGATCATTTAAGGATCATTTGACTATAGGGACGATACTTGTATAGCATTTCTAAGTATTAATATACAGTATGTATTATTTGATCACATGTGTGACTTGATGTAATAAAATAATGTTAGCATCCTGCACAGTATCAAGTTGGTGAAATAATGATGAAGTGCAGGAGGACGACGAGGCAAAGGTTTGGATGCCATCCGTGATGTTCTATGGTGGTACCACATGTCTGGCTGTCCTGGGGCTCCATCCCGTAATGTTGACATTTTTAAGAGCTGGACGGAAGTGCGCGAAGAATGTTGGGATGTGATGGATGAATGCAGACTTCTTCTCAGTGGAGAAAGACGACTCATTTGGAGGAGGCTTTGCGGACTTTCTAACTTGGACAGCCTTCGCGTGGCGCGATGATGTCATGCAGCCCGCAAATGCAGACTTTTTAGGCTGCAGACACAACCTTTGACTGACTTGAGTTTGTGGACTCGGGTGATTCGTTTAAATTGGTTCCCGGACTCGAGTTAGCTGACTCAGATGATTCATTTGAAATGCTTCATTGACTCAAATGAGCGGACTCAGATAACTTTGCTGAATTGGTTCACTGACTCAAGTTAACGGATCCACCTGAAACACCACTGACTCACATCAGTTATTTTTCAATAGGGATGAATTCACTGACTCATGTTAGCGTACTAAGATGACTCATTTGAATGAGCACGTTGACTTGAATAAGCAAACCCGCCGCAGACTCAGACGCTTTATTTTGATTTATTCACTGACTCAAGTTCTTGTACTCAGAAGATTCATTTAAATTCGCTCACTGACTTGAGTTAGTGGACTGAGAGGACTCATGGAATTGGTGAACTGACTCGAGAAAGAAACACCGCAGACTCGAATGATTCTGCTCAAGTGGTTCACTGACTTGAGCCAGTCAGAGGATTTGATTCACTTCATTCCAGTCCAGTGACTCAAGTGAACCTAATGACTTCAGCGAGTGACTCAGAGTAAACTGAGTTTACAAAATGAACGGAATTCACCAACAGTAAAGCGAAGCAAATCCAAAGGCTTGTTCGGGAAGTCAACTGCTTCTTCCGCTCACTACCTTATGCTTTTGATTCCTGTGTTCCCACCGAGCTAATGACTCGAACCAAGGTGCTCGGATGTGAAAGTGTGAAAGCACCCTAAGCGAGAAAAGTCGACTGGATGTGCGCCATTTAGCACCAGCAAAGACTTTGACTGCACTGTGTTTAAGAGCAGCCTCTCTGCGCTAGCTGTGGGCGGATGAATACATTAGCATGTGACACGCCGCTCACGGATGAAGAGTCTGTCACCGCCGTGTGACTTAGATTGATTCTCTACTGTGCGTATTGTGGTGTGCTGCTGCATCGCGGATGTGCGTGGGTGCCCGAGGAAGCTGTCTGGCAGTGGGGGCTTGCCTATGTGTCCACTCCCACGTGCTGCACAGCTGTGCACGAACACCATCTTGCCTGGAAGGTCCTCACACAAGATCTGCAAGTTCAGGGGTTCATCGATTGGCTGCCAGATGGTGATTTTTTTTATGGATGAGTCAAATGATAAAAAGCGACTACACCATTCTCTTACTTAATGAGTCAGAAACAAGATGGCACCAGCCCCCCCGAGGGGAAGAAGAGGGACTATTTCAGTGTGGCCTCCAGCGTTGGTGTTTGCCACACCGCCTCTCACTGTGGGAACAGTTGAAAGGTGATGGCTGACATGATGGGGTCTCCAGCGTGGAGCTGGAAAGAGATTATTTAACAATGCAAAGACGCCACTTATCAGGCAAGGAACCAAATGTGGTTATTTCAGTAGCACTCAAAAGGGACTCGATAGCAGGTCGTAAAAACGTGATTTCTGCTATAGCCAAGAAAAAAATGTAACAATAAAAAGTTATATTTAGTTTATCCTCTATGGGGCACTCACTGAAATACTCATTTAAATAGACAACACAGACATGAATAGACGTTTAAATAAACCACTAATACTGTATATTCAAATGTAACCCAGACAATTGTTGTATTCCAACATTTTTTTTACATTAGTAACTTTAAAAAACTCAATCATCCTTATATTTAGATACAAATACATACACACACGCACACACACACACACACACACACACACACATACAGTGGTGTGAAAAAGTGTTTGCCCCCTTCCTGATTTCTTATTTTTTTGCATGTTTGTCACTTAAATGTTTCAGATCCATCCATCCATCTTCTATGCCGCTTATCCTAATTAGGGTCACGGGTATGCTGGAGCCTATCCCAGCTGACTTCGGGCGAGTGGCGGGATACACCCTGGACTGGTCACCAGCCAATGGCAGGGCACATATAGACAACCAAC
The DNA here is from genome assembly GCF_027744805.1 of Dunckerocampus dactyliophorus. NCBI lineage: Eukaryota > Metazoa > Chordata > Actinopteri > Syngnathiformes > Syngnathidae > Dunckerocampus > Dunckerocampus dactyliophorus. The sequence goes on along the minus strand of NC_072829.1, from coordinate 10,619,248 downwards.
CATTCACACTCACATTCATACCTATGGACCATTTAGAGTCACCAATTAACCTAACATGCATGTTTTTGGAATGTGGGAGGAAACCGGAGTACCCGGAGAAAACCCACACACACACGGGGAGAACATGCAAACTCCACACAGATGCCCAACAGCGATTCAAACCCAGATCTTCCCGATCTCCTGACTGTGTGGCCAACATGCTAACCACTAGGCCACCGTGCGGCCCATGTTTCAGATCATCAAAATAATTTAAATATTAGTCAACACCACAAAATGCAATTTTTAAATGAAACTTTTTATTATTAAAGGGGAAAAAAAATCCAAACCTACATGGCCCTGTGTGAAAAAGTGATTGCCCCCATTTATTGATTGACTGAACCAGTGAGTACAAGAAGAAAATCATAGAGCACCTGCAAACATTAGAGAAGTCAGCAATGATTAGCTGTGCACTTTATTACTGTTTATATCCACAAGAGACCATTGCTGGCATTTATGGTCTTCCAAAAATACACAAGAAGGGGCCCCCCCCAGACCTATTGTCAGCAGCATTAACTCTGTAACTTACAATATTTCGAAGTATGTGGCCAACATCCTAGCAAAACACCACATCACGTCCAAAACTCAATGGACGCTGTCAAGAAAACTGGACAAAAATGAAACTATGGTTTCATTCGACGTCACGTCCCTGTTCACCTGTATTCCAACCAGGATGCAGTGGAAACTGTGAGGCAACGTTTGGACCTTGACCACACCCTCCGAGACAGATCCACACTCAACCCAGAACAAATACGTCATTTGCTTGAACTTCACCTCAACACCACATATTTTCAATTCATGGCAACCTTTTACAGACAAAAGCACGGCTGTGCTATGGGGTCACCCGTTTCCCCTATCGTGGCCAACCTCTGCATGGAGGACACGGAAAGGAGGGCTCTGAACTCCTTTAAGGGAACAGCACCAAGACACTGGTACCGATATGTGGATGACACATGGGTCTAAATCAGAAGCTAAGAAGTGCAAGCCTTCACCGAGCACATTAACTCAGTGGACAAAAACATCAAGTTCACACGTGAGGATGTCAAAGACAATAAGTTGGCTTTTTTGGACTGTGACGTCCACATTGCAGAGGACAGGGGCCTCCATGTCGGTGTTTAAACCCACACACACCAACCAATGCATTTTTTGATTCACACCACCCACTGGAACACAAGCTATGAGAACTCTACAACACAGAGCTGATAATGTTCCCTCCAGCCCACAGGCCAAAGAGAAAGACCATAAGCACCTAAGGGATGCCCTCAAAACCTGTGGTTACCCCAGCTGGTCGTTTGTGAAAAGTGCATCTCGTTCCAGAAAGAACAAAAGCAAGGTGGATGAGGAGGAAAAGAGTATTAGACATAATAACACTGTCATCCTGTATGTCTCAGGTCTATCTGAGAAACTCAGAAGCATTTGAACAAACACAACATACCAGTACACTTCAAACCCGCTAACACTTTGAGACAGAGGTTGGTACACCCCAAAGGCAGGACACCCCATCTCAAAGAGAAAGAACTCCTCTGAGGACAAGAATGTACACATTCTGGACAGAGAAGAAGGATGGTTTGAAAGAGGAGTGAGAGAAGCCATCTACGTTAAGGTAGACAAACCATCTCTGGATGGGGGGCGGGGGTGGCTGGGGGGTGGGGGGCTACGACACCATCTTTCTCCCATATGCAATGCTGTCCATCCTGTTCATCTCTTCCTAAAAGACTCAGTCATTTAGACGCTAACAAATAAACAAGGCGTAGCCACCTTGGTTTCAGATGGGACCTTCATTACATCTGAATGGGATGCTAATGAAGGTGATACCACCAAAACAACCATCGTTGGCGGGCAGAGGCCCCACTCCATTGTATCCAAACGATCATCATTTGAGGCCACTGAAGAGCCAACCATTCCTGTCTGGATCTGCCTACTCCTTGAGAGGATAAATAGATTGGATCTTGCACCAAGCTGTCGGACTACAGCTGTCCTATCTAGTCTGACTGTCTCACCTTGTCTTTGAATGACAGGATTGGAGGCAAAACTTCTTCTAAGACAACTTGGATGTTTTACTGAAGCAATTTTTTAAATTCTTTAACGCTATTTTAACAGAATATTCGAGCTGCAACCTGGTGTTTGTGCCCTTATTTGCTCTGTCAGTTCTTCTCTGTTATATATAATAATTGATATACAATGATATTAATTACTTTTCAAATAAAACAGATTCAAATTTTGTCATAAAAATACGTAAATATACAGTATGTACATTTTTATAAAGATGTACAATTACTCAAGAAAAGGCTAACACTGTCAAATGGTTTTTTTTATCCATTACATTTAATTATAACCTTATGACATAACATGCTTTACACCTCTTCACTAATGGGCTGAGAGGCGTCACGTGGTTCTACTGCCTCACAGTGAGGCGTGTAGCGTCTCTTTCAGAACAAGTACCGCCACTTGTGCGCAAGAACACCAGAGTGAATAAATTAAAAAATACAAATGAATATTGGAAATGATATACTATACATGTATGGTAAATACGTATGAGGTAGTATTGACAGAAAAAAAGCAAAATATGTTTGAGCACTTGATGTAAGAACACTGTACTACACCGATGAATTGTCATTTCGCCCCCCCCCCCAAAAAAACAATGTAAATAAAACCAGGTTTGTTGTTATTCAGATTGAAAAAAAAACCACCTTTGGATGGTTGATTTGATTTGGATTGCACAGAGGGCATGGCGGGCCATGTAAAACCAAGTACATCATTGTACCTTTCATGCTAGAATTGCTTCGTGCCTTCAAATGCACTGCTTTTATTGGACATAGGAGTACTTTTTAAGCTTTGGAGTCCAATAATTTGCACTAAATACTAGAGTATTTCTTGTGAACGTGTGTGGTGTGCCGTGTTGTTGTTCACCTGTGTCTACTGAAGATGGCACTGTCAACACGTGTCCTCCTGTGTGGAGAGGCGCTGTCTCTCCTTCAGGTCACTCGTGAATGCAGACCCCTCGCCTCCTCCTCCTCCTCCTCCTCCTCCTCCTCATACATACGTAGGTAGGTAGCTACACTTCCATCTCAACGAGAGCCGGGGATTATTCTCGATAAGTAACAAAAGGAATTAAATTGCTTGAGCGCTTCACTTGATGATAGCGGTCCGTCCATCCTCAAGGAGGATGAGAACCTCCTTTGAATGCGCTCACCTGTTAGACGAGAGACGTCCATCCTGCTTCTTCTTCTTCTCATAAAAAAAAAAACAACAAAACTCGCAAACATCCACCCTGGGATGAAATAGAAGCTTTCTGTTTGGTCTGCGCTGAGTTGAGAGCGACAGCGTCATATCTAATGCAGACAGCACGCATTCTGGACCCACCGTGCAAGTTCATACACCTTCTTAAACACACAACAGCACCAACACTCCACCAACACTCCTGGAGCTGTTATATAGAGGATCTTTGACTAGTGTTTTTGCTGTAGTTCTTTGAAGATAGCAGAGCACTCCTATCATGTAGAGGATCGTCGACTTACGTTTCTGCAGGAGGTGCATAACACAGCAGAGAGCTCTTGCCATAAAGTGGATCTTTGGCTAGTGATATTGCAGCAGGTCCTAAAAAACAGCACAACTCTCCTGTCACGTAGAGGATCTTTAACTTGTGTGAATGCAGAAGTCAGTGAACACAGCAGAACTCTCCTGCCACATAGAGGATCTTCACTAGTGTTGTTGCAGTATGTGCTAAATACCAGCAGAGTGTTCCTGTTATATAAAGGATCTTTGATCTAAAAACAGCAGAAAGCCCCTGCTTTATAGAGGATCTTTGGTTAGCGCTTATGCAGTAGGTCCTTAAAAACAGCAGAGCAACCCCGTCACATGAGGATCTTTGACTAGTGTTTTTGCAGAAAATTCTTAAAAGCAGCAGATCGCTCTTCTTATATAGAAGATCTTAGACTAGTGTTTTTTGTTGCATTCTGAAAAACCGCAGAACTCTCCTGTCATGTAGAGGATCTTTGGATAGTGTTATTGTACAGTAGTAGGTTAGTAAAAACAGCCGTGTGCTCCTGTTTTATAGAGAATCTTTGACTCGTGTTTGTCTAGTAGGTTCCTAGAAAGAGCAAAGCGCTCCGGTCATATAGAGGATCTTTGGCTATTTTTTTTTTTTTAGCAGCACATCCTTAAAAGCAGCACAGTGCTCCTATCATATATAGGATCTTTGACTAGTGTTTTTTGCAGCAGGCCCTTAAAAACAGCAGAGCGCTCTTGTTATATAGAAGAGTTTTGATTTATATTTTTGTAGTAGGTGCTTAAAAAAAGCAGAACTCTTCAGCGTTGTAGAGGATCTTTGGCTAGTGTGCAGCAGGTCCTTAAAAACAGCAGAATGTATCATTTTCGCTAGTATGTAAGTCCCGAAAAGCACCAGAATGCCGCTGTCACGTGGAAGATCTTTGACTTGAGTTTCTGCAGTAGATTCTTGAAAAAGCAGTGCGCTCCTGTCATACAGAACATCTTTAATTAGTGTTTTTGCAGTAGGTCCCTTAAAACAGCAGACTACTCCTGTCATATAGAGAATCTTTGACTTACGTTACTGCAAGAGGTGCCTAAAACAGCAGAGCAATGGATCTTTGGCTAATCGTACTGCGCAGGTCATTAAAAACAGCAGAACTCTCCTGTTGTGTAGAGAATCTTCGACTCGTATTTTTACAGTAAGTTCTTAAAGGCAGCAGTGTTCCTGTCCAATAAAGGATCTTTGACTAGTGTCTTTTGCAGCAGGTCCTTAAAAACAGAAGAATGTTCCGATCATATAGAGGATCTTTGACTAGCATTTTTGCTGTAAGTCCCTAAACACAGGCATGTCCCTAAAATAGCAAAGTGCTCCTGTCACATTTAGAGGATCTTTGCCTAGTGTTTTTTGTAGCAGGTCCTTAAAAACAGCAGAACACTCCTGTCATGTAAAGCAGTGGTCCTCAACCTTTCTGGACCCACGGACCGGCTCCTGTTCCCACAAACCTTGGGCGGACCGGGTGGTGGTGGTTGGTGGGGCGCATCGTAGACTACAGCGATCAAATGCTATTTATTTATTATGTAGTGCGTAAAACTAAGACAGGAACAAAATCAATTTAAAAGCTCATAATGAATACAGAGCCACCATCCACCAGTACAAGCAAGGGGTTCGTTGTTCAGAGAAAAGATTGTACTGGGCGCCACACAGCGACAAATGACTGCGATTGGCGAAACTCATCGCCAACGTGTAGCAAACCCCGCACACGGAGGTGACGAGCGGCTGTGACCAGCGACACCGGTGAGCAACGTGTTCACATCTGGGGGGAATTGAACGAGTCTCTCACGGTTTTGATTGATTGTTTTGACTGTCAGACGTGGAGGGAATTTGGGGGTATCAAAGTAGTTCAGAGGAGGAAAAGCGGCCGGTGTTTATCGAGTACTCTTGCTAGTACGGGATCTGGCTCATAGTGAAGATAAACCTACATCACTCACTGGGTGACAGGCAGGGGTGCCCTGGGGCCGGGTCTGCCGCGGTGTGGTGCTCTGCTGGGCACTTGAGTGTTTGTCGCCGCTGGTCTTTGTGCTTTACTGGGCTGTTCTCCTCGTCTTTGCCTCACACTGGTCTGTCTGCGGGCTTGTTGGGGGCGCTCTGGTGCATGGGTGGTGCACCGTCGGTTCTGGGGGCAGAGGGTTGGTGAGGCTTCCGGTGGCTGGTGGGGTCCGGCGGCTGTTCTGCTGCTGGTCTCGACTTCTTGGCTCTGGTGCACGGCCACCCCGCGGTTTGGAGGCATGACACTCCCTCTCCGGGGATTTGCTGCCCCGCGGTGTGGTGGGTTGCCTTGCTGCCTGTTTCCCCGCCCCTTCGCTCATTTGCTGGCTTTTCTCCTCGCCTGCGCCTCTGTCTGCCTTGTTGGTAATGTCCTGCCGTTGGGATGGGGGTGCTGGGGTTTTCTTGCTCCTAGATGGTCCACGTTCTCCTCAGCTTGGGATCTGGGTTGCTTCCGCCGGGGCCGGGCTCCTTTCCGTCTGCGGGGGCATCTCTGGGCCTGCTGGTGTGTGGCCCCCGGTGCCCGTCTGCCCTTGTGGTGTGTGATCTTTCGCCAGTCTCGGGGGTTGGCTGTCCTCCGGGCTGCCCTTTTTCTGGTTGGGATTGCCTCTCTGCGGCCCCTTGCTGGTCTTCCTGGAGGGAGGGCTTTGTGGTTTGGCTCTTGGGGGCTGGTCTTGTTTCTGCCCGCCCCTGTGGGCCCCACATAACTCACTAGTTAACCAGGGTATTATTATGTTGTTGGTTTCATTATCATCATGATGATAGTTATTACAATTGTGTGCATTACAGTTATTGTCATTCTGTTCACTATCATAGTGAATCATTTCATGACTTCTAATATGTAATAGCTTCCGAAAATGGGTGGGGCTTAAATTGGTACATTATTTTAAGTCTGAAATTGATATGGATTGATCAGAAGTTGCTATATTTATTGTTTATTGCTATATGTGTACTGTGAATGAGTGTAAGCGATCTGTAAGACTTTATGATTTAATTCTTTTTAATGATCTGTGTGAAGTTGGTGATTCATGCAAACATCCAGTGATGGCAAACAGGGAAACAATCTGTCAGCCTTGTTCACTGTAGTTTTCAAAAGCACCGAGACGAGCACATTTTTCCAACTGACTTTACTGTATATCACCAGCCAATTAGAGGCAAGCAGACGAAAAAAAAAAACAAAAAACAGTGACCGACGCAACACGAGCCGTTTTCAGCTCTGTCTTGTCAAATGCACCGCGTACGTAACGTGTCATACAAACCTGAAATAAAGAACGTGAGCTGGAGTCGAGCCAAGCAGAGAGTCACTGTCTGTATTGTGTTTGTGTGTGAAAGAGTGACAGGCGTAGCTCTTCTCTCTGGCTGTAGCGAGTCTGTCTCGGGAGGGCCGGTCGCTGTGTGTGACTGGCCAATCTTCTTCACCGGAACAGGGAGGGGGAAAGTTATGGGGAGACATGATGCTGACTCATTTGCTGGGGGTAAAGGGGGGATTTAATAATACATGCTAAACATTTACCTCCGCTGATTAAATGTTGGTTAAAAAGGAGTGAGATGTAGGCTAACACAACCTGCTAACTCCCAACAACACGCTAGGTTATTTCATTGTGAACATTAAGCTAACAGGTTCATTTCCATGACACACAGACTGGCTTAGGCTACAAAAAAAAACAAAAAACTTTTCGTTTGCTTCTCTCACCTTTCTCGCTTTCCTTTTTTCTCTTTACCAGCACTGGCAGCATTGTTTAACTCTGCTCTATCCTAGCTGCCGACTAACTGCAGTTAGGAAGCACGGTGAAGATAGTAGTGGACCAAACCATTTCATGTAGCTATAGTGGAGGTGGTCAGTCAATATGGAAGATTACTTTTGGCCAATGTAGATGTTTAACTGTTACTACCAATTACAACAGATTGTTTTAATCGTTTCCTGATTATATTTAACAACCAGACAGCAAAAATATTGTATCTATTTACTACCCCTGTCAGTCTGGGGCTCTTAGAATTGTCCTAACTGGGCGAGGTCATGCACAATGATGGTTTAAAGTGTCGTGAACTTCTTTTTACGCTTGCATGACAGTTAGGAAGCTTATATTTTTGAGATGGTTTGACCCTGAATGAAACTACTGCTATGGTTATTATTTCCGATTGATTGTGTGGGCTCGGGGTTTGAGCCTTTTTGGTGGTTAATGTTGAACTGGTGTCCCAACAGACAACAGGAGGAGCGCTCAGTGAGCCATCTGCAATATCTGTATCAAGCAGTATTCAGCATCCCATTCAAAAAGCACTCTCATGGCTTCCATAGCAATTTACTCGCACAACGGCACAAAAGAGTCCTCAAGGTCCTGGGAGACTTTGGGGAGACTGACAACTAACAAGCAACACAGCTTCTTGTGGAAAAATAACATTTTTTTTCCCAATTGCCATTGTGAGAGCGGCAGCAGCATGCAGAATGCTTTAATAATATTTGCAGTGATGAGTTGGAAAGACTGAGAAATGAAGCACGCTGATTATGTGAACTTTCCAGAAGTGCCTCAGGGGGCTTCGGCAATGCACTTGTCAGGATATTTGAAGTATGCTCGCAATTATTGCATTTGTTAAATTGTGCCGCTATTCTTTTTACTTGACATGTTGCTCGGGGCCGTCGACATTATTGATTTCAAAATAACAATATGGTCGCGGCCTGAGCTCAATCCATACGCATTTGCATGAGCTAATATGTCTTTTTTCATCAAAATCCTTCCCACTGCCAAATTGCGTTGATATGAGTGACATGCCTATAAAGCACTGAGCCAAGATGAGTCTACATATTCACTCAACAAATGAAAGGCATTACATGTGCATTGTTTTGCATTTGGAGAACACAGACATGTTTTTTTTTATTCCCTCTTGACGGCCTTATTTTTATTTCATACATTTTGCTTATCGTGCAAAATGAGACCGGCCTGTTATCTTGGATTGCGTTAGTTTCATACGCACAACGCATCAGCTCTTACTCAACACCCGAGGGACGGTACGACTCTTTGAGGGGAACTCGGTGTTTTATTAATGATTGAAACACAACATTTGATTATTCAATGAAATTTTAATTGGAAGACATCAGGCAACATTCAAAGCCATCAATGACACAAGGAGGATTTTTCTTTTTTACTTTGTTTAACGTTGAAATACTGTAGCGCTCCTCCAGACAATTCTCTTGGGTGTTGTGATGACTGTACATCAAATACAAGTTTGTCTCATAATTATAATTCCATCTTGACAGATTGTGACGATGCATTGCATGTGTGGCCCGCTGCACAATGTAAGTGTTGTTTTTTGGATGTTACAATGTCTCGTAGAGTTTCTTTGTTTTCATTCCCCCGTTGTCATTTGTGACAAGTCTGGTTTAGGCTGAATCCCCATTCTACCTCTTAGCCCGTCCCCTTCGTCTTAATACTTTAAAGGGATAGTTCGGATTTTTTGGACACAAAGTTGTATGACAGTCCCGTCAACAGTGACTTTCCCCCCACTTCGCCCCGTGGTCAGTTTTAGGCGTTGAAAAAAGTAGTTCCGACTAGTTGGTGGGGTCAGAAAAGCAAAGCGTTTTGCTTCTCACAACAATATGCGTTCAAAAAAGTAATGCATTCGCTGAGGTCATCCGCACATGCAAACACAGTGAAACACACACAAGAATGGACAAGCGGCAGCGCGCAGTCATACAGAGGGAGAGAAAATAACGCTGAGCGATTGTGAGGTCTGACTTTTTTGTGTGATGCAACTGTATTACTCTTTTGAACGCATATTGTTTTCAGAAGCACGACACTTCACTTTTCTGACCCCACTAACAAGCCGGAACTACTTTCCTCAACGCCAAAAACTGAGAAGGGGTCTCATCTATAAAGCTCGCGTAGTTGTGTACACCGTTTTCCACGCAAAGTATGCGATCTGGGTAGCAGGTTATTCTTTTCTTTATGCATAATTTTAGCTGTTTGAAAGTTCACCAGCAAATTTTAATAATCGTGATTTTAGGAATAAAGGGTTTGTATGTTCTCTATAAGCGGCATTATGGATTATCCTAACTGACCTTTTTTGGAGCACGGTTAGTGAGTGAAGTGTACTTTTACACTAGGTCCCCAACTTATGAACACAATTGGTTCCAGACGACCGTTCGCAAGTCGATTTGTTCGTATGTCCAACAAAAGGTAATATTACTCATGATATAGGTACTAAATGTACGTGTATACATATACAGTATATGTGTATGTATTTAAATATGAGTTTGGATGTAGTAGTAATATTAAACGAGGATAATTAATGAAAATAACAGTAATAAAAATGATATAATAATACGTAATGATAAATGTTATTTACCTTTGAAGAGGAGTGGCTGAGCATACGTCTTTGGTTGTGGTGGAGGAGGAGGAGGAGTTATTGAAAAAAGGACAAATGGTCGTCGTTGTTAGACTCTTCTAAAAGAGGTAGTGTTCTGTGGGTGGTGTAGAATTAAGCAGGCCTATTAACTCTTCATAAACTTTAATCACACGCTCTGTCCGGGTTGTATCGTACAGCTACAATTTAGCTTTCCATTTCTCCTTTACACTCTCTGCCCACCGTCTTCCTCTACCTGTTGGTCCCATTAGCAGTGTCACAGTGCCCTCTACTGGTCAAGCATGTAGCAGTTTAAATATGGAGTTACTACAAGGCAAAATAGTAGTAGTAGTAGTAGTAGTACTTTATTAATCCCATAGCAGGGAAATTCACCTGTTACAGCAGCAAGCAAGATACACAAGGAAAGAATGCATAGTGACATAGTGAATACAAAAAGGTTCAGGTGTTGTAGAGCCTGATAGCGGTCGGTACGAAGGACCTGCGGAACCTCTCCTTCTTACACCGTGGGTGTAACAGTCTGCTGCTGAAGGAGCTGCCCAGGGAAACAACAGTGTCATGTAGCGGGTGAAAGGTGTTGTCCATGATGGATGTCAGCTAAGCCAACATCCTTCTCTCCCCCACTTCCTCCACGGAGTCCAAAGGACCGTCCAAGACAGAGCTCGCTCTCCTGATCAGCCTATTGATCCTGCTCCTGTCCCTGTCCGTGCTGCCCCCTCTCCAGCAGCCCACAGCATAGAAGATGGCTGAGGCCACCACAGAGTCATAGAAGGTCCGTAAGAGAGTCCTGCACACACCAAAGGACCTCAGTCTCCTCAGCAGGTGGAGGCGACTCTGGCCCTTCTTGTAGAGGGCGTGGGTGTTGACGGACCAGTCCAGTTTGTTGTTAAGGTGAACACCCAGGAATTTGTAGCTGTCTACCAACTCAATGTCCGCTCCCTGGATGTTCACTGGTGTGAAGTGAGATGTTTTCCTCTGGAAGTTAATGATCATCTCCTTTGTCTTGCTGGTGTTGAGTTGCAGCTGGTTAAGCTCACTCCAGCTGACAAAGTCCCTGATGACCGTCCTGTATTCCAGATCATTCCCCTCTGAAACACAACCAACAATGGCTGTGTCATCGGAGAACTTCTGGATGTGACACTGTGTGGAGTTGTGTGTGAAGTCCGAGGTGTAGAGGGTGAAGAGGAAAGGGGAGAGCACCGTACCCTGAGGGGCACCTGTGCTGCAGAGTACCATGTCAGACACACAGTGACGGAGCCTCACATACTGTGGTCTGTTGGTGAGGTAGTCTATAACCCATGCAGTCAGGTGTTGGTCTACTCCCACACACTCCATCTTCATTCTGAGTAGTGACGGCTGGATGGTGTTAAAGGTACTGGAGAAGTAAAAAAACATGACCCTCACAACGCTCCCGCTGTCCTCCAGGTGTAGCAGTGATCTGTGCAGCAGGTAGATCACTGCGTCATCCACTCCGATCCGAGGCCGGTAAGCAAACTGCAGGGGGTCCAGCTGAGTGCCCACCAGGGGTCGCAGGTGCTGCAGGATAATCCTCTCCATGGTCTTCATCAGGTGAGAGGTCAAGACAACAGGCCTGAAGTGGTTAGGCTCCTTAGGACGTGGTGTCTTTGGTATCGGGACCACACAGGAAGTCTTCCACAGGGCCGGGACTTTCTCCAGGCTCAGGCTGAGATTGAACAAGTGCCTTAACACTCCACAGAGCTGGTCAGCACAGTCCTTGATGATTCTTGGGCTGATGCCGTCCGGTCCCGGGGCCTTCCTTGCCTTGATCTTCTTTAGTTGACTTCTCACCTGATCATCAGTTATGGAGAGGGGGGTAGAGGATGGCTGGGATGTGGATGTGGGGGTGAAGAGTGGTGAATGGGTAGGGGATGGAGGAGGGGCAGACTCAAATCTGTTGAAAAACAGTTTGAGCTCATCTGCTCAGATCTTGTCCCCACTGGCTTGGTCTCTCCTCACTCCTTTGCCATGGCCTGTGATGGTCATGAAAATATAGACCAGTCAGCCTGCGTTCGTATCTCCAAATGTTCGCAAGTCGGATGTTCGTAAGTTGGGGACCTAGTGTGTAGTTATTTCCCCATATCTCCACACAATAAGTTAGATATGGTCAGTGAACAATAAATATCATGCACATCATTAACATTAACATGAACATTAGATATCAGTGAACAACAGAGCGGATGGAGTGATCTTTGGTCCAGAACAAATTTTCCTTTATTCAGTATTGACGGATTTCTTGCCACTGTATGTTGTATATTTTTAATGTGAGATTTCCAGCTCATATTGTCATCTATTATGACCCCCGGAAATGTATTTTCGTTCACCCTGTCAATGTCATTTTTTTAGCATAGTTGATTTATCTGTGACTTTTTTTTACATTAGCTCTTGTGTGCTTTCTCCAGAGCAAAATTCATTCATTCAAAAATCATCTGCAAATAATACTAGCTTAGGTCTTTCGTGACATTACAGATGTCATTAATATATAGATTGAACAGTTTTGGTCCCAGTATTGGCCCCTGGGGTATGCCGCATGATATATTTAAGCTCGTAGATGTGTACTCTCCTAGCTGCACGTATTGCTTCCTGTTGGCTAGATAGCTTTGAAGCCAATTCAACACGAACCCTCTTATTCCATACCTTTCTAGTTTTTGAATTAGGACTTTGCGATTAATTGTATCGAAAGCTTTTGTCAAATCCATAAATACTGCAGCTGCGCACTTCTTGTGGTCTATAGCGGTGGTCATTTCCTCGGTTATTTCCGTCAGTGCCATGGAAGTTTTCCATAAATTTGTCCAACCTGTTGTTCAATAGCTTTTCAATGATTTGGGAAAATTGTGGTAATAAGGAAACTGGTCGGTAGTTTGTGAATTGATGTTTGTCTGCATTTTTGAAAATTTAAAATGATAGATTACTGACGTATGTCAGCAGTTCTGCGATGTCATTAATGACCGTTTTTTTTAATTGTTTCCATGTCAATTCCGTTACAGTCACTTGATGTTTTTGCTCTACAGATAGATAGTTACTTTATTGATCTCCAGGAGAAATTCACATTCAAGAGAAATGTATTTTATTGTTAATAAATATTTATTTCTTACAATATGTTGTTTTGACAATATAATGATTTCCTTTTTTGCCACATCAGTGAGGATGGAGTTGGGATTCCTGTCTATAATTGCATTCCCTTCCTCCACTGTGAATAAATTTGGGATCCTTTCTTCCAGATTTGGTCGAATATTTACAAAGTAGTTATTGAACCTTTCAACCACCTCATTCATATCATCATTTTTGGCATTTCCATCTGTGGAATAATGAGGGTAATCTGTTTTCTTAGAACCATTCCCGATAATACTGTTTAGGATGCCCCATGTTGCTCTAATGCTGTTTTTATTCTTGTCTAGTGATTGACTACAATTATGTTGGTCATATGTAAGAAATAAACGTGTGGAAGCCAATAAATGTTTATCCATCATTGCATGAAAACATCACGCTGTTATTGACTTGAAAACATTTGTGGAAAGCGTTGCTAGTTTACATGACGCGGACAGATATCATTTGTCAATGAAATCTAATAACTTATATTGTATGCGCTCATCAACATATGGAGACTGCAAATAGATTGGTAGTCGCGGTGGCAGTTCCAAAGTATCATCAACACCATTACGCACGAGTGCAATTTCGGGACTACAAGATACATGAAAAACTCAACGCAGCGCTTGAATATTTTTATTTCATTTTGCCATCATGAGAATATTATGATAATGTCAATTATAACAAACATCAAGTTGTCAATTCAATAATTCTCTAGGGTTTACAAGACACATAGCAAATATGTTGTCACGGCGTTCCGTTGCTCGCTTTTTTTTTTGGACAATTTATCAACAAAATAAAACAGTTCTTCGTTGCTTATGTCAAGTATGTCATCAATAGCAACATTCATTTGTCTTACCACGGCCTTTATTTGTGCGGATGGAGTCAGGGCCGCATGTAAAGTTTGTTTCCTTTTCCACAAATGATGGGGTTTTGTTTTGTTGTAACACACAACATTAGACCCTCATAAAAGAACTAGAATATACCGAATATTATGATGATGTTAATGTCATCATAATGTTAAATATTTAGAAAATATTTGTCTAGAATTACGTTACTTAAATTTCATCCACCTTTAAACAGTTTTTGCTAAGCTGATATTCATCTAAAATACGGCGTCAATTAGGAAAAACATGCAAAAACATGTTCACTAAAAATGGAATGTGTGCCTTGATGTCAGACCATCGTTTTTTTTGTTCGCCTTGCATTCACACCGACGACAGTGGACGTGCTGTCACTCAATCTTTGTTTTATTGGTTATGCCACTGCTGTGTCCTCCAAATATGATACACTTCCCAGTATTTCCACCTCCATTTCCGTGAACGTCCGCTCCTTCGCCCTCGTCGTCTTCCCACCAGCCGTGATTCAGAATGACAGCGGATATCGTAACAACGCAATCGAGGCTCTTTAAATATGGACGCCACATTCATGAGGGTTGCATTGACCTTCTACGGTGAAGTGGAGGCGTGGAAAGGGCGTAACTTGAGGTGGAGCGGCGTACACACACTTCTACTCAAGGTGGAATCGATAAACCACAAATGTGTGCATACGCCACTTTTTATAACACAGAATAATTTTGTTCGCACACACATTTAGGGTTTCTGGCGTACACAGATGTTTAGTCAGAATTCCGCGCACATTTTTAGAGATGAGACCCCAGAATGAAGTGTGGGGGAAAGTCGTGTTTGATGCACTACACTGCTGATTGGGATATCATACATCTTCATGTTAAAACTACCTTTAACATGCTCTGATAATGTTCAAATTGTAATTAAATGTGTTTGCTAGTCTGGATGTACTTTTGGAGAAAGTCGGCTTTCATACATTTTTTGGTTTATATGTGATGGGGGGGGGGCACGGTGGTCTAGTGGTTAGCACGTTGGCCAACACAGGAACAGCCTGGAGATTGGGAAGACCTGGGTTCGATTCTCGGGCATTTCTGTGTGGAGTTTGCATGTTCTACCCGTGTGTGCGGTTTTCTCCGGGTACTCCGGTTTCCTCCCACATTCCAAAAACATGCATGTTAGGTTAATTGGAGACTCTAAATTGTCCATAGGTATGAATGTGAGTGTGAATATGTGAATGTGTGCCCTGCAATTGGCTGGCGACCAGTCCAGGGTGTACCCCAAAGTCAGCTGGGATAGGCTCCAGCATACCCATGACCATAGTGAGGATAAGCGGCATAGAAGATGGATGGATGGATGTGATTGGGGTAACTTGTAAAAGCTTCATTTTTTTAATTATCAAATTTTTCCATTTAGCGCATGTCCTTATTTGAAATCATGGCAAAATGTGAGGTGTAGTGCTTCAAATTTTTCAAAACCTCAATTTATAAACATAAAACACTGGAAAGATAAAACCAAAAGTTGATTTCATGTCATACTTTTATGTTATCCTGTTCTGTACAATTGCGTTTTGTTAGTTCAACACAGAAATATTCAGTTGATGCAGCATTAAGTTGAATTGTTTGCAGTTTAATCATAAATTACATCTAATTTTAGCTACAATTTCATGCTAAATTCTCAAGAGAATTTTGGACAATGAATGTAGAATGATGAAAGAAAGGGCAAGGAATACTCATTTTAATTTTTATTGAAGGGACAGAAAATATTCATAGATAGTACTACTTAAATGTTCCTATTAATATTGTAAAAACAATGTATATTGACATGCTAGCATGCATTACCAGAATCAACTTCAAAGGCATTCAATGCAACTCAAAGCAACTCTAAAAAAAGTCCTCAACAAACATGTTATCACTACTTTGTACTGTGTGTACATACATTACAGTATACATCCTACATTACAGTACTTTTCAACCCATGAAATAAAGATCATGCGATGTCTTCCGCAAATATTTGACATCAGTGTTCCAAGCTAACATGCTAGCACAAATTAAACAGAATAAAAATCATATTCATGAGGATAAATGGCAGATGCTTTTGAACAGAGACTTCAAATGTCGTGGGGGCCATTTAGTCTGACCGGCGCGCTACCAGCCAACTTTCAGCTCAGGCAGTAATTAACAGCCTACGGTCCACTTTCATCTCACAAGTGGTGTGAAAGGATGGATCAAAGCGTGGACAACAACAATCCAGTTGGCATACAGTGGCCCCTCAGACCCTCCCCAGCATGCGGGCGATCCACCAGTTGCACGGCATGACCACCTGGCAGATGACGTGGCCTCCTCGGTAGTAGTAGGGCCACGGGTTGAAGCCGCCCAGGGGCACGTGGTAGCGGCGGCAGAAGCGGTAGCCTTGTTGACAGTACTGGCAACAGTAGCCGCGCTCGTCCAGGCGGTTGTCCAGCTCGAGACCTACTGCTCTCTGCAGGGGGGGCAGACACCAGGCTCGGTCAGTACCACCAACATTTGCTAAAACCAGGGCGCATCTCTGTGTAAGGGGTTGTAACTCTTCAAATCCTGTTGTAACAGATGCTACCTTTGTACTTTGCGATGAGTTCTCCCTTGAAGTCAATAGTTTCTCACCTTCTTTATCAAAGTTCTGGCACTTGCAACTCCTTTTGCGGCCATATTAAATAAAAAAAAAAAAGCACAGATTTATTTAACACTCAGAAATTAATAATAAGTTCCAGGTAGTATATGTAAGTTCTTTATTGGCTGAAGTGCAGCATTAATAGTTCCATCTTGTAGCTGTTTAATTTATTTCTGCGTTTAGCCGCATGCCACAGATGGCCCCTGGGCTACACTTGTTTCACCAGGAAGGCGAGGTTTTGCCAGGTGACGGAGGAGTGTCTCTGTTCATGCAGCTTTCAGACTGGCATTGCACGGCGACTGCACTTCTGCACAATCGTAACAGGAGTGCTACGGTGCACTGCACAGAGGATACTTTACCTTTGTTGACCGCTTGTATTTAATTAGCGAATAAATGCATGACTCAAGAAACGCTTCCTGTCTTTCATTTTAATGCTCACCTCCCCGTACGCGCTAAATAAAGCGACCATGTTGCTAAATTGTCAACACGGATCTGGCTGCCCGTTCTCGCAAGACAGCTTTTTTCCTAAACAAGAAATAACGTCACATTTTTGCAAGATCTCGTGGCATCCCTCTCTACTGTAGAGTCCCAACTCTAAAAGAACCACTATCCATTCTGCACAGAGACTGAGTCACCAACTTGTGGATGCTTTGCTTGGGTACTCAATTCTGGCAACTAGTTTGTTAGGTGCACAGTTTGTCCATACAATAACCGAGACGTATTTTTAGAAATCATTTTTGCTGAAAATCGAATCATATGAAAAGTGGGGCGTACGAAAACCGATTTGTGTAAAGACTAGAAAAATTTGAGCATATCTATATTACTATTCTAGCATGCCTTCCAAAGCATTTTGACCACAACCCACAAATGTCATCCAGTCCAGTGTAAAGAAAGCTTATCCATGATCATGCAACGCGATGCAACACTATGACATGCATGATGGCTCCGACGAAGAGATAGAGAGAGAGCAAAATGGTCTAACACCTTTGACACCAGCAGTGGCGGCTCCGTCAGCTGCACATCTCTAACCTGTCCATCCTGGAGCAGCGCCGTCTTCCATCAAAGCGCTCTAACATGCCTTGTAACCAGCATAATTACACTATTTCATTCCTCTCTGACCTCATAACTCCTACACCCACACACCCACGATGGCGCCCGCCAATGTCGGCCCCACCTCCCATACGGCATTCAAATTAGAGCGTTGCCACCCGCCCCCTGACCTTGACTTTAAGTATGTGTCACATTCCTGCAGCAATTAGCAAGCCTAATAATCGCCTAACAAGGATTCTTTCATTTGCTCTTCGCTGGCTGCCTCTGAATTTATAGAGGGGCCAATTGGAGTCCAAACGAAAGGTAAATTAGGTAGATTTAATGGCCCTTGGCTTTTTCCATTGTGCTGGCTGGTTTGTGCCCTGGAAGACTTGTGGGGGCCGGGCCTTTGATCAAAAGCAAAGCCTAATGGGGTTCGGAGAAGTGCTACTTAAACTCCACCACCCTCGGTCCACGTCGGATTTCAATCTCTTTCGGTAAATGGATCCACGGAGACAATCAGGTTGTGTCGCTGATCCGCGTTAGATTCGGAAAAAACCTGGCAGAGAATCTTTGGGACGAGACGGAGACAGTGGGATTTCTCAGTGTGGGAATTGGGTGAGGGGAAGACCTACAGGATGACACCACCAAGTGCTGTGGGAGTAAATTTTAAACAAATAACAATATAACCTTGTATTTGTTTTGTGGTTTTGAAGGTACTAAAACAAAATCACATTAAAAACAACAATAGAACGCAGATTAAAAGGTAAATTAGACTGTTAGACCATTTATTTAATTACAGTAATTCATGAATGCATTTTGGCCTTTTTGTCAACACGTGGAAGCAACTGTCCAAAACTGTCTTTCCTGTGTACTTTTCTTTCTTGCCCAATGACACGATCCACATCTACGGGATCTCTGAAGTGACACAAGAGACGGCTGCTGCTCTACCGAGCTCACTAGTTTATGTTATTTTTAACTAACTTATTTCTTCTAAGATTAAGAATAGCTTTGAAACTGAGTGGGTAAGGTCAAAGTAAGAAGGCTAAAACCACTTCCACACGGAACGGGAAGATAATTTTTTCAACGAACAATATGACTTTTTGACAATAATGGGCCACAGTCAACCACAAAAAAGGGATTGTTTATTACTTAAATTTTGAAAAATCGCGATAGAGCGATGTTCGAACCATGATATAGCGAGGTACGACTGTGACTACAGGTATATCGCGAGGCAGTTACACTTCCTGTCCCTCACTTAGTTTGTTCCTTATGGGAACTCTTCGTCCTTCTTTTACAGCTACTATACTGTATAGTATACCTACCGATCATTTGTGAATCTTCAAGTGGCCTTTAGAGTTGTTTCGAAAAATACCCGCATAAGTCACAGAACTGTACACAAATATTTCTTTTTGTTTTCATTTCTGTAGTTCTTGTTACTTTTTCCCACGAGCATTAGTTTGAAAAAAAAAAAGAAAAACCTGTTGATGCAAATTGATAAATGGAGTAAAATTGCTAACTGGAAATGACATAGAAATGTTGTGATGGCGGATGATATCTTGGTTAGGCGTATTTGATTTATCGCCGTGACATGCAGAGGTAGGATTTTAATAATTTATTGTTTCAGTCAAGTTTCAGGTCATCAGCTTGCTGTCAACAATCTGTTATGGAAACAACAGCAAAGCCGTCAATGGACCAACGATAATCTTATCTGCTTGCTTCTCTGAACGAAATAGTGCTGCTGTGTGAAGAAAAGAATGAGACAGAAAATGTTTTATTCAAATGACGGCACACCAGGAAACAAATCAAACAAACAGCCAAAAGGCAGCATTGTACCTTAAAGACAATTAATCAGAGGTAGCCTCTTAAAACGGGGGGCACATATTAATCACTGCGGCTTTGAGTCGGCTCCTCTAGTGGGAACGTCACGGTGATAAGAATGGCTCACCTTGGGAAATCTGAGGCAGTCGCTCACAAACAAGCAGCGTTAATGAAGAGTAAGAGCCATTAGCTTGCCTTTGCTACGTGTGATGTGTGCACACGTGCAAACGTGTCCACACATGCACCAACATTCAGTAACACATCTGCGCCGCATCAATGTGCTAAAAACAACAGTTTTTCTTTTGTGTTTTTGAAAAAGTTTCACATCAAGAATACAACTTTGGCATACAGAACAGAAACAGTTGAAAATGCTGTAATGTGCATACCAGGAGAGTAGATGGCAACGTTCCTTCTTAAATACTGAAATATAACAGTTTCCTGCATAGGCTCGTTACCGGCTTCAAGGCATACCATGGTATGAAAAAGTCACAGTTTCAAAACCACTGAAATTGCGTGCAATAATGTTTCCACGATATGAAACACGTGGAAATACTTTGTCACATCCTGTGTTATTCCTCGCAGTCGAAACTGGGCTTCGATGTGTTGAAACCACAGGCGTAGGCTGTGTTGCCATACGTCGGGCATAGATAGCACAGGCGTTTTTTAATATTTGTCAATTGAACTGTGTTTTAAACGTATATTTTGGTAAGTGTATTTTTTTTTTCTGAAGTAAAAATTGCTGAATTTGCACATTTCCTCATAAATACACTGTAGAAAGGTGACATGAGGCTGCGTCAAGCCTCTCCTCTTGGCTTAAGTGTGCGAGCTAAGCCTACTGTCTAGTGCACTTTCATGAGTGCTAGATGGCACATGTCGAATTTTGTTTGCCAGCACGTCGCCAAAATAATATTGCAGAAACATTTAATCTACACCATGGCTTTCTACAGCCTGTGTAATGGTTTTAAGTATGACATAATTATTCTTATTAATCGGACAATAAAATACAGAAATGTCATACACCAAGACGCTGTAGTACTCCACCTCTCCTTGAAGGGCCGTGGGAAGGTGTTTGTCGCTGCCGTCCTTCCATAGAGAGAAAAGGCCAGCGTTTTTTTGGCAGCTAGTGCTCACATGCCAAATTGCCAAATATGGTCTGCTGAATGAATGAAGGAATTTGACTGCCAACATAGAGAATTATACAGTCGCCCCTTGCTACCCTGCGGTTCGAATAATGCACCCTCATTTTAGTGCGTTTTTTCAGAAATGTATTAATTGATAAACGATCACTGTTTTGTGGTTGAATGAGGCCTGTTATTAGTCAAAACTAGGGCCGTCAATCGATTAAAATATTCAATCGTGATGAATCGCAATGAATCATGGTTCGTGATGAATCTAGGAACGTAGATCGACAATTGACAGCTTTGCTTTTCGGCTCAGCTCTCTCTTCACCACAAGACCTCAAAGTAGTGAAACTCCTCCACTTGGGGCAGGATCTCATCCCCAACCTGGAATGGCACTCCACCCTTTTCTGGGTGAGAACCATGGACTTGGACTTGGAAGTGCTGATTCTCATCCCGGCCGCTTCACACTGTGCTGCGAACCGATAACAACACAACCGAACACAAAATGCAGTTTTTAAATGAAACTTTTTATTATTAAGGGAGAAAAAAATCCAAACCTACATGGTCCTGTGTGAAAAAGTGATTGGCCCCTCAACCTAATAAATGGTTGGGCCACCCTTAGCAGCAACAACTGCAATCAAGCGTTTGCGATAACTTGCAATGAGTCTCTTACAGCGCTGTGGAGGAATTTTGGCCCACTCATCTTTGCAGAATTGTTGTAATTCAGCCACATTGGAGGGTCTTTGAGCATGAACCCCCTTTTTAAGGTCATGCCACAGCATCTCAATAGGATTCAGGTCAGGACTTTGACTAGGCCACTCCAAAGACTTAATTTTGTTTTTCTTCAGCCATTCCAAGGTGGACATGCTGGTGTGTTTTGAATCATTGTCCTGCTGCAGAACCCAAGTTTGTTTCAGTTTGAGGTCACGAACAGATGGCCGGATATTCTGCTTCATGATTTTTTGGTAGACAGCAGAATTCATGGTTCCATTTATCACAGCAAGTCAATCAGGTAGCAGCAAAACAGCCCCAGACCATCACACTACCACCACCATATTTTACTGTTGGTATGATGTTCTTTTTCTGAAATGCAACCTTACTTTTACACCAGATGTAATGGGACGCACACCTTCCAAAAAGTTCTACTTTTGTCTCATCAGACCCCAGAGTATTTTCCCAAAGGTCTTTGGGATCATCAAGATGTTTTCTGGCAAAATTGAGACGAGCCTTAATATTCTTTTTGTTCAGCAGTGGTTTTCATCTTGGAACTCTGCCATGCAGGCTGGTTTTACCCAGTGTCTTTCTTATGGTGGAGTCATGAGCACTGACCTTAACTGAGGCGAGTGAGGCCTGCAGTTCTTTGGATGTTGTTATGGGGTCTTTTGTGACCTCTTGGATGAGTCGTCACTACGTTCTTGGGGTAATTTTGGTTGGCCGGCCACTCCTGGGAAAGTTCACATACTGTTCCATGTTTTTGCTATTTGTGGATAATGGCTCTCACTGTGGTTCGCTGGTGTCCCAAAGCTTTTGAAACAACTTTATAACTAGTGATGAGCCGGACACTAGATAAGTATCCGAATAATGCATTTTTGCCGAGTACGAGCAGCGTGACTGGCCATGTGATTGGCCAGTCACACACAGCGACCGCCCCTCCCTAGAAAGGCGTACACTTGACAAGACAGTTGAAAATGGCTCGTGTTGCGTTGTCACTGCCTCCACTCCAGACAGGTTTTTTTTAGGTTTTCCTCAACTTAGCTCATATCTAAAGTTACTTGGTAAACTTATTTCTTTACATACGCGGTACATTTGACAAGACAGAGCTGTAAACAGCTCGTGTTGCATCGGTCACTGCCGGTGTTTTTTCTTTTTTCCATCTGCTTGCTTCTAATTTAGCTGGTGCTATAAAGTCAGTTGGAAAGCACTGCTCGTAGTAGTGAACGCGGTGCTTTTGAGAAAACTACAGTGAAAATGGCTGACAGATTATTTCCCTGTTTGCCACCGCTGGATGTTTTTGCATGAATTACCAACTTCACACAGATCATAAAAAAATAATTAAATAATAAAGTCTTACAGATCACTTACACACATACACAGTACATATATAGCTGAATAATAAACAATAAATATAGCAACTTCTTATCAATCCATGTCAATTTCAGACTTAAAAGCCCCAACCATTTTCCGTTAAACCATGCTCACTTCCAGTTTATGCCCAGCCCCCTCCGAGTACGGATACGGATATGGATAATTTAGATCGGTGAAGTGATGCAAATATATACTCTCTCATCTCTTTTTTTCTCCCTTAATAATAAAAAGTTTTATTTAAAAAATGCATTTTGTCTTCAGTTGGGTGCCATTGACTAATATTTACATTTGTGTGATGATCTGAAACATTTAAGTGTGGCAAACATGCAAAAGAGTAAGAAATCAGGAAGGGGGCAAACACTTTTTCACACCACAGTATATTTACTAATGGGGCATACTGTTTTTGATCTGAGGGGAGACTAAGGGCAGCAAGAAAATTGGGCTGCAGCCAATTGGAGACTGTAGACTGTAATACTGCAGAGCAACAGGGTGCGCTAATGCTAGCATGTGTGTCATTCCTTGCCATGTATCAAAGCACCGTTTCCCATCTACACACTTGCCTGGCTTTATTTCACACACATGTACACACACTGGTGATCATAAGCATAATGCTTGTATGTCTTATTAAAAAAAAAAAGAAATGCACCGCAGCGCCACTGCAGTTTCATTCTGGGATCAAAAACAGCTGCGATAACATTCACGCTCACTGCGCTGCTTTGAATTGGTGCAAAATATAAAGTCTGATCTCAGATATGCGTTTCACAGTGCTCCACAATGAGGTGGATGTAATTGAATAAGGCGATAGCTATTTATTTCTGTAAAAAAAAACTCAATCGGTTCACCCGAGTGATAAGCAGCTTTGGCGCGCCACTGTAAAGATTTCTCTGGAGGCTTCCTGCGCTGATGCGTTGGAATTTCTACAGCTTATTTTCAGTGTTATGCTTGAACAGGAGCTGGGAGGTGACAGGCCAGGAGAACACATTCACACACACACACACATCCACGCGCACACACACACACACAGGTTTACATTAGAGGTTGTGTGGGTGATGTCATTCTGCACTGAGAGCCTTGCGATATGGGTCAAGGGTGGCAGCACCATCCCCTCAGTCGTGTCAGGTGGCACTTAATTCCTTTTGGAGTTTCCCTGGGACACAAAGTGTGTGGTACGCATGCACGTGTCAAAGGTCATCTTCATATATCTGACAGCCTGTCACAGGGAGCCAAACAGGTGTCATGCTTTACAAATGTGCACCATGCCCAGGGGAGAAAACACTGAGTGTGAGTGTATTTGTGTGTGTGTTTTCAGATGGATTGTGTGGATATTTAACATGAGTTGTGTGTGACATACAGTGGGGCAAAAAGTATTTAGTCAGCCACCAATTGCGCACGTTCGCTCACTTAAAAGATGAGCAAGGTCTCCAATTTTCATCATAGGTGTACCTCAACTGTGAGAGACAAAAGAAATCCAGAAAATCACATTGTCTGACTTTTAAAGAATTTATTTGCAAATTATGGTGGAAAATACACATACACATACACATACACATACACATACACATACACATACACATAGGCAAGATTTCTGGCTCTCACAGACCTGTAACTTCTTCTTGAAGAGGCTTCTCTGTCCTCCACTCGTTACCTGTACTAATGGCACATTTAAAATGTGATTTTCTGGATTTTTTTCCCTCATTTTTTCTGTCATAGTTGAGGTATACCTATGATGAAAATTGGAGACCTCACTCATCTTTTAAGTGGGAGAACATGCACAATTGGTGGCTGACTAAATACTTTTTTGCCCCACTGTATATGGTGCACTCTTGCAAACACACAGCATTCCCTGCCGTCTTTTGGTCCACAGTTTCCTTCAGTAGGTCGACTGGCTTGGTGTGCATGATGAGAATGTGGTAGGATCATTTTTTCACACAGGGCCATGTAGGTTTGGACATTTTTTCTCCCTTAATAATAAAAGGTTTCATTTAAAAACTGCATTTTGTGTTCAGCTGTGTTGTCATTGACTAATATTTAAATGTGTTTGATGATCTAAAACATTTAAGTGTGACAAACATGCAAAAAAATAAGAAATCAGGAAGGGGTCAAACACTTTTTCACATCACTGTATGTCTTAAATGGCTTATTTTCTGTGACTATATATGCTATATTGGGTTATATGAGTGTAAAGGTGACTATGAGGTGTTATTTCATGTCTAGAGGACTCTAATAATATTAAAAACTGCATGTAGAAGGTCGTAAACAGGTTTTCTATGGTCTAACTACAAAAATATTTGATTTATAAATAAGGAATCCCACTTCGCGGAAATTCACTTATTGAGTTCGGGTCTGGAACCAATTAACCGCGAGAAGGAGGGATTACTGTACACCGAAAACTTACCAATGGGTTTTTTGAAGAGTGCATTTTGCTGTGAGAGAAATTTCAAACTGAGTGTGAGGTTAGAGTTAACTTCCACACACAAATACATAGTCATGTGAAAAAATGTGTACATTTACCGTCACTTGAAGCAATGATATGGAAAAAAAATCATTTCAATTTTAATTTTATTTTTTTGTATTGTGTCCTCCACTCTAATAGATGCATTTTCCCAATGAATTTCCATAGTATTGTACTTTGTACCACGCCTCGAATAGACAACTACTGTTTTCTCCTAGTAGTGCCACGAGGTGGTCGTAATCAACGTTACAATGACAGATACCTCCATGTGGCAGACGTCTTTAGTTGTAGAGTAGTAGGGTAGCGCATACATGGCATCTGTAAAGTTGGTGTTTACAGTGGAGTTCTGCTTAACGGGCTCTAATAGTGGCTTGGTAGTCTCTTTGCACCACTATAGCCATAATGTGGGGAAATACAATCAAGTTCTAACTACATTCAGTCAAGGATTTGTGAGCAGGAGCTGGTCCTGATAAATGTCATCATTATAGGAAGTCTCATTTCTTTCTCTGTGTGATCTGAGGAGACAGCCTTAGCTGTAGTGGCTATTGGTGTGTTAGTGATAAATGTGGAATGTGTGTGTGCATACTGTGTGTCAGCTATGGTTTGTAGTGTGCTTTCCTTTATGTCAGTGTGTAATATATTTTTCTGGATAATTAATCACGCACTGCTGAGTGGTTGAGATGCAGCGCAGCAAAACACGCCGTCTGTCTTTCCCCTTCATGTGTTATAATTAAAGCATTATTAATAAATGTATCTTATCTGTGCAGCAGCGAGTGACCTTGAGTGCGCTTCCTGTGTGTGTGTGCCTCAAAGAGAGAGAAAAAAGCAAAGTGAGAAAAGGCACTAAGAGGTGCTTTAGGCACAATTTGCTGCCTTGGAGAGAGGCTGGATGTTCCTCTCAATTAATGGAGGAACATTAAGGGAGTCTTCAATGAACTGGCCTTACTTAAACAGATATATAGAGCAATTGCTGTGCCCTCTGGTGCACAAAGTCAGTTTTAACATCAATTAGCGAGCAATTTATACGGGGGACAAAGTGGAGGCATGAGCCGGAGCTAATTGAAGTGGCTCCACTGTATCTTGCGGCGGGGCTCCGTGGATGTCACGGTGCAGTAGAGCGACACTTACGTAGTCGTTGACGGGAGCGTGGAACTCCACTTCACGGGTGAAGCGATGGCCTTTGACCTCTGCTTCGGGGGCGTCCAGGTGATCAACCTCCTCCTGCAGGTCCGAATCTAAGCCATAAAACAGAGGTGGGATGTTTACACACTTAGGTACTGTTTTTAATGCTCAAACGCTGACGGAAAAGCAAAAAACGAATCTAATAATAGTAGTGCTTTTACTGCTACAGTTATACCATTAGTGTGCAAATTATAGCTGGGGCATTTATTTACCTAATCCTTAAAGAGGATGGGGCTTTAATTAGAAGCAGACAATAATTGGAGAGAGGGTACTGCTTCCAAAATTTAAAAACTCACAACAAGTGATAACTTTATAACTTGGTAATCATTTGGAATGTGTTCTAAAATGGCTGCAAGCTGGAATTGGACCCCAAAGCAGAGACGACAGAGTTTTACAAAAAAAGTACACTACACAGAGTGGAAAAATAGGCAAAACACAAAAACAAAGTACAACCAAAAGCGATGGGCGAAGCCACAGCAAAGAAGAAACGAAGAGAGCAAAAAGTCAGGAATAGCAAAAAGCTAACAAAGGTACTCACAATGCACAGGAACAAAAGTTGTAGGAGAAACAACAGTCTGGCGACTACGGTAAGTCCAAGAACGACTAATAAAGGCCAAATGAGGCGCCCCCTGGCGGCTTACCTGGCTTGTCTGGGTGGATCCAGGCGGGAGGCCCAGGAATGCTCCTCTGGCCCGTAACCCTCCCAGTCCACTAAGTACTGCACCCTCTTACCCCTCTATCTGACATCAAGAATGACCTTCACCATGTACAGACCCTTTCCAAAAAATTAGAATATCATGGAAAAGTTGTTTAATTTCCATAATTCCATTCAATTCAAAAGTCAAACTTTCATAGATTATAGATTCAGGGCCCACAATTTAAACGATATCAAGTATTTATTTGTTTATTTTTACATAATTTGGGCTTCCAGCTCATAAAACCCACGAAAACAGGAATTCAAAAAATTAGAATACTGTGAAGAAATCAGCCCAAATTTTGCAGGGCATGAATGTTTTAAACTGAGTGTCACACACTAATCATCTACTAAACTCAAATCACCTGCACAGGCTTCCCCAGGTGTCATTAAATTGCTTCAGTTTGGTTCAATTGTCTCAGTTGGGTTCAATATGGGGAAGACTGCAGACATGACAACTGGCCAGAAGACCATCATTGATACCCTCCATAGGATGGGTAAGCCACAAAAGTTCATAGCTAAGGAGGCTGGTTGTTCACAGAGTGCTGTGTCCAAGCATATCAATGGAAAGTCTAGAGGAAGGGCAAAATGTGGCAGGAGAAGATGCACCAGCAAAAGAGATGACCGTGGGCTTCAGCGGATTATCAAACAGGGAAGATTCAAGAATCTGGCAGAGATCCAGAAAGAGTGGAATGAGGCGGGAGTCACAGCTTCAAAAACCACCACATTCAGATGCATCCGGGAGATGGGCTACAACTGTCGGGTTCCTCGGGTCAAGCCACTTCTGAACCTGAGCCAACGTAGGAAGCGTCTCCACTGGGCCAAGGAGAAGAAGGACTGGACTGTTGGCCAGTGGTCCAAGGTCCTCTTTTCCGATGAAAGTAAAGTGTGCCTTTCATTTGGGAATCAAGGTCCAAGGGTTTGGAGAAAGACGGGTGAGGAACAGAACCCAAGCTGCCTGAGGTCCAGTGTGAAATATCCACAGTCCGTCATGATTTGGGGTGCAATGTCCGGTGCAGGTGTTGGTAAACTCTCCTTTCTTAAATCCAAGGTCACCGCAACAGTCTACCAGAATGTTTTAGAGGACTTCATGATTCCTTCTGCTGAGGATCTGTATGGAGATGCAGATTTCATCTTCCAGCAGGACCTGGCCCCTGCCCATACCGCCAGAAGCACCAAAACCTGGTTTGATGCCCATGCCATCACAGTGCTTGACTGGCCAGCCAACTCACCGGACCTAAACCCCATTGAGAATCTATGGGGTATTCTCAAGAGGAAAATGAGGGGCACCAGACCCAACAACAAAGAAGAGCTGACAGCAAGCATCAAGGAAATCTGGGCTTCCATAACTCCCAGGCAATGCCACAGGCTGATTGCTTCAATGCCACGTGGCATCGAGGCAGTGATTAAAGCAAAGGGATTCCCAACCAAGTATTGAAGATTGACATATCGTTTTGAAAGTACCATATTTTGATTGATTTGATGTGATCCTAATTTCTTTCTTTTTTTTCATGCAAAAACTGAGAAGTAAATGGTGATTTCTTCACAGTATTCTAATTTTTTGAATTCCTGTTTTTGTGGGTTTTATGAGCTGGAAGCCCAAATTACGTAAAAATAAACAAAGAAACACTTGAAATCGTTTAAATTATGGGCCCTGAATCTATAATCTATGAAAGTTTAACTTTTTGAATGGAATTATGGAAATTAAACAACTTTTCCATGACATTCAAATTTTTTGGAAAGGGTCTGTATGTTGGCTGACTATCGATCATGCGCGGAGGAGGGGGAGGCGGGTGGTATCCTGAAGACAGACTGGCCGTGGTGTCCAATGCCTTACAAAAGCCCTTCCAGACTTGTGACATGAACTGGGGCCCTCAGACACCAAGTCCAAAGGAATGCCATGGATGCAAAAAATATGGGGCTTACCACACTATAGGCACAAGTGAAGCCTCCTGCGTCCGCACCACTCTGTGTTGCTGAGACGTCTCCCTCCGAATTGCATAGGCACCTAGGCGTGTTCCCTGTCTCGCTCCTGTAGACAGTTGTTCATTGGCACCGCCAAGTCGATGAGCTAGTCCAGGTTGGCAGTGTCATCACGTATAGCCAGCTCATCTTTTAAATG
Organism: Dunckerocampus dactyliophorus; assembly: GCF_027744805.1. NCBI lineage: Eukaryota > Metazoa > Chordata > Actinopteri > Syngnathiformes > Syngnathidae > Dunckerocampus > Dunckerocampus dactyliophorus. Next base: position 10,590,218 of record NC_072829.1, on the reverse strand, counting down.
GAAAATCCCCCGTAGTGCGATGTTATCGTAGCTGCTCTCTGCCGCTAACACCCAGAAGTCAATGGAGCAGGCACCCACGGAGCAACTTCCTTGTTTAAAGTCCAATAGACACTTCCCAGTTTCCCTCCACCTCACTGGATGGTCGAACACTTTCCTCATCTCGCATAAAAACAAGGGAAGAGACGTCAGGGCAAGCTTTATTTATGGTGACAGCCCAGGCGGCAGCCTTGTCGAACAACAGTCTCATAATGAAAACAACCTTGGTTTGGTCAGAAGAATAGGTACAGGGCTGCTGGTCAAAAACAGTGAACACTGATGAAGACATTTCTCACAGGCAAAAGACTCTGCCGAAAAACTCTGAGTGTGAGGAATGCTAGGCTCACAAAGGGGAGTGGCGGCTATACCTGGCTAACCACCACGCCAGAATGATGGACAGTGCCAGCAGAGCTAAAGTAGGAGCAAGCCTGCTCCATGCGCTGTTCCAGGGCTCCTGCATTGGCTATCAAATTCATAAGGGTCTCCATGATCTCCCATAACGACTTGTCGTGGCTGCCAACTCACTGGCCCTGGTGCAACAAAGCCAAGTGGAAGTGTTCAGCCTTTCCCGAGTCCATACTGGCCAGGGCGTTCTGTTATGAAACGGGTGGAAGACGGAATTGGACCCCAAAGCAGAGATAACAAAAAGAAGAGCTTTACAAAAATGTAGTAACATAAATTGCACTACACAAGGTGGAAAAATGCGAAAAACACAAAAACAAAATAGAAGCAAAAGCGTTGGACAAAGCCACAGGAAAAAAGGAACTCAGGGAGCAAAAAGGCAAGAAATAGCAAAAAGCTAACAAAGGTATTCACAATGTACAGGAACAAAGGTCGGCCAACAGGTAACTACATGAGCAAAATAGCAAAAAGGGAACAGGACTGGGGGGGTACACTCGGCTACTCTGTTTGTCCATTCTGGTCTCTTGGTCGATCCATCAATCATGACAGGCAGCTGCTGGCCACGTTGGACTGCTATCTCCATCTTCCATATTCTGTAATACACTAGGGCAGTGCCTAAACCAATCAGCAACAGACCTGTTACCATGGTTCCGAATATGTAGATGTCTTTGATGTCCTCAACAGAAAGAATCGCCAGGCACATGACCCTCCACTTCCCCCAGCTGTCCATCTTGTAACTGGCGGTGAACGTTCCGTCAGGGCAGACAGGTTTCCCCGAACCCGAGCTTCTCATCAAGAAGATTTTGTCAATTGCGTGTAGAGACCAGTTGATCAATTCCATGATTTAGATTTGGAAAGCAATGTGGAGAGAGGCTCAACCATTCTTTGAGTTTGTAGACCACGCCCCATGGCTATAGCAGACTGTGGTTAATCAATAAATGTGTAATTGGAGCATTTATGGTTTGTTCTTTTTGTAGCGGTTTTATCCTGTATGGACAAGCATCTACATTCCCTCCAGTCAAGTTGTTTATAGTGAGCATTTAGACTGAGAAGACAACCCCTCCCCTTTCTTTATGCCTCACCACTGAGGGGGGAGGGATGGATCCAGTGGATAGGCAGCTCCTGGCAGAATTCCCAGATTTTGGACTGGAAGAGGAATGCCGGGTCAACGATGGGCTCCTCTGCTGGAATCCACACTTGGGAGTCTTCCACCTTGATATCCACTGCATCCACCTGTTAGTACGCACAAATATACACACACAGTTAGCCAAATAGCAGTTACTGGCTCATTAATACACTGTCTGGAAAAGCTGCCTTTTTCCACCATTTTCCTGTATAAAAAGCTCAGACACGCAGTAGGAGGACAAAGTTGACTGAGCAATTTTGCATTGTAAGCCTCTTTCACATAACAGCAACACTTATTTGACTGTGCCTTTTACACGGGACCCAGAGAAGTGAGAATTTGCCATAGCTGTGCTTTTACACAGCGTCATAGCATCCAGCAATATGACAATTAGATGAGGTGTGACGTCTAAATAAATAGAAAACACCTGTCAGACAGCCACAATTGATTTCAACAGGGCCAGGGCCGTAAAACTGAGTGTTGAATGTTAAACTTACACCACAGTCCCGGCATTGTGCCTCTGTTCCGGCTTTGATACTACCTCAGAAGGTGGAAAATTACAGGTTGACTTTGTCCACCCGTTGTTGTGACATGAATACAGAAAAGCAACAAAGAAAAAAGTGGATCCTACAGGCAGTGTTAAAGGGGTTACAGCCTTAAAAGCGGAAGGACGCTGACAAGATATTTTGCCATACCTGATCAGGTTGTGAATTGGAGCTGAGATCCAGTTTTCTCACCCTGTTGTGTTGAACGCATTTTTAGAATGCGTTATTAATGCCACTGCTACTGTTTACAACTCTGATGCAGTAATTTTGCAGGATCTCTGTGCTAATGAGACTTACTCATTGTCACTCGTTCCACAAATTTCCCCATCATAAATCACACTGACACGGAATGGGGGGGGACAAAGTTGGCCTGGCAATTTTCCCCCTTTGGAGGTGGTGTCAGGAACATAGGGGTGTGAAGTGCATATTTCATTATTTTTGCACCGGTTGTTGCTTCTTTGTTTTTAATTATTAGGATATTTGTTTATTATTATAATTTTTATCACCTTTGCATGATCAACCAGCTGCAACTGTGAATTTCGCTCACAGATTAATGGAGTATCTATCAATATTTGTGGGATCTCAGTGTAAAAGATCCTTTGGGGTCTATCATCTCTATGTGTGAGGTGAGGCCATCGACTTCCTGACTCCTGTTGCCCTGATTCCCTCCTCCTCCTCCTCTCCCTCCATCAAGCCTGCGGCATGCTCTTTCTATTACACATCATTGAAATTCACAGACAGCGATGATTTGACTTTCAAATGACTTTAGCAGTCATCTTCATTACTACAAGTGTGGCGACAGAATGGTTTAATGTGACAGACACAATAAAGCCTTGCATTCTCCTCCTCCTCCTCTTCTTCTTCACCACTTCGCCTCCTCCGTCCTCCGCTACGATGCATGGCTTGGCATCCAGGCTTAATTTGTTGGTACTGTAGTTCATGAGCTGTAAAGTAAACTATTATTGCTTAATGATAGCAGCTACACGTCAGTGTTGTCTAATAGAGACATATGACAGGGATTAGTAATCCTCCATCCTCACAGTGCACATATTGATTTTCTTCATGTATATGTAAACAAACACCACCAACACACAAAACAACAAACCCCTTCTTCGCAGTCCCTCGTTAATTAGCCCGCCAGACAGCAGAAGAACAGTTCACTTGACAAATGTTTTTACAAGGTGCTTTTCCCTCAGTTTAAAGCTTAATTGCACATTAGTTAGGCTTGCGCTGGGATCCTCGGGGCTATAGTCAGGAGAGCAGGAACCATTTATATGGGGGCACATGCCTTTCTCCCCTTCACCCCCCGTCATTAAAAATGAGCTGTGTTTGTAATCGAGCGTCACGCTTGTGACCCGCAGTTGCAAACAAGGACAGAACTTCAAATACGCCGTTCTGGTCTGTATATATTTAAATATAAATACAGCCTGCACGTCAGTAGCAGCAACATTTCAACCTTCTCTTCTTACATTATCCCCTTTTTCTCTTTTTCTTATTATTTTGTTCTTTGTAACTATATTTTTACAATGTGCTGCAGGCCAATAAAAAATGACCTGTTGGCCACAAATGGCCTCCGGTCCGCACTTTGGACACCCTTGCTATAGTGACTAGGATGTCACCATCATAAAAGCTTGATTAACTGTGAAGGCAATGTTTAAGTAACATTTTAACAGTCTTAACTGTCATGCAAGGGTTTAAAAACGAAGTTAAACACTGTACATTGAAAGTAAAATAAAGTAAAATTACCAAGCGTTATCCTTATTAATATGCCTGACACATAATGGAGAAGGAACAGGAAGGCGTTTGCAGAGCGTTACGGTCACCTAGTGGCGTTTTATAGGCATTGCTGGAATTGTAAATGTGTAGAATATATACGGTAAAATATAATATTATTATTTTAATGTCAAAAATTTATATAATGTTTTGAATAATAAGAGTGTCAAATTTAATTTAATTTTTAAATAAAATGTTTCCATTTATTTATTAATTGAAATGAAATATTAATTAATACGTCTATTTACTGTAAATGAATCTATTATGTATTATAATTTCTCAATTGAAATTATTTTTTTACGGTAGCATCTTTAAATAAATAAAATAATTTATACCTGTATTTACGGTGAAATTAATTTGTGTATGACACTGATATTGAATTAATTGTATTGCTCCTATGCTACGGACATTTTCTATGCTGCTGGTTCTGTGGTTATCATCACACATTTTCTTTTTGCCATCACTGGGCCACTTCTGCAGTGTCATCACACACACACACAAAAGCCAAAAATAAAGCTAAATATTCTTCTCTCATGACAATTTCAAATGCCATGTTTCCAGTTTTGCTTGACTTTTGAACGAATATCTTCAACTTGAACTCCACATTGCACTGCTTTTGGGGCATTTTTGACTTTGAAAGTTCCACTCTAATGACATTTTTTGGCACATCTCATCGCCCTTTTTTCAGTATAAGAGCTCTGGGTGGAGGGCTAAAGGGGGTGCAGCAGGGAAAAGTGGGAGGGACCCTGGCATCATTAAGCCGGTCAAGTGCTTGAAATTAAAGTCAAACTGGAGGAACACAAAGCGGACACTCTCTAATTGGACCTCTTAACCGCTGAAGCCGCATGAAGTCTTGTTCGTAAAGTAAATGGAGGTCACGACACGAGGCTAGCAACATGACTTGGGCTTCAACAGTTGAGAAATGACTGCAATAACTTGTAAAGGGTGTGTGTGTGTGTGTGTGTGCACCCGGGGGGAGGCGTGCTAAAAGGTCAGCCTTTTAGCATGGGGCAGGGATTTCTAAATGCCAGTTGACAAGAACAAAGACAACATGATTACAGTGCTTTGGTTTATGCACACTTCTCCAAGGCCTTTCTATTTGGCTATTGACTAATCATGTATTAGTAGGACACAGGCAACTTTTTTCATATCAACTACTGAACCCTGGGAATAACGGCAATTTGTTTGGCGAAGTGTGCTGCCGGTGTATGTGCGACTTTGCGCCTTCGGTGCTGTTGACTTAATTATACGCTGCTTGTACTGTCGTTAATGAATTTACCCTCTCCTGCTAGCATGAGACGACTGGGGAAACATTGTGCGTGACACATTGTTTAAAGTGCTGCTATGTTGTTGTTTTTTTGCCAGAGATTAACAACTGTTTTATCATGGCACCCAGGAGCTGCACTGAACATATCTGCTTTTTTATGTGACACACAAGGCTATGAATTGTACGTGACGCGTTTATGATTCTGCCACCGTGATGGCAGAAGTCATAACAGTACTACAATTTTAAACCTGCTCTCACTCTAAACCCATTAATAGTCACTTGTACTTAATGCACTAAGTATTTCATGTTTTATCATGTGTCAGCAGCATATGTAAGCAGAAAACACATCCATCCATCCATCTTCTATGCCGCTTATCCTCACTATGGTCGCGGGTATGCTGGAGCCTATCCCAGCTGACTTTGGGCGAGAGGCGGGGTACACCCTGGACTGGTCGCCAGTCAATCGCTGGGCACATAAAGACAAACAACCATTCACACAGAGATGCCCAATGGAGATTCGAACCCAGATCTTGCAGAAAACCCCATCAAATTAATTCATCTCAATTAATTACGTTTGAAATCAAACAATATTTGACACATACTTCTCAGTTAAAATTGATTGTGGTTGACAACTGAACCATACACATGCACGAAAGACAACTGAATCATCAGACTACCACATAAACAGGTTTGTGCACTTTTTTAACAACATGCAAATATAGCAATATGATTTTAAGCTGCACTTTGAGCTGATAATATCAATAAGGCTTTCACAACCTTTTAAAAGGCCTTTTTGTATACTGAAGCCCTTTCAATTCCTTGAAAGCATTTCTGCAGTGAGTTCATTTGTCAAACATGGGCTTCCTTATCTTGGCTACACCACGTTCTAATGTTAGCTAGCTAGCTGCTAGCTGCATCGCGTTCTTGGATTAAGGTGATATTGTAGGCCAAGTGCTTTGGTGATAAGTCTTTGTTGCACAGTTTGCACATAATCATGCTCCATCGGGTTTTCAAAAAAAACGAAAAACTCTTTGTTGTTGGCTAACTGGTGTGCTGATGTGACACGATGCATTTTGTGCATCAGTGTTATCGGCGTGCCAGAATCAATGAGGGTGAGAAAAGTTGCCTGGAGCGCACAAATAGAAAAGCACAATTAATTGTGATATTCTTATAATGCACTTTTTTTCTGTAATTAATTAATCAGAATCCATGTGATAAAGTCCTACGTAAACACTTGAATAAAGCAAACACAGGATTAATGATTCATAAATATTATTGAGAATACATAATACTGTACATTGAAGATTTACAGGTGTACAACATCTTCCAAATGAAGCTAAATAAACAGACTAAATATATCATACAGTCTGATGTTATTCTAATGTGACAAAGCTTCTGCTAGTGTCCAGTTGGCTGCTGCCAATGCAAAGCACCACTTTTGTTTTACTGGCGTTTAAAAGTGAGAGTGAAAAGATCAATACTTTTACTTTGAAGACTTTGTGGCACAGTTTCCATCATGCAGAGCTTGGTAATAATGCAGAAGCGTTTTGTCGAAGCGTTTGTGCTCTAGTTTGTTTGTTGACAATACCAAATGTCTCTGGTTGTGGTTGTGAGTGGTTAATGATGTTGCGTTTTGCTACGGTTGTCTAGTGTGTGTAAAATGCAGAATATTCACTCACTTGTTCCGCCTGCTGAAATTGAATACAAGACTTTCATTAAAAAATCTGCCTTCAAAGCTGATTCACCTGCACTATGGTTGTTTGCGTTACATTTGCTTACCCTAATTAGGTATAATAGTATCATACCTTTTAATTTTAGTCCACTGCATACTCCAAAGACAATACTAAACATGCTGGTAAATTAATACCTTCGGAAATGTATGTGCATTGTTGTATTTGTAAAAACATTTTTTTTTTATCCAGCTCTGTGTGCGTGGTCTTGTCTTCACCCTATAAAATCCTCAGTGTTTTGTCACGACACCTTATTTTGTTGTTGTGCTCTACTCCTGGCACAGTGGCTATCATCTGGTGAGATTGAATACAAGACTTTCATCAAAAAATCTCTTTTTTAAGGCTGAAAAACTTGCATTGTCCCTGTGGTGGTTTTCATTGGTTTCAAACAGCATCTTGCCCTAATTTACTCCATTAGATGAATTCAATGAAGTTCTACTCTAGTGCAAACTACAACCGCAATAATAAACATATTGGTAGAGTAATACCTTTTGAGAATTCATATGTATTATTGTGTTTGTAAAAATGCTGTTTTTTTAATCCAGCTCTTGTATAGGATCTTATTAGCTTGTGTACTTGTGCGTGGACTGAGTGGTGTCTTCACCCTATAAAATCCTGAATGTTGTTTAAATGGATGACTTCTACTTTGGTCGATACTTTTGTCATCACACCTTTTTGTTGTGCTCTGCTCTGGTGTCTTGGTGCAGTCTGAAGAGGATGAAGTAGTAGCAGCAGCCATTCTTGCAGGACCTTGTTGTGTATGGACATGCTATTCACTCGTGTATGCAGTCGTCTGAGTGGGAGGTTTTTTAGCGCCGGGTGAGCTTTGGTCATCCATATTAAGCGACTGTTAAATGGAGCAAGCAGCATTCGTTGACAATAAAGGCAGTGAGGGAGGTAGAAGGCGACTTGTGTGTCAGACTGAAATGAAGCTCAGGGATTACTCCCTCAGACGTCGCCTGGAAGAGGAAAATTGAAAAGGTGGGTGTGGGGGGTGCGCTGGCAAACAATTCATGTTTGTCACCTGGCGTTGCCCTCGTACGGGCTGGATTTTTGTTATCAGCCGCATGCAGTTTCTCCACCATTTTTCCATTGTTTTTCATTGGCACTCTGAAGCTCGCCGCGGTTGCTCTGAGCCCTCCTCGCTGAAAGCCCGAGGCTGGGTTGAGCAAGGAGCCATTAGTGCTCTGCTTTAACCCCTGTGAGCTTCATGTGTTCCACCACTTGAGGAGGAACTTCTGCGGGTCAAACGTGGGAGGATTCTCACAGAGGGACGGATCAGAGGCTTCAGTCTATTGTTGGTGAGGCCAGGCCAAGGTCATTAGATACTATCTAAACACAGCCCCCATGATAGTTACTGGAGTTCTCCTATGCCATCCGGTGTTAAGTTGGAGGAAAAGCATCCTTAGGAGCAGAACACTGTGGGGTGGAAATTGAAAAGACTTTTAAACATGGGTAGATGGTAACACTGCTACTTCCTGGTTCATGCAGGACGACAAACATATGTGCAGTGCCATCCATCCATCCATTTTCTATATAATATATTCTATATTAGGGTTGCGGGGGCATGCTGGAGCCTATCCCAGCTGACTTCGGGCGACAGGCGGGGTACACCCTGGACTGGTGTCCAGCCAATGGCAGGGCACATATAGACAAACAACCATTCACACTCACATTCATACCTATGGACAATTTAGAGTCACCAATTAACCTCACTCGGAGAAAACCCACACGCACACGGGGAGAACATTCAAACTCCACACAGAAATGCCCAAGGGAGAATCAAACCCTGGTTTTCCCGATCTCCAGGCTGTTACTGTGTTGGCCAACATGCTAACCACTCGACCACCGTGCGGCCTGATTCTCATTATGGCCTGTATGCCGTTCCTGCATCTGCACCTTTAGCAGAATTTTCACCAAAATCTATCAAGTTCTTCATTGGCCCTGAGGTCAACACTCCACAAAGTTTCGTGAAAACTGGTTGGATAAACCTGCAAGCTGTATCTCTGCCACTATTACGTATTTCACTTAAAATAATTGCTGAGAAAAAAAAAAATAGAAAAAAAATCATATACAGTAATCCACTTTGTGGTTTAAATTTCGCCGCTTCACTTAATCACGTTTTTTCAAAGAAAATAATAATAATTAATAAATTATAGTTGTTTTGTGGTTGACTACGACCTATTATAAGTCCAAAAATATGAATATTTAAGCATTTTCAAGCAATAATGGCTAAATGAACGAAAATACAAATATAAGGCATTCAGTAGACGAAAGACACAACATGTAGTATTCTACACTGGTCACAAGGTGTCAGTAATGTTACATCACAGCCGCGGGAAGTACGCTGCCCATAAAAAACAAGGAACTCTCCCAATGCTAACATGTGAGCGTATATTATGCCTTATTTATATCTAAAATGTCTTATTTTCTGTAATTATGTCCACTGTATTGGGTAATAAGAGTGTAAAGGTGACTATAGGGTTGTTATTTCATGTTTAGAGGGCTCTAATAATGTTTAAACAACATATTTAGAAGGTATTCAAGGCTCTAACTACAAAAACATTAAATTTTATAAGTAAGGAATTCTACTTTGACCAGTCCAGGGTTGTACCCTGCCTCTCGCCCGAAGTCAGCTGGGATAGGCTCCAGCATACACTCGACCCTAGTGAGGAGAAGCGGCATAGAAGATGGATGGATGGATGGATGGAATTCTATTTCACGGAAAATCACTTATCACAGCTGGGCCTGGAACCAATTAACAGCGATAAAGGAGAGATTACTGTAAACATATACAACAACTTTAGCCATGTCCTAAAGTTCCCTTCACAGGACAACCTATGTAAAAAAAAGTGTTTAGACTGAAACAGTAATACTATCAATTTCAAATGCTAGCTTTTTCAGGCTCCAGAAACACACAAAATTAATGCCTAAAATAATTTGTGATTTTTTTTGTCTTCTTGAAATGACATTCTGCAAGCAACCCCGAAGACTTTGCTTAGTTCTTTTTGAATGATAAATTTAGTTTTATTTTCTTGTTTGTTTTTGCAGTCGAACCTCGTCTTTTGTCATTTTTCACAGATGTCCTAAACAAAAACAAAAGCAAGGATTCTTTTAACACTCAGAAATATGCAGTTTGCTTGAAGGCCTCATCAGAGCAAGGTGCAGTGATTAAACGGAGAAAGGAGGGAGAAAGATATAAATTGTTTATCATTCTGTTGTGCGTTCTATATCCGTTCTTCACAGTGATGAGTCATCAATGCGTGGAGGCTTTGTTTGGGCACTCCACTAGTTTGTTGGGCACACTGTTGGGCCGTACAATAACCGAGACAGTGTACGAAAACAGAGACATGTGTGGCAATCATTTCTGTCGAACATAAAATCCTACAAAAACTGGAGCGTGCGAAAACCGAGGTTCCACTGCAGTTGTAAGTCACGTAAGGACTGAATCTGCCCTCAAAAACAATTTTGCCTGCAAGAGCCATTTTGCTTTTCCAACTAGCCAGCAGGAACTAGGTACGGGCATTTGGTGAAATTTACATTCATTAGAATAGGAAGGATGTACCTGTGAATGTTCTGAACTTCTGTTTTGATGACAGTGTCGTATTGATTGGAATAATGCGGTCTGGGGGAGTTGTGCTGTAGTGCTGTGTGTGTAGCTAACTTTCCTATGTTGACGTCAAGTTGGCTTTTTAAGACAGCAAACTACTTGAGACTGAATCAACAGCCGCTTGTAGCCAAGTAGTACGTTTTATTTTGTCTCAATTTTATGACAGTAGCTCCTCCATAGCTTGGTCGTTTGGTAGCTTAGTAGTGTCAGAGATCTGCAGTTGACAAGTCGTGCCAAACCATAATCCCCCACTGGGTGGAAACGTACTGTAGCTTTTGAAAGCACAGACCTACGACACAGTGGTTCTGTTCTGTTAGCTTGGTGGGAACGTAGGTTTGCTAGAGCCCAGACCAAGCTTGGTCAACTAGATAGTGAGACACCATAGCATATTATCCAGTTAATTCCAGAAAATGAATGCAACGTGGTACAGTACGGTGTGATGACAGTACCTGCAAACAAGAAATTTGGCTTTGAATCCTCCCTCTGACAGTACTTTTATGAAAGAAACATATTCATTTTCTTCACTTCCAATTCATCAATGGATAGTAATGTATAAAGTGTACCAAACTGAACAGAACTGTACCGCTTGTTTAAATTGGAACGTGGCTAATACTCCAGGTGAATCAGACTTTCCCAGCATGAGATGGGTACTTACTACAACATGCCGTGAGTCTTGGCTTAAAAAGACCATCTAAACTGTGGTTTCCACTGAACCTGGACCAGAATCCCCCACATTTCCACATAGCAGTCATACTAAAAGCTAACAAAATTCACACTGTTTACTGTCTTGGCTTCAGATGATTCACGATGGAGCCTTTTAAGCCACTTACACTTACAAAAGTGCACAAAGACGACAGAAATGGTGTGGACATATGGTGCTGGCCAAGCAATTAATCTGTAAACATGGATCTGACATGACCACGATGACAGGGAAACGAAAGCGTGTTTTGTTGCCGCTCGTGTTCTTCAAGTTAAAACTGAGACTTAAGTTTTGCTTGAGCCGACATTTGGCCTTCTGTGTTTTGAATTGAGTGTCTTTGCCGCATACATTTGCCAGGCTCTTCTTCTCAGCTACAAGGTAAAATGGAAATGGGTGCATGCAAAGTACGGATTTTCTCTTTGAACACACAGCCCACTCAATGAATTGCACTGTGACATGGAGGAAAAAAAATTGGGAAGTTTGATTGATTGAAATTCTTCCATTTCTTTTGCAGTCGGGTTCACCGTACAGCGATATAACACCCCGAGAAGTCAAATGAATCCCTCTAAACTTTGCGAAAAGAAAACGTCTTTTACAAAAAATAAAAAAAAGTATATTACAGTCATCCCTCTCAGTCAGGCTTCTTCTGCACACTCCCCCCTTTAGGCTATCTGAGTGGAGCCTTTGGAGGACATGATTAAAAATTAATATTGGCTCAAGATTGACAGCAAACACCATTTGATGTGAGCCACAAAGCGGCTGTGGGCTTGTGGGCAGCTGACAGTTCCACAGGCACCATACAGCCCAGTAAGAGGGACAGGATGGGGACGGACAGGTTGAGGATTTGTGCAGCGCCCACAGTGTTCCACTCTGGTTATCTCCCTTCAATATGCATGGCCGTTTCTGGAGGGCTACACAGGGACCCGTACCTCTAAGTCGCCATATTCAGCTTCCACTTCTGGCACCGTGGGCAGCTTCCTGGTTTGGCTCCTGATGTAGCACCTCTGATGTTCGGCAAAGCGGATCCCAGTGAGTCCCTTTGAAAAGAAGGAAAAAGGCAGCGCTCAGAAATTCTGATATATCTTTCATTCATTAAGTCCCTGCGAAGTGCGTTTTCCGTCAGGCAGTTACATTGAAAGGTGCCCATTTGAGCTGACGTTAATACATAATGCTTTATTTTTTGTAGTGTATTATACAACTGATGGCTGTTAACCATCCCAAGAGGGCACTTTAAAGCGGAATAGAAGGAAAATGGCAAGGTTGTGATTGTATAGCACACATGCGGCCCAAACGTAAAAGCTTTACAAACTACAAAGGGCCACCAAACATCACACATAGTGAAACCATTCAGTCTCATTCATGCAGCGCTTTCGCCGCTCTGCACGGGGCAACAGTGAGACGTACTCGTCACAATGAAGCAGCAGTAGAAGAAGACGACGACTCGTGTTTTAATAAAAAATATGGCACTCCTGACTTTAAAAAAAGAAAAGTAGGCAGTGAAAATTGGGACAGCAACTGCGTTTACTCTGTAACGAAGTAAACGCTGTTTCAAAGGAATACTCTGTAACCTGCTGAGGCACTTACAGAAGAAACATCACAACTTTGATGCATCCCCCCCAGCTCTCCTGATTATTGACAGGTAGGGCGGTTCTAGATTTTATATATATATATATATATATATATATATATACAGTATATATATATACACTCCTGATCAAAATCTTAAGACATTTTGCACATTTGGATCTTAATGAGGTTTTAAGTAGAGCTACAATATGCAAAAGCAAGAAGGGGGAGTGAGACAAAAAGCATTTTGAAAAAGTAATTTATTGAAAACAACAATTAAACTGAAATAGGTTGTTTATCAGCTGATCAAAAATTTAAGACCACAGGCTATAAAAGCCAAAACCTGCTCAAAATGTTCATTTTCTGTCAGGCATTCACACTGTCATGCCCTCCTCTTTTTCAACATGGTCGGATTGTGGAGCAAGGCCTCTCGCAGCGTGCCATTGCTGCTGAAGTTGGGCGCAGTAAATCAGTCATTCTAGATCCTGAGCATTATGTTCCCACTAGCCTCCTGGAAACACTTGCATCAAGCATGCCCAAACCAATTTTTGAAGCTTTTGATCAGCTTAATTGGTGATGTCAATAAATTACTTTTTCAAAATGCGTTTTGTCTCACTCCCCCTTCTTGCTTTTACATATTGTAGCTCTACTTAAAACCTCATTAAGATCCAAATGTGCAAAATGCAAATTCTAGCAATTTTTCAACTGGTCTTAAGATTATGATCAGGAGTGTATATATATATATATATATATATATACACCATTTGGCCCTGCTGAAAATGTAATTCAAGGGGATATTAGTGATGTGTGGATCGACACTGAAAGATCAATTGTCAAATTAAAATGTCGATACTTTTGATACTTCAGTCAACGGAGGTATGTAATGTACATCAATAACAGGAACACAGTGGAAAGTAAGTAAATAAATGAGATCTAGTCTAAATGATACACGGCTGGTGGGAACCACTTTTTCTTCCACTTGTGCAGTGGCACACTGGTCTGTCAGTCTCCAGTCTCTCCAGTCTGCTGAAACGATGGTAAACGGAGCCATTCGTGAAGTCGTAATAGTAATTGTTTTGTTATTTTGCTTTTTTTTAAATTACCGTAATTTCCAGTCTATAACACGCACCGGTGTTTCAGCCCCACCCACTAAATTTAGAGCGAAAAACAGATTTGTGCATATATAAGTCGCACCGGACTATAAGCCGCATAAAATGACATATGGTGGGGCACAAGTTTCTGAGGACCAGGCAGCTCTTTCTTTGACAGGAGCCAATCATGAACTATGAAAAAACTCACGATGAGCTTGTCAACCCATTGGAAGTTGCAGGAGGTCATTACTCAATTTACTCCCTGTCTGACTCACGGTGTCATCTTAGTAAGAACTCGAATATCATCACACAGCAACTTAAAATTCAAAAGGTAGCCAAGAAATATACAATACAAGTACCAATAACAAAAACTATTTAACGACTTCCCATCATGCATTTCGTCCCAGCAAAGCATTTCATTGGACATAGCTGCTGGTGTACAGGGGCAGCTAATGAATCATTGCAGTGCACGGAGTGCAGGGTTAGGGTTACGGTTAACCCTCTACAATAGTTTGATGGTGTTAATGTCATCATTACGTTAAATATTTTTAAAATATCTGTCTGGAATTACAGCAATTCATTTTTGACATAACTTGATCATTTTGAGTCTTTGCATCCACCTTTACATTAAACAGATTTTGCCAAGCTTATATTAATCAAAAATGTGGTATACATTAGGAAAAATGTGGAAACATGCTCACTAAATATAGAAATGTGTGCCTTGATAACCGCTTTTTAAAAAAACATTTCATTATTATTTTATTTTATTTTATTTTTTATATTGCATCATAGAATACAAGTGGAGATGGTGTCGCACACATTCACACATACAGTCCATGTCACATTAGAGTGGCGAGGTGGTATTTACGAGCGGAAAAGCATCGATGGAGCCAGGACAGGATGCGTTGCCATGGTGACCCAGTCTAAATGGAGATATCAAAGACCCCTTTACTTGACCTGAAGGGGGTGGGGAGAGTTTAAGGATGATTCTAAGCTGAAAAGGAGCAGACATCTTTGGATGGAGCCATGAGAAGCTGAAATGTCTCCCTTTTTGTTGCAATTGTAACGTTTTGCTTCAACCAATGACAATGTAAAATACATCTCAGATGGTGAATCTGAAATTGACAGATGGTTGGCGAGTTTTGTTTTGGCAATGAAAAAGTTCCACACTAACATCGCTCTGCTTCATTCACACCAATGACAGTGGATGTGCTGTCACTCAGTCTTTGTTTTATTGGTTATGCCGCTGCTGTGTCTTGAAAACACGACACTTTTTCCAGTATTTCCACCTCCATTTCCGTGAAAGGCTGCTTCTTCGTCCTTGTCATCTTCCCACCAGCCCTGATTCAGAATGACAGTGGCCATCGTAACATGTGGACGCCACATTCATGAGTCACTTTGTGATGACATTCTATGGTGAAGTGGAGGCGTGGAAAGGGCGTGACTTAGGGCGTGGTTGCATACGCACACTTTGACTGAAGGTGGAATCGATGAACTACAAATTGTGCAAATGTGTGAGTACACCACTTTTTATAACTGAATATTTTTGTCTGTACGCACATTTTGGGTTTCTGGCATACGCAGACTTTTAGTCAGAAGTCCAGGCACATTTTTACAGACGAGGTCCCTGGTCATTTTACATTTTCCGACCACCGGTTGCTAGGTTGAATCCATGGGTCCAAATAATTTGTGCCCCAAAGCCACACCCACTTTCCTGTTTTCTTTGCAACTCGGGGAAGCTATGGTTCTCCTGTCCCATACAACCGAGAAAGGACAGGGAGAGCTGTCAGGAGCACATCAGACCAACACACATTGATTTTACAATTAAATCACCACATTACCATGTAATTCTAAAATTAAATATAATCTGTACAGGTAATAATACAAATATTAACTCATACATGATTGTAATACATAATATATTTGATGATCATTGCATCATATTTTGTCATAAATGGAGTATGAACCTCCGAGGACTTCATAAAAGTTGAAGTAATCCTCTTTTTATCTTGACATAGAAGGATAGTATGTTCGCCCCGCTGTTGTAGCAAAATCATACACTGTTTTTTGCAGCATGTTATATAATGGCTGACTATGGCCCGTTGCAGCAGAGCTCCTGCTTTTTAAAGTGGAACAGAAGAAAAATGGCACGGGAGCTCCACCGTGGCTGTACAACACTTCATAGCATACACGCCGCAGAGAGTTGAGTGACAATGTTGCGAATGAAGTGTTTTCTGCAGCGTTGCCCCCATTGAATTAGCCAGTCGCAGGTTGCTCTCACTCTCTTCATGTGTGCAGTCAAGTGTGGAAGTCACTCTCTTCAGCCTCACTGGTGATCCTCCACCTCCGTTCAGTCTGACATGCCAAGAAACAGAGAGATCTATTAATTCTCCCTGCACCATTGTATATTAATCTAAGGCTGAATCCACACTTGTGGCTAGGAACTCTGGTCCACACCAAAAAACGTTCACACTGATATTTTTGCAAACAAAAGCCGTGTAGTCATGCAAACAAAAGCCGTGTAGTGAATAACATATGAATAAAGTAAGGGCTTGATTGGGCAGATTTTGTCACATAACTCAAATATCACAAACCAAAATGCCGTATGCTGGGTTGAATACTTTATTACGTTATTTTTGTATTATGCAATATTCACTGGCTCAGATGTCACAAAAAACGTCTTAAATATACAGTATCTCTGTTTTCATCATGAATTTGTTCCAAAAGGTCTGCCGAAATGCGAAACGTACAAAAACCGAGGCAATTTTTCCCATCGGAAATAATGTAAATCCAATGAATCCGTTCCAGGCATGCAAAAATATTAACAAAAATACATCTTACTGAGAATAATAATTTTAAATGCAGAAAACAATGCAAAAATAATTATAAATGACACATGGATGGGAGTTATGGTTTTTGCAGACTTCCTGTACATCCTGTTGAGATTGAATTCAACAGTGTTTCTCACCTTCTTTATCAAATTACTGGCACTTGCAACTTTCTTTGGAGTCATGGCACGGACAGTGAGTCAGCAATGCATAGACTGCTTTGTTTGGGCACAAGATTTTGCGGAACGATTCAGTACAGGACAAATGTACTACAGTGGAACCTCAAATTTACGCCACAATTTTGCCTCTGTTTGCGTGCATTCTCCGGTTAGCGTACAATATGGCACGCGTCTTGTTATTAATACACTGCGTGTGTCCATCTGTATTCTTAATATTTTTTTTAAATCAGAAAACATCCTTCCTTGTCAGCATCCTATTAGCTAGCAAACAAAATGGCAACGAGACCAGAAGTTACATCATCCGGCTATGATGTCATCATCGATTGACGCGGTTTTATAGTTTTATAATTATAGTTTTACATGCATAAAACAATTCTAAATGCATATACTGTACATGACGAATGAATGCGATGAATGAACATTTAAGGTTACTTTTACTTTCACTGAAGACTACTGTTCCCAAAGATATGATGTGGCAGCGAGACACCACTTGGACACCATCTTCCTGTTTTGTCATGAGTTATTTCTTGAATTTAACAGTGTTTCTCAATTTCTTTATCAAAATACTGGAACTTACAACTTTCTTTGGCTTCATTATTACCAACAACTCATCTCAAAACAGGAAGGTGGTGGTGGTTGATGTCACTGCCACATCTTGTCTTTGGGGACAGTCACGTCAAGAATCACCATTTCAGTGAAGGTAAAGGAACTTAAATTTTCATTTATCCCTTTCATTCACCATTTATATTTATTTATATGCAATTTGAATTGTTTTCCGCATGTCAAACTGCAATTGTAAAACTAGAAGGACATGTTTGGCGTTTTGGTCTTTTTGGAATGGATTCATTGGATTTTCATTATTTCTTTTGGGAAAATTGACTCACTTAGTGTCTGTTTCGGTTAGAGTCAGACCTTCTTGAATTAATTAATGATGCTAACTAAGGCTCCACTGCAGTTTGTTATATGAAAGTAGAGACAGCAAACGAAAACCTAGGCAAAATTTTTGACGAAAACTGAATCATACAAAAACTGGGGCGTACAAAAAAGATTAGACTGCTTTGTCTTTGTAGGGTCACCCATGACAAACAGGTCCTAAGTGAAGGACCAGACAAAGAGTGGCTCAATAGACCCCTATGATAAAACAAACCATTGGACCACGTTTTCCCTTGCCCGGATGCGGGTCCATTCCTCTCGAGAAAGGCTGGACTTTATTCCACTCTGGTGTTGCCAGCAGTGAGAGGCGAACATGCTGTAGTATCCATCTGGAATTACAGCAATTCATTTTTGACATAACTTGATCATTTTTAGTCATTGTATCCACCTTTAAATTAAACAGATTTTGCCAAGCTAAAATGTGGTATAAATTAGGAAAAATGTATAAACATGCTCACTAAAAAATAGAAATGTGTGCCTTGATAGCTAACCACTTTTTAAAAAATATTTGATTCATTTATGTTTTAAATATTGTATCATAGAATACAAGTGGAGATGGTGTCGCACACATTCACACATACAGTCCATGTCGCGCTAGAGTGGCTAGGTGGTATTTACGAGCGGAAAAGCATTGATGGAGCCAGGACAGGATGACGGGCAGGGGTGGCAATTCTTGTTGTGCCCCGGCTCGTGGCCTGTATGTTGGAGTTTAACGTGGTGAATGAGAGGGTAGTTTGACTGTTGTTTGCGCTTATGTGGCAAACAGGTTGCTTGGGCATCTGGTCAGGATGCCTCCTGGACGCGTCCCTTGGGAGGTTCTGTGCAGGTCTGAGTGGTAGAAGGCCTCGGGGAATAACCAGGACCTGGCCTGGGAACGCCTCGGGATCTGCCAGGAGGAGCTGGATGAAGTGGCTGGGGAGAGGGAAGTCTTGGCCGCCCTGCTAAGGCTGCTGCCCCCATGACCCGACCTCGGATAAGCGGTAGAAGATGGATGGATAGCTGAACCGAACCGTGACAGAGTTCACTTGCAAGTGGACCGAGACCCATCTTTCAAGCGGTCTCAGTCGGATGATCACATTCACACACAGCAGAGCAAACGCACTCTAGTTCATTTTTACCGAATCAAACATGACAAGTATTAAGATATTCAGCGGGGATGAGCATCTGCAACACACTTGCAAAATCAGATTGTATGCAATTTATTTCCTGCAGAGAGCTGCTCATTCATCACGCCATATTAGAACAGACAGTGGGATCTACATCTGCTCCACAATGGCACCGCCTAGAAATTATATGAGCGTCGCCGCAATGAAAATGAACTTGATTCCATTTCAATTTAATTGCAGCAACACGCCGATTGCCGTGACATCTCCTTTTGAATCAGTTAACTTGACCATGCTCTGACATTTATTTTTCCCAAGGTGGTGCCGCCATCAACCACAAAAGCAGATCGCACCCGCGCAAGATGTGATACAAAGTGAAGCCTGTCGTAATCTACAGCCTGTAATTTCATCTGCGCGGGGAAGGATGGAGCAATAATGGTCTCAAACACAGAAGCATGATGTTTATGCCTGGCTTTATTGTGATGAGTCTCTGTTTAATTTGGCTCCGCCGTATTGCTGAGCAGTGGCGGGAAAGCAAAGGGCAATGTTTTGATGAGATGCAATGATTACTGGGCTTGGTCGACCAGAAAATGAAGAGAGACACATTAACGCAGCGATGAAAAATGGAAAAGCAATGTCATTTTGAGAGGCGATGTTAGAAAAAGACGACATACACAAATATCGAAATTCACTTGCGAGATGCTCTTGTGCGTCTATTTAACAGGATGGAAGGCACAATTCCATGCATCGTTCAGCTCCTGTGAGTAAAGATCTAAAGCAATGTCAGCAAGTCTTATTCTAAAAAGGAAAAAAAAGTTGGACTGCAGTGAGATGCATATTCCTTTCCGCTCTATTTTAATTTCAAAATAGCTACGCTCATTTTATATCACATTATATCTCAGTATTTAATGTTGTGAAAAAATTAGGAAACCACACGGTCGACTCTTCAAGTCTTAAAACACTACACACCAAATTTGTAAAAACATGCACCCCTGCTCTGTTGCCTGTGCTATTATTTTTCTGACAAATACGCCACATGTTGGCGCTGTTGTTAAATCCTAGTTTGACCCCCATAATTGGAACTGACTTGAAATTTCTCACACAGCTCAATGCACTCTACAGACACAAAATGTGGTACACACCTTTTAGGCACTGAGAAGCACATTCACGTTTGTAAAATTTGAGCAAGATTCGCCAGTCTACCCAGGGGTGTCATAAAGGGGGGAAAAGTGAGGACAATTCCAAGGGCCCCTGACTTCCAGTGAAATAAATAATAAAAATAATTTTAGTATCTGGTTATGATTAAAAAAAATATATATCAGAAAACGATTCAAACATCTACTGTATTTGGTAGTAACACTTAAATATCCACATTGACCAAACGTAAGCTTCATTATTGACTGAACACCACCGTACAACCCCCGCTACATGAAATGGTTTGGTCCACTACTACCTTCACTGTGCACAAACTATGAAACTATGCTACTAGTGCCTATTAAAATAAAGTCAGGGAGTCAAAAACAGGGAAGAGAAAAAGGTGAGAGAAGAGAGGCACACGAAAAGGGTGTCAATATGTGACCCATTTTTTTCTAGCCGTTTTGTAGGGGGGGGAACAAGGTTATTTGTTGTTGTTGTTATTTTCATGGGGCCCAGAATTCCTGGTGGGGCCCTTAGTCCACCAGCCACACTCTGAGGTTTAACATATAGCCTCCAACCCCCCATTTACCCTTAAAGTGCTAATTTCACCAAAACACTTAAATCACACTTAAACACTTAAACACTTTTGATTTTAGATCTTAAATCTCTGTGTTAATCACTCAATCATTAATGTTGTTATTTTCGCTGTGAAAAATAACATTGAAAGGCATATTTCCTGTGTTAGATGTGTGCTCGAATATATTCACCCTTTTTATACTTCTTGTCACTAAAACCAGTGACGTTGGGAGAACCCTCCCACCCGTAACTACCCATGAAATACATTGTTTACATCAGAAATCAGTCAGAAATGATCACTTTAACTACAACAAAGCATGCTGGGAAATATGGAACCCTACCATTCCACAGCTGCAAACTCTTCCGGGCTGCACATCTCACGGATTGTGATGTTTTTGAGAGGAAATAAAATACTGTAGCTTTTGCCCGAATGTTGAATGACGAAGAGGTGCTCGATCAACAATCACTTTTGAAACGAAACAACCATGCCACAACAACCATTGTCATATACCAGCAGCCGTCTCCCTCTCCCTATTGCTGGCTTGTCCAATCGGCAGTCAGGACACATTCACGGCCCTTCATCCATCCATCCATCTTCTATGCCGCTTATCCTCACGAGGGTTGCGAGGTCGCCAGTCAATCGCAGGGCAAATATAGATAAACAACCATTCACACTCACATTCATATCTATGTACAATTTAGAGTCGCCAATTAACCTAACATGCATGTTTTTAAAATATGAGAGGAAACCGGAGTACCCGGCAAAAACCCACTCACACACAAGGAGAACATGCAAACTCCACACAGAGATGCCCAACGGAGATTTGAACCCAGAGCTTCCTGATCTCCTGACTGTGTGGCCAACATGCTAACCACTAGACCACCATGCAGTCCTTCACAGTCCTGCAGACTATGGTAAAGTAAACATTTCAAGCAGGAACGCACACGAACACAGATATTTCCATCCATTTTGTTATATATGTTATATATATGTTGTTATACATATTTTTTATATTATGCCTGTAGCCCTGTATAAAATTATCCAGCATACAGTGCATAATAGGAAGTTACTTATTGTGATAATGCATTAAAGGAGTTCATAATATTTAAAATGGTTAAAATATTTACATCTCATATGTACAGTTTCATAAGTTAAGCTATTCACAGTTTAATAGTTGAATAAATAACGTTTTATGGTCATTTGCGATATCTGTTATTTGAAAGTGTGGTTGATGTGCAACATGTATTTGTTGTTTTTCGAACTTGTTAGTAGATTCGCCTGTCAATCATTTCATTTCTGTATTTTCATTGGGTCTCTGTAAATGTGACAGCCAATCCAAAGTGTTGGGGCGGGACTAAGAGAAAGTGCATGTTAGACAGACGGAGCGGGAAGTAGAGAGACGTTATCGTCGGGAGAGTGCACAGTGAGACATCGTTAAGTAGTAATAAATAAGTATCATCAAAGGTCGACTACCCGTGGTCCTGATATTAACGTCTTGTGAACTGCAAAAGGTGAATATATGTTATAACTACTTGTTGTAGCTGTAAAAGTATGGAAACGTAATGACATTTAGCAATCGCTAGTTAGCCTAGCAATCGCACAGGTGATTAGGCCTTGGTATCATAATTTAGCATTGTGATGTGTATCTAGCTAAAGCTAACGCTAATTCGACATGATGCAGTGTTTCATGGTAGCTCAATGGAGTTTATGTGCTTAAAGGAGATGATGCTTACCCGGTGGATGGGCCCTGCTGTTTCGGCTGTTTCTGCTGTGCTGCTGAACTGTGTTCTTGTCCTGTTTGCGGTATTTCGGATATGATTCTGGGCAGGGCCTGCTGAGTGGTGTTGCTCTGCCTTGCCTTGCTGTTGGATGCTAAGTGTGCTAACATCAAAGAGAGCATCTGAAGACTGCATCGGCATCGGTATCCCTAACCACTCTTAAGGATTCGTGAGTACCCAATTGACTTATTGTGCACGTGCTTTTATTTTGTGAGTGAAGTGGCCATTTTGGTTTGTAGGCCTCACTGCACCCAAGCAACGACACAGGCCTGCAACTGGTTGAACTAAGTTTGAACTGGGTGTAAACAAGGAAACTAAATAGTGGTACTGTTTGGACACTTTGAGTTATTGTTATGCTTTATTTTTTGCTCACTTTATTGTGACCAAGAGGTCATTTGAAAAACTCAGAACATACAAATTGATCTGGTATTTTATTTGGGAAACTTTGTTTGATAATGTGGACATTTTATTTGAATTTATTATTTTCATCAAAAAGGGTCATTTTGAATTTTGGGTGTAAATATTGTAAATAAATTTATGTTCATCTGTTATATTTAAAATACAGTTGTAGAGGTCTTTATTACAACTGGACAGAAATATACATTACAAATATTTGTGTACAAACCACACGAACTCAGGCCCAGTCTTATTGTATTAATCACTCCAGTATTTATAAATTAACTACATGAGACCAGGGTTACATGCCCACTAGTTGCGTGGCAGCGTTTTGATCGAACACTCGAGCAAACGAAGTAAGCCTGTTAACATTTCCAAAAGACGCTATTAGCTGCGTCAGATTCTTTGTTGTTGTGTTTTGGCACATTTCAAGGAATTTGTTTTGATACTGCGCCTCCGATAAAGTTTACAGTTTGGGACTGAATGCGTATTATCAAAGGGTGCTCCTACCATCAGCTGTCCCGGCTATCTTTTTTCGAGCCAAACTGGGGAAAAGAGAAGCACTGATGCAGATGAAAGTAAATAAAACGTCAAAAACCCAGAAGATTCCACCATAAATATTCTACACATCTTAGAATAATAATATGTGTTTTCATGCCAAATTTCAAAGCAAGCTAAACAGCGATTTTGTCTTTTGACGTGACGTCACAGTTTAGAAAATTCACTGTGGAGCTTGTGATAATCACAAGTTCATTTCACTCATATTTTGTTGTTTACTGGCGGACGACAGCAGTATGACAAAACCGTTTTCTTATGTG
This sequence comes from Dunckerocampus dactyliophorus, assembly GCF_027744805.1. NCBI lineage: Eukaryota > Metazoa > Chordata > Actinopteri > Syngnathiformes > Syngnathidae > Dunckerocampus > Dunckerocampus dactyliophorus. The sequence continues at coordinate 10,566,626 of NC_072829.1, read as the reverse complement.
AATACTTTCATTTTGTTATTGTTTTTTTCAAACTTTTTTGGTGACATGAGCACATTAAGGATCAGTGGTGTTGCGCGTGCACCCTCGTATAGCAACACAGATGCTGACTTGCCAACCGTATAGCGGTGGGAACAATCTGGATGTCAGTGGCCGGAGGCCACAGCATCCATGACATACATAGGAAAACAATCTGAGATCTTTGGAGCGTAGTACATGTCTCCTGAAGTCAACTGTTCTAATGTCACTTGTGTGCATTTTTTATTTCCTGCACAGTAGACTTGAAGACAAGACCAAAGGTCACCCGGCTTAAAGGTCGGATGGATCATTGTTGTTTGTTTAGATGTGAGAGAGAGTCACATTTTTGCACTATTTAAAAGTTTCCAACAAATGCATGGTTTACCGTGTGAGACTTGGATAATGGTACTCACCGATGTTGGCAAAAGTTCTACTTGTCATTTGAAAATTATTTTTCAAAAGTGTCAGTGATGCGGCTCACGGCAATGTCCCACCACTCCTTCTATCACAGCAAGTTCTGCCATAAGAACTGCCATAGCCAAAATTCTTGCCCTCTTCTTAATCTTCTTCCTGGAATCATTTGGATAAGACAATATTGACTTCTATTGCACAAAATCCTTAATTGCCACAATCAGGGAGAACACCCTCCGCAGCAATCTTTACTTCCATAAACACGGAACTTTGCATTCACATTAATAAGTTGCATCTTATTGATAATGTGATCAACCACATAAACAATTGGATTTGAACAAAAAATCCGAATTGGCCATTATACCCTGCAGTGTGAACATAGCCTGTGTCTCTCTATTATGCACTTGATCCACTTTTTACATATACACTAACTGCACTTGTTAATTAATTCATAATTAATTCAATATACAGTATCACATACAACAACGTAACATTAAGGCGTGGGACAGGAGGAGACAAATGTCAGCAACACTCACAGCTATGTGAGTTACAGTGCTAACATTACACTCGTTTAACAGCAACATAATGCTAGGTTAGCTTATTGGCTGAAGAAAAACAAAATGATCGTACTTACAGCTCCCACGTCTGTAGCTGACTGACACATTGTTGGCAGTGTTTCAGGCTTCATTTTAAGATGTTTAGTGAAGCCTATTTTTAATTATTATTTTTTAAATTGTCCTCTGTGGAGTGGTGGGCATACACGGGGCTCATCTAGCTAGGGCGTGTTTGAGACGGTATCACGTCCATGAGGAAGGAGGTTTCTGTCATGACGTTATGAAAAGCCACAACTTCAGAAGTGAGCAAAAATTCCCAAAATTTGAGCAAACAAGTAAGAGAGATGATAGATTTTTCTCACATTCGTGCTCATACATAAACATGCTTTAGTGACACAGATTATTGTTAGAACATCATTAAAAGTTTATTTTGCAAAACAGGAGGCCTTTAACTGTGCAATATTCTTTTTTCCTTTCCTCAAACATAAATAAAATAACATAAAGTTTTATGAATGATAATGACTTTGGTCTAATGTGAGAATGACTGATGCTTTGCTTTGCGGATGTATTTTGTTTGCCCCTAGACTGTTTACACAAGTCCTGAATTGTTGTGAAAGAACAGCAGGTGGATTTCATCTGTGGCCCTCAGAGTTGCGATGGCATGCCCACACTGCCCTCAGGCTTGATGCCGACCGCGTCTGGACTGGCTAAGCGTGGTCATTTTCATGACAAGCTACACTCCTTTCTCTTTCAAATCCATTTTGCCATCAGCATGCGGCTGCCTGTTAGCGTATTTTATATCAGGTCCTTCCCATTGTTCTTTTGTCTTACTCAGAATAAGATTTGAATTACTGTGCTTTCTTTCTTGCTGCTTAACTACTCTTCATGGAAGAGCATTGAGTCTCCTCAGGGGATTTGCTTCACTAGCAGGAAGTGGAACAAGCAGGAGGCATATATATGTGTGTGTGTGTGTGTGTGTGAGTCAGCTTAGTGTTAAAACATAGAAAAGGCGAGAAAGGGAATGGAAAAAGTGCATTGTGTATGTTAACATTCTATTGTAAGCAAAACATTGACAACTAAATGTGTTTTTCTATTTGATTTGAGATTTATCTAGCCACATTTCACAGTAAATAATGGTGTGAGCTTCGTGGCTTGCTTGTCTGAGGTCCTGCTTGTGTAACCTCCAGCACACTTGAGCGGGATTTCGAAATGAAAGGTAAGTTAATGAGTTTTGCTGCAGACAAAATTGCAGCAACAAAAGCGTGTGGTGTGAGAAAACAAATGGGGGCTCTCTTAATGGTGTTTGTACGGCAAACAACTTTCTACTTTAGAATGAGTCTTTTAGGGAAAGAACAACCCCCCTCTTGGGGCTGCAGTGAGTGCATTTAAACAGTAAAGCCTAGCTCCTCTAATGACTGTGTGTTTAAGCAGTTATTACGGGAATTTGTGGTCATTCGCTCACTCATTATCTGCACCAATTATCCTGTTTGTAGGGAACTTCAGCCATTCCCGGTTGAGAGGCGGGTACGCCCTATTTTGAGGCACCAGCAACTCATGGGGCTGACATTAACATTCACACTCGTGACAGCAATAGGTGTCTTTTGGCCCACGTTGGCCAACCATGCAGGTTTATTTGTAGTATTATTAAGCGACTATTATTCTGAATTTAAAATGGAATGCAGGAAGTGGACGATATGTATTGTATTAGTTGTGGAATGTATGGGGATAGGATTAAATAAGCTTTGCTTCTTCCTACTCCTTTTGGACATGTGGAACTGTGAAAGGATGATTCATGAGATGTATTCCATTGTAACCTTCATGTTCAAATAAACCAAACCAAACCAAACCAAACCAAAGTGGTACTGAGTTCCAATTTCAGCTGAGATTGCTGTTTTATGGTTTTCTTAAATAAACCAGTCCAAACCCATGCATGTTTGGTTAACTGGAGACCCTTATCTTTTTCTACGTGCCCTGATTACCTGGTGACCAGTCCAAGGCATAGCCCGTCTCTATAGCCAGCTGGGATAGACTCTAGCTGACCTACTGCTAGAAAATAAGTAATACACAGAGGTTGAACACAAATTTGGAATACTTTTAATTCATTCAGCACCAAGCTGTGACCATTATTATATTGTACATCTTTATTGCTCTGCGGTATTACTATATCTAACTTATTGTGTGGCGATGTGGGGAAACAACTATGAAAGTACGCTTTACTCGCTAACTGTGCTACAAAAAAGGTCAGCTACGGTAATCCATAATGCCGCTTTTAGAACATACAAACCCTTTATTCCTAAAATCACAATTATTACAGTTGGCTGATTTGGTAAACTTTCTAACTGCTAAAATTATGCATAAAGCAAACCATAACCTGCTATTCAAAAACGTAAGACAATTCTTCTCAACAAGAGAGGAGAAATATGGCCTGAGGGAAAAATTTAACTTAAACAACACACAAGCAAGAACAATGCTGAATACCTTTAGCACATCAGTATGCGGAATGTTGTTTACAAAGTACAAGGAAAAAGAGTCCCGAACCACTGTGTACACACAATGCTATGGCCAACCGCTCTTGCACTCACTAGTGAGTACATTGCCTGTACTCACTCATCATCCAACTATATTTTTGTCAACTATTACATTTTCATCAGTTATTATTATATATTTATTATTATTTATTATGACTTTTTAAAATTTATTTACAGTGGTCATAAACCTTGACTGCTATTGCACCACGTTGTTATACTACCTTATCATTTTCCGATGTATTTAAAATGGCCAAAGAGTTTGGAATATAGGAAGTGAACAAATGCAATTGATGTGAGGGGGTAGGATTAAATAAGCTTTGCTTCTTCCTACTCCTTTTTGGAGTAGGAACTGGTGAATTGTACTATGTACATGTTCAAACAAAATTAAACCATTACCATTATAAAACCTTACGTGCGCCTGGAAGCTGAGTCTCATCACTTTATTTTTTTTTTGTTGAGCACATTAATTGAAATTATTATTTTATCAGCATTCGTCGCCATTGACACATGAATCACTTTAGTGGCTGTGCTACTACTTAGCTTGCAATAGGTTCTGGTTATCATCACACTTTCACGCTTTGTATCATCAGTGGTATCCTGCAGTGTCATAAAAAAAACATAGAAAAAACAAAACGCTTAGTTCCTTAGATGCTCACTGAGCCGCAGTCTTTTGAGATATGTTGAATTTTTGTGTGTAATAATATTTCCCTTAAAAAAAAAAAGACTGAATGTCAGCATTCCCACGCATCCTGGAAAACCTGGAAAATGTTTTAGGCATGGAAAACATACGGAAAATTTGAAAAAAAGGTCAAAGGTCCAGGAAATGAAGTTATCCTCGAAAATGACCTTCTTCTAGGCGACATTAGGACACTGCGCTTCTCTGCTTCTCGCCCGCACAACGCCCGATGTGGCGCTACCAGCCAATTAAATTTGCTTTTCCACTTAGAGCAGTTCTGTGCCCCAGTGCTTACATATGACTTTGTTGCTAGATTCAGCAACTTTTCAGAGCCCGTTAAGGATTTAAACTAGTAGGGGTGTCACAAGATCTTTCAAGATTAAAACATGACAAGACTTCTCATTCAGGAAAAAACTGTGTTATGGGCACTAGACCTAGGATGGAAATAAATAAATTCACACAATAAATGAAAATGAACTTCATAATTTTGCCAGCCTGAATATTTTGCCAAGTTTTTGTGTAACCTGCCGTGCTTCAACACAGGACCTTCCCAATGGGAGACGAGAGCGCTGACCACATGGCCAAAAGCCCGGACTGTCGACAGCATGTTCAGCGCAGCTCTCAAGGCAGAGGGAGTGAGGTTTACCAACATACACTTGCACAGCTTCACAGGCTGGCATCCATTACACATGCGTGTTTGTTTTCCTCATCTCCCACCTTCAAGCAGGCAGAAAGAGAGTTCACTCTGTGAATTGGTTTCAGCACCTTGGTGTGTTTGTTCCATAGAACAACGGCATGAACGGAGTGAACCCTTTTGTCATTCATACAGTCGCATTGTCTCGGTGTGTGGAGGTGGGGCCGCTAGCATACACACAGAGTGTAATAGTGTAGGACCACAAGGCTGGCAAACAGCTTTTACCCACAGGCCATCAGGCTTCTCAACAAAGCACTCACACATGCCGCACGCAACACACGCACACACTCATAGCACTTTATTTATTTGTATTAATGTCTCTTCTGTTGTTGTTGCTTAATTTATTGGTATATATGTTTATGTTTTTTATGTTCTTATTCTTCTTGTGTTTTCTTCCTTTTCTTGGGAGAATGAACAGAATAAGATTTTCATTGCATAGCATAACTGCTGTCTTACCATGCACATGACAATAAAACTCTCTTGAATCTTGAATCTAGAATAATGTAGCCTCGTGTGGAGCAAAGCAAGGTAATGTAGAAAATAAATCAGTAGATTGCAGTATACTGGCATATACTTTTTTAAAGATTTTTTTTCATTGTATAAAAGTAATGTTAAAATCTCTTCTCTTCTCATTCTCGTAGGCCCAATCTCGTGTATCGTCTCCTCTTGTGAACTTTGTGTGTTGAGCATCAAGTTTAGAGCATCGATAGGAACCGGGACTAACGTTCCGATTCTCCTGAGGTCGTTCAAATGTTTTTATTTCGTTTCCTCGAGTCGATGCGCACTTGCCGACCAAAGAAATAAAGAAGCCGGCGAGCACCAGCGAAGACAAAGTGGCTAAAAAGTTTGGCTTAACTTCATAAAAAAGAGGGTCGGCTCAGTCCAACATTTGCGACACAATGCTATCATGCAAAGGAGGGTGCACCACCAACATGATTAATGTTCATGGTGTAGAAATAACACACTACAGTCCCCAACTAATGAACACAATTGGTTCCAGACGACCGTTCTTAAGTCGAATGTGTTCTCGGGTTGTATCATAAAACTCTTAGCCTTCCTCTCTCCTCTTCCTCGTCTTCCTGTATCTGTTGGTCCCATTAGCAGTGTCACAGTGCCCTCTGCTGGTCAAGCATGTACCAGTATAAATATGGACTTATAAGGCAAAACACATGAAAATATAGACCAGTCGGCTTGTGTTCATATCTCCGAATGTTCGCACGTCGACTTAGTGTACCTCATCTTTGATGTGCTTCCTCTAAGTCAGAATCAGGGAAGTCAAACAATAAATGACGTCTGTCACGTGCCAGTGTAAACGGCAACAGGATGCTAATTAATGGGGATGTTCGGGGTACATAAAGGACGGGAGCTACGGCTACAGCTAGGGACGTTTATCATTTGCACAGTACGTCTCCGTTAGCAACAGTCAAGGGACCTTCTCAACTCACACAAGACACTTCGGGCCTTCAAAATAACAGCAGTTTTGGCTATATCCTTTTTACCTGTGTTCACAAAATAATGGTTTCATTAAAAATAGCTTGAGGCAGCAAACAAAGTATACTACTTTTCTAGTCTACTTTCTAAGTCTACTTTTCATCTTTTGTGAAAGCGTACTCCTGTAAAAAGAAAATTCATAATATTTATATTCAAGTTGAATGGTTTGATATTTATATGCTGGTTGAAAATAGCCCTGTAAGAAGTTCATAGTAAAGTTGATACAAAGTTCATATCATTGAACAATTTATAGATAAGTTCAGACATTTCATCCAAAAAGAACTCTGGTTAGTACCCTCATTTAAACCATGCAAACTTTTATGACCCTGCCTCTAAAAAGCATTAGAATCGAGAATTGTTAGGAACCGGAATCGAAACGAGGAATTGGAATCGTAATCGGAATCGTTCAAATTCAAACGATGCCCAACTCTAATTGTAACACCCCTAAAAACTAGCATAACTAGACTACACTACACTACTAAGAGACTACACTACTAAGAGTGTTGCGAGTATTAATCCTTATGATTTGTCTGTAGCGACTGAAAATGTCCTGGAAAATAATTTCAGGGAATGAGTCTGTTCCAGCATTAAACTGTCACCATTGTAACACTCTTTTGCGTATGCCTGGAATGTGAGTCTTGTCACTTTAATATTAAAAGCAGCTGACTTAGTGGGGTAAATTCCATTCTTCTTAATTTTAATACTGTTCTTTTGTTGCTATTGACACGCCCATCCGTCCCAGCAAGCCAACAGCCTGTCCCAGTTAGCACTCCAGGCAATCACAGAGCACATTTAGAGACTAATAACCATTCACAATCAGGTGAATCAGTAACTTATTGACACTTGTACTGCTTTGGGCCACTGAACTATGGCACCACTACTATGAAATATAATAAACGTAATAAGGAAGTGGTAGTGTGCTAAGCATTATTGGAAGCTGACATTAAGCGCTTTACACACACTTTAAAACCTGCAATCCAACCTACCTTGGTGGTCCCAGCGTCAGCGAGTGACGTGTGGATGTTTATTCAATCGAAGTTGAACAGCTGCGGCACATGTTAATATCCAAGCAAAAGCTGTAGTAATTCCACGTTTGATCAAAGTTACTTAAGATTTATCTGATCAAAACACGTAATGTTCGGACTTGTCTACAGCCTTAATCACTGTTACCATTAATCACCATCAACATTAACAATGGCAGCACCAGGTCTGCCCGGAGCAGGTCTCTGACTACAGTGTACCATGGTGGCCACAGCAGGTGGCTCCCTCTGCTCGATACTCTGGTTCTCCTGACCGCCAGAGCGGCACTGGGGCTGCCCAAAGCATGAGGGCTTACTGTGGAGACCATAGCTCAGCTTCATAAGACAGCTCATACGTAGAGGAGAACTGTGTTGACAATTTAGCGGAGGGTCGCTATATTTAGCAAGCAGGGGTATGCATTAAAAGTGAAAGGCAGGAAGTGTTTCTTGCATCATGCATTTATTCGGTAATTAAGTACAAGCGGTGCACAAGGTGAAGTACCCGCCGCGCAGGATCTTCACCTCTAACTGTGAAGCAGACACACTCCTGCTTCGCACCTACCTGCCTTCCTGGTGAAACACGCATGGGTGTCCAAAGTGTGGCCCAGGGGAAAATGGCTCATTGCAGAAATAAAATAAGATGATAACAGACAGTACGAATTGCCTATGAGAAAATACATGTCACAAACGCCATTTTCGCCACTTTACAGAGTGAAACATCACATATTACAGGAAAATTATGATGTACTGTACTATGTATTGTTATATTATAATGTATTATTATTATTATTATAAATTAGCATGACGGTGGTTCATTTGGTCTCTAAAGTGAATAAAATCATTTAGCGTCAATTTGTCGGACAATAAGAATTTGAAAACACCCCTGCATGCTTTTGTGAATCGGTTAAATAAAAGTTTGTTTGTCCCGTCGTATTTTTTCATTGTACTTTTCATAAAATTCATGTTAAAATCTCGTCTTGTCCCATTCTTGTCGACCCAAACTCATGGTCTCATTGGTGAGTTGGGTGTCTTGTGACACCCCTACTGTCCACATGGGAGCGCTCCTGTTTTTTTTTCTGGCAGGTTGAAAAACATTTGCATCCACACTGTGTTGAATTAGGAAAATGGTCGCATCCCGACAGGAATGGCTCACTGGCGGAAAACCATGTAATACATAAGGCACACGCAGACAGAACCATGTGACACCAAAACTATGGAAGAAAGAACGCATGCGCATAAAGTTTGTCGTCTTCCGCTTAGCTGGCTTGTCTTGACTTAAGACGAAGTGGAATTACTTCTGCGAGTCATTTTGGAGCACGAGGCAACTAAATATCAGGAGAATGTTGACAGGGCTGAGTCATTACCAGTCATATTTTTTCAGATACTATGTTAGCTTGTCGGCAACGCTCACTTCTGGTCACATGACGGTGACGGGGTGGTGACGTCTTTGTTTTCAGAAAGTAGCGGCTTGTTTGTCTACATGGAAAGGATACGGCAAAGTTGCCAGATTGTTCCACTCTGGAATCCGTTATTTAAAAAAAAAAAATACAGTTTCAGGGAACCCAGAATGCCGTTTCCGTGTTGATGAGCTGCTGAAACGATAAAATACTTTGTTGTTTTGACCTCTACACAGCCCCTTAGTTACTATGCTTCTGATTGGTCATAAACTTGTAGTATTTCCTGTTATATGGTCATTACCATCAACCATCCCTGTTGTGTGGTAACATCACAAAAACAAAAAAGCAAAAGACACTGTCAAGATATGTTGCAATTTTGCTTGAAAAATATGTCAAAGATGATCAAGATGGTCGAAATAGATGGTGTCAAAACGCGTACTGATGTCTGACTAGTGTGTATGTCAGTAATCCTGAAAACGCAAGTCATTTTTAGGCTATTCCCGTTGATTGACACAATGCCATATCATCAGTTAAATGGGCAACATCTGGAAAAAGTCTGAACACATGACATCCCTTTACTTACATTTTTAAAGTCGTGCACCTCAAGAACTTCCTCACTCCCATTTCCGATCCGGAATATTTCAACCTGTCGAATGGGGTCGATCTCCATCAGGCCGTCTCGCTCTACGCCGTCCAGCACCGCTTTGTAGTCATGGTCGTAGACCTGAAAGGTTAAGAATAATCACAAAAAAAATAAGGCCATAATTTTGCAATAAATTGAAGGGATAAATAAAATGCCAAAACAAGTTGAGGCAAAATGACAGTTAAAATGCTGCTCCAGGAAAAGATGAACGAGATTATTGATCAGTGTTTTCCTCAAGTAACTAAAATAAATAGTTAAAGCTCTCTCTTCACGCTGGCCCTAAAGCGGTGCCGACACGCTTGGATGGCAGTTAAAATTCCCTGTTTGAAAAACGATTTATGCCCACCAGCTGAAAATGCGCCATTAATATTTATGCAAGGGGGGTTGTGTTTGTGAGGAGAAATATATCGCTGAGTCCATCTTCATTTTTCTTCCTTTCTAAATCAGACGCCCACCAATGAGACGCATTATTAATGAATACGTTTAAAAAGAAGTCTGTTAGGATTTATGTACATCAGACACATTTTAAATGTCCTCAGATGCTGCAAAGACAAAATTAGCTTTCGCTTTAAATGCTCATTGTTTGGTGTCTGCATCAGGACATAGCAATGTTTTTTTGTCTGGTTAGAGAACAGTAGAGTCATAATGGGATATTGTTAGGGGTGTAACAGTACATGCATTTGTCATCAAAATTTTTGCTACGGAGCATGTATGCTGGGTACCTTTACCGTACACATTAAGTGAGGGACAGGAAGTGCCTTGTTTTTTTGGGGGGGTTTTTTTTGCCTTCTTTGCCTTGTCACGCGTCTACTCTATAAACCAGGGGTGTTGAAAGTGCGGCCCGCTGCTGTTTTTTTTAATGGCTTGTGGCACATTGTAACAATAGAATTTAACAAGACAACCAAAAACAAAAAACAACAGCAGCAAAAATGGAAAAATCAGTACTGTTTTTTGGACAATTACGTTGGGGAAAATGTTGTATTGTTACGCGAATAAAGTCAAAATATTATGGGAAAAAAGTCATAATTACGAGAAGTAAATTTCCGAGAATAAATTTGAAATAGTGGGGAAAAAAAAACAACACCAAAAATTAGAAAAATCTGATGGAATTTTATGAGAATAAAGCCAAAATATTAAGAGGAAAAAAGTCAAAAGTCACATAGTATGAGGAAAAATAATGTCATTTTTTCTAGCATAGATTTGAAATATTAAAGAAATATGTTTTTTCTAAAGGTTGTAATATGAGAAACAAAAAAAAGTTGTAATTTTTGGAAAATTAGGTTGGTGAAAAGGTTATGATATGGGAATAAGTCCAAATATTACGGGAATGAAATCAAAATATTACACAAAGAAAATTGCTGATTATTTAAGAAGAAAGTTTAAATATTTGGAAAATAAAAAAATAAACATCAGCAAAAATGAGCAAAAACGATGGTAGTTCATACCAATAAAATGCTTTTCCATCTACATCACAAAGCTGAGATTTAGTGCTTTCTTGAAAGATATATATTTTAACTTCTTAGCATATCTACATGTGTTGCTCTATCAAAGTGGCCCTTGCATCCTTCCATTTTTTAGTATGTGGTCCTCGGTGGAAAAGGTTTGTACACCCCTGATGTCAACAAATGCAGTGCCAGAGCTTGAAAACCCTTGAAGTTTCCTGTTTGGAAGCACTTGGCCTTGCTGCTGAAATAACAAAGTGGGTAAGATGGAAAAAAAAATTGTCCGCATTGTTTAGTAATGATGGGGAATGGTGCTACAATCTGGAACTATTAATGCTACACATACGGCAATAAGGGACTTTAATTTCTTAACAGTTTCAACAGTCTGAATTGTGGACTGTTGAAACTGTTACTTTTGCACATTAAACTATTATATGATTTCATATTTATTTTTTTTATTTTTTTCAATTGTGTTTACTGGAGAATTTTTTATGTTGCATTTTGAAAATCATTAAGAGTGTGACACAAAGGCTATGCTGTTTTATGTTTTGGATTTTGCTACCTTACTGTACTGACAATGGACCGATCTGTGACCTTAAAACTGAGGTACAGACCGAACTATGAGTAAGTGTTTTGGCGTTCTTTTATATTAGCATGATTGTGGAATTGGGGGATGGATTTGGGAAAGCTTTATTGATTTTTTTAAAATGTATTTTATTCATTGAATATCTGCACCTCCTGTGTTAAAAATAATAAGTAATAATAATATATTACCAAAGTTTGATTTGAACTGCTTCAAAAATTCACAAGCTGCTGCTGTGCAACATAATTGCAGTTGCGCTTGCTTCACAAACTTTTAAGACTTGCATTGTCACGTTCTGTGCTTGTCTTGTTGCTGCCGCCTCTCTACCTTGTCTTGCGTTGAGCCACCTTGCCGGCTGGGCGGAGCCACCGGCGCACACCTGCATAGCATCATCATCACCATGTCTTTACACTCTACCCTTGAACTTGTTGCCAGATTGTACCTCGTTGCTCTTCAGCACGCCTTGTACCTTACACGCCGTAGCGCATCCCGACTGGTCCACCTTGCGATTCTCGGTTGCGAGTATTCACCCTGCTCGACTGTTCCAGCAGCGGTCAACCAACCCGTGCTTCCACGGTGCCTGCTGAGATTATTACTCAGCAGTATTTTCTGTTTCCCACGCCTTTTTCTCCTGCTAACCTTTGTTGCAGTGTTTTTCGTTTATCCTTAGTGTGGCTTTGCCCGTAACCTTCGTTGGATTGTATTCTTTCTTTTTTTCCGTATCCTTTTGTTCCACTCACTATTGTGGCTCATTGGCATTAAAGACTTCTGTTTTTTGCCACTAAGCGTCGCCATCTGCTTTGGGGACCAAACCCCAAACGAGCCGTGCTTAACATGCATCCTGCATACATTGTTGAAGATGCTAGTTATTATTGTTCCTGCAGCACTGAACTCAAGCAGCTGTAATGTAAAGTTCCCTCTATCAAGTTACAGAAAAGTGCCACTGTTCTGGGGGACATTTAAAAAGCCAATGTGGAAATCATAACTGTGTGGGCAGGTGAGAAAAACCCTTCCAATTCATGTTACACTTTTTGTACAAGGACTCTGAAAGGCCACCGTGTCACTTCTGTGTTAACAAAGACTTTTATATCCCTTTGAAGCGCTCGGTTACACCTCTGTGATATTACAGTTGCTTGTTTAGGCTACCATACAAAAGTCAGTGCGTTGTGCACTCATTGGCAACAGAGCGGCTCACGTATCCCACGTATCTGTAGCTATAGCAACGCAGCCCGAACGCAGCGAAAGTTCCTCATTTTACTAAAAGTGCTAGGGCTTGTCTGAGGCTGTACTCACCACGTACAGATGCCCAAATTTTGCCCACGTTTTTGCTAGTACACAGCACGAACTTGCAAGTACGTTGGGTTAGGACCGCCGCTAACACACAGACACAATGCAGACACTGACGACGCTGAGTGCAGCACCAGCGAGTCTGTCTAGGGAGGGGCCGTCGCTTTGTGTGACTGGCCAATCACAGAGGGTGAAGAGTGAATACATAATAAGTAGTAATGTCCGAAATTGTCCGAAATTTTTGAGGATAACCGATATGCCGATATTGTCCAACTCCCAATTTCCGATACCGGATATTGATATCGATATGTGTAACATGACATATCTCCTGTGGTGGAATTAACACATATCTGTTGTGAAGCTAATCCTGACATTTGCCGGGCGCCCAGAAGGGAACCCCCGCGAGATCAAGTGCGGTGTATATAGATGATACATACACACACATACAGCATACTGTACATGCTAAAGCGATCCAGCAATCAGAGTTAAGTAATGAACAATGGGTTAATTTTAACAAGTGACCCCTTTCCCATGAAATGAAGCCATTTGACCCATTGGTTAATTACATTATCCATCAGTGTATTAATTATAGTCTATTCTTTGAATGTTCGCAGACATCCCAAGCATGTTTAGCTGCTTGAATAAATAATCTTTGCCTTGAAAATCTAAACGTCAATGTTTGATGGATGTAGTAGTGCTCTCTCTGAAATCTCGCTTCACGATTTGGGGATTTTTGACATTCTCCCAAATCAAAAAGAGTTTGCTGTCATCATATAAAGTTACCCACTGCGACCTTTTCATAAATGACTCTAACCCGAGGTCGATGGATTACTCCCTGTTGTCTCACCAGCGCTGCAACCTCAGACGGCACATTGCAGTGTGCTAAAACAATTAGCATGACTACGTAGAGGTAAAAGAATGCCTTAATTCATGTTGACGGGCACAGAACTATTGCTATAAAACAGCATCCATCCATTTTCTATACCGCTTCTCCTCTTTAGGGTCGCGGGGGCATGCTGGAGCCTATCCCAGCTGACTTCGGGCGACCGGCGGGGTACACCCTGGATTGGTCGCCAGCCAATCACAGGGCACATATAGACAAACAACCATTCACACTCACATTCATACCTATGGACAATTTAGAGTCACCAATTAACCTAACCTGCATGTTTTTGGAATGTCGGAGGACCCGGAGAAAACCCACACACGCACGGGGAGAACATGCAAACTCCACACAGAAATGCCCAAGGGAGAATCGAACCCAAGTCTTCCCGATCTCCAGGCTAACCACTAGACCACCGTGCGGCCCGCCATGGAATAAGCTACAGATAAAATTACACACCGCCCGCATCATAATATTACTTAGAAAAAACAACCTGTGCTTCTGGTCTTTTATGGGCTCACACTTTTTTGTCATAGTTTGGCTGGTCCTGCGACTGAGGGGCTGTCCACAAGGAAACGTTTGCAGGTCAAAATGGCAAAGTATTTTATTGTTTCAGCCTTTCATTTACACAGAAACGGTGTTCTGGGTGCCCTGAAACTGTGTTTTTTGAAAACAGCTTCCAAAGTGGGAAAATCTGAAAACGCCGGCTTGTCGTTGCCGTGTGGACAAGCAAACCTCTACTTTCTGAAAAAGATTACATTACCATCCCATCGCTATCACGTGACCAGAAGTGACAAGCCGACAAAATATAGAATACTTTGACAGGCATGACTCACCCCAGTCAACATTCTCCTGATATTTTTTTTGTCTTATACTCCAAAATGACTCACAGAAGTAGTTGAACTTTGTCGTAAGTCTCGACGAGCCTTGGAAAGCGGAAGACAACAGACTTTATGTGCATGCGTTCTTTCTTCTTCTATAGTTTTGGTGTCGTGTGGTTTTTGTGTTTTACCCCTTTTCCAGTGTAGCGAACTTTGGTGTTAGTGCTGGATTCAGTTTGCGCCCGGGTGGAACCAGTGTTGCCTGCGAACTGACTCCGACACCAGTTCCTTTTATCATTGTCCTGGGGAGCCGTGTCATTACTTCACAGGGGTTATGCCTCCGATCAGCAAATCACAGGAAATTTTAAATGTTGACCATTTCTTAATCAAAACACACGACTCACTAAAATTTTTCACACATGCCATGCACATTACCTAGTGTTAAAAATATAAATATAAAGGTGCAGAAATGTAAAAATGAAGGTGCAAAATGCAAATGTTTGTTATCTATTTGTTCGAAAGACCGAAAAAAAAAAAATCCTGCTGCAGCCATCTCACCTCCTGATGCATTCTAGTATTGGCAGGGTTCTTGTCGACATTTCAAAATTCTTTGGCACTCCTTCGAATGTCCAAATGGACAAGAGATAGCGGCTTTCCTCTGGTATTCATGTTTTCATAGCGTCTTCCATTGTTGCATTGTTGCAATTGAGGTAACCCCGCCCACTTCGTGATGGAAACAGTTCACTCACTCGGCCCGGCAAGCTTTTGGAGTCAAAGTTGAACCAAAAAACACCCCTTTTGTTCAAACCAATTGTGGAACGATGACAATGGAAAGGGAAATCTCTAAAAAAAAAATAAAAAGCTCCAAAAAAGCTTGGAACTGGTCACAGTGGAAATGGGTATCCGTGTCTGTTTACAGTACCACAGGTAGGTGTGCCTTATGTATTACATCATTTTCATCCAGTTAATCGTTCCCGTCTGGATCCAACTATTTACTAATCCGACACAGTGTGGACACAAGTTTTTTTTAACCCGCCAAAAAGAAGAAGAAGAAAAGAAGAGTCCACAAAATGGTCCATGTTTACATGTGTGAATGCTTTCAGCATTCACACAATAATCCTAGGAAAGAATACTAATAAGAAACAGCATACAAATTCAAGAGGGCCCCCGTCACCTCATTCGTCATGTTGAACATTGTACTTGGACAAGCTAGTCCTCGCTCGCATCACACGACGACACAAAGGACTGGTGTGCACAGCAATAAAAAACATGTGAAGTGATCGGCGTGGAAGCCCTCACAGCCAATGCCTTGTTCATTCACTCGACTCAAGGTTTCCCTCTGAAGTGGTTTGAACAACAATGGGTAAGATGCTTTTTCTACTGCAGACTCTCAATGAAAGCAGTGAATGAAAAGCGGCAGGCGCTACCAAACCTGCCGGTTGCTTGTGCGAATGTTAGTGCCGAGCCCGGGGACATTAGGAAAAGGTCATATAGATGTTGTTACAGGTGACTGGGTCGCTGGGTGCTCGTGTGTGTGTGTGTGTGTGTGTGTGTGTGTAGCAAGAGACGGTGTGCATATGTTCAGCGATGGAGAAGAGGAGGAGGCGGCAGACGTGGGAGTGAGAGAGATGAGTTGATGACAATATGTCCTCCTCGTTGTCCTTGAGGGGAAGAAGATAGAGGCTGCAGTCAGGCGGAACTAGATGCCTGTCACTCACCGCAGGGTGATGTGGTGGTAGCGGCTGCGGCGGCGGTGGGTGTAAGGCATGCAGCCGTGGGAGAGAAAGGTGGCGTGGGGGCAGAGCGGTGCATCGGGCCCTCTCGGGAGCCATAGGCAGCCTTGTGATGGATTGAGGTGGGCAGCAGCTTAGACAGTTACGCCGGTGAACATTGTGTCCTTTTGGTTTCAGTCCTTCTAAGGTCCTTTCCACTTTTTTTTTTATTTTTATTTTTTACGCTAGCTGGTTTTGATTATGCTTTTCAAATTTCATGTATGGCGAATTTTATCTTTGCATGTATTTGATATATTTGATTTGAGTTTGATTGAGTTTTGGGTCGTGGAAAATATAACGACTGGATACACCTCTTACCCGTGCTATTCACTATTCGCTGCCACGAGGTTCGTGCTAAGTGTTTCTGGGCAACTTTGTCAAGCGTGAGCGGGGGAGGGACATTGAGTGGGGACTTAACTTCTTCCTACTCCTTTTGGACATGTGGAACTGAATTGTAATATGTGATGTATTCCAATGTAACTTGTATACAAGCTCAAATAAATTGAACCATAACCATCACCATAACATGCCGTCTATCTGACACTCAGCTCCAGATATCTGTGAGAGATAGGCGCGCCATAAAAAGAGAGAAATGCATCTCACTGCTGCAGCTCATGTTGTGTTGCATGGGGGAATTCCGCCCACAATAAAAAAATCCGAGGTAAAGCGGACTGAAAGGTCTTTCATGCCTAATTAGAAATATTGGCCCAGGTTGGGAGATGGTCTACAGCCTCGGTTCCTAAAGTACACCAATTGTGATGGTGTTATTACAGTTTAGTTGACTTTCGGTACAGTAAGGGAATAAAATGCAAAACATAAAAATGCTTAGCTATTATGTAAACAGCTTTAGTTAACTGCGACTGATAGTGTCTCTCTGCCAGGATAAAAATGATACATTGCCTTTTTTTTTTGCTTCTTTTTGCAAACTTTTGTAAACTTCTGAAAAATGATGTTTGCGAAAGAAAATAGGCAGGCTTTTGAGTGGAATTAGGAGTCAAAACAGCTAAGTATGAAAAATCAGAGTAAGGGCACTCTTTGGTTCCCTCGCCTCCACTTGTGCTGTCAAGCTGCCCGCAGCACACATATTCAGATGGCACGTCTTTTCATTTGGGCACCCAAAGGAGAACTACAACATGTTGCCCCGTTACCGCAGTGTAAAAAAAAAAAAAAACATTTTTGGAGTATCACAGCCTCAAAAAATAGAACACCTCTGCTACACCTTTTGTAAATTACCCGTGCACATTTGTACCTCCACAAATGCAAGCACACAGTTGTTTCTGGCAGACTAATGAAACCAACCCTTGTATAATGATGATTAAAGACACTCGCACAGACTGAAGTTTTATCAGCAAAACAACACAGAATAATTACAGGTAATGAAGAAGAAGTAGCACACATTAAAGCCAAACAGCAGCAGTAGATTCTTCCGAAGATACGGCCGGAAAATGAGGAACTGCAAGGGAAATAATTCATACCTTGTATAGATTTTCCCAGAAACAGATGGCGTTCACACATATTTTTTTGTTGATGTCAGACTCTGCGGGATGATCTGCTTTCTTTCATGAGGTAATTTGGATCTGATAGTGTGGGGTCTCAAGACCAGGGGGATTATACGTGTGGACACTAATTACCAAGCCTGTCAACTCCCAAGGCCTGCAGGATTCAGATAAATGGAGTATGAACGCGCTCTGCAGCCGACTAACACATGCGGCCTGCTGTTTGGTGATGCCAGATGAATACAAGCGGCTACTTCTGGACTGTCGCCATCTCAGGAAAATTCAATTTAGAGAGTACTGGTCAATCACTAATGTGTCATCAACTCAGATGCTATGGGGTAAAATGAGGCTTTTGGCAGTGTGTGGCACTAATCTCTTTGAAGACGATGACAGTGAATGCAGCGCCCCATAGTCGACAGTTCAATATGGGGCTGTTTCATTTGATGTCACTGCATGTCTGGTTGTTACACTGGTCTTCCAATGCTTCCACTGGATGCTGGATTGTGGCCACCAGCAGTAGCTTTGGAAATATTACATTGTTGTATCAGAAGTCAGCTGAAATTGACACGAAAATCTTATGGTAATGGACTACTGGATGTCTAGTGCCACACTTTAGGCACATGCGTGCCTTTGTTTGGTTCCCCAGCTGAAAGGTACAAACACTGATGTCGGTTATTTTGGCACCTTTCATACACTTTGACAATGGAAACACAAATCCTGCCCAATCAAACCCAACTGCAGTGTTTTACCAAATGTTGAAAGGTCAAAGGTTGAAACGGTTCTCCTGTGTTTTGCAGTGCTTCCCAAATAGTGGGGCGGGGCTCAATTGTAGGGGGTGCAGTGACCTGTTGGGGGCGCGTGAAAGGCCCACATGACTCATAAATGACAAGGTTGGCAGGTCTGTGTTTATTCGTGCTTGGACGAAGCTGATGCCAGCAAGTCATACAGCGGTTTAATAAAATGGAGTACTAATAATTTGAATGTTCTGATTCTGTATTTCGGAACCCTTAAAAAATTGAAAATGTGTACATACCAAACTGTACTCAAGGCTTTGACAATCCCCTCCCTTAAGATTTGAATCACGCCAACAGTTTTTACATCTCCGTTATGAAGACTTCAAAACTACATCACAATCACAAAAACGACTGGATTCTCATCAGTGGTTTCAAGTCATGTCTAGAGAATATAAGACAAACATGCGTCATGTGTCTTGCATCTTATTAATGCTGATGTTATGGGTTGCCAAGCACCGCGTTACCATTTGCCAAACGAATAAGAGACCATGCTATGTCTGCCAATTTGTGTTTTGTTGTTTGTTGCTGCGCATCAGAGCCTACTGGTGAATGGCAGCTGTTTTATTTAGTACTGCTGAATACTGCTTTCACAGTCCACAGTAACTGTGTATCCGAGAGTTGAAACAGTTTCTATTTGTTGATGTTACATGTGTAGGGCTATTATGGTGTGGTGCTAGCTCACTGAGATCAGTCCAGAAGTAGCTTTGCTTTTCAAGAGCCAGTCTCACTCCTATGCTATATTTTTGTTATGTTGGTATGTAATGAAAGGACATAAAGGAAGTCCGTCTGAATATAACCACTTATAAGGCACTGCTACAGTGCTGCTTTGTAATTAGGGCCAAACTCGTCTGCAGTTTATTTGTGAGGGGTGAATGGATGCTAGAAATAGGGTGCATTCAACTTTGCCAAGCTTTGATTGTTTTAAGAGAAAGTACAGGAAAAGTAGGCATATTTTCACGTTATTAATGCTGTTGTAACATCTTAAAAACCTCAGCAATTACTTAGTTGGTCTTCAAGAAATATTTGAGATCACACTGAAATCACCAGCTGAGCATGTTGCGTATGTAGCATTAAAAGCAAGGATGGCAGAGGGGCGGTCAAGTGCTTTTGGGAACCCACCCAAGCAATTACTTTAAGCATCACTTTGATGCCAAAGACCGGTTGAGGAAAATGCTGCTATTAGCCTCTCTACGAATAAACCAGAACATGTCAAAATGTCAGATTTAATGGGAAAGATCTTACAAAACAAACAGCCATTGGCAGCTAATCCCAAATGTAGCTTTTGCTCTGACTTTAATTATATTGTGCGATGTTGCATAATATAAATCACCAACACAGTGAGGCAGACACAGTGGAACCTCGATTTTCGTACGGCCTGGTTTTTGACAGTAATTATTGGCAAAAACATGTCTCGGTTTTGGTCACTGTCTCGGTTATCATACGCCCAAACACTGGTGACTCAATCTCTGTGAGGAATGCATGGTGGTTCTTTTAGCGTTGGGACAGTATAGACTGGTTCTGGCCAGGGAATCCTTGAACCATCTTTATTATGTGTGTGGTTTATTTGTTGATAGAACACACAGAACGATGAACAACTCAGTTATGTTTCCTTTCTTCCTCATTAGTACTGTGCACCCTGCGCTGATGAGGCGTTGAAGTGCACTGCATATTTCGGAGTGTTGTGTGTGCTTGTTTTATTACGGCTGAAAAATAAGCCACCATGACGCCAAAGAAAGTTGCTACTGCCAGAACACGGATAAATGCAAGAAAATCTGTTGAATTCAAGGAAATACTCGTCGTTTGTTACAGTAGGATTCTAATGTAAAAGTTCCTAGTTTAACACAGGTTGCAGGAGGAACGGTTTAAGGGAGACACATTACAGAAAGTGAGCCGGGCCAGTGTGTATAATGATGATTGTACCTCCTGCTGAAGTTTACAATAAAGTTCAAGCGTGCAAGCATGCAGCGCTAAGTGTTCACTCTTATGTTTGTAACGGACTCTAGTAAAACAGCGTCCACGTGGCTCTTCCATCTTTTCCCCGTTCTCCCTCCACTCATTTCCGTGTTCACCAACAAGGGTCTTCAATAGAACGTAAAAGCGATGTTAAATGTAAATTTATCCACTTTGTTCGTTAATTATATGTATTCCACATGGTTTTCTGCATGTAAACCTATAGTTATTCCCTATAAAAAAAAAAAAATCATATTTCTGGGGTGACTGAATTGGATTCACATAATTTCCTACAAAAAAATTGCTTTGGTTTTCATTGGACCTTTTAGAATAGATTAATTATGAAAACCATGCAGTATACACATTTGTGTTAAATCATAGACATGTTGAACCCTCAAAAGCATTTCACTTAAAGGTCAGTTTTCCAAAGTCACAGGAGTAAGAGAACAAAAGCATTTTCTTCGTCTCACCTTTTTGCACCGAGTTTCGTTAATCAAACATATCTAGAGGAGAATAAGGGAGCCTGTGAAAATCTATCCCGACAGAAATCTAACCTCAGACATGTAAGAAAATGGTTTAAGCAAAATGTAAAATGTAAGTTCTGACATGTGCACTTAACACAACCGGGGTGGCACTTGCTAACACAACAAGGTTGGATGTGCGCCTTTTTAATGTGCAGCAAAATAGAAAAGTTGAGATTTTTCTGTTGGACACAGTGTTGGGATGCTTTCAGGTCTTCTGTCCTTGATCAAATTGCTATCAGATTGGTATCGGATAGCGCAAAAGGTCATTGGTGAAAGATCAGTGGGAAATATGTGAACTCTTTCATTTGAGGCGCGGACGGCTCTGTAGATAGCAATTTCTTCAAGGCCTTTGACAATTTGAAGAATTAGCTGAATTCACTCTACTGCCGTCCATGTCTTGATTAGTGAATGTGTTGCCATGGAGCCAGGAGGTGCTTTTCAAAACGTAATTTATACTTTAAAAGATGTGCTTTCATCTAAAAACAAATTTGATTGGTTGTCAAATTTAAGGGCAACCAGCTGTCCACTTTTTAGAGCCTACAAAAAAATGTTACCTTGGGTGGTGGCACAACCGACAGCCTTTCACAAGGCAGAGAAAGGAACTATTTTTTATTAAAAGTTGGGCCGCTCTGCCCGGAACTTCTGCTATTTTTCTTTTATGTCATTTTGTGTACATGTGAAGAAGCACACTAACAGCTGTCACTTAGCGGTTCAATAAGAAAGGTCGATTGAAAGGCTTTCGACAGAAAAGTTTGCAAGCTAAAAAAGGGGGGGAAATGGAAATAAGTGCTTTAATTATGTCAGTTATGTTGATACTGTAACTGCATGTGAATTACTTCTTTCTACAGTACTTGTTTTTAGCACTTGGCACCTCACTGATGATGGTCTTCGACATTTCAAAATTCCATACTTTTTCCAGACTCAGTAAATAGATGTGTATCTTTAGAGCTCCAACAATTAAATGATGATTAATAAATTATCCAATTAATCGACAACTATTTTGTTATTTGAGTCATTTTTTTAAAAATGTCAATATCCTGATTGATTTCAGCCTCTTAAATGTGATTATTTTTTAACTTCCTTAGTCACCCATGAAAACAGACCTATTATCTTTTCTATTTAAGACATTTTTGCCTGTTTTCTGATATATTTGTGTTGTGTTCATATTGAGTTGGTGTGTCGAGGGCCTAACCAATTATTCGATTAATCAAAACAACAAGCTTCAGATGAATTGACTAAGAAAATAACAGCCCTCGTGTCATGTAAATAAATTATGGAATTAATAGTTTATTTTCATTAATCTGAATGCTGTATGTCATTATGTCACCATATAATTTCCAGGTGATCATAGCTACAGTAGGTAATGTAGCCCATACAAAGGGTTAGATGAGGATAAGAGAAAAAATCTGGCCATTCAACTTGTCAATCTTCCCAAATGTTTTCCAGGATGTGTCGCCCACTGTGTGCTCTTGTATAAACATCTTACAGTAGCTGCCCTGGCAAGCGCCTTAAAAAAACAGATCAATCCATTTCTTTTTTTTTTTTTTAAGCCATTCATCATTTCATCGTTAGAAAACACAACAGTGGTAACAGTCGTAGAAATGTAAATATTTTTTTCCTGACTGAGTTCCCATTTTCCGTACTTTTCCAGACCAGGAAAAGTATGAAATCAAATTCTATACTTTCCATACTTGCATAGGAACCCTGTACTAGGGGTGATTTTGGTGGTGGTTCAAGAAAAATCTGGAAAAATAAAACAAAAAAGTATCAAGTAACTAAGACAGAACTGAAAGTTGTAGAAAAGTTGATACTAAAAGCTAATAAGTCTTACACATGACTTACACACATACGCAGTACACAATATAGCTGAATAATAAACAACAAATATAGCAACTTCTGATGAATCCATGTCAATTTCAGACTTAAAATAACAATTTAAGCCCCGCCCATTCCGAGTACAGATACGGATACAGATCATTTAGATGGGTGAACAGATACAGATACAGATAGTGGTGTACTCGCTCATCCCTACCATGTACCAATGCTAAAAATACAACTTTTAGATATTTGTCTATGTTTCACTATTAATGTTTATTCGTCAAGCGTTGAGATTTTGCACTTTGTTCAGCAGCCCTTGAACGCACCATAGTTATTGTGAGAAGCAAAACCGAAAAATATATAACAATCCAGCCTCAAAATTTGCAGCTTGGTGAACACAAGTTGATATATTATTGTAAGTCGTTACTGGAATTAGAACAGGCAAGCAGTGTGGATTATGTTGACACGGCTTGGAGAAATGCCTTTTCTGACAGCTGGCCAGGACAACCCAGCGGCCTCCAGAGCAGAGGAACTGGAAGACACAGTGATTTGACTTTGTTAAACATAAACAGCCGAAGTCCACATACAATGTAAGTACGATTAAATCAAGGAAGTCTATATGCAAATGAGCTGGCGTCTGCATTGACGCACAATGTGAACTTTGTGTGTTATCTCTCCGTTTTTTCATCAACAATTCAGACAATAACGGAAGTGACACTGATTCAAAATCAGAAATATGGAGGAATGTCCGTGATGTGTTGCGATTCAATGATCTATTTTTTCTAACCAATAAACTTTGGAGAACTACTTTATGTTTCTGCGGAAGGTGAAGTGTGTTACTCTAAAATGCTTGAAGAACACAGTGTTGAGTATTGCACAGAGTTTGAAGCATGGTCCATCCACTAGCTCTCACCATACGTCACCATTAAGTTTCATCCTGGTCAGCCCATTAACACTGAAAACGGTAAGCTGTGACAAAAAAATCTGACAAAAAGCCTCACCATCATAAATTGTAATAGAGTGCACAATACAATATCATTTTTCCATTACTGTTTGTGTATGCACAGAAAAACTACAGAAACGGTAAGGAACTTGTTAATCACACTGAAGCACATGTAAAAATGTCAAAATATTTTTTTCAAAACTCGATTTATTTAGTCATATAAGTACAAATCAAGCATTTGCATAAAAATGTATTTATAAAATGAGTAAAGAAATTACAGCATTTTTAATGTAAATGTTACAATTGAGATTTCAGTAAACAGTGCCCCGCTGCCATGAAATATACCAAAATGTGATATTTTCTTGCAGGTTTTTCTTCCAGTGATACTTTCTTTTAATACACAAATTGGTTAAAAAATAACTTTTGGCGAGTGTTTGTAAACTTCACTGACTGCGGATGGAGTTGAATGTCTTAAAGACATGATTTCATCGTTTGTTGAGCTCTACAGTTTTACCAACACATAACAGAGACCACAGAGAATCTCATTAAGCTCATTAATTGTACAGTATGTCAAGATAAAGAAAAACATTCATTTTTTGGTAACCAAATGCTTCCAAGTAAAAAGGCTCTTCAACAAGCACATTTTTGTCTGAGTGTAATGAACCATGGATTTATCTTTGGGGGGAATTTGTGGAATATATGTAGCATATGTGCAGTTACTCAAGCAGGAGTTTGGCAGAGGTTACAGGCTATCATTCTTCTGCTGTTTTATTTCCACTGCGGAAAAATCAATTAATCCCGCAACCTCTGAATTTCTCTCCCTCTTTCCTGTCAACCCACTCCTACCTGAAAGGGGCGTAATGACCCACTTTCTCCTTGTCCCCCAGCGACTCTCACCACTCAACATGTTTGACCACCTCGCCGTGGTCCACTACAGTCTGCAGCTGCTGTTAATTTACAGGAGCGCCGTTCGCCTTTCTTTCCCCGCTCTGAAGCATATATGACTAATCACAGCAGTCATTTCAAACAACTTGAGCTCTCGGTGGCAATAAATCACCTTGATACGTGCTACTGTACCGGTAATAGAGTTGCATTCAGGAGGGGGCGGGGGTACAAGGAACTTAGAGAGCTGTTGGCTAATACAGCATCATGACACTAACTCGGGGACTGGGACATATTTTTGCTCAGTGTCTTATTGTCTTTGTGAAACAGCCAGGAGCATGTGATGCACTTAAACACATACAGTATTGTCCTTTCGTCTTTTCATACCATTTTGCAGTTTTAATTTACAAAATCCACACAGTGCTCTCAGTAATTATGAGGCATCCTTTAAATGGCGATAGGGAGTATGCACAGTTAAGTGTTGGACATATTTGTAAAGCATTCATTAGTCTGATGTTGCAGAGAAGCTATGGGGGGTGGCTGTTTTGGACGCTGGTTTATGCGGCTGCAGTGTTTTGGCAACAGAAAACATTTGGAAAACGAGTCTCACAGTCGGGTTTTTGATCATCCTTGCACTTAACACCGCTTGTCTGAGAAAACTGACGACATACACAATAAACATGGGTTGTACCACCGGTCATGGAGGCACTTGAAACCAAAAGTGGTTGTGTCGTGTTAGTTATGGATGAATGAGAACATTTGCAAACATAAGGCTATTTAGTTTGTTTGCTAAAAGAACAATGTTCATACCATAAAAGGTAAGGTATGAAAGGTATGACACTGTCATCCCGAACATGGCAACTGCAGTATTCACTTCCAACACCATATTTGCAGGCTTGAACACGCATTTTCGTAGCTCTCAACTCCAGTGACAACACAATTGCTCCTTATCCACTCATCACACTTAGCCCAAGGTGCATTCACACACACTGGAATTCCGTACACAGAACGTACAACACAACCAAAAACTAAAACTGAACTTAAGTAACTTAAACTAAACTTACTACTTGACCTTCTTTGGCGTACGGGGGGTGCCTTTAGCAAAGTAATAAATGCCATATATGACATTCTACATAACATTAAGGAGTGGTATGGGAGGACACAAATGTTGGCAACATTAGCATAGCTAACTGAAGTACAGTGCAGCATCATGCTAGGTTAGCCTATTCACTAAAGAAAAACAAAATGATCAAACTTACATTTCCTATGTCTGTAGCTGACTGACTGAGGGCTTCCGTTTTTTTTTAAAATTTATTTTATTTTTTCAGTTTTTATTTTAAGATGTGTAGTGAAGCCTACTTTTTGTGTCTTCGTGGTTTTACATAGGAAATAAAGTAAATTCATTGTTTAAAAGTGGAAATAAAGTCAGGCAAGAAATAGACCTTGGCTTTGACTGTGATCAGCTATATTCTCTCCCCGTCTTCATTACCCCCGGTACTTGATTGTTTTGTTACCTTTATGTCTTTCTGAGCCAAGCACGGCGCCCAGCTGTAGACCAAGCTGCTCGTTATTTCAGTCGCACTGAACGCATCCCACTAATAATTATTACTGTGGAGACATACATGTGAATGCCACTACCTACTGTAATAAAAGGGCCAAGTCGTATTCAATGAGACGCGATGCGGAGGCAAACATAAGTGCTGACTATGTCCAAGTTTCTGAGTTGTGTAACAAGAGGAGTGACCTCCAGAGTGAATACATCTCCTTGTCGCTGATTTTTATTTAATGTCAGGTTCATTCCAAATGAATCAATACACTCCGGGATCCGGTAAGCCAAGTGGCATTTAATAAGCAGCTTGTCAGCAGCGCTAAGGCTCCAAATTGGCTCATTTAGACGCAAGGCCGTAATTTGTCCAGGTGAACAACATTAAAGGTACTCAACATTTTGTTATTCTGATGGTAATTGAACTTCTTATGGTTCAGAGGGCAAAAAAAAATAGCTTTATAGGTGAAAATAGCACTAAAAATACAGTGGAACCTTGGTTAGTGCCTGTTTTTTGACAAAAATTTACACCACACTTTGCCTGAGTTTGCGTGCATTTTCCGGTTAGTGTACAATACGGCACGCGTCTTGTTGTGTTATTAATACACTGCGTGAGTCCAACTGTATTCTTTATATTTAATCAGAAAACATCCTTCCTTGTTAGCATCCTATTAGCTAGCAAACAAAATAGCAACCAGAGAAGGAAGTTACATCACCCGTCTATGATCATCAGCGGTTGACTCTCAAAAATGTTAACACAAAACTAGAGTTGTCAAAAATAGCGCGTTAATGGCGGTAACTAATTCCATCCATCCATTTTCTATACCGCTTCATCCTCATTAGGGTCGCGGGGGCATGCTGGAGCCTATCCCAGCTGACTTCGGGCGACAGGCGGGGTACACCCTGGACTGGTCGCCAGCCAATCGCAGGGTAACTAATTCATTTCATTAATTACGTGTCGTGTTAAGCCATACCGCTGTAATAGATAGCTCTCAGGTTTTCATGTTGTTTTTATCTCTAAATAAAATCTACATGTACAAAACCAAGGCTACCCAACTTGAAACTAAATATAGACATCTAGTGCTATTTATTGGTTGATGCAATGAAATTGGACACACCTGAGCAAAAAGATTCACATGAGAAATGGGTGGGTTCAAACAAAGATGCTATCTTCTAACTTGTGCATCTGATCCAGATGTAAATACACTAGGTCCCCAACTTCGAACACCCGACTAGCGAACATTCGTGGATACGAACACAAGCCGACTGGTCTATATTTGATTTTATTTTGCCTTGTAGTCGCTCAATCAGTATTTATACTGCTACTGTACATGCTTGACCAGTAGAGGGCACTGTGACACTGCTAATGGGACCAACAGAGGCAGCGTTGGGACCAACAGAGGAAGAGTTAGACGCTGGGGAGATACAGTGTAAAGCTAAATGGAAAGCTAAATTATACAACCCGGACAGAGCGTGTGATTATAGTTTATGAAGAGTTAATAGGCCTGCTTAATTCTACACCACCCACAGAACACTACCTCTTTTAGAAGAGTCTGACGACGACCATTTGTCCTTTTTTTCAATATCTCCTCCTCCAACTCCACCACAAGGACGTATGCTCGACCACTCCTCTTCAAAGGTAAATAACATTTATCATTACGTATTATTATATAATTTTTATAATTGTTTTTTTCATTAATTATCCTCGTTTAATATTACTACTGCATCCAAACTCATATTTACATACATACACATATACTGTATATGTACACGTACATGTAGTACCTATATAGTTGGTAATATTACCTTTTCCCCTACTTAAGAACAATTCGACATAAGAACGGTCGTCTGGAACCAATTGTGTTCGTAAGTTGGGGACTTAGTGTACCTAGAAAACAAAGCTGAAATGTTGCTCTCCGGTCTCATATTTGTCTTTTCATGTCACACCCAAATGTTTTCAGTCTACAGCAAAAATAAAGAAATTGACCTCACTGTTCCAATACTTTTGGAGGGAACAGGGTACATTTTAGTTCCAAAAACATGACAACAGGCAAGAGGATTACGGTTAGAATTTGCACAATGGGAGCTTCCTCAACTCCTTATCACATATACCCTCGACAAGGTAGATGATTCCTAAAAGAGTTGCTAGCCCCATAAGTGTTCAAACAGTGTTTACACGATATGTCTGCCTTGAAGACACAATAAAAGGGCGAGTGATGGTTGGATGCAGGGACGCAGGTACACTGGGTAATGATGAAAAGCTCTTGGTTTGTTGCCATGGCCCCTGAGTGGGCTGCATGTCAGTACCGCTGCCTTTATTATTTTTTTTAGATAATACTTTGAAGACCCTTTGGGGGAGCACAACACATTGTGCTCCTTAATGGTCAGGGCCTGGGCTTTTACAGATTAAGAATGTCTCCTGCTATTCAAATCAAAAGCAAAGCACATTATTTGATTACATTTTGCAGCACATCACTAGACACCCATTGTCCATCATGGCTAAAGCTGAAACATGGCATCCACATGATGGATCAGGGAAAAAAAACAGGAATACACCTCACTGAATGAAATCCTCCAGCCATTTACCTGTAATGACTACTTAAGTTGGAAGTATGGGAGCCAGCAAACACTTATTGGCAATTTGCTAAATGCCTGATGCACACTAGAGAACATTTAAATTGCAACTTTTAAAGACACGGCCTGCTCTAGTCATTAGTACAAATTTAATCTTTTAATCCCAACAATGCTCGCACTAGACAGGTTTCGTCAAATCAAACAGTGGGACCACGCAAACTGGTCATTTCATGGACCTAAGACAGTGCAGACACGTATGATTCAATGTGTTGGTGGCAACCACCGCTACAAGCTAACATGCCATGATGTGTATTAACACAGTACTTCATGTGTTAAACACTATATCGCTTTGTTTTCACGCTCCCGGGATTTTGATTTGAACTCAGATCCAGTCCGTGGCATCGTAAGGCCTTCACACTACAGCGGCCTCGAATTGGGACGCCCCCCACCACTCATGATTGTCAGGAGAGGTGAGCTAGAGCTGTTGTATTTATGATTTAAAAGGATTTCTAACATCTTCACATAAGAATTGCACTTTTGAGTGGTTTATTCTGTTATATTATTTGAAAATAAGTTGAATCATATCAAATTCTATTGTGTCATCCCAATGTGTAATTGAGACCCATTCATGCAAAGTCTGAATTGGCTCAGGTCTACCTGGTTTGGGGAGTTCTATCTTCTGCAGTCTGCAAAAACCCGGCCACATCGAACGCATACTGGAACGAGATGCTGGAACGTTAACAAGAATGCAGGGGAGCAAGGTTCTCCTGTACAGTGGAGCCGCGGTTAGCGTACGTCCCAATTAGCGTGTTTTCCGGTTTATGCCAAAATTTAGCCTCGGCTTGAGTTTTCATAATAAAAATGCCTCCTCAAAAAAATCAGACCTTTCAAATCGGTCTGCGTTACAGATGCGAGTGACTTCATCACATACACATGAATGGAGAGGCGACAGAGCGCAGGGACACGGCGAGAGACAAATGTAACGTCAAGCGATTTGTGAGGTCTGATTTTTTTGTGGACGCATTTTTATGATGCAAATGTATTACTCTTTTGAACGCTTATTATTCTGAGAAGCCAAACTTTTACATAAATGACCCAGCAACTAAGCAGAACTACGTTTCTCGTCACAAAAATCCGACCAGAACTGGGCTTGCCGGACCACATGGGGGGGTAAGTCACAGTTGAAATAGTCCACTGCTGTTGGGGATGTCGTACAACTGCATGTCAAAAATCAGAACTATCCCTTTAATACACTGCGTGAATCCAACTGTGTTCTTAATGTATTTTTATCACAAGACTTCCTTGTTAGCAGCCTATTAGCTTCAGAAACAGAAACCGCAAGTCAGCTCTGTCGCCCTTCTACTTCGTCAGTAGCTGACTTGTAGTTCTTTGCTAACTAACAGATGTGGGAGCAAGTCAGTGTTTCAAGTCTTTAATCTGAAGTCTCAAAAAGGACGTGCAAGTCCAAGTCAAGTCTCAAGTCAAAACAAGGCCGGTCGAGTCAATTCCAAAGTTATAGGCTTGAAATTGTCAAATCCTTACAAGTCATAAGCACTGTTAAGTGTCTACCAAATAAAATGCCATTTTAACAATGTAAGAATCTATTAAATTTGACAAATACAATGAATGTAATGGAGAGTCAGATCTAGGCAGCCAAGACTTGGAAGAGCATGCCAGAAGAGGTGCTTACACGTCTCTCAAGTTTCTTTTCAAGTTGTTCCTTTTTGTAGAAATAGCCGTAATTTTCTTCATGGTTGATCGAAGTCCAAATTAAAGTTTCCTCTGGAAGAAATTACAAGTTTTCTCTAAGAACAGGAATCACGTTCAGGAGCAAAGTCCCAGAGACTAAGTGTGAGTCTGGGTTGAGTCCTCTCAAGTTTTTGGCAGGTGAGAAGTGTTCCAGGTCGAATAAAATTCACAATTCAAAGGTTTTCAAGATGGCACCGCAGACAGCCGCCTCGGTGTTTAGCTCTCTTGTGCTTTTGGTGTCTTGGTATATTTGTTTTATTTTGTTGTGAGCCCTTGCTGCTGAAATACTCCAGAGAGGAACTTATAAAAATTAGGCAGTCCTCTACTGGAGTTTTTTCACCGTTATTCATTGATCCGAACAGTTTTGTGGAGATTCTTGTTGGAGGCGCAACGGCTCACTATTGGATGTGTAGGAGACGCAGATGGAGTAAGCGCGCAGGAGCGCTCGTCGGATTAACTACGGCGCTCCCGCCACTACATCTAGCGAATGTCCGCTACCTGGCAAACAAGATGGATGAACTGCTGCATCTTCTTAACTCAAAGATGAGCGCTCTCTTCACCACAACGGACCGATGTAGAGTCCGCATCACTGCAGACGCTTCACAAATTCGCCTGTCGACCTCGCGTTCCATCCTTCCCTGAACAAGACCCCGAGATAAACTCCTCCACTTGGGGCAGGATCTCACGACCAGGACAAAAACCACACTGCTCCTCCTAAATGCGAGATTCAACGATCCTCTCCATAACCCCTGATTAGACCAGGGAGGCTGAGGAGTGTGATTCCATGATAGTTGGGACACAAAGTACTCTTTCCACCGATCCACATCTCGAGTCGAGGTCAGCAGCACATCATTCACGGTCTTGACTGTTTGGAGCATTAGCGCAAACAACAGTCAGGACCCATCGCCCCACCCGAAGGCGGAGGGAAACTACCCACTTGTTTACCAGGTTAAACTCCAACATACAGGCCACGAACCAGGGCACAACAAGAATTTCCACCCCTGCCGGTCGCCTCTCACTGCTGGCAAAGCCAGAGTGGAATCGAGTCCAGCCCCTGCCCTTGTGTGCGTTGAAATGAGTCTGACAATGTCTAGCCGAAACTTCTGAACCTCATGCACCAGCTCAGGCTCCTTCCCTACCAGAGAGGTGACATTCCACGTCCCAAAAGCTAGTTTTTGTAGCCGAGGATCGGACCCCCAAAGTTTCCCCGCTTCGGCTGCCATCTAGCTCACTCTGCACCCGACCCCTTTGGCCCCTCCCATGAGTGGTGAGCTCATTGGAGGGGGGACCCATGTCGTCTCTTTGGGCTGTGGCCGGCCGGGCCCCATGGGTGTAGGACCGGCCACCAGAACTTCGTCATCGTGCCCCTCCTCCAGGCCTGGCTCCAAAGGGGAGACTCGGTGACCTGCAGCTGCACAAGGGAAAATGTTTTCCAATGGTTTGTTTCATCATAGGGATCTATTGATCCACTCTTTGTCTGGTTCCTCACCTAGGACCTGTTTGTCATGGGTGACCCTCCAGGGGCATAAAAGCCCCCGACAACTTAGCTCCTAGGATCATCGGGACACGCAAACTCCTCCACCACGATAAGATACAGAGCTACCACCTTGTTTCTACTGGAATCAAACGTTTCAACATACATTATTACATGAGGTCACACAAAGGTTATAATACAAATATTGTGAGGAATGATTTTTTTTAAAAGTCTTGTGTTGTCGTAAAAAAGGACCACAAATGAATTTTTAAATAGTTTTATTTCTAAAATAAGTAAGACCGTGTGACTTAGTCACAGAAAAATAGTGCTGACATAGCATTCAGGATTTAGTCAGTGCACTTAGATGTAATCCCCACATTCGTTCTTTGTTGTTCAACCTGATTGGACGTTAATAGATGCATTCAGTGAAGCAGATTCAAAGGGAAAATATGTTGTCTTGCTGGAAATTACATGATAATGATCACGTCAGTTGGATAATTTGAATGGGGACACATTTTACTCATCACATTCACTGAAAATGTAAAAAGTATTTTCAAGTCAGACTCAGACTTAAATCCGATTCAAGTCCCGAGTCATTGATGTCAAATTCCAAGTCGAGTTGCAAGCGTATGACAATATTTTCTAGTCGAGTCCAAAGACATCAGAATTGTGACTCGAGTCCAAGTCGCTTGACTCAAATCAACACCTATTCTAACGTAGTTACGCCTAACGTAGTTACTGGAAGTTCCTGCGATTTGATAAAGAAGGTGACAAACTCGAAATAACTCGAAGGTGGTGTCCGAGTTGATGTCGCTGCCGCATCTTCAATGAAGGTAAAAGGTAAGGCTGAAATGCTCATTTCTCCCTTCAATTCATCATTTATATGCATTTCAAAGTGTTTACTGCAAATAAAACTGTAATTCTAAAACTATAAAAAAAAATTTTGGTCTTAACATTTTTGGCTTTCTGGAACAGATTAATTGAATGTATTTCTTGTGGGAAAAATGGATTTGGTTAGCTTACATTTTGTTTAGAGCCGGACCTTCTGGAACGGATTATGATACTAATCAAGGTTCCACTGTATTTGCTTTTGTTAACTAAAACGTTCCAATAGCGAGGTTCTATGCAGTAGAAGACAGTCATGAGATGTTTATTCGAGAGGAGACCAAGCGCAGTGCAGCAAAGTGGAGACTGTGGAGCAGAAGTAGTACCTGTTTGTAATTGTTTTTGCCGATGAAAAACCATGAATAGTGGGGTTCTCTGCAGTGGAAAACATACAAGATGTTGACATGTTCGAGAGGAGAGAAGGGAACATGGCTGTCATGATCTGTTGTGCTGCTCTGCTGCCACCTGTCTCTGCTTGCTTGCAGTGCAAGGCTGGCTGGCCGGGGAGGAGCCACCTGTACATACCTGCAGCCAACTCACCAGCCGTTTCTTAAGCAGCACACACCTGCCTATTGTTACTTGCTACTCGCTTGTTCCTTGTTCATGTCGGCATCTTGTATTTCCCGGCTTCCATTGCTTTCTGGTCACCTTGTACCTCGTGAGTATTACTCCCCTGCTTGGCTATTCCAGCAGTGTGACTTTTTGTTGTACCTTTTGCCAGTTTTTCCCTGCTAGTCTGTGTTAGCAGCGATTTGAGTTTTTGTATTTTTCCCGTGGCTTGCCCGGAGGTTTTTTCTTACACAGACTCCTTACCCTTTCTGCTTATTGGGATCCAGCACATTGGCTGAGGCCACCCGTGACAACGGCAACAAACGGGAGATTGTGGACTAGGGATCGTTACCTACCAGTAACTCCTTTTTGTTCAGGGAAAAGTACGGTTGTGTGCTTTGAAAAAGGTGCATGAAATGTTCATGGAAGCCATTAAAATGAGCCATTGTGCTACACCATGTTTTCCTGGATGTCAATGAAGATAAGAGGAACACTCTGGAGAGAATGATGAGTGTCGCAAAGACATCCCAATGCTCTTATTGACCAAAGTATGCCAAGAGTATAACTACCCTTGCTACATGTATTAGGTTTCACATTTTTAACCTTCAAAAATGAACCTTCAATGATAGCCTGTAATTAAACTGATGATAATTTCAAGGTATCAACCCCAGAAGTCGTAAGGAAAACTCTGGAGTCACCAGAAGTTTCAACTTTAATCTCACTAGACAGCGGGCTCCATGATATTAATGTCTACTTTATTACGCCGTTGTTGTTAATTAAACCCTGCAACATTTCACCTAGGCTATTGTTTGTTCCTGTCAGGCAGCTAATGAGCCCGAAATTATCTCAGCGAGAGACACAAAAAGCCCCAGAGGATGCACCATGCTCGGAGGAGTCAGAGACCCCTGGTGAAAAATTATGCTTTTGTCTCTCTCCTCAATACACAGAGAGAGAGAGAGGAAAAAAAACAACACTTCAACAGAACTAATAATTTGTATTGAAATTACATTTTTTTAAATTTGATTTACATCTGCAGTAGCTAATTTCGGTCTATTTGTGTGCAGTGATGAATATAAGCAAATACAGAAATATATATTTTTAGAACAGTTTTTGTGAAGCTGACATTTTATGACCTGAAGACCTGAAGTGTGATTTTTTTTTTTGGTTAAATTATGATACTAGAAAAAAAAAAATACTATGACTACTACTAATAATAAACCAGTACACTGGCAGCAAAAATACAATGTTAAAAGGACAACTATGCATGACCAGTTTGCAAACAATGTTGACATGCATTATGTGGACAAATAACTTACGGTTGTAGAGTGCAGGACTCAAACAAGAAACTGGAACCCTAACACAGCACCAAGTCTTAAATACCCGTTACCACCAGAAGAATGTGATGGGCATGCAGGTCAGCAATATATGTTGTGTGTGTGCGGGGAAGCAGAGTAGACCATCAGTCATATCCTCTCTGGTTGCAAATTACTGGCCCCGAATGAGTATCTGGAAAGACACAACAAGGTTGGGACTTACCTGCACTGGGCACTGTGCCAGCAAATGGGAGTTGGTACAAGTGAAAGTGGTACGAGTACAGAACTGAGAAAGTGGCTGACGATAGTGCTTACGTCCTCATGTGGGACATGACCATCCTGACAGATTGTACCATCTCTGCAAATCGGCCAGGTACAGTGCTCCATGACAAGAAAAGCAAAATTAGTTACTTGCTTAATGTGGCTATCCCTGATGAAAATAACATTTTGAAGAAAGAGGCGGACAAAATAAAGTACAAAGATCTTGACCTAGAAGTCAATCACATGGAAAAAAAACTCTCCATTTATGCCAATTAGAATTGGAGCTTTAGGAACCATCAAGAAAGGGTTCCAAGAGTAACTGTACCAACTCCCATGCAGAGTCAGTGCCACAGAAATATAAAAGACTGTGCTTCGAGGGCCCGTTTGCATTCTTCCACAAGTACTAGGCTGAACACCTCCCCTGAGGGGCCTTGTTGGCCACTGGTGGATGAACCAGCAAAAACAAAAGATAAAATGCTGAGAACATTTTAACAATAATAATAAGACAAAGCAAATACTCCTTTGAATGTATATCATGTACAGTAGTTTTTAATAAAACAAAAAAGGGTTATGTAAACATACTGGGGTTTAAAGGGTAATAATCTTTGATGTGTATTTTTCAGACAGAAGTCGTTTTCAGAGATTGACTCATTTAAAGTGTGGAAAATATGAATACAGTAATCCCTCGTTTATCATGGTTAATTGGTTCCAGACCCAACCACAATAACTGAATTTCCGCAAAGTAGGATTCCTTATTCATAAATGGAATATTTTGACAGTTACAGCATAGAAAACCTGTTTACAATCTTCGAAAATATGTTTTTTAACATTTACCACCAAGCGCAGCGCAGAGGTTATGTTTTTGCCAGCGTTTATCTGTTTGTTTGTCTGCGTTCAAAATAACTTGAAAAGTTCTGTATGGATTTGGATGAAATTTTCAGGAATTGTCCGAAATGGGATATGGAAGAACTGATTACATTTTTTGGGTGATCCGGATCAGCGTCTGAATCCAGGAATTTTTAAAACGTGAATGGTTTAATTTATTTGAACATGCATACAGGTTACATTGGAATACACCACATATTAAGGATTCTTCAACATTGTGAGAGAGGACCATTTGTACATATAAAAACATGGTCAGAGCACATTTAACCTTGCTATCATGCTAGGTGTTAGCATGCTAACGTTAGCATATTAACATATTCGCATTTTTAGCCATTTCCATAGGTAGACACTATTATGCCAGGTGCTAGCCTGCTAACGTTAGCATGCTAACATGAGCATACTAGCATTTTTTGCGATTTTCATGAATATAAACTTAAGCAGACACTGAGCGCTATCATGCTCGGTGTTAGCATGCCGCCAACGTTAGCATATTAATATGCTAGCATAATTATACTAACTTTTTTAGCATTTTCAGAGGTAGGCTCTTATACAAACACTTAGCGCTATTATGCTAGGTGTTAGCATGCTAATGTTATCATTTTTCGCATTGTTCGCATTCTTTAAGTCATTCAAACCCTTCCATGGTATGTTTTTATGGTCAAGTAATCTAAATATGTATACAAAATAAATGTAGGACTAATATGTATGGTGTAAATCACAATATGGAGGGAACTATGGTGCGTGGCTTTTTCTAGTTATTGTGCCCGTTGTGAGATAATTAAAACATTTAATAAAAGCTGGTTGTTCCAGTCTGGTGTTTTGGTTGTGGTCTCAGCGAACAACTACTGACACCTAGTGATCAGTGTAGAATAAGTTAAATGTTTGTCTTAATGGCTATGCTGTGTTTTAATTTGTTCATTTAGCCATTTTTATGCTTGAAAATGCTTAATGTGGCAAAAAATATGTACAATTTGCTTAAATAATAGGGCATATTCAACCACGAAACAGCGATCACTTATTATTTTTTGAAAAAACATGATTGAGTGAGGGGACGATATTCGAACCGCAATGTGGTGAAGGACGACTGTATGTGATATTTTTTAAAGATTGCAATGACAAAGCTGACATTTTTGGCCTCAGGATCTTGTGTGTGAGTTTTTGTTTTAAATCTGACACTGTAGAAAAAATAACAATGCATGCAATGAAAATCAGTGTTGCTGCCAATCATTGAGCCGTCTCAACTCTCAACTGAGTTATGTAAACATACTGGCCTATAAAGGGTTACAAAACCCCAAAATATAGTTAAGAATTTTTCAGGCTTTAGGTTTAAAAGATTGATTCATTTAAAGTGGAAAATTAAAATGTTAATATTTGATATTTTTACAGCAGGTTTTGGGAAGCTGACATTGTTTGTTGTTAAGAGTCAAATGTGCGAGGTTTTTTTAAGGACCTTCTTAAAAGTAAAGGCACTTTCAATTTTGCATATGTTGACATATTTCCTATTAATTAACTAATTCCTATTAAATAATGGTAATTCCTTGCATCCATGCTCCGATCAGGGTTTTATGCTGCCGATGCCGATACCAATCATCCATGAGTAAAATAGTCTGATACCGATCACATAGATTAAGTGTACATTTTTAAATTTACTATAGGCTGTGTCAGGGGTGAAAGTTTTTTTCTTGTGAGAGCTATTTTTACAAAATGAAAATGGCCAAAAGCTACTCATTCTTGCAACTTTTCATAGCTTATTTCAACCCAAACAAAGCAAATATGCTTGTTTTACCAGGACATTACCCACATTTTGTACTTCAGAATGCATTTCTTTATAGTGTTCTCACATTATTAACTGAAAACCTGAATGAAAAGCAGGCTTGCAGGCACCTCATGTGGTCCTTGGGGGGCAGGCACCACATTGGTGACCGCTGGGCCATATAATATGAATGGGGAACCATCAAATTTAGACAAAACCATATTTGACTTATTTTTTCAAACTCACTAGTGGATTAGACGAACAGGCACCTTCTTTAAGGAGAATTTGGATGCGGGATCAGCTTGATGGTGCCTCAGCAGAACCCCCAGGCAGGATGACGAATCCAACCGCTTTTTGGGCTATCCGCCGTAGACCTCAGATTGCCACGAACACACGGGCGCTACATTAGGTAGTGTCAATAACTCACCACCCCCTGCCAGGTGCCTGCCCCCAAATGCCACACCAAACTAAAGCTTTTAACTCGCCTACCCGGCGAGACATTTTTCGCTTGTTTTGCAGGGTGCAAAACTTACACCACTCTCACAACGACACTTAAGTACCAGACAGCAGCCATGCTTGTTTTAGCTTTGTGAAGGAAAAGTGTGCGTGAGACGGTCACTACAGGCTGGATGCTGCAATGGGGGCGTAGCTGACCGGCGGATGTGATCGGCGTTATAAAGCAGGTATCAGCATATGCCGATACTGTGCTTTTTCACGGAAATCGGCCAATACTGATCGCTGGCCGATTGATCGGAGCACTCCTACAAAAAACATTTAAAAATATAACTCCAAAGTTAAGTTCATGAAAAATAAAACCTTGCACTCAGCGAAATATATGATAAGTGGTCTTTCACTTGTATAGCGCTTATCCACTTCGAGGCGCTTAAAGCGCTTTGACACTGCTAGCACATTTACCTACTGACGACGCAGCTTCAGGGTTCAGCATCTTGCCACTACACTTCTGTCACCTTGACACTATCATGGCAGGATGCAGGATCAAACCCGCAACATTCACGTGGGGAGACGACCACTCTACCACCTGAGCCACTCTGCCCCATCATTGATAACAGTCGTGATGATTGGATATCACATGAATTTTAGATATCAATACATAATTAACTTTATAATTGTTATTCACGTGGAGTAATTTGGCCCCATAACTATAGCCTAGCTTCTTGTTCTGCAACTGGTGTGTGTTGAGCGAAACAGAAGGCGTTCAAGGCATAACAAGTGTAACGGCAGTGGCCACAAAAGCTAACAATTATTACTGGACTTCCAAAGCTCCTGTACTTGGTCAATATTATCTGTGTAACAGAAATTGTGTGCGTACTGTAGTTTGCAAACAGCACATCATCAATGACTTGCACTGCAAATCATTTTACAGGATGCAATTACAGTTCATATCAGAGCCAGTCAATAACAACACAATGTCAGGTTTTTGTGCCCTTTTTTCCTCCAATATACATGATCAAATCACCAATCAAGAAAAGGCCAAACGTCATCCAAGATTCATTGTATCTTCACTTACACCTCAATAATGTAAGAATTACAACCATGGAATTTCCATTTCAAGCTCAAGTTCAAAATATACATAGAATAGAAGATTCTTGTGCAGCTTTGGAAAACGTTTCATATACATACCTACATGACATTAACATTCCTTGGAGCCGCAACAATTTTTCTCACATTAACAGGCTAATGAGCTGTGGTTATTTTTCATGAGGTGTCAGATTGAGTAGCAGAGAGAGACCTGCGGTGATGATTTAGATGCCGCTACTCTCCTTTGCATATTGAGTGAGGTGACTAATTGGCCTATTTTCAGAATACAGATTAAATCATTTCCAAGAGCTTCATCAGTGCTCCAGCAATATGACATTCCTGCACTGCTTTGCCGTCCCGGAGAAACCCATGCGTTTCCAGTTTGCTGTCCTTTTTGTATTTCACAATGCGCTGGTGTTCTGTCCGCAGAGCGGAGCGCTGCCGACTTACTGGGAGAGTGAAAGTGGATGTGAAAGCTCAATCAGGTTGTAAATTGTACAACAGAGCAGAGGAGTCTGCTTGGCAGTGAAACTCGTGAGATGAGGCAGAGAGAGAGGAAACAGTGTGGGAGAAAAAGCTAAGATAGAGTTCACGAAGAAGAAAAAAAAGAGGGAAGCGTTTGTGTGTGTTTACCCACCATGCTGTGTACCCAGTGTGCTTCTATGTACATCATACTTATACTGATACTGAGATGCTGACCAAATGATGTGTTGGTAATTAAGATGCATATCTTCAAGACGTAAATTACTCTTTCAGCCCAGCTGTGTGCCACAATAAATACCTGACGGTGGGCTTTTGCAGTGCTGTCACGTTCTGCCGTATAGCAGGCAGCAACAATCAAGCGCTCTTACCTCAGGCACTCCACT
Source organism: Dunckerocampus dactyliophorus (assembly GCF_027744805.1). Taxonomy (NCBI): domain Eukaryota; kingdom Metazoa; phylum Chordata; class Actinopteri; order Syngnathiformes; family Syngnathidae; genus Dunckerocampus; species Dunckerocampus dactyliophorus. The sequence goes on along the minus strand of NC_072829.1, from coordinate 10,526,612 downwards.
GGCAACAATTTAAAACAACAACACTGCTGTTTTTTTTTTTGCTCCTTTTCCTACGTCATCCTCACTTCCCAGTCTTAATGGATGAAGGACGCCTAGTGGCCAGGTAGCATATACCTGTATTAGTGGAAACTGGCCTGATAATGAAAAAATATACAATTTTAGAATGGTTGTTTTTAAATTTTAGTATATTGATCTTAATATACGTTGACCCTAACGATAAGACATCCACGTTTTTGGGAAAACATATTGTAAGACAAAAATAGAATATTGATGTATTCACTATCAGTGAAATAACAAGTGGGTGATTGCAATGGAAAAAAAGGAAATCATGTTTCTTAGCTGCTCAACAGTTGTTTGATGACTCTGTTTCATACTCTGCCGTTTTCTTAAAATTAGCATAATAACCCCTCCTCTGCTAGCACTGTTTACACTTTTTTTTTCGAGGGGGCCTCTGTTGTGGTTGCATCACTCCAGGTCACTCGTCTGTGTGAGTGACAGGAGAAAAAGCTCTGACTTAATTGGTGCCACCAGTTGGTGGTTACTTCGACCCCGAATATAAGATGAAGAAAAAAAATACGGTCTTATTTTGGGGTCAATATGGTAATACAGTAGTATTAGTCTGCCACAGAATTTCAACTTTGGGTAGTTGCTGTTTCACTTCAGTCCTCTAGATGTTCAAAGTGTTGCAAAACAAATCAGGATTAATACAATACTTTGGCCATTTGCAGGCTGCGAATGCTAATGCTAAAAACAATGATAACAGAAGCAACATGCTTCTCTGACTTGGTATTGGTTTTATTTGCTTGTCACATGCTTAACAAGTTACATTAAGGACCATCATATGTTAGCACTTACACAATTGAACATGTCCAAAAAGGAGTAGGGAGCAGCAGATCTTAAATAATCCTTTACTAGGGTGACAAGGGTGACCAGACGCCGTTTTCCCAGGACATGTCCTGTTTTCACGTCCTATTCTGGCCACCCTGATTTTTCCTTAGAAGATAGATAATTTAATACTTTAATAAATCTTTGGGGAAATTCAGAAAGTGGTTGTAATTGTTTTTCATTTGGCCAGTACCGTAATTTAAGGTGTATAAGATGCACCAGTGTTTAAGCCGCACTCAATTTACAGAGAAAAACAGATTTATGCATATATTAGCCGTACCGGACTATAAGCCGCACATATCCATGTCATAACAAGACATATTGTGGCGTGCACAAGTCTGTGAGGACCAGGCAGCTCTTTATTTGACAGGAGCCAATCATGAGCTATGAGAGAACTCACAACGGGTTTATCAACTCTGGGCAGTCATTGGCCAATGAACCACTCTGCTGGGAAGAAATGTGTTATGGGGTATTATTGTTTAATTGTATATTTGGGATATTATTGTGGGCCGCACAGTGGCCTAGTAGTTAGCATATTGGCCACACAGTCAGGAGAGCGGGAAGATCTGGGCTTGAATCTCAGTTGCCTGCGTGGGTTTTCTCCGGGTACTCTGGTTTCCTCCCACATTCCAAAAACATGCATGTTAGGTTAAATGGCAACTCTAAACTGTCCATAGGTATGAATGTGAGTGTGAATGGTTGTTTGTCTATATGTGCCCTGCGATTGACTGGCGACCAGTCCAGGGTGTACCCTTCCACTTGCCCGAAGTCAGCTGGGATAAAAAAATAGAATATTATTATATTAATAATATACCCGCAACCCTAGTGAGAATAAGCGGCATAGACGATGGATGGGTTATTATTGTATATTTCGGGCTATTATTGTATATTTCTTAGATACCTTGAGTGTTAAGTTGTTGTGTGATGATTTTAGCCTATCTAAGATGACGCCGTGAGTTAAACTGTTATAGTGAGTAATGACCTCCTGCGATTTCCAATGGATTGACAAGCTCGACATGAGTTCCCTTATAGCTCGTGATTGGCTCCTGTCAAAGAAAGAGCTACCGTTTCCTCACTGACTCGCTAGTGACACAGTATTTAAACGATTAGTAGTAGTTCAAAATATGGTCACCCTATCTTAACCCTTCTCCATTTCTCATCAGTGACTGATTTGATCATTTCCTGTGCTTAAAAGTTAACTTAAATGTTCACACAGGTGAACATTTAAGCACATAAAATGATTACAAAAAATTGCAGAACCATGATTTCACTGCTAATCCACTTGAAGAAAAATATTTTGATATATCTAAGATGAATTAACTGCATAGTCACCATATAGTGATATTATTGTTATCGTTAAAATATCAAAAGTTATTCTCTCTATTAAATCACCAATAATGGGTAATGTGCGGTCTTCATTTACTCTTGTACATATTTGGGTACTGTAGGAGGAAGATGCTGCACAGCACGGGTGGCCATTACGTCGATCGCGAGCTACCGGTAGATTGACAAGGAAGTTTGGGTCGATCTCGTAAATGTCACTTTGTAGTTGTCATATGACATCAGTCAGCTGACATTAAGCTCCCCTCCTGATTCGCGCTTGCTCCCCCGCAGCGTTTCAAGCTACACACGAAAATGCAACTTTAATCTTTATTTTTCTGATTATGGATGAACTAACTCTGCGCTAAGATGTCTATATCTATAACAAAAGTTATCTGTTCACTTGTAGCGGCTAGTTTAAATACCTACTCATATTTAAAAAAAATAAATATAGTAAATATATATACTTTCTATATTTATAGCAGTAGGTAGATTTTTGGGACTTGGTCATTTAAAAAGTAGTTTGCAGGCTAAAAAAGTGTGAGCACCCCTGCTGTACATGTTAATTCCACACATGAAGGCATAAACCCAGATTGAAACCCACTGCCTATTTGCTTGAGGCAGCAGTTATATCCACAGGACAACTGCACGTCCCTCCTGGCCTGTCTTGAATAAACATAGGGTCCAACAAAGAAGGCATTAGATTATTTTCATATCCCGGACAGACTCACATCAAAAAATATCGCCCCCATCAGTTGTAACATGGTTACATCTGCAGGATACCAGCTATAAATAAACAAACAACCCTTAGAGGCCATATACCTGTGACCGATGGAATCATTACCAAAAGCAGACCCCCGACAGCGAGGACTTTAAGAGGCTATCAGCGTCGACAAACCAGCAGCGACCTTGGGACGGGATGAACGATGCATTTTTCATTTGAATAATGAAACGTTGGCATCACTTTAGTGTGTTTAGTGTGTCAGGCAGGTTTTTGCCACACAGCCCAGCAGCAGCAGAAGCACCTGTGAGTCATTCAAGGTTCATCTACAGGTCCACAATTACTCCCCGCCCGGCTGTCGGTCTGCAGATAATCCCCGTTGAAGTGGTTCATGAATTAAAAATAGCACGGGATTTATCACATCTGATGATAGAAAAAATTTGATTTCTAAAGCCTGGGCCTTACATGCGTGTGCAGACACACATCAACATTAAATTGGGACTTTTTTGAAACATACTTTTTAGCAGCCACACTCCCTTTTAAGAGGCTTGCTGATGTAAAGCAGCAATAACGGAGGATTCATTCACAAGGAGGCCTGATTCCCCCAGCGAGACTTGCGGCCCAGAACAATAATGAGTGCAGTGCAAACAGAAAATTTGCCGTAAGCCAAAAGAGAACACGCGCACAGACATACAAGCACACGCTGATGCAATGCTGTGCACACACAGACACACACACACACACACACACACTGGCACAGAGAAGATTCTTCCCAAAGGTTCTGTAACAACACATGTTTGCAGGTAATTAAAAAAAAAGATCCATTATGGTTCTGATGTCATCTTGAGATGAAATGCACAGAACAAATTACCTTTCTGGGGCTTCTACAATGCTGGGTACAAAGCATGTTACCTTGGTGAGCTGGTCCTGAAGTACTAATGACTATGGTTATGCTTTTATTTTGACATACACTTAGAGTGGTTTACATAGCCTCTTTCACACAGAGATCCACATCCAAAACCACAGCAAAAGATGGATTGGTGTTTCTATGAAAGTTTTTAACAACTGAGAACTTGATTCTGCAAAAGCAAATACCCACTGGGATGCCAAAACTAAAATTTATTTACCTCTGCATGTACTTTAAAATGTTGCTTTTCAATTGTTGGTGTGCAACTCATGCATGCTGCAGTTGTAGTACTGTAGTAGTACTAATGAACTCATTAGTGGTATTAATTACTCCTGACCGCTATTACAACATTGATTCTGTAAATGACCATGTGGTCGGAGAGCTATGTTTTCCTTTCCATTTGGATATGAACACAGCATGATTCTGGCCTTTTCTGGTGCTAAGTTTTGGACCTGCTTTTCTCCCTTTTTTTTTAGTCAGCTCAAGTTCTGCGCTTTTGCTTCCTAAAGTGTTTGCCTCACCTTTTGACTGCTTGGCCCGTTGTAATGTGCTTCACCTATGCCTCGTCTAGTGTGCGTTTCCCTGCAGGTTTCTCTGCTTGCAATTGCTCTTCTGTTGTCCTTCTGTCTGCATCATTGTCTGCAATGATGTGCCCACCTGAATCCCCCCCATGCACCTTGTGTATGTTAGTATTTCTATCTTAACTATTTTGAGCTGCTACCCTTCTGACGTTTACTTTGCTTGCCTTGTGGAAGGATATAATGGACCTTTGTCCCTCGGTTGGATACACTGAAGGCTGCTGTGCCTCTTTGTAATGAAATATTGCTTTGCTGTGAGCACCCTGACGTCAGTCATCTGAACTGACTCACTGTTGTCTCATACAAAGACATTCATTGCATTCTAATTGCATGGTCAAAAGACATGAACACAGATTTAGCATGCCAACATATTCATATTTATGCATTTAATTAACATAATTCTATATCTTTCAGGTATTTCGTGGAATAGATACTGATCGTCAAGTGTGTCTGCATTTGAAACTTTCTGTTTTGTTTGTATGAACATGCCATTTCAGACTGATTTACGTCTTTAAAAGAGCCTGGGTAAACTTAACAAAATCAGTTTGCTGAGTTTGTCTGAGACATAAAAAGGATTTGATGTTACTTCCTTTTCAAACTCACCGGAACGACAACACTTGGTATACACAGTATACAACGAAAGCCCCCACTGTACAGTCGTCCCTCGCCACTTTGTGGCTCGAACATCGCATCCTCACTCTAGAGCTGTTTTTCAAAAATTAATTAATTAATAAATGATAGCTGTTTTGTTGTTGACTATGGCCTATTATTAGCAAAAAATATATAAGTTGGAACAGGTACTTTTTGGCTTGGTTTCTTACTTTGTCCTTCATTACCACTCCATTTGAAAACCAGTCTTAAGTTTAGAATAAATAAACTGCAGGCTAACTAGTTATGTCTGTAGCATGCTACGCGGCCATCTCTTGTGTCCCTGAAGTGATCCCGTTGCCAACGCATGAGAGTTGCGCAATGTGGTGTAAACAACGAATAACAGAAGTGTAAATGTGACTATAGGGGTGTTATTTCATGTCTCCAGGGCTCTAATAATGCTAAAAACGGTATTTAGACAATCAAACAGGTTTTCTATTTGAGTCTGGAACCACTTGACCGGGGGACGGAACTGTACATCAAAACTACATTGAAATACTAAATGAGTGTTTGTTGATGGAGTGTTTTGCCAACTGGAGATATGGGGCAATAATTCTAAAAGCAATCTTCACTCACTCACTATACCGCAAAAAAGATCGTTGAGGATAATTCATAATGCTGCGTATAGAGAACATAAAAACCCTTTATTTTTAAAATCACAGATATTAAAATTTGCTGATTTAGTACATTTTCAAACAGCTAAAATAATGCATAATGTTAACAATAACTTGTTACCCAAAAACGTCATACAGTATTTCTCTATAAAAGAAGAGAAATATGATCTTAGAGGAAAATTAAACTTAAAACACTTATATGCGAGAACAACGCTAAAAACCCTCAGCATTTCTGTATGCGGAATTAAATTACGGAATGGATGTACGGAGATGAGCAAATTCAAAATGCAATACAAGCAGTTGATGTTTGGTAAATATAAGGCAGAAGAGCCTTGATCATTATACTGATTGTTCTGTCATGCTTGTTTTTTATTTTTTTATTATTTATTATTACACTGATTATTATATCAAAAATATTACATGGAATGCAGGAAGTGAATAATATGTACTGTACAAGATGTGGAATGAATGGGGGGTAGGATTGAATAAGATTCGCTTCTTCCTACTCCTTCCATTGTAACCTTAATGCATGTTCAAATAAAATTAAACCAAACCAAACCAAACCGTGGAGTACATTCTACAAACACAAACAACTGGCAGGATCCACTCATTCATCCATTTTCTATACTGCTTGTCCTCACTAGTTGTCCTTAGAGACCAATTCAGGGTCTGTCAGGGTAATAGGGGATGCATGGTACAGGCAACCCAAGGTACGGTTTGTACCTCACCCCTGGGCCTCACTTTGGACACCCCTCGTTTACAGTATTTCTTTTTCGGAAGTTGCAAGTGCAACAGTAAGCGTTTGAACAGTGTGATGATTATTTTATTTTTAGTAAAGTTCCTCAACTGAAGTGTAGTGTTAATAGCTGCAGCGTGCAGCGTGCAGCATCGTTCTCATCTCCACTAACAATGGCAGCACACTGCTTTCATCTTATACACTCATCTTTGGAAGTGAAGTGCTCTAAAACAGGTGGATTGCACCTTGACGCTGGGGCCTAGTTGAGGAGATCAGCCGGATCTGACACAGACGGGCGAGGCTGTCGTCGCCTATACTCGTCAATATATACTCTGTCCTATCCTCTGTTGCTGAATGCTTCAAATTTTTGTCCGCTCTTAGGCAGACTGTCCCTCACTTTAAATATGTACAGTGTGAGAAATGAGACATTATGTTGCTGAGAGGGCTTTTGGCCAGCCAGGACAGGCATGCTCGCGCGCTCACACAGTGCAAAATGTATCGCAAATCTGCGGTCCATAGGGGCAGATGCAGGGGAGACTGAATGGTAAAACCATGTCCCGTACCATCCCTAGTCTCCAATTAGTGCCGAGTCAAAACACATTAACAGCTGTGGCTGTAGGCAACCTCCTGATGTACCTCCACAAGATGGCAGTACCTGCATTTGAATTGAAGTATCATGAGTGGCCAGCATCCAGCAGTTTCATCTACCGCTGCATAAAATGTTGCTACTCGGCCGCTGGGTGTCTCATGCATCATTACACTCGCCGTACTGTTGTTTACAATCAACTCATCAGCAGTATTAATACGAGATGAGGAGTTTGCTCCTACTGCCACTTTCTCATGCACTCCAAATAATTATTAAAGTAAAAAAAAAATGTATTTGTTGTAGTTGATGAGCTTTCACATTTGGGAAATAACAGCCTCCTCCAATTGTTGCCAGCTTCCAACTGAAGCTGAACCTACTGTCTTGTAGGTGAATAAACGCTCCGGCTATAATGATAGCATTTACAGTGGTTAAAAATTAGTGCCTGTGTTTTTGTTATGCTTAGATTGTGGTTTGGTTTTTACTGGGTTTTTGTTTTAGTTAAACTGACCAAGCATTCTCTGTTTGCTTGTTTGTTTGGAACAGCTTTCAAATGAGTATTCATACTTGTTCAGTCAGAGAAATCACACCAGAACCATTCCATGAAGTGTGAACACAAAGTTCGATTGGAGATAGCGTGACCATCAAAATTTTCTTTGTCTTTGACAACAATAGTATGTACTTGTCTTTATGCCTGAGGACATAAGCAGGGAAATTGTTACTATTGTCTGATTTATTATCTTTGTTCCTAACGATTTTCCTGAAACACATTCTGCTGTCGGAGAATACTCTCAAGTCAGTCGGACAGACCCAAATGTTAGCCATTAGCTGCTTTCCACCTTTTGGCAGCTTACACTTGCTCACCAATCGCGGTGCTGACTGACTGCCACATTATCACAGCAGAACCAATCCATCCAGCAGAACCTATCCTTCCATCCATCTGTCCGCCTGTTTGTAAATCCATCTCAGAATGGCGTCCTCGGTGGTTTGCTAAGGAGACAAGCTGGAGAATTGTGCTTTCACTGTATGTGAGAAGCACCTGTCCATCAGATGGAACAGCCTGGCTCTCCTCTTTAAATTGGCTTCATGACGCTCGATTGATGAGGAGGCCAGAGAATGAACCCCCCAACCCCCAAAGACCCCATTAAAGCAAAACCCTGGATCCTCAGGTTTGCTATTCATTGCCTTGGCAACCTCTGCCATCAACACATTTTGTGCCTTGTGAGAATGATCACAGCTTATTAAAGTGGAAATAATGACTGCACTACCTCCAGCATGAAAAATTTAACAAGGACAAAGGAGATTGCTCAAAGGTGATTCATATCTATGTTGAAAGCAGCGGACGTGGACAACACTGCCCACACAGCAAGTCAAGATGAACTTTATTTAATATGAGCTTAGAGGAGACTTTGGCATCTTTATGATATTAAAAAAGTCATGGAAGTAATGATAGCACGGCAAAGGGCATATATGGAATTCACCATTATGCCCGGTCAATTACAGAATATTATATACAGTGGGGAAATAAATGTCTGAACCCATGCTGATTTTGTATACCCCCTTACAAGGAAATGTGTAGTCCAGAATTTTTATGATGGGTTTACTGTAACAGAGACTATGGTATACTAGATACAATAACATTAAAGGTTACAGATCAATTTGTATTTGATTCATACCTGTCAACATTTGCATTGTAAAATAAGGGAAAGTCTGATCTTCCACAAGAAATTCCACCAGCATTTGATCTCCTGCCAAGCAGGAAGCCTTCTGACTCCCACACACTGGTCCCGTCTTTTTAGAAAAGTGCTCCCTAGCTCAACTGGTTATGTGAATAAAACACACTGAAGATGTGTAGTGGACGTGTCTTCTGGAAAGACAATGATCCAAAACGTACAGCAAAAGCAACAAAGGAGTGGCTCAAACAAAGCACATTAAGATTAAGTGACTGCAGTAGCAGACACATCGAGATGCCAAGTGACAGCCTCAAAACCTTCAGGGTTTGGAAAGTATCTGTAGAGTGAACCAAAATCCAAAATGTGTGCAACCATAATGACCAACTACAAGAAACGACTGACCTCTCTGCTTGTCAACAAGGGTTTCTCCACCAACTAACGTTTAGCTTGGGGATCAAATACTTATTTCTGTCAATCAAATACAAATGATTTTATAACCTTTATTTCATGTTATTTTTTTCTTGATATTATTTTACTTTCTGTCTCTCTGCTACAATAAACCCACCATAAAAATGATAGATGATGTGCATGATCACAAATCAGCAGGGGATCCAATACTTATTTTCCCCACTGTATGTACTTATCCTTAACCATCATTTAGGGCTTTAGGGTTTCGCACTTTTTGTTTGATTCAGTTAAAAAGAACTCTGGCGTGTTTGCTCTGCTAGTGTAGTTCGTTTGGTCAAATCATCTGAACCCTGGTGTGCACCAAATAAGTTGGCCTAGACTGCTTGAGAAATGGGTCATGGTCCGCTTGTAAGTGATTTTGGTTCACTTGAGCTCATATGTGAACGCTACACGGACCTGAGACACGGGTCAGTGTTAAATTGACATCAAAAAGCATGCAGAAATGCCAAATATGTAACAGAAAATGCATTGGAAGTGCTGTCTCTTTGCTCTGCTCGCTCCCTCTGTGTGTGTGGCAAATAGTGCCCTTTAAAAGTATGTTTTGGTGAAGCTTTTTGTGAAATCTAATTTGCTAAAACGATGAGAATATAAAAATAACCTATGTATTCAACTCAGCAGATGCCAGTTTGGTTTGGAATATTTGAGTTATGCCACAAAAGCTCCTCATACTTTATGCATATGTTCTTTCCTGTGCAGCCTTTGGTCCCATGACAAAAATACCAGTGTGAACCAGAGATGCTCGGTTCAATCAGCCACTGATCAATATCGTAGGAAATCAGGTGATGGCCACATGTGGATCAATGCCTTTCAGTGTCGATCACAAAAAAAAAAATATCTCGGGGAGGTAGCCTGTTAAATACCGTTAATTGAATATGGCATTTAGAGTAAGCACTTGTCAGACTATGGTGAGTTTTCAAGGCTCACGGTGCGTCGCTGGGCAACAACCGCCCGTAAGTCAGAAGGCTAAGCAAAAAACAGGAAAAATAACTGAATGCATTGGACTAGACGGCCAGCCTTTCTCAGAGGTGGAAGACACCGGGTTCTGCCTACTGGTCTCTCACTTGGAACTCTGCAACGTGCTTACCTAGAAAGAAAAATTTCACAGACGTAGCCCTGATAGAGCTCCACCAGACAATGTAATATATGTTTTTGTCTAAATTAAGATGCTTTTTATGGTACTTTTTTTCAGATCATATAACCAATAGCAGGGGTGCAGCCAAGAATACTGGGCCACATGAAAAAAAAAAAATACACGTTCGCCCCGCCTTTTTGTTGTTTAATAACTACTTATTTTTGGGGGCCCCTGCAGTCAGGGGCCCTTGGAATTATCCTAACTTTTCCCTCCATATGATACCCTATTTTAAATACTCTACATTGAAAAATTGACAGTTAATCCATGTGATCCGTATCGGCTGATCTGACTTGTGGATGATTGGTATCAGAATTGGCAGTACCACCCCTAGTGTGAAAGCTAAGCAAACCACACCAAAGTGCACACTAGGCACTTACAAAAATGTTGCATCTGGACCAGAATATAGAACCACAAATGTAAACGCAGTTACTTTCAATAATTTCCTTTTCAACTGTGCTGACATCGTGTTGCATATTTTTAGATGCCAGATTATTGATTTATTTTCCTTTTAGTTTGGGTAAATAGCTTTTTTTTTCCCCTTCTTCTTCTGTCACCTTGGGAAAAGCAGCTGAGTGAAAATATTCTCCATCAAGTGTGATTGGATTGGATTTTTTGAAGATAAATTGCCAGGACAATTACATTGCCAGGAGGTCTGTGCGCGTCTTGCTGCAGCCACTGTGGTCAGCTTGTTCCATTAGAAGAAGAAGACATTGACAGTGTGATCAAAAAGTAGATAAATACAACAGGCAAAAACATGTTTTTTTTTCCCGCCCTTCTACAAGACGGCATGAATACATCCCGAGGAGTACTTATGTTGTTTTGCTTTGATGCAACCTGTGTGATTTTTGCTGTAATGGAAACTCAGGGTGTTTTTCATCTGACTTTCATCTCGATAACATTTACCACGTGTCGGGACAATGAGGCTGCTGTCACACATGCACTGCAAAGTTGAATTTATCTTGTTGTTACTACACACATTGTGTGTGACAAAGTCATACAGCACATTACATGCTAAAAGTCATATTCCATCTCCGAATAGTAGGGGTGTAACGGTACGCCATAATCACAGTTTGCTAAGTACACTGAAAGGTTGCCAAGCCATACAATGAAATGAACTATTATGCTTTGTCTTACTTTTCCCAGGGTGGGGCTCCACAGATAGGCCAAGCTGAAAATGCAGAGACACAAAATGAGGAAGACCAGAGCCATAATTAGTGCCACACGCTGGTAGATGTGGTGCTTGGCCCTCTTCTCTTTAGACCCCTCCACCTGCAAATGGTGAGATTTAGCTTTAATCTTTTGTACTGCTCAAAAAGAAAAAGCATCACTTTCAAGCAGCATCTTTTGAATGTGAAACGTGCTGAACTTCAGAGGAGGCACAGCAGTGTGTAAGAAAATACACGGTAATCCCTCGCCATTTCGCACTTTGAATTTTGCGGCTTCACGGTTTTACAAAAATATATTAATTAATAAATCATGCTGTTTTGTTGTTGAATATTATTAGTTAAATAATATTGATAGATCAGCAAATGTTTTGTTTTCAAGCATAGAAAATGCATAAGTGCATGGCTCAGATCAAGGGTACCCTTTGCCGTCTTCAACTTCACTTGAGGAGTATTTGAAATTGTTCTTCTAACAATGTGTACTATCCCTATCACTCTGACGTTTATAGAGTGAGGAAGCTTACCAAACCATAAATTAAGCCTGTTCATGTTTTTATTTTGCGCTAGCACGGCCATGTTGTAAAAAAGTGTCTGTATTTGGACATTGAAATGTTACATGTAAAGCATGTCTACTTTTGTTGTGAAATTAACAATATTTTCTCTGATAATTTTGTCATGATTTCTACTTAGAATTAAAGAATGATGTCTGAAATTGGTTTCTAATGTGTTTTATTCAAATATTCTCAGTGTAAAAAAAAATAACTATCGTGTAATCATTAGTGAAAAGTACATAACCTTGGTGTCTGCCTGCCAATGAAAATTTTGAAGAACATAATTCCATGGAAAAACAAACCCCATGATGATTAAAATGATATATATTCATGGAATAATTACTCAACTCTGCAACTAAGGTGATTTTTTTGTATATAAAAGAGTAAAATAAGATTATTTGAACAAAAGTCTAACACCGAGTGGACACCGAGTTATGTACTTTACATTTAAGAAAGAGTGAACTTTGGAGGGGTGCTATGGGAAATGGAAGATGTCTCGAGCTCTGGTATGTTGGGTGTGTGTTTTGCAATGTTTGAAGTTTGTGTTGATAACATTACCAAGGTCTATCCACGAGTTTGAAATTTTAAATGTAACACTTGGGTACCCTTGATCTGAGCCATGCACATAAATGAACTAAAATGCTAATGTAAAACATTCAGAAGACACATTCAAAGACATTGTGATATGTAGTGTTCTACACTGGTCACTTGGTTTCAGTTATGTTACTGTAATGTTTGGTGACACACAAGCACCAGACTTGATTGCCAGAACAACAGACTTTTACTGCAGTTTTGAATTACAGTATCTCACACGGGCACAACGATCCCTAAAATGAGATACTGTTTCAGCCAAGCTAAAGCTCAACTCTGAACCCCCAACTTCACTTCCTGGCCGGCCCCCGACTCAGCTCCCCGAGCACATTTACAACAACACACAAGAGCACAAGTCTTATTTATGTCTTAAATGGCTAATTTTCTCTCATTATGTCTCCTGTAATGCATCATACAAGTGTAAAGGTGACTATAGGGGTGTTATTTCATTTCTAGAAGGCTCTAATAATGTTAAAAACTTAAATTTAGAAGGTTTCCATGTTCTAATTACGAAAATATTCCATTTATAAATAAGAAATCCTACTTCACGGAAATTCACTTACACTTATCACCATTCAATCTGGAACCAATTAATTTAAGGATTACTGTAATTAACACAAACATTTAAAAAATGACCAAAATAGTTACACTGTGTCAGATTAAGAATGAAAGTTTCTTTTGAATTGAATTGAATTATTACAGTACACTCATTTTATGTTTGTCCTGGTATAAGGCTGAGATTGCCCACATTGCAAGTGGAAGCATTTAGGTTTAAGTGTTTTTCAGCATTTTTACAAGTCTATTACAGTCGTCCCTCGTGATATTGCAGTTCGATTATTTCTCCCTCGCTATATCGCATTTTTCCAGAAATTAATTAATATGAAGATTGACTATGACGAATGATTTCTGTTTTGTGGTAGACCTGGTATCCTATTAGTGAAAACATAATACAAATACAAGTATTATGTACTGTAGTATTCTGTCTTACTAGGCGGCAGTAATGACACAAGGCATTGAGACATTAGCTTAAATTACACTACCTTAACACTGCATGAAGTCATGAAGTCGGACATGACATGTCCGACATGACAGGGTGAAAAAAGTTCTCCTCATTCTGTGTGAAAGTGGTATGTTTTCGGCTTCTTCAGTTTAGTAGATGTGAAATTTGATGTGAACTGGTTAGCTCGCTAGCTTGCTCGCTTGTTAGCTGACCAGCTTGCTAGCTAGTGGCGTTCTTGAGTCCCTGTTGCATAAGAGTTGCGCAATGTGTTATAAACAATGAATTACAGGAGTGTAAAGCTGACTATAGGCGTGCTATTTCATGTCTATAAGGCTCTACTAATGTTAAAAAACATATTTAGAAAGTCATAAACAGGTTTTCTATGCTGTAACTATGAAAATATTACATTTATAAATAAGGAATCCAACTAAGTGGAAATTCACTTACCACGGTCAGGTCTGGAACCAATTAACCACGATAAACGAGGGACAATTCCACTGGTCATGTGAAAAGCACTCCCCCATGATTATATGGTCTGTACTTGTCTTTTTCTACTCCTGATCTGCGGCTAACAAAAACATGTCAAACATTCTTGCACAACCCATAGTGGGCGCCACAAATGCTATTTAAAAAAAATATATTTTTAAAATTATTTTCAACATAAAATTCTCAAGCCTTTTAATTGTAAATTAGATATAGATTAGATTAGATACAGTAAAGCAACAAAAAATGTTGCTCTAATATAAGTTTTAAGTATACCCAGTTTAGAACCCCTGCTTGAAAGCTATGCGAAAGACTATATTCATTTTAGCTTGGCACTCGATGATCAAACAAAGTTATTTAAAGTTTGTTTACACCGTATCGCAAGCTAAATATCGAATGTCTGGAGCTTCACACAGTCATTAAAGATATATCTAATTTTGTCTTCTTTGGTCCCTCAGTATATTAAAACAAGTAATAACCTTTTGGCTCTGGCATGCTACAGGATTTCTCCACCATTAAAGCTCCTGATGACTGAACTCCGCTGCAGCAGCAGCCTCCAACCGCCACAGAGCACGGGGACGAGCAGATTGTAACATGTTCCACACAGAAAGGTTACAATTATTAATTTCTTTTTTCTTCTTCTCAAATTTAATTTTAATCTGCCCGCTGTCAGCAATTCCCTCAGCCCGACAGCACAAATTAATAAAGGCGGGCTTTTGTTCCAGCAGACCTTCTGCGGGGAGAAAAATGAAAGCTTCTCATTTGCACTTTTGGTTTTCTATTGTGACTGTTCAGCCGCAGTAGGTTTGACAGCCTGCTGACTTACTTTAATACAGAAACACACAATCGAGCTCAAAAGTTGGCCTTCTCAAGACTGGACTCAAATCCTTTGAAAAACACATCCAAAGACTCTGTGTGAGGCGTCAGCTGTATGTGTTTTGCTTTTTCTTTGGCTTTTTTGCAACGCTTATTCTAAAAGAAGCCTGAAAAAGAGGTGTCGAGAAGATCATGGGAGTAAGCAGACTCTCCTTCAAATTGTTTTTGATAACTGCTTTTTACACCTCCATGACAAGAATGTTGGAAAATGAGATGTATGAGACTTTTTTTTGCCATTTAACCAGTGACGTCCGATGGGGTTCATGGCTGGTGAGCTGACTCTTAATGAGGATAACCAAAAAAAAGTTCACTTTAAAAAAATACTTCTTATTCCTATTTATTTATTTTTTTATCAACTGAAAAACATTTGTGTTCTCACCTTTTATCTGTACACGCACCCTACTTCTCCAGGGAAAATTCTGATACTTTATTACAGTCAAATTCATGCATTCATTCAGCAGAGCTTGCATTTGACTTGTTTGTAAATGTAGCTCCAGCCAGCACTGCTGTTTGTGTACAGCCCTCCCTCGTTTATCTACTATTTACTAATTGGTTCCAGACACGACTGCTATAAGTGAATTTCCCAAAGTAGGCTTCAATATTAATAAACTGAATATTTTCGTAGTACAGTTTCGAAAATCTGTTAATGACTTTTAAATACCTTTAATATACCTGAACACCTTACCATTATTAGAGCCCTATACGCATGAAATAACACGCCTACCTTCACACTCCTACTATTCTTTGTTTACGCCACCTTGCGCAACACTAATGCGCAGGCTAGGGGATCGCTGCAGAGACATAAGAGACGGCCGCTGCTCATAGCATATAGCAAGCTACCGAGCTAACTAGTTAGGCTCCAGTTTATTTGTTCTAAACTTAAGTGTTTCAAACAGAGTTGGGAAAAAGGACAAAGTAAGAAGCCAAAAACACACAATGGGAGGAGAACTTTTTTTCACTCTATCATGTCGGATATGCAGTGACTGACTCCATGCACTGTTAAGGTAAATTAAGGTAATGTCTCATCAATGTAACATTACTGACGCCTAGTGACCATCCATCCATCCATTTTCTATTCCACTTTTCCCTCACAGGGTCGCGGGGGCATGCTGGAGCCTATCCCAGCTGACTTCAGGCGACAGGCGGGGTACACCCTGGACTGGTCGCCAGCCAATCGCACTCATTCACACTCACATTCATACCTATGGACAATTTAGTGTCGCCAATTAACCTAACATGCATGTTTTTGGAATGTGGGAGGAAACCGGAGTACCCGGAGAAAACCCACGCACGGGGAGAACATGCAAAGTCCACACAGAAAATGCCCAACGGAGATTTGAACCCAGGTCTTCCCGATCTCCAGACTGTGACTGTGTGTGGCCAACGTGCAAACCACTAGACCACCGTGCAACGTGACGTTAAATATTTATTTAAATAATAATAGGCCACAATCAACCACAAAACAGTTAGCATTTATGAGCACATTTTTGAAAAAATGCTTATCTGAAATTAAAATTGGAATATGTTGAATACAACCCAGATTTTCTGGGGAAATATATATATCAATAGGTCACACAAAGCTTCAGAGTTTGAACTCCTGTTATGCATTAAGAGCAGTGTCATCATTTGTTATATAACAAGAATGTTGGAAAGATTTGATGCTTTAGGTGATTTAAAACCTGTAAACCCCCCTGAATTGAAGTACATTACTATTGAGAATAGGAAGTTATTACTCAAAAGTTTTTACTCTTGTATTAGAATTAGAATGTAAAAATGTTTCTTAAAAGTGTAGTTACTTACGTTTTTATAATAGGAACAGTTTAACCCCGAAATTGATTATTTCATTTTCCGTGGTGTAAAGAAAGTTAGTAGTAGTGTCGGAGTGGACGATGTATGCCGGATTCATGTTAGACTGGCTGTCCTGTGTATCAATCAAGTGACAAACATCATAATGAGGATGGATGATTTTTTCAAATAATTTTTTCTTGAATGCCATACGATTGACCCACATTACTTCTGAGATACTACAACAACAAGGAACTTTCCCAATGCTAACGTGTGAGTTATTATGTCTTGTCGCTTATCATGTCTACTATATTAGGTAATATGAGTAGAAAGGCAACTATAGGGGTGTTATTTCATGTCTAATGTTAAAAAACATTTTTAGAAGGTCATTAACAGGGTTAGTATGCTCTAACTAACTCTAACTAACTAAAAAATATTCCTTTTAGTACTATTCAATGCTACTTGCCGGAAATTCGCCTCTCGCGGTCGGGTCTGTAACCGTGATAAATGAGGGATGACTATTTCATAATCCTATACACTGCCATTTGCATTGTTTTAGTTGAAGGGATGTCCGGTATTTCCAGTTGAAGGCAGTGGCAGAGATCATTTACCTATATTATGAATGGAATTTTTGATCTCCAGCATGACTTTGGTAAAGACCCATTAATGCATTTGCCATTAATGTATTCTGGGAAGATGTGACATGTCAGTGACAGTGACCATAAAAACGTGAGGCACATCAAAGTGTCCACCAGGTCTGCAGAGTGAACGTATGACTCTCCCGTGGCAGCTTGCATAAGCGCTGCCAACTTAAGCAGAGTGGAAACTTAACGGTCTACCGTTTGCAATCACGAGTCGTCTCAGCAAGAGGAAGGTGGGCCGGTGAAGACAAAGACAGGCAGGCAGGCAGCTAGGCAGCAACGGCGACCGCCTGAGCGGTGTGAAAGAGCACGCGTCCCCCCCCGCCAGCTACTGTTTAAAGGTTTTTGGAGTTGAGAATCAGCCAGACAATCCCTCCAGAGGTATAGAGAAGAAGACCGCCTGCAGCCTCCTGCTGTTAGTGTGCAGAGAGTGAACGCTTCCCCAGGAAAACAACAGAAGCAGCAAGCAAGAGGTGGCACACGTTATCACACCGGGACGCACTCGTGTTCATACATTTGAATAGATGAACCATACTTTAAAATCAAATCCACAGCTGGGATGATCTTTCCACACCCACCACTTATATAGGCAACATTTGGCTTAGCTTTAGTTTATGTGTGCCACCACTTCATGATACAACACTTAATAAGGGGCAGGATTGATCACTATGGGTGTGCGACACGTCCACATTGGGTACCTCTACAAGTGTAATCATTGCAATGTGACTTTGTTCAATATTTTGAGTTGTTTCTTTCTGTTACACAAGATGGCAGTTATCATTTGTAACTGGCGGGAATAGAGACCATGTTGAGTTGGGCGCTCATGCAAGCGTTTGTTTACAGTAATCCCTCATTTATCGTGGTTAATTGGTTCCAGACCAGACTGTGATAAGTGAATTTCTGTGAAGTAGGATTCCTTATTTATAAATACAATATTTTTATAATATGGCATATGTCCTGCTGTGGCTATTGTTTTATCAATGTAACATGACTGACCAGTGTAGAATAATATATATTGCGTCGTTGAATTCGTCTTATGAATGCCTTATATTTGTATTTAGACAATTTTATGTTTGAAAATGCTTAATTTAGGCCAAGAATATGTACAATTGGTTAAATATGCATTTTTAGTAGTCAACCACAAGACAACAATAATTTATGATGTCATTTATTTTGAAAAATTGCGATCGTGTGATCACTCGAAATTTGAACAGTGAAGACGACTTCAATCAAGCACACTGTTGTGATATGACTTTGTGCATTGTTGAGGTTTCTGTTATGCAAGGTGGCAGTTATCATTCATGACTGGCAGGAGGAGCGATCACGTTGAGTATGTGCACGTGCTCGTATAATCAAGCACAGTTTGACTTTGCAGTTTGACTTTGTGCAATATTTAAAGTTTTTTGTTTCTGTTACACAAGGTATTTTGAACTACTAGTAATCGTTTAAATACCGTGCCGCTCGCGTGTCAGTGAGGAAACGGTAGCTCTTTCATTGACAGGAGTCAATCACGAGCTATAAGGGAAGTCATGTCGAGCTTGTCAATTTATTGGAAATCGCAGGAGGTCATTACTCAATATAACAGTTTGACTCACGGTGTCATCTTAGAAGGCTAAGATCATCACACAACAACTTAACACTCAATGTATCTAAAAAATATACAATAATAGCCCAAAATATACAATAATATTCCATCCATCCATCTTCCATGCGGCTTATCCTCACTAGGGTCGCAGGTATGCTGGAGCCTATCCCAGCTGATTCCGGGCGAGAGGCAGGGTGCCAGCCAATCGCAGGGCACTTGTAGACAAGCAACCATCCACGCTCACATTCATACCTATAGACAATTTACAGTCTCCAATAAACCTAAAATGCCTGATTTTGGAATGTGGGAGGAAACCGGAGTAGCCGGGAAAAAAAACCCACGCACTCACAGGGAGAACATGCAAACTCCATACAGAAATGCCCAACGGAGATTTTAACCCAGATCTTCTTGATCTCCTGACTGTGCGGCCAACATGCTAACCACTCGGGGCCACACTTGTGTAACGTGCGGTTAAGTGGCCGTTATCATTCAAAACTAGCAGGAGGAGCGAGTACACTGAGTATACAATATGTGCAAGTCGGGTGTCCATGCAAGTGTTTTTTTAATAATAAGCATAGTATTGCAATTTGACTTTGTGCATTATTTATAGTTGTTTGTTTCTGTTTCACAAGGTGGCTATTACTATTCATAACTGGCGGGAGGCACGATTACGCTGAGTTTACAATATGTCCAAGTTGGGTGTCTGCGCAAGTGCTTGTGTATAATCAAGCACACTGTAGCGATTTGACTGTGCATTATTTACAGTTGTTTGTTTCTGTTATTCCAGGTGGCGGTTATTATTCATAACTGGCCGGAGAAGTGATCACTTTGAGTACACAGTACAATCAGAATCACAATCAGCTTTACTGGCCAAGTATGCTTACATAAACAAGGAATTTGACTTCGGTTAAATTACCTCTCACTGTACATATACACAACACTTAAGAAATAAATAGTTAAGAAGTAATCGAAGAGGTACAGCACATGCAGGTTGGGAGCCTGTGCAAGTGTGTGTATAATGAAGCACGCTATTCCAGTTTGACTTTCTGCATTATTTTGAATTGTTTGTTGTTTCTGTTACACTGGGTGATGTTTATCATTGACTGGAGAGAGGAGCGATCACATTGAGTATTCAGTATGTCCAGGTTGTGTCTTTCATTGAGCTCTAATGCATGAAATTAATCAACACTGAAAATTACTTCTGTTCCCTCTTTCAAAATAACACATAGCTATTGTTTCAAAAATACATTGTTTGCATGACCCCATAGAACATTTGTGATTCACATAATTTTATAAAAAACAAATGTATAAGTATTAATATAGCATCCAAGGTTACTCTATTGTGTGCAGCAAGGGATAAGAGAAGGATGGATTATAATAGAGTGACACAAGGATATTGTAGATATAAAGCAAATAGAGGTTACTTTTAGAGTTATTCAGATTGTATCGTTGTAATTTGTGGAGTTGGATCAATATTTTACAGGTGTCTACTTTTTCTTGAACCAGAAAGCAACACCTAGTTTTTAGGAGTGCAAAAATGAGATAAATGTCAAATACAATTTAATATAATAAAATGATATATATACTGTATATTAAAAAAAAAAGAAGTACTCACATCTTTGCACAGAACCTGTTGGCTGCTGGACTGGCTGCGAGCCTCCATGATGCAAGCCTACAGAAGGAATTGTTCCGATTCTCCAAGCTGGGTGAAAAAAAATGACCCCATTCCATTGCTGTAATTTGGGAGTACGCTGAAGGGGCGGGAAGTTTCTTAGTCGGAGTGGAATTACTGCAACATTTGTGATAGTCATTAAAAGTGAGGCAGATGTCTCCTGCTTGCCTGCTCTCCTTTTCAAAGGTGGAATGCCTGAATTGAAGAAATAACACACTGCTGGGAGGATGAAAATATGAGTATGGAATAAAAATATGCACCTGTACACAGTTATTTAACACCAGCAACACAATAAAATAGAAAGACGCTAACATTCTAGTGTATAAAATGATCTAACCCACTTTTTCTTTAGCAATATAGTTTTTTTTCCTAAATGCAATAATTATTGAACTAGTTTTAGTCACCAAACAACAGCACATGCGAGCCCTTCACAAATAATTCCACCCTAAAACTTGATCCAGCTCTTGGCTAGCTTGATAATGTCAGCTGATGGCACCCAGTTATTTATCTGATCTGTGCTTTGAAAATGCCACAACAAAAGGTTTGATTGCACCTTTCCTTGTCTGGAACAGAGGTGTAAAAAGAAAAAAAAAAACATGTACAAGTAAACAAGTAAAAAGAGTGTTTTTCTTTGGTTACTTTGAGTGCAGTCAGCCTTTAATAAAGATCATTATACTCATCAGCAGCATTTGGCTTACCTTTAGTTTATGTGTGCCAACACTTGAGTACTATTTGTTTTCTGATTTGTGTGTTGAGTAGTTATGTTTATTTATATTATGCAAGGTGGCAGTTATTAATAACTGGTGGGAGGATTTCTCATTTTAGTTATACAACATGTCAGTGTATGTGCATGGGGTTTTCATTTTGTGGATTATTTCAAGTTGTTTTTTGGTTCAGTTACGCACGGTGGTGGTTTTCATTAATAACTGGCAAGGGATCGATGGCATTGAATTTAAACATGTCTCGAATGTGCTCACGTATAAACATGCACACCATTGGTATGTGGCTTATTTCGAATTACAATATTTGTTTCTGTTATGCAAAGTGGTGGTTATCATTGACAACTGCTGTCAAATGCACCACGTACGTGACGAAACAAGCCTCCCAACTAACTTTAAATATCATACAAACTGAATAGAGAATGTGAGCTGGAGTCGAGCCAAGCAAGCAGAGTGAAAGGATTGGAAAGAGTGATAGACATGGATCCTCTCTCTGGCTGTAGCGAGTCTGTCTAGGGAGGGGCGGTCGCTGTGTGTGACTGGCCAATCATAGAGCGTGAAGAGTGAATACATAAGCAGTTACCCAATGAGGATTTTCCTTCATCACGATTACGGATAATGATGAGTTGTACTCATTTCATGCTCGTACTCTGCAAAAATGCATTATCTGTCACGGATACTCGTTTTTAGACGAGTATCTTATCCCTAGTCACAACTATGAGCTTTCAAGCCGTTGCCATGTGAAAATATACTGCAATAGTAGTTATAAATAAGTATATAATGAAATAACAATATAAAATGAGAACATGAAATCAGTCAAAACAATAATCAGCAAATTCATTTATTTTAAACGATACCCCTTTAACTAAAAATAAATTCAATCTTTCCAAAAACAACATAAATCAAGGCACAAGAAACACAAATGTATTCTTATATAAAATATGTAATACATTAATTATCTACTCAGAGATGGCTGGAGTAGCCAACAAAACAAGTGTACCCATTTGAGTATATTGACTTTACATCAATTTTACTCCAGAAATAGATATGTGATGTTACACATATCGGTATCGGTTGATATCTGAATCGGAAAACGAGATTTGGACAATATCAGCATTTCGGTTATCTGCAAAAAAGCCAATACCGGACATCCCTATTAAATACCCTTGGGAAATATAAGTTTATAACTTTTGATACAGTGTACTGACATTATTATGCCATATATTATCATTACATTAATGAAAAAATGGTCTCAAAATAATGTTGACAATAATATGGTTTAGCGGCAATCATTTATAGGACAATTATCGTCCAGCAAAATTTATAGTGACAGGCATGTTCTTAAAATAATATGACATGTGTTTGCAAAAATAACAGGTCAAGGAAAACAGTGGTTGTCTTATATTAAGGGTCGTCTCATATGTTGACCTACATATAAGACGGCGGTAGATGTCTTTAATGAATTTGCAAACAACCATTAGCAATGTGTTGCTATCGCCTCAGCTGTCTCGACAGTAGCCTTTCTCTGCTATCATACAACAGTCTGTTATTTTCATCCTATGTTATTTTCATCCTTATGTGATCATTATCTTCAAACATCATCGTTTGTTGTAGATATCATCGGCAGCATCTTTTATAGGAGGACTCCTGCTACCAGATTAGACAAATGAATTTGAACTGCAGAGTGTATTTTGTTACAGGGGCTGGAGGATGTTACATGATCCCATGTAAATCCAAACCAACTGTCTTGGAAGTCGTGAGGGCTTTTAAAGTTGGGTGAAAAATGAAGGTTCAAATCAGCTCTGTCTTGTGCAGAAGTGGTCAGTTTAGCAGGCCTCATTTGAGCTCATATAGCTCTTGTCACATCTGATAACAGCACCACCTCGTCAGCTCTTTCTAAGCCTTGATATAAATCTTCACAATTACTGTGACATTTTGCTTTGGTAAATCAAGTGGCAGCTCTTTCAGGATTTGTGTTGTGTCAGCAGTTGTGTTGAGCATCCCAGGACCTCCATTCCCTCTGGTAACACACGGAATAGAAACGCTTTCATTTGAAGTGCATAGATTGTAAAATAAATACTCAATCTGTGCTCCTCATTATAGCTTTGATTGGTTTCTTTTTCCAAGCAGGTTGTGCTGCATCACCAGGAGAGAAGCTCGTTTCTTGACAAAGCCATAGTTTAAAACTAACAGAAGAACACTGCTTTAAGCAGATGCTTCCTTCCTGTGAAGCATATATATGCTTTTGTCTTGCTCTGACCATCTGGAAAAAGCTGTTTCCATTCCCCCCACCCCCAAACAACTTCCCTGTCTAGCCTCAGACAGTCACTCAGATAGGAATATACAGTTGTTCCTCACTACAATAAACGCTGTTTTGTTGTTGACTACGGCTTAGTATTAGTCAGAAAATATGCATAGTTAAGCAAATTATACATATGTTTTTCCCAAATGAAGTATTTTCTCGCATAAAAATGACTAAATGAACTAAAATACAAACACAGTGTAAGCCATTAAGACAAGTATTCTACATTGGTCACCAGGTGTCAGTAATTGTTCTGTGAGACAACCACCGAAGCACCAGACTTACTTATTACAGGTTTAAATTATCTCACAACAGGCACATTTATAATAACCTCATAACAGTAATAATCAGAATAATAACACGGGTTACTGTTGCGGCCATAGCCCACAACAAGCTAAAACTCAACTCTGAACTCCGGAAGTCATTTCCTGCCATCAATTCTTCTCCCCTACAAGGCAAACTGTCTTAAATGCATTATTTTCTCTGATGATATTGGGTAATATGAATGTAAAAGTGACTATATGGTTGTTGTTTCATTTGGAGATGGCTCTAATACTGTAAAAAATATATATATTAGAAGATCGTAAACATGTTTTCTATGCCATATCTACAAAAATATAAAATTTATAAAGAAGGAATCCTACTTTGCGGAAATTCACTTTTCGCGGTTGGGTCCAGAACCGCAGGGATTACTGCACAGTGGTACCTCGGGTTTCGTTACTAATTTGTTACGAAAACTGAAACGTACGAAAACTGAATCAATTTTTCCCATGGTAAATAATGCCAAACCAATGAATCCATTCAAGACACCCAAAAATAAATTTTATAGGGAATATTTGTAGTTGTACATGCAGAAAACAATGTGAAATAATTGTAAATCACAAATAAATGGATAAATGATTTAACATCACTTTTACCTTTATAGAAGAATCTTGTTGGCGAAGACATCGGGGAGGTGAGAGAGACAGAAAGGGATCCACACCAACAGAAACTTCTTAAAATCTTTGTGATCTCTGTTTTGTTAACACCTTTACCCCTTTCGCAGCAGATGGAACTTATTGTTGGGTAAAATAAGGGTAAAATAAAACAGTTTACTGTGCGCAATATTGTACGATAACACATTGTACAAGAATCAAGGCAACATTTTTGTGAAAATTTCATCAAAAACCATAAAGGAGAAGACCACTTCATCCTCATTCGTTAAGGCAGCAGTCACACTTGTGATGTGAGGTTCAGTTCAAACAAACTCTGGTTCGTTTACTCTGATAGCATGGTTCGTTTGGTCAAGTGTGAACTAGGGATGCTCCGATCGATAGGCCACCGATTAGTATCTGCCAATTTCCGTACAAAACACGTGATCGGAATATGCCAATAAATGTCTTTCAAAGCTGATCACCAAAGCCAATCACAAAATGTGTTGTCCTCAAAACACTATTTGTGTGCCGTTGTTTATTGAACGAAAACACATAGTGTGTCCAGCCTTATGATGATCATACTATCACAGGGGTCTCCTAGCTCGCCAGGTGATTCGGAGTATCTCGCAAAGGGTAAACATTTTTTTTGCTTCATTCATCATTTGCTTCAACTGTTAGTAGCTTTTTTTTATTGTAACTGTTCAATATTCAGACTTTATGCCTTTATATAATGTCAAATGACCACAAAATAGCATTAAGACGATGATGCTGTCCACGCTGTTTTGAGATCTGTACAAGGACATTGCATGAGAGATTTATTTATTTATTTTATTATTTTTTTTCCATTTATTCCGTTTTATTACATCCAAATGTCTTTATTTTTTTTTTTTTTACTTACAACCTGAGAGGGGCTGAAAATGTGCAGTGTGTTTCCCACCTGTACCCTCTCCTGTGGGTGCATTCAGGTCATATATGACAAGCAATTCTCTTTGATTTAATCATCTTCTTCGTGCCTCCATGCAGCTACACCTCCTCAGGCTTTCATTAAAGAGAACCAAGCATCGTCGGGGTGGACTGGCACTCACCTTTACCATCTTTACCACAGAAAGATTTTAGACTGTCTGTCATCTTTCCATATATCCATTGAAAGTAGAGAGGCAGGAAGGAAGCATGCCCCTGTGCAGGAAGTTTACACTTTGCTCTTTCGTTTCCAAGGGGACCCTCTTCGACTCGTCTACAGGCTGCAGGAAAGTTCTGACACATGGTGATGAAATACTGCTTCAAAAGTGCAAAACACTCACAGAGGAACCAGTTCGGGCCTCAAGTTCCACAGGTTCCACTTTTAACTTGTCAAAACACGACAAGCTTCATGATGGGTTTCAAGGGAAAGATCATTGCCACATAAAAAGTCAACACATGCTGTACCTTTCTCGTCTTCACTGTGGGCATACTCAATGCTAGCTTCAAAATAGTGGCATTATTTTATAAAGTGGAAGCTCGAAAGCAGGGGTCGGGAACCTTTTTGGCTGTGGCCATGAAAGCCACATTTTTTAAAATGTATTTCCGTGAGAGCCATATAATATTTTTTTAACACTGAATAAACACTAAATGCCTGCATTTTTAGACAAGACCAAACATTTTAGAATGTAGTGAGTCTTTGCATTTATTATTTTTAATAATGTTATGCTGAAGCTAATCAATAAATAGAATATCCCTTACCCTTAACGTGGCTTATGGTGCTGCATGGCTTTGTTTTGTAGTTGATGGCTTTGTAGTCTGGTTGATATGTGGTGAGGTTAAGCTTCATGTAGGTGTTGAAGCCAAACATGGTCATCACGGCAGTACCCACACCCTGCAGTGTGTGTTATATCACAGGAAGTGCATTCCAAGTTTTGGCAATCAGCTGGTCTGCGGGTCGAATTCTTTTCATTTCTGTCCACTTGTGTTTGCTCGCCAGCTCTGCTTTCTGTTGTGCAAGTCCTTCCAAATCTTCATTCGGTGATGTTGCTCGGGCAACAATAAAGATGACCAGCAACATCACCTCACCAAGATTTTTCATTGCCAGGCATCTACCTTTAAAATGTAAAGAAAATATCTAGATTTTGTATATTTATAAATATGAGTATTTGTGTACATTGTACATGTATATCAGGGACGAAGTCAAATTGATCTACCTCTTACTATAAAACGTATAACATACAGTCAAACCAGCGGCCACCTTTATAGAACGGCCACCTGCCTATAGCAGCCACTGAAAAATCCCCCCCAGCAAATTTACATGTTATAGACCCTGTGTATAGCAGTCACCTGTCCAACGCGGCCAGCGGCCACCCATTTTGTCTCCCTTGGTCAATATCTGACTGCATATAGCGGCCAAATTACCGACTCAAGTAGAAGCTTCATGCACGAAAAAGTTTTGTTTTTCAATCAATGAAGCCGTCGTGTGTAGACTTTAATTACTGAGTCCTAGCTCAGTCACAATCATTCACAAGATCCACACAAACTGTCAGTTGTTCCACATAAAAAAGCCGTCTTCTTTTGAGCTTGCTATTTCCTGGTCAAACATGTAACTTTAAGAGCATTTGCACCAAAACATTACCGCAAATTAGGCTGGGAACAGGACGTGCTCCCAGCGACGCTACAATTTAAAAAAAAAACATATGCTAGCATGCATGCGGCAGCGGGAGCAAATCTGAGTTCGGTTGTACTTAATTGAAGTATTTTAGAATGTACTCACGTTATTTTTCATCAATCCTCATCCACAAATCCATCAAAGTCCTCATCTTCTGTATTCGACACAAAAAAAAGCCGTCTTCTTTTCCGTTCGTCTGTTAACTTGTCAGAAACTAAACTTCTCCTGTTGCTTCTGCCGACTTTATTTCTTGAACGCGGCCACCAGAGAGCAGTTTAGCAAACACACATCTCTCAGCATCGTCTCTCCTTCCTGCTTGCCCACAAGGCAAAGGTTAAACAAGCCCCACTACATAGCTGTCCAGGCAATGCCTGTAACAAGTGACACCGTTTATTTCCTGGTGTGAGACAATGTGCACTGGTCAATACTGTAATGCTGCTTGTTGTGGGGAAGCAGAGACTCACGTCGCCGATGCACTTTAATGGCTTTATTAACAGCGGAGAACACTGCAGGACTTTACATCCACGCCAACATAAATACACTTCCCAACTCTCTCAAAACTCACAGCTAGCACTGAGCCTAGCTCTCCTGCTCGGGACGCCCACCGTCACTACCCGTCACTTCCTGATGAGCTAAAGCTGTAATGACACTGCCGTATAAAAAGTAAAATATAAAAAACAAGTGTAAGACATTACTAGCACAGCTTTGTTCTGTGGGTCTTGGATATATTCTATCAGTTATTATTAAGCCTCTAGCTTCCTTTTAGTAAGTAAAAACCTTGGCTATGATTGCACTACATTGTCATGTAGACCTACAAAGTGCACTTGGAAGAACAAGAGGTGAATAAATGTATTGCAACTGATGTGAAACTGATGAGGGGTAGGATTAAATAAGCTTTGCTTCTTCCTACTCCTTTTTGGACATGCAAAATTGTGAATTGTACTATGTGATGTGCTACTGTTTGACTCATATGCATGATTAAAACCATGAACCATGATAATAACAAGCCTAGTAGTGCTGTACAACTTTTATCCGCAGTCCGCTGTGCCCTCTACTGATCAACATTATTATTTTTTCCCCCTTTTTTTCTTTTTTTTTTTTTCCTCTACTGGTCAACATTCAAACTGGACGCCAACCTGTCTATAGAGGCCACCTGTCTATAGCGGCCACTTTTGCAGACTCCCTCTAGTGGCCGCTATAGACAAGTTTGACTGTATATATAAAATCTAACCAGTAAACTTTGAAACTACTATACTAAATACAAGTATTTCACATTCACAGTTTACAGGTTATCAAAATAGTTGATAATCAGTAATTCATAATTCAAGTCAATATGGCAATAAAGTTAATCACACACAACTCCTCAATAGTTGTCTGCATAACCTGAATAGTGTGTCGTTCAAAATGGCTACGTAGCGTTAATCATGCATACAGTTCATGTATTACGTCCAGTTAGCATTTGCTATCAAACATTACAGATACAAGAAATGAAAATGATTATGCCAAAGGTAATGCAGCCGTCAAGTCAAGTCAATTTTTTATTATAATATATTATTATTAATTAATAAATCATGCTGTTTTGTGGTTGAATACGACCTATTATTACAGTAAAAAATATGCATATTTAATAAGCAAATATTACGGATGTTTTGCCTAAATAAGCATTTTCAAGCATTAAATGGCTAAATTAACTAAAATAAAATATAAGTCATTTCCGAAGAGGCATTTAAAGACGCTGTGATGATATGTAGTGTTCTACACTGGTCACTCAGTGTCAGTAATGTTACTGTAATGTTCGGTGAGACACACAAGCACCAGACTTGATCGCTGGAACAAAAGGCTTTTATTGCATGTTTGAATTATCTCACAACAGGCACAATAATTGTTACGAGACGGCTGTAGCCTGGTTTGGATCCCAGAGCAGAGAATGACACGTAGTGGCAAACGAGAAGTTATTTAATACACAAAGAGTCCTCAGTAAGAAAAAATACAAATACAAAAATAGTGATAAAAACAAAACATAAGGACGGGGCGAAGCCCCCAAAAATTAATAACAAAAAACACTGCAAGCAAAAGGCCAAGCAGGGAAAAATACCCAAAAAGCTAAACAGAAGTCGCTGCTGGAAAAACCCAGGCAGGAAAATGTATCAGTTGCAGTAAACAGAAAGACCACTGTTGGAACAACGGCAGTGTACTGCAACACATAACAGACAGGCGGCAGCAGAGCAACCAACACAGATCTGACAATAATGCCTGAAAGGAGCTACTGTTGCAGCCATAACCCACGGCAAACTCAACTCTGAACCCCCAATGTCACTTCCTGTGAACCCCCACTCATCTCCCCTAGCACCAGAACTCATTTACAGCAACGCACATAACAAGTGTGAGTCTTATTTATGTCTTAAGTGGCTTATTTTCTGTTACTATGTGCACTATATTGGGTAATAGGAGTGAAAAGGTGAATATAGGGGTGCCATTTCATGTCTAGAGTGCACTAAAAATGTAAAAAAAACTTATTTAGATATTTATTTTAAATATTCTGTATCTAAATAAGGAATCTTACTTATCATGGTTGGGTCTGAAACCGCTATAAACAAGACATTACTCTACTGGTCGCAGAGCGCCATTTTGGGGGAGAAAGATAAGATAATTGGAAGGGCTCTCATTGGCAGGGGCCCCAAAAAATAGGTAAAAATGACAAAATAAAAATGGAGGCAATGTGATTTTTTTTTATGGGGCCTACAATTGTAGTGACTCCCCTGACAAAGGTCTAATGTAAAGGTATAATATGACCACATTTGACTTTTCTCCAAGCCAGTCTCGTGGTGCATTGCTCCAGTCATTGGCGTGTGTACGTGTGTGTGAAGAAAAGAAGACAAGTTCTGACTCGTTTGGGGTGAAGTTGTATGTTAGCATGTGTAACGGATGCCAGCCTGTGAGGCTGTGTTCGTGTACGTTGGTTAACCTCACTCCCTCTGCCTTAAGAGCTGCGCTGAACACGCGGTCGACAGTCCGGGCTTTTGGCCGTGTGGTCAGCGCTCTCGCCTCCCATTATGAAGGTCCTGTGTTCCAGCCCCGGTGCGGGCAGTGCGAAACAGGGCGGGTTACACATGTATAAAAGATACGTGTCTTTCCCAGACTTTTTTCTCTGGAAAAATTTGTGTCTTATATATGGGTCAAGGTGTATTGCAAAGGTATAATAATAATATTGTCAGGTCTGGCGCTAGCCAATGCGTGTGTGTGGATCCCAGTGCAGAGAAACACAGTCCGTGAAGTAACGCAAAATATTTAATAGAACAAAGGGTGTCCTCACCGGGAGGTAATGGAGTAAGCAACACAGGAGTCCAAAAGTAGAAAAACCAAAAACACCGTCAGCAAAGGCTGTCAGGAAAAAAATGACAAAAACGAGGAACCAAAAAACACTGCAGGATAAGCCTAGCAGGAGACAATGTAGCCACAGAATGTAATAAATATAAATATGGCCTCGGTGTCACACAAGTGCATGAAGAAATTAACCACCATTAATAGAAAGACTATAAAACAGTCCTTCTTAACATTTTTAATTAGTGCCGTATGGCTGTTGATGTCGGTCCTTTAATAATTGCAAGATAGCCACATCAAATTTGAAGAAAAAGCAAAACAAACATTCAATCCTTCGATGCTTCCTGAAGACAGGTCTCATGACGGCAAAAGGCTGGTGTTTTTTTAAATACATGTTGTATAGTCATGAAATCTGACACTTTAAAGCATCTATTTGTCTTAACAATTGGAAAATGGGGCTGCCTATTATTTAGTCCAACAAGACTCAACAATTTGTAGACCTCTAGCACAAATTACTTGATAATTGCAGTGACAGAGCGCAAGATGGAAAGCCTGTTTATACATTTTTAATATGCTGAAGCATTGGTTGCTCCCTTTCATCACTACTGTTCAAAGCGAAGACTAAACATCTGATAGAGAAGAATAACCAAGGCCAATCTCTGAGGACTTCCTCTGACACACTGAGGAGCTAAATGAATAGAAATGTGCTGGATTTACGCAGCTCCACGCGTTAACAGTCAATTCCCACATCTCACCTTGCCACTCACCGAGGGAATTTTCTCATTACTTGCTTGGAGAGACAGATGTATTTACTTATATAATTCGATTCCCCTGTGCAATTTCTAATGCGATTAAAAATGAACACAATTTTGGATTTGAAGAGGGGGCATTCCTCTGAAAATTATCTTGATGATATAAGTACTTGTCAAACTTTTCGAGGAAAAAAATACCGTCTTATATTAGTGTCAAAACACTAATAAAGGACTCATGCAGATACATAATGTGACCACCTTTGAGTCTGAGACACTTGGGCGGGTCTGTGTGTTTGTTACGTTTGGTGTTTAGCATAAAAGTCAAGGATCCAAGATGCAGAATGCAGAGCTGACAATGAAGAGAGCTTGTGATTCGAAAGTGTCTTTACTGGTATCACAGAGGCAAACAAAGAATACAAAGTAGCAACAAAACTAAGAAACTGGACACAAAGGGTGACGGTGCAAAAAGTAAAAGGAAAGGCACTGTGAAGCTACATGCTAAGCTAGCACACAAGAGCATGTAGGGGGCGAGGCTAAATAGCGAACAGGTAGGCTAATAATTAATACTCAACTAACTGCAAAAGGGCTAGGTCCTGACAAGGTAGCGGGAAGCACTGGCGGAGCTATGGGGTGGCCAGGGGTGGCTGTAGCTCTCCGGCAGAACATTAGTTCAGCCTAACGGCTGGAGGAGCTGTCATTAAAACTGCATCTTGCATGAACTGCAAGCGGTAGGAAAGTTTTCCACCATTACTTCGGTCAGTTGGTCAAGTTTTCTCACTATGTTGACTTGGACTTAAATTCTGAAGTGTGAGTCAGCACATAAATCTGTGAATAATGGAAGCTCTCTGTAGCAGTGTGAGTGGGCATGTAAACCAAGGAGTTTAGAGTTAAAACAAGAGTGCTTCTGTGGCTCTGCCACTGGCGAGAAGTAGTCCAAGAATGTCCAACGAGTTGATGTCCATTATAGAGTGACAATTCCGTGACGAGCTGTGGCAGTAGACAGCTATGAATCGTATTGATTGCTAAGCCGCCGCTGGTGTGACTTGGAAACTCCTCCCTGGCCGGAAGTGACATGATCTGGGAAGGAAGAACAGAGAACTGCAAGTAGGGAGCAGAACACCAAAATAAAAGCTACAGAGGAGACAGGAAATACAGTCGACATAAAAGTGTTGCTGCTCCATCTCTCCAGGGCCACAGTGTGTGTGAGTGACGGGGAGAAAAGCTCTGACTCCATTTGGGGGAAAATGACCTGCCTTTTTCAGACTTTTTTCTGGGGAAGAAAATAGGCTTATATTCAGTTCAGTGTAGTAATGCATTTATAAATGTGTAGTGAAACGGTATATTTGTCAATACGGTCACAAAGGCATAATATTAAAGCCACGTTTACACGCAGTTTGTCCTCGCAGTGGTATGCAATTTTGCGCGCCAATGAGTAAATATGTCCGAAACAGGTGTGAAATATACGTAAACTGTGTGAGGCTGCATGCCCGTGCGCAAATAAAATTTAGAACATTTGTTCAACATTTGAGGCACGCATAATTTCCGTGAGCTAGTTGTGAATTCAACGTGAATGCACTGCAACCTGTGACAAAACAATGCGGCCGGTGCGTATCAAAGCGTGTCTAGTTCACATGAATGGTGAATTAACTTTTCCTTCACTTCATGGACCAAGTTGGGGGAAATTCTCAAGTAATTTCTGTAGCCTGTTGCATCTAACTTGTGAATTTCTGTTAATAATGAGATCATAATGCCCAAAGTGATGTCTTCTAGTAGCCATTCACTCACCCACACTGTCTGTGCCTCCTTTTTTTCTAGTTTATGCCTCCTTCCAACTCTTTCCACATAACTCCTTCTGCTGCTGCGAGATAATATGGACTTACATATCTTTTCTGCACCGAGAGAGCTTCTTCTCTGGAGTTCAACATCTTGTAGGTCCCTTTTAAATAGAATAATCAATGAAGCTAGGAGTGCGTGGGGTCACATGGGACACAGTGAGACCTAATAATGCCACGACTGTTTTACAGTTGCAGGAAGTGGCGATGACAATGCATACCCATGCAGGAACAGTGCACATGTCGTGCACTAGACGTAAACAGTACTTGACAAGGTGTAAATAAGTTGTGTGGGAGCGTGGTCATTTTGTGCTAATGCACACCTTTTTTTAGTCATGAATTGCATGCCAGGTGTGTAATTTATGTGTAAACAGAACGCAAACTGTGCGCAAACTAGTCTCTTCATGCTTTTTAGGCGGATAATAAATAAATGACACTCATTGCCACGACTAATTGTGGGATAATGCGGAAGCAAAATGCATGCGAGTGTAAACAAGGTAACATCACCTTAGAAAGACTCTTTTTGGTCAGTCTCTCTCTATCCCTCAAGGCTGAAAAGCTCTGACTCGCTTGGAGAGCAGTTTTATGTCGTCACCTGTTGGTATGCATGTGTAAAGCTTGAGAATGTAAGACCTAATGCAAAGGTATAATGCAGCCATCTTTGCAACATTTTTTTTTCAGCAGATCTCTTTTAGGTCTCTGGTGTGTGTGTGTGTGTGAAAGGAAGAAAAGCTCTGACTCGCTTGGGGAATTCGACTGGAATAGGAGGAAATTGTTCCTGCAGCGTTTTTAATCACACAAAACTGGAACAGAGTCAAAAAGAGAGAATTATTTTGATTCCTAGTCTACACTGTAACAACAAATATGCCGCTCCAGGTAGGAGATAAAAAAATATTTCTCTCTCTGTTTCGTTATCTACTCTCTTGGGGTCTCTCACCTGAATGAGCTTTGAGCTTCAAGTCCCTGACATCCCATCACGACGGCGGACGCAATCATACCATCGTGCCAGGCGTTAGTCATAGCCAAATGGTAATTACCTCTGCACCCTGCAGAAGCAGACCAATTGACTCCTGGAGATGAACAACGACAGGTAAAGGGCAGTGATGAGCCACGGGCTGCAGGACCATTGTTGGTGCACAGGGAGAAGGAGTATGTTATTTTGGGCTGAACTTATGACTCACTGTTAACATTTGCATATCTTTCCTGCGGGCGTATTATTTTAGCAAATAGTCTATTACATCACCACTTTGTCAACACAAATGATCTTACATTTTATATGTGCCAAATTAGACCAATTTCTGATTTACACTAATCAAAGTAGTTGTTTTACTGTATTTCTGCCTTAATATTTTATATAGGGCTGGAGTCTATCCCAGCTGACTTTGGGCGAGAGGCAGGGTACACCCTGGACTGGTCGCCAGCCAATCACAGGTCACAGGTCACATACAGTCTTAACAACCATTCACATTCATACCTCTAGACAGTTTATAGTAATGGTCATGGTTTCATTTTATTTGAACATTCATACAAGTTACAATGGAAGACATCACATAGTTAAATTCGCAGAAAGCTTATATAATCCTACACCTCATCCATTTCAATCAATTGCAATACATTTATTCACTTCCTGTGTTCCAATGCAGTCTTTACCAGTTAATACATGAGAGAATTACACAATGGAAAATGATAATACAGTGATAACGATAATCCTCAATAATAATAATAATCACATAATTAGTTTAATAATAAATAATAATCCGTTTAAATAGATATAACTGAACTTAGTTGTAATAATAGGGGAGTACTGGCAATGAACTCACAAGAGTAATGAGTATTGCAGTGGTTAGGCATAGCATTTTGTACACAGTGGTTCAAAACTCTTCTTCCTTGTATGTTGCAAACATCAACTGTTTGTGTCGTTTCTTGACATCGCTCATCTTGGTACTTTGTTTGAGTTCCTTACTCACTCCATTCCATAATTTGATTCCACATACTGAAATGCTGTGGCTTTTTAGTGTTGTTCTCACATATACAGTAAGTGTTTTAAGTTAAGTTTAGTTTTTCCCTGAGATCATATTTGTCCTCTGTTGTTGAAAAGTATTGTGATATTGGGTGTAAATGACACTTTTGGGTAGCATGTTATTGCTTGCTTCATGCATCATTTTAGCTGTTTGAAAATGTACTAGATCGGCAAATTCTACTATTTGTGATTTTAGAAATAGAGGATTTGTATGTTTTCTATACGCGGCGTTATGGATTATCCGAACTGATCTTTTTTGCAGTACATTTAGCGAATTAAGATTACTTTTTATTTAGTTAGTTAGTTAGTGTGTGTGTTTAGTTTTATAGTTTTTTTTCCATACCTCCACACAATAAGTTAGATATCGTAATGCCAGAGAAAGCTAGGGAGTATGAAGTGACTTTTGATCATGGACAAATTTTGCTTCATTCAATATTGAGGTATTTCTCACCAGCTTATGTTGTATATTTTTTACGAGATTTCCAGTACATATTTTCATCTATTATGATCCCACAAAATGTATTTTCATTCACCCTTTCAATATTCACACCGTCGATTTGTATTTGTGCGTTCGTATCCTTTCTGCTATGACCAAATTGTCATTTTCTGTGTGCTGCTCTGCTGCCCTCTGTCTGCCATGTGTTGCAGCACACCACCCAGCCTACCGGGAGGAGCTAATTAGCACACCTGTGGACAATTACCTACCTTCTTAAGCTGCTGTTTGACCTGCAATCATTGCCAGGTTGTTACCTGATGTCTGCCTGTGACCTGCTCCTCCTTTTTCGGCCTACGGCTCAGTGTAACACAAATAGCACTCTTTTAGTTTTACTTAGGCTCAAGGATAATGTTTTTATCAAACCATCTTTTTAGTATAGTCATTTCCTCTGTGACTGTTTTCATTAGCTCTTGTGTGCTTTCCCCAGAACAAAAAGCAGTAGTATCATCTGCAAATTATACTACCTTCACTTTACATATATCGTTAATATATAAGTTGAACAGTTTTGGTCCCAGTATTGACCCCTGGGGTACTCCGCACATAATATTTAAACTTGCAGATGTGTATTCTCCTAGCTTCACATATTGCTTCCTGTTTGCTACGTAGCTTTTGGCCCAATTCAAAACCAACCCTCTGATTACATACCTTTCTACTTTTGTAATTAGAATGTTGTGATTAATTGTATCGAAAGCTTTTTTCAGTTCCATAAATATTGCAGCCGCACACTTTCTGTGGTCTATAGCGTTGGTAATTTCCTCTGTAATTTTGATCAGTGCCATGAAGGTTGAAATGTTAGCTCCGTATTGGCTGTTCGTAATTCATTCTTACTAATAAATCCAATCTGCTGTTCAATAGCTTTTCGATCATTTTGTAAAATTGTGGTAATAAGGAGACTGGTCGGTAGTTTGTAAATTGATGTTTGTCTCTGTTATTTAAAAATTGGAACTCGGAAAGTCTTTTTGTCTTCCATCTTTCTTTTATTGTAAACACTGGGAGATGGTCGCTGATGTCATTGATTAGCAGACCACTAGTCGTGATATCAAAGTGAATATATTATCAATCACAGTAGCACAGTGGTCTGTTATTCTGCCTGGTCTGGTGATTTTAGGATCTGAACTTAAGCTGTACATTGTATCTATGAAGTCATCTATTTAACTTGTTCTTGTGTGGATTCAGAAGATCAATATTAAGGTCTCCATATACGAAGTTTTTTGACTGATGTCTGTGAAGGTTGTTTTAACCCAATCCTTGAACATTTCAATGCTTATGTAACGAATGCCAGCCTGTGAGGCAGTGCAAGTGTCCGTTGGTAAAACCTCACTCCCTCTGCCTTAAGAGCTGCGCTGAACAGTCCAGGATTTTGGCCGTGTGGTCAGCGCTCTCGTCTTCTATTAGGAAGGTCCTGTGTTCCAGCCGAGCAGTGTGAAGCAGGCCGGCTACTCTTGACTCTGGCGTTCTATATAAACAACTCAATATATTTTTGCCTTTTTCTTTACAGGTTTCAATTGTTATGCATTCTAAAATGTTGTCAATAGCAAATGCCATGGTCTTTACCATTTTGTAATTCAGATGTTTGTCCACGTACACAGCCACTCCTCCTCTACGTTTGTTATTCCTATTAATGCAGTTCATTTAGTAACTTTCTGGCTCAAAGTCCACGCCCTTGTCAACATTAATCCAAGTTTCCAAAATTGCAATTATTTTGAAAGGTTCCTTGAACTGATTCAAATACTGTCTGATGTTATAATTTGCATACATATTTCTGCTGTTTATCGTGGATAATTGACAACTTATTGCTGATATTAATGCTGTTGTTGTATTGTTCCTCCGTATAGTAACAGCAATCATTCCTGATATGAGAAAAAAAATGTGCCCGGATCTGTTTTTTTTCAATTCCAGTTGTTTGTAGTCTGTAAAGCAAAGGGCATTCAATTGTAGATCTTCTTGTCCTGCAAGCTGTAGTGTTTTGTTTAGAATATCATCAAATGTAGATGAATGGGTTTCTAGATCCAGTGCTTCTTGTTGATCAGTTCCTTGTGGCCTACTGATGACGTTGTCCTTTTCCATGTTGTTGTGTTGACATGATCCTTAGTATTTTTCCAGATCCTTGATGTCCTTGACAACAAGAACTCTGGCCTCTGGTCCTCCATTTAACTTGATGAAAATTTTTTGGTTGGCGCTCCAAGTACCTTGGATCCTTCCCTGCTTCCTCAAATCACGTCCTTTCTTGGCAATTTCAGCGTTACCTTTTGTCAGATGCTCATTCATATCGACGTTTGTACCTTTTAGCTTCTTTCCCTGTTTCAGCAGTGGGGTTTTGAATTTCCTGCTGGTGAACTTGATGATGACGGGTGTTGTCTTATTCCTGCCATACAGTGGGATGCAAGTATCGATGGTTTAGATGTCTACGTCCACCTTCTTTGAGTGTAGAAAAGTAGCAACTTGTTACTCTGTAGAAGCAACATCCTCTTCATCTGGTTCATCCTTATTCCCGACTGCTCTTGCATAAGACCTCGGTTTAATCCGAAGCACAATTGCATCATTCATTTGTGTATTCTGTTCCATGTTATCAATGGTGATCTTCAGATGCTCAGTCGATTTCTCTTTTTCCTCGTTATCTTGTTTAAGAGCAGCATTCAAGGCAGCATTACTATCCTGCAGTACGTTATTCTCCTCTCTCAGGTTTTGGACTTGACTCCTCAAGTCTTGAACTTCTTCCCTCCTCTTTTATGGATCCGATGTAACGTTCCACGTCCTCCAGCCTCTGTAGTCTCAGTAATATTAGATCCGTATTATTTGTATTCTTTTCCAGGATTTGTTGTTGCTTTTCCATCAAATTCTTTAGATGCCTTGACGACTACACGGCCAATCCCTCCTTTAGTGATTCTGCATGCTTGGTCAGCTGGTGCTTCATGCTGCTCATGTGCTCTCCAGCCGGCCTCGGTGGTGGAGATTGTACAAATGCAGCACCCTCTCTCATCCCGTGAAATCCCATGTTTTCTATGGCTGCCGGCTGCCGGTATTTAATATTCGTTTAATTTTCGAGTTCGTGCCTCTCACCAGTCCGAGTTGAAACCTGAGATATCTGTTCTATTTTGTGATCAAGAAGAGTCCAACGTATTTGAACACCGGCTTCTTAAGCTAACGTCGTTCAAAGCCACGGCTAGCCAGTTAGCTTGCCCTGTAACGGCAGCCGGCCCTTAATGTCCTTTTGTTTTGGTGAGTTTGTTCCTCTCGCTAGACCGAATTGAAGGCAGAGATTTCAGCACACTCTTCTGGATTTGTGAGCACAAAAAGTGGTCAGGAATTCTCAAAAGAAGTTCAAAACTTTGTTAGCAAATGTGGAATAACGTCCTTTCTGATCAACAGGAAGTGACGAGTCGCCAATTAACCTAACATTCATGTTCGGAGGAAGGAGGAAGCCGGAGTACCCAGAGAAACTGTAAACTCCACACAGAGATGTCCAATGCCGATTCAAACCCAGATCTTCCAGATCTCCTGACTGTGTGGCCAAGATGCTAACCGTGCAGCCTTACATAAGAGACATATTTGGAAATTTTGGATATTTTTCAGGAAAAATATGTACACGGGAAGTGTTTACTTTATTTTTCCTGTAAGAAATACATTAGTAAATGCAAAGTTTTCCTGAAAATATGGCCAAGTTTGGAAGTCTTTGGGGGTTCTGCGATACCCTAGGTTCCCAAAGCGGGGTACGTGTACCCCTAGGGGTACGCAGATTGCTGTAAGGGGAATGTGAATAAAAATTTGACTACTTTAATGCCAAACGCTGAGTTTTACATAATGTACTTTAAAGCCTCACTTGAACAGCCACAGCGCAGGTAATAGCTAAGTACAGTGCAAAAGAAAGGTGACAGCAAGAAGTTGTTCATTGTTGTGTGTGGGTGTGTGTGTGTGTGTGTGTGTGTGTGTGTGTGTGTGTGTGTGTGTGCGTGTTAGATGAAAAAATAAGTCAGTTTGATGATGAAGTTGTGCATTGAAAGTGTTTCATCTTGAAGATTTTTCAAGATCATTTCGAGTATATTGTGTGCTAAATGAGAGCTGGTCTTACATGATGCAAATTAGTGCATTTTCGGAGCTGTATGAGCCTATCATTTGTTTGCTAAATGAATGCGCCGACTATGTTAGAAAGCCCACAGTTTTGCACTTGAAAGTAAATTTACGCTTTCACGAATAATGTGTCTTCTTCGGGTGTTGCCGTCGTATTGTTCAGCTGCCCTTGAACACACCAGGTTGAGACTTATGTGTATGACTTTCTCCGACATTGCACAGAAAGACGTGTATTTTCTATTCTTTCTTTCACCTTGTCCTTGTTCACAAATGTTAGTGCTGTGTGTAAATGCACAGCGGTGATCTTTAATAACGTTAGCTGTGTGCTGCTGTGCATTTTTGCTTGGTGCATAATCTCATGCTAAATGCTCATATGTCCATTTGGCTCAGCAATAAGCCTTGTATTGAATTCATTTCCTTATTGATTTCTGCACATTATGTACCTTTTGTATTCATTATAATTATTACGTACCATGCACAC
The DNA here is from genome assembly GCF_027744805.1 of Dunckerocampus dactyliophorus. Taxonomy (NCBI): domain Eukaryota; kingdom Metazoa; phylum Chordata; class Actinopteri; order Syngnathiformes; family Syngnathidae; genus Dunckerocampus; species Dunckerocampus dactyliophorus. Next base: position 10,486,463 of record NC_072829.1, on the reverse strand, counting down.
AACGCACAGCAAAAGAGCATAAAGATCACAGTTCACCATACATTACCACAGCTTGTCACCAAGCTCATTAATGTAATATAGAATTATTAATAATAATCATTCATATTATAAATTAATTCACCAAACAGTAGACAACTCTAAAAACCTCTGTTTTAAATTAGTAGCCTACGTGTGCAGTTGAAAAATAAGACACATTATTTTTTTATATAATGTCATAATATACGGTATTTAATAATATATCAAAGAGGTTTCATTGTGCGGTTTATGTTTTTTAAGTGTGCATTAGTAGGGGATACATGACTTCCAGTCACATGTCTGAAGGGTTATGCGACGGTGGTGAAAAGTTTGGGAACTTTTCAATTCAGAAATATTAAGACAACTTTGAGGAAAATCAGTTAATCGTGGTGGATCCCAGAAATAAAAACATTTTTTAGTGTCAGTCATGAAATATTAATGAATGAGAGGCTGCAGATAGCAATGGGGCAATTGTAAATAAGAAAAATACACTTGTAAAAAACTACATCAAATTTTGTATAAATGCATTCCAATTTCAGAAATAACGGCCGTTATGTATTTAAAAAATAATATACAGTTACAAATCCCATAATTTTGTTGCAAGCGGCGACCAGTCCCACTTTGTTCGACGGTCCCTGAACGCACCATCGCACCTAACTTCCTCTCATGCCGCACAGATAGACGACTACTGTATTTTTACAGTTTTTCTTTCACCTCATATTTTATCTCCAATGCTGTTACTATGTGGGAGGTTACTAAGGTAGGTTTTGATGACTTATTGAGCGCTAATGTGCATATTTGTCTAGTGCTAGCACACTGCCTTTTACCACGTGTGTGGTAACAGCCATGTAATAACCTCTCTGAAAAACAATGGTGGGTCTGCATTCATTTTGTGCTTGTAATGTGATGTTGTTCATGTCTTAGTTTTACACAATACATTATAAATAAGATAAATTAGATTGCTATAAGGTACGAACACAAGCCGGTCCGTGGGTCAAAAAAGGTTGGGGACCGCTGTATTAAAGTATATTGTGATGTCGCAAGATCTTGCGAGATTAAAACGTGACAAGATTAGTTGCTCGGAGAAAAGCTGTCTCAAGAGGACAGGGCAGCCAGAAGCCAATCAGACTACTAGTGAACTACGACATGGCTAATAGGAATGATAATACTGTAAACGTAATATGGAAGGGCAGGGTGTGAAGAATAATTGGAATCACACATTAAGTGCTTTACACACGCTTTAAACCCTGCAATCCAACCTACCTTGGTGTTCTGCCAGGTTCAAACTCTTGTGACACTTGTAAATTACAGAAGAGACAAGACAACAAGCGTATCTTTTTACTTGCGAGGAGAACGGAGGAACGTACCAGAGTTACCTTCCCACACCGCTCTGAATACGTTCTCTGAGCTCCCGCTTTTTATTTGGGTATTCCCTATCCACAAGGTTGTGCAACTCTAGGGATGGGGTGAGCAACGCAGCTGCACAACTGTACTTTGATTTTTCTACTGTATGTGTGTGCATCTCTGTGGCAGTTATCAGTAATACATGTGTGGTATGAAGCACATTTCATCACAGCCTCGTAGGACATCGGTTAGTATGCGACTGCATCCTTGGAGTCAGCAGCCACGGTGGCGCCATGAGTCGTCACTTTCTCTGTTGCTGGGTCACTGCTGCATTCCTAAAACAGACATTCCTACAGGGCAACACACTTTAACGCTACTACGATATATGCGTGATAATTATATTGCTGCTTAATTTATGTCCAGTTCCAACATTTTCTCAGCGTCAGCGAGTTACGTGTGGATATTTTTTTCATCAGGGTTGAACAGCTGCAACAGCTGTAGTAATTCTACATTTGATCAAAGTTACTCATTTAAGATTTATCAGATCAAAATACTTAGATGTTCGGACTTGTCTGCACCCGTTGCCAGTAATCACCATCAACATTAATAATGGCAACACCGAGTCTGCTCGGAGCAGGTGTCCGATGAGTGCACACAGCAGGTGGCTCCCTCCACTCTATACTCTGGTTTTGCTGATCTCCGGAGCGGCATTGAAGCTGCCCGGAGTGTGTTTCTGACAGGAGGGCGTACTGTGGCGACTATAACTCAGCTTAATAACACACCTCATACGTAGAGGAGATCCTTGTTGACAATTTAGCGAGTTGGGGTGTGCAATAAAGGTTAAAGACAGTTTTTCTTGCGTCTTGCATTTATTTGGTAAATAGATATGAGCTGTCATCAAAGGTGAAGTATCCGCCGCACAGGATCGCCACCTCTGATTATGCAGTAATGTGTCGGAACGCGTCAGAGACAGGAAGAGGTTGGACACAGTCCTCCTTCACCTGGCAGCACCTCGCCTGGTTAAACAAGCATGGGTGTCTCAAGTGTGGTTCAGGGACCATCTGTGGACCATTGCTCATTGCAGAAATAAAATAAACAAAGTGGACAAATAGAGCAAAAAGGCATAATGTAACTAGAAAAACTGAAATATTGATACTAAAAATGAATAAAAACTGGGTTAGGTAAAAAAAAAATCAGCCGAGGGACGGGTCACATCTAAAAAAACACTCCTTCGTTGGGACACTCTTATGCCAAGTTACCACTGTATAAATGACAATAAAAAATACCTGCAATGCTGCAGTACCTTCCCTCTTCTCTCTGGCATTTGAGACTCAACGTGACAACTCAACTCACAGCGTCAGTAGATCCAAACAACTTTGGTCTTGTGGAGAGAGCCATCTGCCAGGGCTTTGAAGCTCAACTTACCATTCAGAATACCCTTTTCTTTCTCCATTTTTACTCAATAGTTGTCCCCTTTGTGGCTCCTCATCAACTGCCACACCGCTGCGTTTGCTCAAACTACGGTGTCGGCCGAAGATCAAAGGAAATTTCCGTTAATTGACAGCCCTAATAAAGACACAAAGATTTGTCTTTAAATATGTCTATAACGATGTTTATTTTTAATAATAAATATCAAAGGACAGCTGGACAGCCGTGATGTAACTAGATGTAGATAGGACAAAAAGAGTGAGCTGGCGTTGTTCAACTACAAGCTGGAACTATTAATGCTAACGCCCCCATTAAAAAGCCAGCATTTCAAGAAATGCTGCAAATGTTTCACATACAGTACCAATTGCCTGTGAGAATATATATGTGACAAACGTCAATTACGCAACCTTACAGAGTGAAAGATGACATATGAAAGGAAATATTGCATGATTAAGATGTATTATTATTCATTCTTATTATTATATATTATCATAGCAGTAGTTTATTTGGTCTCAAAAAATGTTGACAGTAATATTGTTTAGCGTCAATTTGTGGTACAAGAATTTCAAAATGCATAAGTGATGCATCTTAGAAAAAAAACTATTTGGTTTCTAATTAAATAAGGTTGTGGACGTATGATAATACTGAGCAATATGAATGAATGAATTTTAAATTAAAATTATACCAAGTTGTAATATTTGAATATAAATATTACATATTCAATTATAATAACACTGTACAAATAATTGATCATAGCGCACTTTTTATTTTTATTTGTTCATATATTTTTTACATGCTTTAAAATCATTTTCATTATTTAATTAGTATTTTTTATTTTATATTATATTATATTATATATTAGGTTTTGATTGCAGTGTTTAACTAGATTACTTAATCAATTTTCTACAATACATTAATTATCAACTGTTGTATATTTTATAAAATGATAGGAGAATCTTTCACTGTTTCCGCAGCAGTGTTGTTTTGAGCACAATAATGTCCATAGCATGGGTTGTAGCTCAACTTCCCATAGTTGATGTTTCATGTTTACTTCTTTAGATGGAGCAAATGTATTTTTTGAGACAGACTCAGCAGCTCCTCAGCTGACTGGAGCCAAGTAGTGCACTTTTTGCCCTCATGGCGTCACATGATTAAAAAACAATCAATTCTTAATCCATTATTTGATTATTAGGCCTGGATACATTTGTTCAAGTTTATAAGTTAGTTATTTAGTAGCACTACTTCGGTCTTCATTCTACCACTTTTTGATTGAATTCAATAAAAAAGAAATTGCTACATTGAAGATGTGTGATTTTTGGACAAATTGATCCATTTGAAGCTCAGACCAAAGCAACACAGATGGCAGCATGTGTGAAACTGTGATTAAATGATCTGCGAAAGCATCCTGTGCTGAACTAGCACCAATACACCTGTTGGTTTGGAACACACATCTTTCTTTAGAGGTAGCAATGTTAGAGCCGCAAAAAGCGGCTATGTGGTGCATGAAAAACACCACATAGGTGGGGCATGTCTGCATAACTCCCAGAAAGTACGTAGGTGCGCTCCTGAGCACGCTAATTGGATAATGACACTGCTGCCAGTCTGTTATCATTCATTTTAAACAAAACACACTCTGAGAGTATGGAGACATGATTTTCCAACATGCTTTAATTGGATTAGAATGTGTATCTTACCTTAATACTCCGCAGAGGGCGGATCTCCAGTGATGGTGAAGGTGAACAATTGTCAAGCTAAATGCTGCTGATAATCTCCTGCATACAAGCATTCCAAGAGGGGAGGGTATTCAGTACATAGCAAACAAAAAACCTCAGGGTCTTTGGGAAGGTAGAATAAATAGCTGTGCAGAAAGATGCTCTTTGGGAAGCGGTTCCTAAGCAACTAGGATTTGTGGATTCGCTGCAGGGAATCATCATGTTGGAGCCCCGACTGCAAATATTAAGCCCCTCCATCACCAAAAAAACGCTGGCCTTCATGGGCAGCAATAATACAGAAGCCAACATGTTGGTTGGTTACTGAAATAGAACAGTAATGTACTTTTACTTTTAATAAGACAGCCTTGAATGCTGGTGAAGTTGGAGTGTTGAATGGGGCCTCGTAGAGCGATATGATGTAAGGGAGCAGAACAGTCAACAAAAAGTCACAGAGATGGATTAAACGTGATGAAGCTGCGAAGCGCTGAAGGTTAAACTGACGGAGGAAGAAACAAACAAACTACTTATAGGACATCTAATCTGATCAATTGATGAGCTCTGCTGGTGTTTGGAAAATGGCATAAAAATGAGTGTTTTCGTGGTAACATGGACGTTTAATCACAAGGTCTTTAGCTCTTTTGCAATATAATCAGACTCCGGCCTGTCCACACGGGAACGTTGTTGGTATTTTTTGTTTTTGCGGGTTAAAAAAAGTCGCATCCACACTGTAGTTGCATCCAGACGGGAGCGGATAACAGAGTGAAAACGATGTAATACACAAGACACACCTATGTGTAGCGCAGTGAACACATAGGCGGAGGGAACCACGTGACACAACAAAACCAGAGAAGAACAAAAAACGCATGCACATAAGTCCGTCGTCTTCTGCTTTCCGAGGCTCGTCTGCACTTCCGACGAATTACATTTGCGTCATTTTGGGAGTATATGACAAGAAAATACTGGGAGAATGTCGACTGCGGTAAATCATGACACTCTAAATATTCAGATATTTTGTTGGCTTGCCGTCAAAGCTCAGTTCTGGTCACGTGATGGCGATGGGGTGGTGACATCATCGGTTTTAAATTGTAGCGGTTTTCCTAGTCCATACGGAAACGACGAGCCGGCATTTTCAGATTTTCGACTCTGGAAGGCGTTTTCAAAACGTTTTTTGTTGGGATTTTGAAACATTTCTTATTTCGGTTATTTTGTACCAACATTGTTTTAAATGGAAACAGTAATGGTAACTGTGTCATGTTCTGTGTGCTGCGCTGCTGCCCTCTCTCTGCCATGTGTTGCAGCGCACCTCTCCCGCCTCCGGAGGGCTAATTGACGCACCTGCAGCCCAAATGAGCGCCTTTTTATGCAGCATGCTCACCCACACTCACCGCCAGATTGTTGCCAACTTCGCATCATCACAGGCTCATTCCAGCAGTGCTCCTTGCGAGTCGCTTCCATAGCCTTTTGTGCTCTAGCCTTGTGCTACTTTTTGTTTCCCTTCCAGGAGTGTTGTCCTTTTGTTCTCCTCGCCTGCTTGGTTCTAAGCAGTGCCTTTTGTGTTTCGTTTTCCTTGTAATTCTGCCGTATTTTCTGGTAGCACCTTTTGTTCCTGCTAGTGTTTTTCCCCGTGAGCTTTCCGGGTGATTGTGGCCATTGTGTGTAATAAACCTTGTTACACCGGTGTCGACTCTCGCATCTTGGGATCCAAGTTCCGGCTTACACCGTAACCTGCCAGAAGAACCAGGCCAGACATGGATCCTGCGGAGCTCGATCACTTTCGGTCCGCCCTCTCACACCTAGGACAGTTAGTGGGGGACCATTCACGCTCCTTCAAGGAGATCATGAAGTACTTGCCTCTCTGTCTGCAAGCATGCAGTCCCTGGATCAACATGTGGAGTGAGTGCTCTCGGTTGGTCACCCGGAGAGTACCGGTCCCGCTCCTAGCTTAGATCCCACCTGCCTGCCGCTGCCATCGGACTTGTCTCCCATGCCACACCGCCAACCCAACATACCACCTCCACCATGATTCACAGGTGAGGGTGGGTCTTGCGAACAGTTTTTGCATCAATGCACCTTGGTGTTTGACCAGCAACCAAGCACATATGCCACCGACCCAGCTAAGGTGGCATTCGTAATGAGTCTGCTCACCAATACGGCGGCCACGTGGGTGATTGTGGTGAGCAAGGCCAGGCCCGGCCGTGCGCTCATCCTTTCCATTTTTTTTGGCAGAGATGTATAAAAGTTTTTGACCACCCAATAAGAGACAGAGAGGCTGGGAGCCGGCTACTTGACTTGAGGCAAAAAATAGGTCCGTGGCCACCTTCTCGATAGACTTCCGCGTGCTGGCAGCCGAGAGCAGCTACCACGAGGCGGCATTCCGCGGAATCTTCCGTAAGGCCCTACAAGTCTGCATCAAGGACGAGCTTGCCGTGAAGGACGACACTACTACCCTCGACCAGCTCATAGACCTTGCCATCCGGTTGGATAACCACCTGTGAGAACGCAAGGGAAGACGGCGGGGGTGTCATTACGTCGGACAAGAGTCACATGCCGCGAGGGGGAGGATCCGAGCATTGAGGAGTCTACTCGGGAGCCATTGACGTCGCCTCTCGACGAGCCCATGCAGCCAGGGAGGCGGCGCCTCTCCTCGGCAGAACGCTCCCACCGCCGACGCCCGCACCTGTGCCTCTACTGCGGTGGGGCTGACCACCGTCTCGCAAGGTGCCCAGACAGGTCGTCCAACGGACCCAAGTCGCCACCAGACACCGCCAGGTCAGAGCAGCCGATATCACCCAATGATCGGGCCTCCAGTGGGGATCGATCCAACGCTCCTTCCTGTGAGTACGCTACAAGGGGAGGGGGCAACAAGGAACTGCCTCCGAGTCCACACAGACTCCAATTACCCGGGACCCTACCGGGGTGGGGGGCAGGCAGATGTACCCCCTACTCTTGCATACGTAAAAACATAAACTACACAATGAAACATTTTTGATATATTATTAAATACATATTATGACATTATATTGAAAAATCATGTCTTATTTTTCAACTGCTCTCATAGGCTACTAATTTAAAATGGAGAGGGCAGGTTTGTCTTCTGTTTCGTGGACTTATTTATAACAGGTGGTGACAAGCAGTGGTAAGATGTGGTGAACTAATCTTGTGCTTTTTTGCTGTGGTTTGGTTTGCAAAACATGGAAATAATCAGTACAATGCAACTAATGTTACACATAAATGTAATAATTACGAAAGCAAAAGCACATAACGTAGAGAAATCAATAAGGAAATTAGATGATTGCATGCCCAAGCCTAATGAGGTGATGGAAAAAATAAAATAAGCACAAAAAAGGAATAAAAACGATGAAATAAGATTGAAAGAGCCGGCTCATTAGGAGATTCGTACGGGTTGACCCATCTCTACATCTTAGGAGTGGCAGAGCCGATTCGTTCTCGATCGACCCATCACTAGTGCAGCTCAGGGGCACCTGAGGGAATCTTTAAAGAAAAGTCCCACAGCGTATGGCGTAGACCAAAAATTCTTGCAGAAAAAAAATAAATCACCAATGATTTGAACATTCTGTCTTGGAGGTGGTCTGAATTGGTTGAGAAATTTGAGAATGGTGGAAGTTTGAGACATGGCCCATTGACTTTCAATGGGGAAAAGCCTGGATTTTTGGAAAATCTGATAATTTTTTCTAAAAACCGAAATGGTGGCACCCTATTCCCGAATGAGCTGAACGATTTAATGCTTGAATGGTGTGAATCCGTTGAAAAATTAAGGAGGAGTCAAGCGGCAAAAAGCGGGGGAATAATAATTAAAAGAAGAAAAAAAATGGCGGAGAATCTTAAAAAAGAATCTTAAAAAAGAATAAGTGTCAAGGGCATTCACACAATTAATTCAATACGAGGCTTATTAGTGAGTCAAATGGACATATGAGCGCTTTACTGTAGCATGAGATTATGCAGCTAGCATTATTAAACCTCACTCTGTGCATTTACACACAACATTCATATTTGTGAACAAGGACGAGGTAAAAGGAAGAATAGAAAACACACATCTGTCTGTGCGGTCATACACATAAGTCTCAATCTACCTCACATGGCTTGTTCAAGGACTGCCGAACAAAGTGGCCTCAATGCCCGATGAAGAACATTATTCGTGAAAGCACAAATTTACTAACATATGCAAAATTGGGGCTTACTTATTTGTTTATCTAACACACACACAACTATAATAGTGTTCAAGCACATTACGTAAAACTCAGTGTCAGGCACCGCTTTTAATTTTTATTCACGTACTCCCTACGGCAATTTGTGTACCCCACTTTGGGAACCCAGGATCTATGGCATCGCTACTCCATCCATCCATCTTCCACTCCGCTTATCCTCACGAGGGTCGTGGGTATGCTGGAGCCTATCCCAGCTGACTTCGGGCGAGAAGCCAATCACAGGACTCATATAGACAAACAATCATTCACACTCACATTCATACCTATGGACGATTTAGAGTCATGTTGGAATGTGGGAGGAAGCCGGTGGTTGCGGAGAAAACCCACACACGGGGAGAACATGCATAAGATGCAAACTCCACACAGAGATGCCCAACGGAGATTCAACCCCAGGTTTTCCCAATCTCCTGACTGTGTGGCCAACTTGCTAAACACTAGGCCACCGTGCGGCCTATTTACTGTGAACGATAATACACAAAATAAGGAAGTGGCAGTGAATCAGGCAGGATTGGAGCCGCACATTAACTGCTTTACGCACACTACAACCTGACCTCGGTGTTCCCAGCATCACTCGACGTGTGCTTTCTTTTTCAACAGCTGCAGTGGTGTTAATGCTCAAACAGAAGCTGTAGTAATTCTACATTTGACCAAACTTACTTAAGATATGTCAGATCAAATCAAAATGCAATCGCTGCATGTGACTTTTACCAAATGGTGAAAAAATTGACTACTTCCTGGTAAAGGACTCTAGGCAGCATGAGAACAGTTTTAGCATAAACACAAAGCTAATCTAAAGCTACTTGCCAACATAAATGATGAGTAGTGACAATTACAGCTGCGTCATTATTTTAACTTTAACATTGTTATTTTTTGTTTCACTTTGGAGGAAAAAGTTCAACAGTATAATAAAAATAATATAAAAAAATGGACTTGCATTGTTTTTTGACTCACTTAAATAAAAAAAAGTCTGTTATTTTGTAATTGCAGTTTTCTTAAAAGTATGTGAGCTGAGTGTATCCTGACACCCTAACACATGGGGGTCAAACTTATTTTCATTGAGGGCCACATCGCAGTTACGGCTGCCCTCAGAGGGCCACTTGTAACTGTCAGTATATATGAATCTAAATATGAATATAACCTCATAATATTATTACACAATTGCCCATGCATTAGATTATTATATTTTTACTCACAAATTGATGGATAACTTGTTTCGAAATGAGAAGTGAAGTGAGGATGTCATGGTGACAAGCAGACATTCAAGTATTTGTTTTTGAAAAATGCTTTGAATGTCTTGCTGCATGATTAGATCATACTGATGTTTAGAAGAACCACATGCAGTACAATTTTTATGTCAAAATGACAGATCAAATACATTAAGAAGGACAAAGGTGAAGTGCATTATTGACATGCATTATTCCAAGGGTTTCGCGGGCCGCATAAAATGTTGTGGCGGGCCAGATCTGGCCCCCGGGCCTTGTGTTTGACACCTGTGCCCTAATAAATACCCACAATTAAATGTGCAAAGTATATTTCTGAGCAAATTGTTTGGTCAATGAGGGGAAACGTGATAACGTGATACATAAAATGTGTAAAGTAAAACTTAACAAAATGCACTGAATAAGACCACACAATATTAGATATATCTACTATACTGTATATGTGCATTGAGTATGTACTGTACTCAATATGGGAATATGCTATACATCTATCTAAATATTAAATAGGCCAGACACTTTAAAAGCATTTTTTTTTTAAATTGATGATGAAGCATCTTCATCACATACACACAAATAGAGAGGCAGTGTGCAGGGACACGGCGGGAGACAGCGAGTGATTTGTGAGGTCTGATTTTTTTTTGAGGAGGCATTTTTATGACGCAAATGTATTACATATTGTTTTGAAGGAATGTGCCATATATCTATCTGAATATTAAATAAGGCAGATACTTCAAAAGCACATTTTTGTAAAATTGTACGACGTCTTTAGATTTTCCACTATACAATTCTGTTTGAGCAACACTTGAAGTGTCGGCTTTAATACCCGACAAAAGGCTTATGACTTCATCGTATCAAAGCAAAATCCACAAAATGTGATTTTGATCGCTGGTGCTTTAAATGACAATCTTGTGCCAATTTAAGTGTTACTGTGTGACTGTATGCTTTTAATCCAGTGTTAACTCATGAATATTTGATCATGTGCTTTACGCTGGTTATTACAAGACAGGGATAAAGTGTGGTAGAGGCAGCTGAAGAGTGCAGCAACAGTGGGCCTTAGTGATGCAATACTCAAGCACAGACACAGCATCAGGTACACCTGCACTGTCCAACAAGATAAAGTACCAGATACAAGAAATATACCTCAGCAAATTTAATAATGCTCAGTTTGTCAGAGAAGTATTAACTGAAATACATGCTTGTTATTGTAGTAGTAGTGTTGTACAATACTACTGTACAATACAGTAGTAAAAGGGTGTTTCTAATATGCTGATACAAAAACAAAACAGTCCTCCACTGACCAGATACTTAGAAAGTGTCCAGTTGAGATGGATACCATTGTTTTGCTATTAATGCCAATTAAGAAAAAAAAATTAAAAATACGACCTTACAGTTTCATTATGGCTTTTATACCACCATAAAGTGTACACTAAAAAGACTAAATTAGAGTCCCACACATTTTTGACTCAAACCTGAATCACCACATTAACTTTAACGGCAACGGCAAACGTCTTCATCACTCTTGTCATGTTTAGTTCTGTTAAAATCATTCAGTTTGCTCTGCTAGTACAGTTCGTTTGGTCGAGCGTGAACGCGATCATCCGAAACTGCAGTGCACCAGACGAGTGCACTGAGACTGCTTGAGAGATGGGTCTCAGTCCACCTACAAGCGAACTCTGTTGTGGTTTGGTTCACATGAGCTAAAATGGGAACACTATACGGACCAGCAGCGACAGCACAAAGCATGCTGTCTCTCTGCTCTGCTCTCTCCGTCTGTGTGTGTGAGACAAGGGTGCTCTTTAAAGGATATTTTATGAAATCTAAGCTGATAAAAACATTATATTGAGCTACGTATTCAACCCAGCAGGTGGCATTTTGCTTTGCAATATTTGACTTACGTCACATAAGATGCCATGAAAACTGCCTAATCAAATCATTACGTTATGCATATGTTATTTACTGCACAGCATTTGGTCCCATGACAAAAATACCAGTGTGAACGCTATGCAAACTGCAAAGAAGTGTTGGTCTGGACCAGAGTACGGAACCACAAGTGTGAACGCAGCCTAAATCATCTTCCAGGTACAAATGTGTTTAATGTTGTAAAACTAGAATATCCATCTTATTTACCCGCAGGCAGGACAGTCTCCTTTTCTCCACTCGGTCAGTTTCCAAAAGTGACACTCGTCACTTTGATGAAGTCTCTGCTGTAGCCTGGGGCGGCGACTCCCCGTGACCAGCGAGCAGACGCTGAAACAGTATCGCTAATGTTTGCCACGTCTTTTGGAAAAAAAAAAAAAAAAAAAAGCATGCATTTGGCACCGGTGTTAAATTGTTTTACGGCGCTCTCCATCAACTCTAGACACTGCCTCCAGCTGGCCACCTAGACACGAAACATTGCCGAACTCTCTAAAAAGACCATTTTATGCACAGATGTTTATGCTTACATGCGTGGGATGATATATGATAACCTGCTTCAATTGTAGGAGACAGTACATTACTTGCAATGTGTTGCTGCACGTAACATAACTGCTAATTTATCAGTAAATGAAATGAAATGGAACTAAACTGATTAAACTGTATTTCATGCAAGGAGACCAAGCCATTTACTGTATGGCATTTCCTCACTGAATCACCTCACGTGTCATTTTAATCAACCACCTATTTTTAAGTGGTTCCACTTGCATATGATGGCAGACAAAATTGCTGTGTAATTTCTGATGTGATTACATCATGATTAGTACAACCTTGGTTTTATTTTTGGAGCTCCATTACTGGAAATGCTTCAATCGATGCCTCTTTTCAGTTAAACTTCTACAGTCACCAGGGATGTACTGTAAAAATACAAATAACTAACAAGAGCTATGACTGATGTTTTTATTAAGATGGCAGTAGCTGTTATTGCTGTAAGGCAGAGGGGAGATTAAATCCTGATGTTTATTCCCTGTTCGTGTAATCACCATCAACTGGAGGTTACTGGATATGTTTAGGACAGGAGTTTCAAACTCGTGGCATCACACTTCCGTCTTTCCAGCATGCTTTGCGGCACTTGTTTTATTTAAAGTTGCTTAAGTTAAATGTTTAAAGTTAACTCCAGCAGTACTAGTAGTTGCCCTGTGTATGTTGCTGTACCTAACTTGTACTGTATGATGGTTATAGCATTATTTCTTTTGGAACACCATGAGTCAGACTGTCACAACGTGATTCCGAACTGAATATTTGATGCAGATGTTAAAAGTATCATGAGTGGTACACTCCCTTTATTCATTTCAGAAATAAAAGCTTCTCTGCAATTATCACCTGCCTACGATTAACGGTCCGGCTATAATTATAGCATTTATGTTATTACTGCAGAGATTACAGTAAAAAAGCTAAAAAAGAGACAATAACATACAAGCAACGGTTTAATATTTTCTTGGGCTGAAGAACCACCAACAACGTTCCTTCCATTCATTTGTCTGCCAGAGACTTGCTATTAAAATGGACTTATCTGGGTTCTCCCAGTCTTACCGCAAGACTCTCCTGAGATCCAATTTTCCACCTGTATCCGCGCCACCCTTATGAGTTATTTCCTCCGTGAGCACAAACAAGACATTGTTGCGGGAAAAATACTGAAGACAAACAACTGCGTTCCAAAATATGAAACATCCACACAAACCAAAGAGCCTTGTGGGTGTTTTTTTTTTTTTTTTTTTTTTACGTATTCATATACTGTACACACTCCTGATCAAAATTTTAAGGCCAGTTGTAAAATTGCAAGAGTTTGAATTTTGCACTGTTGGAGCTAAAGGAGGTTCAAAATGTAATATATCAAAGGTGGAAGCAAGTTTTATTCTCCGTTGAGAAAATATATAACCTTGATCGTCCTGTTGGCTTCCAACATTGCTGGAATGACAAGGAGATCTCTCCTGAGATGTTTTCCACACGGCACAGTGGAGGGGGCGCCGTCATGATCTGGGGTGCTTTTTCATTCAATGCAACAGTGGAGCTTCAGGAAGGCCCTCGTCTGTGTGGTAATGACTGTTTTTCAGCAGGACAATGCTGCAGTTCACATTGCCCGCCTGACAAAGGACTTCTTCCAGAGGAATAACCTCACTCTTTTGGACTATCCTGCGTGCTCCCCTGATCTAAATCGAACTGAGAACATTTGGGGATGGATGGCAAGGGAAGTTTACAAAAAGGGACATCAGTTCCAAACAGTGGAGCCATCTTCACCACCTGGAACAACATTCCCACCAGCCTCCAGGAAACACTGGCATCGTGCTTCCCCAAATCAATTTTTCAGGTGATCAACAAGAATGGCGCAGTTGCTCATTACGGAGTCCTTTTTTTGAAAATTTTATTTTTATTTTAGGGAATTTCGTTTTTTTTTTTTTTTTAGCTATTGTCTTAAACCTTTAATCAGCAGATGGACAGCCTATTTCAGTTTAATGGTTGTTTGCAATAAATTACTCACTTTTTTTGGGGGTCTCCCATTTCTTCTTTTTGCGAGTGCTGCAGGCAATGGTGAGCTACGGCTCACTGAGTGGGAACATGAATTCCAACATGTACTGTGACATTGTCAATTAGATCATGATTCCCTCCCTTGAGAAACTGGGTTTTCCAACATAAGGAGCCCAAACACTCCAAGATGACAAGAGTCAGACCTTACAAATCATCCATCCATCTTCTACCGCTGATTCGAGATCGGGTCACGGGGGCAACAGCCTAAGCAGGGAGGCCCAGATTTTCCTCTCCCCGGCCACTTCGTCCAGCTCCTCCCGGCCGATCCCGAGGCGTTCCCAGGCCAGTTGGGAAACATAGTCTCTCCAACGTGTCCTGGGTCTTCCCCGAGGCCTTCTACCGGTCGGACTTGCCCTGAACACCTCCCCAGGGAGGCGTCCGGGAGGCATCCTGACCAGATGCCCAAGCCACCTCATCTGGCTCCTCTCAATGCGGAGGAGTAGCGGTTCTACTCCGAGTCTCTGCCGGATGACAGTGCTTCTCACCCTATCTCTAAGGGAGAGCCCAGCCTCCCTACGGAGAAAACTCATTTCGGCCGCTTGTACCCGCGATCTTGTCCTTTCGGTCACTACCCAAAGCTCATGACCATAGGTGAGGGTAGGAAAGTAGATCGACCGGTAAATTGAGACCTTTGCCTTTTGGCTTAGCTCTCTCTTCACCACAACAGACCGATGTAGAGTCCGCATCACTGCAGACGCCGCACCAATGTCGATCTTGCGTTCCATCCTTCCCTCACTTGTGAACAAGACCCCAAGGTACCTAAACTCCTCCACTTGGGGCAGGATCTCATCCCCGACCCGGAGATGGCATTCCACCCTTTTCCGGGCGAGAACCATGGACTCGGACTTGGAGGTGCTGATCCTCACAAATCACTCTGCTTTATATTTGTATCCCGCCGTGTCCCTGCGCACTGTCGCCTCTCCATTCATGTGTATGTGATGAAGACGCTCGCATCTTCTTCCGCTGTGGAACACACATAAACAAGATGGCCGCGGTGCTCGGTCACCGATGAAGATGAAGCATCTTCATCACATACACACGAATAGAGAGGCGACAGTGTGCAGGGACACGGCGGGAGACAGCGAGTGATTTGTGAGGTCTGACTTTTTTGAGGAGGCATTTTTATGATGCAAATGTATTACTCTTTTGAACGCATGTTGTTTTGAGAAGCCAAACTCTCTACTTAAATGATGGGTCACTGTTGAAATAGTCCACCGCTGATGGAGAGTCATACAACTTCATGTCAAAAAATCCAAACTATCCTTTTAAGATAACAATAGATAGCAAAAGATAACAATGGTGCTCACATGTTGGACACAATTTATCGCTTGTGTTGCCAGCTATTTAGACAATATCGAAGTTTACTTGATATATCATTGCCCCTTGAGAAGGTATAACTCCCTTTTGTGAGCTACTGTATAAAATGCATGCTAAATCTGATCTATAGCGCATTATAGGAAATCATTCCTATCCCCGGAGGTGCAGTCATTAGCTGCTATACTAGTTGCTCAATGTTTACTTTCTGGTATACAGCTGGAACCAATTACAGTAAATGATTGGATGCACGCGACTGAGATGGAACAGAGTACCGTGTCTTGGTTAAGCCTTCCCTCCCTCCCGCTGTCTGCTTTTTTTTTTTTTGCTCACTTCTAATGAGTGGCTCAAAACGTATGACCATTGTCTGGAGGTCGTTGTGAAAGGTCGTCTCGTCATGTGGAGGCGGCTCGTCATGCAGCGCGCCGCACGCTTTGGAGAGTAATCGTGAGCTTTCAGCTTCCTACCGCCGCCCTCTCCCCATCAACATTCCTCGCCTTGCCCTTAGGCCAACAAACCAGATTTTTCATGTCAACTGGCATGCACCTTCAACTTCTAAGTAGCTGTTTGACTTTCACAAGTCTCCCATCATCCCAGCATACGCACTCCCAGGCAAGGTTGCCACATCCTTGCTCTGTAATTATATGCCAGTTATAAGTGTCCACTTGCGCATGCAGATGGACCCGGTCTGGTCACCTTTAAAAATAATCCAGGTACCAGGTCAAACATGTCTACACTGACTATTTATTATTCCCTAAGGGGCAGCCCTCACATCATCATCATCATCATTTTAAACTCTTACTTTTGTTTTTCCCTTCCCTCAACCACGCACGTCTTCAACCCTTCAAAGGCAGCGAACAAACAACAATCATTACTTCTGTGATGATCTTCAAGGTATCCTGTGAGTCATGCGCACTATTTAGCGTTACGATTGACAACCTCAAGCCTATGTCATACCGTCAAAGTTTTACTTCACCAACTCATGAATAAAGTCATGAAGTCATACATGAAAACGGAGGTACTCAGTTAATGCTTGTCAAAGATCATATATACTATGACAGGAGCAATAGGTTCTTTTTAAGGACCTACTGCAAAAACATTAGTCAAAGATCCTCTACAGGAGTGCTCTGCTGTCTTGAGGACCTGCAAAACCACTGGTCGCAGAGATCCTTTGTTTGACAGTACTGTTTGCTGTTTTTGAAGGACCTACTGCATACTACTACATATATACTACTGCATACTACTACTGTCTGTGTTCAAAATAGCTTGAAAAGTTCTGAATGAATTTGGATGAAATTTCCAGGAATTGTCGGAAATGGGATATGGAAGAACTGATTTAATTTTGGGGCTGGTCCAAAATTAAAAATGTTCCCAAAATTTGCACTTTTCCCTAAAACTAATTAGCTGCTGCTACTGCCACATTTCTCAACCGATTCCAGCCATATCAACATCAAACTGTTCAGGCCATTCAGGCTACCTACTGTATATTTATACTGAAAACAAATTCACATTTTTTCCAAAATGTACACTTTTCCTTAAAATTGCAAAATGCCTTTGATCTAAAGAGTTCTAACTACTTCCACATTTCTCAACCAATTCAGACCGTTCCAAAGTCAAAATTCTAAACTCACTCGGGACATTTAGCCTTCTTGGTCAAGGTGTTAGCATGCTAACATTAGCACTTTAGCATTGCTAGCATGCTAACATTAACATACTAGCATTTTTTGCAATTTTCATGAACATGAACTTCAGCAAACGCTTAGCGCTATCATGCTAGGTATTAGCATGCTAATGTTGGCATGTTAGCATTCTTAAGTTATTCAAACCCTCTGTTCATTTTTCATTTCAGCACAATTCCACATAGACTACATATTTCCACATTCATTCCACATTCTACTACTCTTTCGTTGCGATTCTTCCTACACAACACATTTGTACTCATTCAACAATTTTGTATTAATTCAACAAATGTAACATTCCTGCGTCAATCAAACAGTCATACATTTCAACAGCATTTCAGTATAGCTTCAGCTCATCTTCCAAACTGTTCCTACAGTCATCCTACATTTCATTATTCAACCATTTCTACAGCGTTTCAGTTCCGCTTCAGCATTTCAATTCAGGCATTCACAAGCAATTTTGACAAAGTCGAAATTGCATTCTCTTGCTATGAATCTAATTGCTAATTGTATGTTTTCATGGTCAAGAAATCTAAATATGTAGATAAAATAAATGTAGAACTAATATTTATCGTGTAAATCACAATATGGGAACCATGGCGCTTGGCGGAGGTCTGCGCTCTCCAAGTGCTTTTCTATTTTCGAAATAAATCCAAAAATGCGAAAGTTTAAAAAGGTGGTAACTGTGGAATTAAAACTGTCATTGAGAAAGAACTCACTGATGGTGAAAGTGGCAGCACGGTGTGCATTTCACTATCAAGCAGGCTTTAGGTCAAAGAGGCAATTTCTGTGCACGAGATCCAATCAGAAACTTTGCTCCCAAGCGGCGAGGCCGGCATACATCCTTTACATTCCAAAGAGCGGCAAAATAGTCATTACAAAGTTGAGCACCGTCAGCAGATTTGAGGAGCGCCGCCTCAGTGTATAGCAGCGAGGGCAGCCAAAAACTGCTAACCTACAAGATAAAACCTATAAGACTGGGTTTTAATTAAAGGAAGTTTATTACTTACCACTACTGTAGTCAGTTACGTTAATTTTAGACCCCCCTTTCCCCTGTGGTTTCAACTTTATTACTGCGGGCCGAAATTAGAGAGATGCAGAAAATATCTTATTATAAAAAAGCAACACAAACATGGATAAAAGGCCCCAAATGTTAATTTTAATTCACAATTCTTGAAGAAAAACTGACACATTTTATCTCAACATAAACTAACACATTCCTTTATGCCAGTGCTTCTCAAATGAACTGTCGGGGGGGCGTGAGAGGCGGGGAGGACTTTCAATATTAGTGCAGACCTGCCAACATGTATGAACTCTTGAATACTCTTGTATGCTTAACTGCTCTCCACTTTGTTGCATTTCACTGGTTTCAGTTTCGAGTTCAGTCTGTACAGTACAGATAAATAAACAGATATTACCAGTTTTGCAATAGTATTTCAAATC
The DNA here is from genome assembly GCF_027744805.1 of Dunckerocampus dactyliophorus. Taxonomy (NCBI): domain Eukaryota; kingdom Metazoa; phylum Chordata; class Actinopteri; order Syngnathiformes; family Syngnathidae; genus Dunckerocampus; species Dunckerocampus dactyliophorus. The sequence continues at coordinate 10,467,582 of NC_072829.1, read as the reverse complement.
GGGCGGTTGTGAAAACATTTCTGTCCCCTGGTGGGGCTTGACAGAAAATACTTGAGAACTACTGCTTTATGCAAAGATTTCAATGTGGACTTTCATTTTTTCACTATTGATATTTGTCCACCAGATGGCACTACTTTTTTCCATTCTAAGCATGCAGCAAAATTCTTAGTTTTCTGCAAAATGGATAATGTATGTTGTGTAAAAACAATAAGTGTATGTGTGGACGTGTATTTGTTTCAGTAAAAAAAAATGATATGTAACAATCTGCCTTGAAAGGGTTAAACTCCCAATATACTCTCAATAGTAATAAGCAAATGCTCCTTGAAATGAAAACCAAAAAAAAACCCAAACTCAAATAATATCCATAATTATTGTCGTTTTGGGGATGAGCACATCTGCCCTTTACTGGATTAAAACTCTCAAAAATGCGATTAATATTTGGTATGCATATTTTAGATTGACTTGTTTAAATTTAAAAAATGCATTAATATACAGTACAGTTTTTGGGAAGCCGGCTTTTTTGTTCCTTAGGGACAAAAGAGAGTGAATTTTCAGGACCTCTGAAAAGGATAATGTTGAGCTAATTGTGTTGGTTCAATGGGTGGCACTGAAAGAATAAAAAGTTATACAGCCGGTCTTGTGTAGATGCTTTAAATTGAAATAAAATCAGAAGGCTAAATGACCTGCTATATAAAAGCTTGGCAATCCAGGAATTTGCTTGGGACTGTTTTGCATTTTAATGGCATTTGAATGAACAACAGCGCTACATAAAGCTTTGCTTGTGCTCATACGGGCTACATTACCATACTTACCGTGCATCCACTTGAATATCTTTGCACCCAAAGAAGTAAATATGTTATTGTTATTGTGACAAATGGGAATCACAATGCATTATCCTGAAGATCTGTTCTAAATCTGCTAAGAATAACACAGTGCTCTCAATTATGAAACGCCTGTTGAATGGAGAACAGGTGCACATGAAAATCAATCATGACCATCCATCTGCTTTTACTTTCTGGGTCATGCTGTGGGTGTGTCTAGGAAAAAAAGGTGATATTTTCCTCTCAGTGAAGACAAATTTAATGAGGAACAGAAGTTTTTTCAAGAGAAGTGGAGCAATCACAGTCGCTGTGCTTTTATAAGCTTGTCGCCCCATCATGGGCGCTGTGATCCTTCATGTAATATTAACTACCTGTAGAGCACTACACTTGTTATCCTGAGATGTTTCTTTGTAGTTGCATCACTCCTGCTCTCACTTTTTGGGAGAACACCCATGGAGTTGGAACGTATTTCGTTGTGACTCAGAGCCCATCTCAGAAGGAAGCAAGCCAGATGTATTTGAGAATGAAAACATTTGTCGAAGTAATTAAAAGGTGATGGCCAAAGAACTCATAAAAGGTGTGTTAAACTCGGATCTTCCAGTTATCCCCGCCTCCTTAATTCTCACCAAAATGGTAGGCATCTTGGTATTCTACGGGTACACCGGATAAATCAATCACCTCTGCTACACTTTTGGGAACTGACATAGCAGGTATCATGGAACGTAAAAAATTTATGTGGCAAAAAGGGCTCCAGTTACTAATGTTGTCTTGTCCCAATCAAAGGATGAATTGTGGTGCTTAAGCCTGGAAGTCCCAGCACCACGGCCGCCGACTGGTATGGTATAATAAAGAAATGAATGATCTTGTGATGATTACCCGAAACCCGAAGTGAGAGTAACGCGGTTTGGTGAGTAACAACCGTGGAGGTGCCCATCTAAACAGTGGACCTCCTCAGGAAGCTGGAGCTTAACTTTATCTTATTGTTCTCATCAAAATTGGTATCTACAAAGTGGTTGCCAGCCAAGCTCGTCAGCCAAACAGTTAATGGTTTGGTCCGCAACAAGAGGCAAAAATGACGATCACTGTTTCCGAAGTCAAAGCTGATGTGTGTGAATATTTAGTTTTACCTAAAACACAAAGATAATAGGTCTGCTTTCATGGGAATTCATAATTATTCACATTTGAGAAGCTGAAATCAAGAGATGTTTACATTTTTATCATTTATAAATAAAAAAACTTTAATCAAATACCAAAATAGCTGTTGATTAATTGGGTAATGGATTAATCATTTATTCATCAATCAATAAATCATCGATTCATTGATTATTTCATTTTAACACTGGTTCATGTCTTTGGTGTGTGTAGTGTTCACATTTGAGCTCAAGTGAACCAAACTACACCAGTGTTTACCTGCAAGCAGAGTCCCATCTCTCAAGCGGTCTCGATGCACTGAGATTCGGAGGATAACGTTCACAGTTGACCATACGAACCATACAAGCAGAACAAACGCGCTGGCGTTAATAATGTTAAACTGCCATAGTACATAGAGAATGGTTGTTCAATAACAATCAAATAACAATCTGTACTTGGATCAAAAATGAAAAATGGCTTTGGAAGAAACATATAGCAGTACTGACAACTACAATGATAATATCCAGTAAAAATAGCATTTGTCCATCAGATGAGCTGTGTAAGTCACAAGTATTAAGAAGTTAAGCGCAGGGATTTTAAATGTCTTACAGTTTACTTTCGCATCCGGAGAGTTACTGATAGAAAATAACTTTCTGTCTGAGCTTGTAAGTTCAAGGCTGAGGCATGTTCTCTCTATTGACAGTCTGTAGTCTATTTCATTCTCCATTAAAAACACCCTGATAGCCAAACTGAGCTTCACAATATAATAAGACTTCCCCAGCTAAAATGTTGCAAATACCCTATTATTCCCATTGTAGAACCTATGTGAGTGTTTGTACTAAAAGGTTTTTTGTTGGTGCCTATTTGTGAAATGAGAAGTTGCTCATGGTGAAGGAAAGGACAGAGTGGCAGCGATTAAGCCAAATCTGCAAATGGATGGAGGAAAAAAAGACCTGCTTTACACGCAACTCTAATCAATGTAATGTAGGTATGACGAGGGCAACATTGACTGTGTCCTTGATGTATACATTTTGCGATGGAGCCTACTTTTCATCCATGTACAGTGTATCCGTGCTTTCTTTGCCAAGTTGCTAAGTAATGCTTTACCCTTGAAATACTTGGCTTGCAACACCCCGAAGTGGTTGTAGGGACCTGCTGACAGACTAGCACTTAAGGAACACTTACTTGGCTCCGATGGATTTCAATTTCTGTAAAAAAAAAGTCTCCAGAATTTTCACACCATCATACTAAAAATTACCTCAGACAGAAAAGACAAACAGATAAAACAATGCCTGATGACGCCAACCCATTTATGTTGAACGACTCAAGTTCCAGGCCACAGTGCCATCATTACAAAAAAGTGCCTAGCATACAGTGCATAGTCGACCACTTGTCTCCACATAAAATTTGAGGTCCAAAGGACGGAGGCTTTCATGTCCCTGGTAGGGTCACCAATGACAGTTTCTAGGGGAGGGACCAGACAAAGAGTGGTTCATCAGACCCACAGTTACTCAAGGCCTTAGATGCTGTGGGAATTTTCTTGGTTGACATGACTCTGCAGCATTGGACATCGGCGGAGGTGACTCTGGATTGGCAGACTGGGGTGGTGGTGCCACTTTTTAAGAGCGGACCGGACCAGAGAGTGTGTTCCAACTATCCTAGGTAGTCTGTTCAGGGGTTCTCTGAGAGGAGGATCCGCCCGCCGGATAGTTGAATCTTGGATTCAGGAGGAGCAGTGTGTTTTTTGTCTTGGTTGTGGAACTCTGGACCAACTCTACACTCTCGGCAGGGTCCTTGAGGATGCATGGGAATTCGCGTTTGTGTTTTGTGGACTTGGAGAAGGCATTCGACCGAATTCTGTGGCGAGTGCTCTGGGAATATGGGGTAGGGGACCACCAAATTCAGGCTGTTTGTTCCCCGTATGACCAGTGTCTTTGATTTGCATTGCCGGCAATAAGTCGGACCTGTTTCCAGTGAGGGTTGGACTCCGCCAGGGCTGCCCTTTGTCACTGATTTTGTTCATTACTTTTATAGACAGAATTTCTAGGCGCAGCTAGGGCGTTGAGGGGTTCCGGTATGGTGGCTTCAGGATTGGGTCTGCTGATGATGTGGTCCTGCTGCCTTCATCCAGCCGTGACCTTCAACTCTCACTGGATCGTTCACAGCCGAGTGTAAAGTTCGGCTGGGATGAGAATCTGCACATCCAAGTCTGAGTCCAAGGGTGGAGTGCCATCTCCGGATTGGGGATGAGATGCTTCCTCAAGTGGAGGAGTTTAAGTACCTCAAGGTCTTGTTCACGAGTGACAAGTGTTTGCGTGTGTGTGGCGTTTGCCATGATGCAGACTCTGCCTTGGTGCGTTGTGATGAAGAGGGACCTGAGCCGAAAGACAAAACTCTCAATTTACCGGTCGATCTACCGGTCCCTACCCTCACCTATGGTCATGAGCTTTGGGTAGTGACCAAAAGATTGCGGATACAAGTGGCTGAAATGAGTTTTCTCCATAGGGTGGCTGGGCTCTCTCCTAGAGACAGGGTGAGAAGCACTGTCACCCGGGAGAAACACGGAGTCGAACCACTGCTCTACTGCATTGAGAGGAGCCAGATGAGGTGGCTTAGACATCTGGTCAGGATACCTCCCGGACGCCTCCCTAGGGAGGTGTTCAAAGCACGTCCGACTGGTTGGAGACCTTGGGGAAGACCCAGGACACGTTGGAGAGACTATGTCTCTCAATTGGCCTGAGAATGCATCAGGATCCCCTGGGAGGAACTGGAAGAGAGGACCAGGGAGAGGGAGGGTTTCCCTGCTAGGCTGTTGCTCCCGTGACCCAACCTCAGATAAGCGGAAGAAGATGGATGGATGGATGGTAGTATTGTCAACTTCATCATTATCGCTAAGCAGTGTGCCACAAAACAACTACTGTCTAGTTCAGGAGTCGGCAACCCGTGGCTCTGAAGCTGCATGCGGCTCTTCAGCCTCTTTATTGTGACTCCCTTTGAAATGCTTGAATATTTTTTAAATACCTGAGTGGGGAAAATGCACATTTTTTAAATTAGTTAAAAATATCTGACTTTCTGTAAGACCGTGACTGCATCCTGGCTGAGTTGTTATTGGCGACTGTATGAGCGCGAGGAAGGGGAAGGGAGTTGTTTGATTGAGACGCGACAGACACGTCTTTTTCCCCCAAACTAAACTAACCATCAATATATGCCTCCACAAATGGAATGGAATGGACAGATTCTTTTGACTTCTCGGGCAACGATGTTGGCTTACCTATTTGCTTCAAATGTGGCATTAATTTTCACTGGAACCTGCGCGGCAGGGCAATTATCGCAAGTCTCTGTCCTGCCAAGCAACACGTGAAATTTGTGCGTATTAAATTTTGTGCTCGTGCGTGTCATCATCCACACGCTGACTTGCGACACAATCCCAGAAAGTTGAAAAATGTTCAACTTTTCATTTCATCGCCCAGACAAGGACCAATCAGCGGGAGTTTCATTGACCGATCAATGAGCGGACAGGATGCTATTCAGTACGCTCTCGCAGGTAAAAAAGGAGGAATAATACTTACCATGTCCGATTTGCTGGAGCTATTTGAGATTTCTAGAAAAGAATATACAGATATACTGTAAACAAAAAAACAATAGCATCGGAACTTGTTGGCACCAGAGTAAACACATCAGGTAAATTTACATTAGTTTACACTGACATTTACAGTATGCAAGTTTATCTCCAATACTAGCAAGAGCCGGTACTAGCAAGACTACTCGATGAACACTGGCTGATTTTTCTCCTCTGAGCTACATTGATACCCCAGAATTCCATCCAAGTCTGACGGCCAATCAAAACTGTGGGAAACTCATTATTCGCTTTGGATGTGAACGTGTCGCTTGTCAGTGTCGCTGGCCACAGCTGCTCATTGCTATAGCCAGCAAGCTAAAAGAAACAGGCAGTCAATTCACTGTGCTGCACATTTCTTGAGGCGTCAGATAGTGAGGTTTAACCAAGATACAACCCTACTAGCTGGCATCTCTTACACGCACACTGCACTTCTATTTGTTGTATTCTGTTGTTAGAACTGGTAAGATTAAAACTTTTAAAAGTTTGTAAGATGTTGTTTAAAGATGATGTTTTGTGGCTCCAGACTTTTTCTTCAGTGGCCGAGTGGGTAAAATGTATTTTTTGATAATAAAGGTTGACAATCCCTGGTCTAGTTACACATAGTTTTTTTTTCTATTTTTCGTCTATTTTGTTGTTCATATTGGACATTCAACGTGCTGCGTTGCATTGCAACATAAGAGACAACCTTTGAACATCGGCGGGGTTCACCGTGAGCTTTCGTTCAGCCTCACGGACTGGCTTTCTTCTGCGTCGGGAGGACGCAGCAGCTTGCGGGCCTGGTGAGCTGAATGCCCGGCGAGCGAAGCGTCCGGGGCGGAGGCGAGGCAGGAGGGGCGGCCTGCGTGCTAGGCTAAAAGCTGGAGCGACTGGGCGACCGCTACTGGGCCTGCTGCTGGCCAGCGTCCGCTCTCTCGAAGACAGGATGGACGAGCTGCGAGCAAGGATTGCAGCTCTACGTGAGATCGGAGAGTGCTGTGTGCTCGCGGAGGCCTGGCTGGACGGAGGATATACCGGACTCGGTGGTCCGGTTGGGGACCGGTTGCCGCTTGCCGGGGAGATCGGACTTCAGCGTGTTGTGGACACAGAGCCTCCAGAGCCTCGGGACTGTTCTCCCCGAATGTTATCAGCATGTAGGCTTTCCCACGAGGGCAAATAGCATCCAGTCTACAGCAACAGGTGCTTTGAAGGCTGTTCCAAGTCCCCATTTTGGAAAAGCTAATGTCTCTTCTGTTGTTGTTGCTTAAATTATTGGTATTATTGTTTCTTCTGTTCTTATTCATTTTCTTGTGTTTTTCTTTCTTTCTTTCTTTTGGGAAAATGAACAGAACAAGAACTTCATTGCCTAGCAATGAAGTTCTTGTTTATTATTACGGTTTCTGAAGTAAGAGTGCACTTTCTAGTGGCATAACGGTAATCATAGGGAATGCATCACAACAGCCCCAGCAAGACAAAACAATGACGGGAAGTGGAGTGGGTGAGTATCTGTTTACGATTTCATTTTTTTTTGCCATCGTTTTCTAGTAGTAGTAATAGTTCTTATTGTAAATCCCATATAATTCATGCATGTACATTCTGGGTTTCTTATTCAGTAAAATAACACTGCAAAATTAAATAAATAAATCTTTAACAACATTCATTACTGTGTGAGGGTTTTTTTTTTTATTGTCGTGTGAAATACTTTTAGAATTTTGTTATGGACTCTTAAGAGATTGAACCTTTAATTTTGTTGTACCTGTTACAATGACAATAAAGATAATGATGTAATTGTATCCTATTGTATCCTATGCTATTCAGTCATAGAAAGCAACCTGCAGGTGTTTAAACACAATAGTTGCATTTTTTTTAACGCCTGGCATAAAACAAAAACAATTCAGATTTGTGCACAGTTCTTAGACAAAACTGATACTGCATATCTATTAAACATCCACGGGGGGCCCTTGACCTCGACTCTTGAAGTTCAATCTACTTCCTTCTCAGAACATCTGAATTAAAATTGACTGGACGACACACCCTCCAGGAAATGTATTTCTTGTACAAATTATTTACTGGTCTCACAGTCCTGTCGTATGACATATTTGTACATGCAGATGAAATAAAGTAAAATAAATAAAAAGCATTTAAGAGGAACCTTTTGGTTTAACACTTAAGAGGTCCTTAAAAGTTTCTCACAAATTACAGTACATCTTAATGAAAAAAAATGGTAGCTTCCCCAAAACTGCTGTAAAAATATCAAATACAGTAATTCCTCGTTTATCGCAGTTAATTGGAACCAGACCCAACCGTGATAAGTGAATTTCCGCAAGGTAGGATTCCTAATTGGAATATTTTCGTAGTTAGAGCACAGAAAACCTGTTTACGACCTTCTAAATACAATTTTTAACATTATCAGAGCCTTCTACAGTAGACATAAAATTACGCCCGTATAATCACTTTCACACTTGTACAGTATTACCCAATATAGTAGACAAAATAACATAAATTAAGCCATTTAAGACATAAATAAGACACACATGTGTGTGTGGTTATAAATATGTTGCGGTGTTTGACAGGAAATGACGCTGGGGGTTCAGAGCTGAGTTTTACTTTGCCGTGGGTTACGTCCGCAACAGTAGCCCGTGTTATCATTATTATTATTATTATTGTTGTTCATGTTATTGTATCATGTTATTATTGTGTCTGATAATTCAAACCAACAATGAAAGCCGGCGATCCAGTCTAGTCATCACAGCGTCTTCTGAATGTCTTAAATGAACCAATATACAAATGTATATTTGTAGTTTAGTTTATTGAGCCATTTTTAAGCTTGAAAATGCTTAATTCATGACAAAAATATGTAAAATTTGCTTAAATATGCGTATGACATAATTTCCGCTTTTCAGTTACGGGTGGATCCGGAACTGAACTCCTGTGAAAAGCGAGGATTTACAGTATACAATATATATATATATATATATATATATTTTTTTAATTGCATTAATTCAATTCTTTAAAAGCCAGTATTTTTCCACAACTCCAACGCACTCTTACTGAAAACAATAAAAGGTGCACAATTTGTAATTTTTGTTTTAAAAATATTTTCTGCATGCTTTGAATGGGAAAAAGTGGTGCCTTCTGGTGTACAAATATAAAAATGAAAACAAATCAAAAGCCAACAGTCCAAACTGAAATATTGACAGCATTAGTTTATTTTTAGATAAATGTGCGATCAAACGTTTTCAGTGCTTTTCACTGGCACCTTTTTGGTCGTTTGAAACAGATGTCTCGCTTTTTGTGCAGCGTTGCCATTTCAGGCTAATTTAAGGAACATAGACAACTCTAAATGTTATAAGAAATGAATATCCTCAGGTAAATTTCACCTATATTCATTCAACACAGCCAAAATGGCAAGACAATAAAAAAATAAATGGCATCAGAATGTCCTCAGGATCTCTTATATAACGGTTAACATATTTGTCATGAAGAACAAACAAACAACACCACATTTCTCATATCTGTATTTGTTTGTACCACTGTTCCCTGTGCAGCTGAGTGAATAAACTCTATAAACAAAAGGAGAGCAAGCAAATGCAAAAAAATAGCAACGGCATTTCTTGAATGATAAATGTTCTAAGATGGATTTTAATCTGCAGTTTTGAGCGGTGTTTTCTTGATAAAGAGAGCTGTGTACTCAGCCAAGGTGATGACGGCTGAGTCGCACGATTGGCCTGACATGTTTAGCTTAAGCGCTCAGGGGCATGCTGCATTTAAAGCGATGGACACTGTCCACTGGTTGCTGTTTACAGCGGGCTTTAAGCCTTGACATATGTTTTGGAATTGAACATCTGCTGAAGCGGGCGATAATCCTATGGACAGCCCCATTAAACACCCACAGGTTAACAGATAAGGTGAATATTGTATGCTTATATTCCCCCCGCGTAACTACCATCTTGAAACTGACTTTCAATAACATGCATTAGTCTGACCTCTTAAGCTGTCCAAGGCTAATGCTATTTATCGCAGCTAAAACATTAAGCAAGGGCCTTTTGGAGGTTAACACCCCCTCATGGAAACCTCAATCACTTCACTGAAGAGACGCCTCGTGTGTTTTCTTTTAAACATTTATCCTCAAAATCATGTGTGCTTATGAGGCTTATAATTTAATCTCTCTCGCCTGGCACTGACCTCACAGCATTTACTGTATTCAGTATTCCATCTTGATGGAATGTTGTTGGGCGTGCTTTCAATGCATGCTTTGACATTTCAGTGCTAACTGGCGAAATGCTTGAAAGCCATGCAAGGGGTCAGTCTTGATGGTGACACTTGGAGAGTAGGTTGAATGTTGTGTGCCGTGTTTTTTGCCGTTTATTTACATAAATACAACACCTCCCACTAATATTTCCATTAAATGTAACAGCAATGCCCCTTGCAAGTATACCAAGCAATCATCAGCACGCTCCATATCAGCAAAAGTTTGTATTTATTGCTACTTTTAGAGATTTCCAAAAAATATATCAAAGCAAGATTGAGTCCAATTCACATCCAGCATTTGTAAAAAATAAAATAAAATAAAATACAATACACATCTTAAAATAAAGCTTGGTGCAGTCAGCTACAGATGTGGAAGATTTAAGTTGAATCAGTTTAGTTTTTCTTCAGTGAATAGGCTAACATGATGTTGCTGTTAAAATGTGAGTGTAATGTTAGCATTTTAGCTCAGGCAGCTATGCTAGTGTTGCTAACGTTTGTGTCCTCCTGTCCCACTCCTTAATATTACGTTGTTGTATGTGATATATAGCATCTAAAAATGGATAAATTACACAATGGCGCCTCTTGGAGACATACACTCTGACATGGACAAACACAACTCATTAGCATTAAAGCCACGGACACACAAAACGGCAAGTGCCCAGTAGGGCTTACTAAAAACATTTTTAAAATTCCAGCATCAAGCCTAGATATTAGCCAACACACTTCCAATACACTGTTGTGAGACCTCTGAGACTTATTTAAGGCTGGTGAAAGATACCATAATAAGGGACCTTTAACTAGGAATTTGGTTTTAATCAGCCTCTTGATTATTTTTCCCTCTCTCTTTATTTTAGCTTAAAACATGGCCTTTTGAACTGTTTTTCTTGAACTCATGATGCATTGTTAATGATCCAACAAGCTTGAAGCCATAAGCCGAAAAAGGGTATGCAGTCGAAAGATGCAACACAAGATGCATTCAAAGGCCACTAAGTTGCTCTTTTATGAAGTATTCTTGATTACTCACAGCCCACTTCTTTGTGATTTCCCATCTTGAAATATCCAATATACTCATACGCAGCTACCCTCTCTACTTTTTTAAAATGATTTCTGAGTTGAGTGACTCAAGTTGATTTTTTTAAGTAATCATGAGAAAAATACCTGGTGTGTGCGTGTGTGTGTGTGTGTGTGTGTGCATGTAAAAAAAACAAAAAAACATAGCAAATCCAGACAGAGAGAGTGACACATAACTTCCAATCAGTATCCAGAGATGAGTATCGGTCTGGTCAAAGAGCCTCCCTGTGTGCCGCAGTCGTCCTTGGAACTATTTAATCACAACATGGACCACCGTAGCCAATTGTAGCCTCCTGATTGGCTGCTGCTTGACAGCCATGACCATATGGTGGGAAGTGATATACCTAGCTGCTATCTTCCTGTGACTGATGTCTCCGGTAAAAATGATTACTTCATTTAGCCGTGCATTATTCGGCTGGCTTGGTGTTGGCTCAAAAAAAAAAAAAAGTATTAAGCCACCGGGTGGAAAACATTGCGGCAGCTGGAATGTTCATGACTATTTTGTTCAAATAAATCCACTATTGAGCTAAATACAAATGCATCCAATTATAGTTCTTCAGTGTTTCACTTCTTCTCTTTTTCCTTTATGAAACAAAAAGGAGCTTCAGCCAATTAAAAAGACAAACAATGAGACGCTTTGCACAGTGACAAAAGAAAAAGGATAAAATGTAAAAAGTAATATCCTCTTTTAATGATATTTACCCTTTTTGCAGTAGAACTATTAAAACAGATTTTTTTAATGCTTAGTGGTGCATCAGTATTTACAAAAAAATGCTATAGTATAGTTCTGAGTTCTTCAATTACATTTGTCCAAGGACCAGAAAAAATAAGATGAAAGAAAAGAAAATGAATAAATAATTAAAAATATATAATAAATAATACTGATTATACTGTAAATTCCGGTGTATAAGCCACACCCACAAAATTTAGAAGAACAAACAGATTTGTTGTTATATAAGCCTACCAGTGTATAAGTCACACATGTCCATGTCATAAAATGGCATGTTGTGGCACGCACAAATTTGTGAGGATCAGTCAGCTCTTTATTTGACAGGAACTAATCATGAGCGATGAAAAAACTCACAAAGAGCTTGTCAACCCATTGAAATTGCAGGAGGTCATTACTCAATATAACAGTCTGACTCACGGTTTCATCTTACATCTTTCATCTCACATCTTACACACTCAAACGTTATACCTCAGAAATATAGAAACATGTATCAATACAAGTTTAATATGAAATAAACCAAACATTTTAAAGTTTTCCCATAATGCTTTTCATTTGAGAAAAACATTTCATGGGAGGAGCATAGAAAGTATAGAAAATGGCTCTTCAATGCTGCTTCTGTCCACCAGAGAGAGCCACAGGACCTGGAGCCCAAAGCCCAGACAGAGGCTGACGTCATTGTAGCACCCCAATGAATGCGTTGCTCAGACGCAATGCCTTATGGGAAAACTTATTATATTGGGGCATGTTTGTATATACATATTTTGAGTGTTAGGTTGCTGTGTGATGAATTTAGTGTTGTTAGTAAAATGTTCTTTAAAAGATGACACCGTGAGTCAGATTGTTATGTTGTTAAACTGGTATATTAATGATCTGTGATTTCCAATAGGTTGACGAGCTTGTTGTGAGTGCACTGATAGCTTGTGATTGTATGTTATATATATAGTATATGTATCGTTTTTTATTATTTTTTAAATACAGCCACGATAAACATCTTCCACCGTTCTAGCTTAGTGAGTTATCATTTTACATGTCATCCTTCACGAGAGTGGCAGAAAATTGGGCAGAAGTCACAGAAGAAGAAGCAAAGAGAGCAGAAGACGGGAAAAAAAAACAAATGCCGGCTATGGCGGACTCTGTCGGTGCAGCTGAAAGCACAAATCAAAGTGTGGCTTTTACAGCGTAAGACAATGCTGACTTTGCAGAATGTAAGAACTGTCTCACGAAAATCCAATACACAAGCAGCACGACAGACATGCACAGCCGCCTCGTTCGCCACTACGCTCATAGAGAAAACTGTGCCTGGTAAGAGAAATGTTGATTCTTCTATTCAAATGCTAAATGTTGTGTTATTCAATCATGAGACGTGTGTCTAGTTTACGTCGTTGATTGTAACCATTGTAGTGCTCCTGAACTTTATCCGGGTCATTGTCTATCTCTTTTCGATGATTACATCACTACTGCTACAGTAAATTATTATTTTTGTTATGCTTCTACTTAATAGCTTTCATCTGCTTGATAGACTTGAGATGTGTTTTCTGAATGAGTTTAAAATAGTCTCACTGCTTGTCAGACACCTAAAATAAAATCCCGTTGTACAGTTATGTTGCACTAAAATAGTCTCTTTGTTTTTGCACCATTGCTGGTTGTATGGTTGTTAAAATATGCTGCAAAATATCCACCTGTTTTCTATAGCACTTGTCCTCATTAGAGTCACAGGTAAGCTGGATGAAGGAAAACCCTCTTTGGGTAACTACTTATCTAGTCACTCTTCACGCTCTTTGATTGGACAGTCGCACACAGCGACCACCGCTCCCTAGAAAGACTCCCTACAGCCAGATTGAGGAGCACGCAGTGCATTTGACAAGACAGAGCTATAAACGGCTCGTGTTATGTTGGTCACTGCTGGTGTTTTTTTTTTTCCTTGCTTCTAATTTCCCTGGTGATATAAAGTCAGTTGGAAAGCATTGCTCGTAGTACTGAACGTGGTGCTTTTGAGAAAACTGCAGTGAACAAGGCTAACAGATTATTTCCCCGTTTGCCATCACTAGATGTTTGCATGAATTGCCAACTTCACACAGATCATTAAAAAATAATGAAATCATAAAGTCTCACAGATCACTTACACGGATACACAATACACAGTATAGGTCAATAATAAACAATAAATATGGCAACTTCTGATCAATCCATGTCAAGTTCAGACTTAAAATAATGTACCGATTTAATGTACCCATTTCCGGTTAGACCTTGGCCACTTCTGGTCTATGCCCCACCGACTCTGAGTTATACGGATCCGGATAATTTAGATGGGTGAACAGACACAGATACAGATAGTGGTGTACTCGCTCATCCCTAGTCAAAGTTGTGAAGTTTTATCTGAAAAAGCTTCTGGACTTTATCATCCTTTGGCCTCCGCATGTTATATTTGTTCGAAACAAACATCGACTTCCCCACTCCATTTTTGACAAATGCATGTAGTTCAGTCGCTGTTAAAAGACACATTTTTTATTTTTTTTAGCACTGATAGCACTATAGTTGTTTTCTTCTGCTTCATTGTCATGTATACGCCTTGAATATTTTTGCATGTAATTATTAAAATATTATTAAAATATTATATTAAATATTATATTATATTAAAATTATTATATTAAATCCAATTTGTGACGCCTTATTTAAAGAAAACAGTTTTTCCTTCTTTAGTTCTAGATATCATGATGTATTGTATTGATTACCACATAATCGCGATGTTAATGTTAATCGCAAGTAACGGTTAAATCCACGGAATATAAAACCACCCCTCCTTTTCAAAACCTTCGCAAATTAAAAAAGGTGTGTGAATGAGAAGAAAAGAAGAAAAGCTTTGACTGGCTTTGTGAAATAAATAAATAAGAAATTCATATTTTATACCATAAGACAACATTTTTATTCACTAAAAAGCAAGTCTGAAATAGATGGGTGGTACTTGCCCAAATTTTGAGCCACTCTTTTTGATTTGATCTCTGTGTACCTCTCTTCAGGTCTTTGGTGTGTGTGTGTGTGTGTGAGAGACGGGAAGAAAAGCTTGCTTGGTGCGAGGAGTGAGAAGTTTTTAGCCGCCATTGGTTGGTGTGCACATACTGTATACATTTCTGGCCCGCAAATCTAAATTGACATTTTTTAAATTTTTTGGGGGGGAAAATTGTAAGACAGTAAAACAGTATTGTTTTTGTCTAGAAAAAGTCTGGGTCCGTCTCCTATGGTCAATGATGTGTGTGTGTGTGTGTGTGTGTGCGTGTGTGTGTGTGTGTGTGTGTGACAGGACGAAAACTCTGACCCGCTTTGCAAGGAGTCATTGGTTGTCACCTTCTGGTTTGCATGTATAAAACTGCTCGGGTGACCCCTCTTCTATTTGGAAATGTTTTATTTAATAACGTGAATAAATCTCTCAACCCCGAATGTAAGACTGCTGGTCTTTTTCAGACTTTTTTTCTAGGGAAAAAAAAATCTTGTCTCGGAACAAGAATGTAATTACATTTCCATGCCACATGTTGTATTAAAAGCAGAGGCACAGCTACTGTGTTTGTCATTGAGGCAAATGTCAAAGAGTTTCGCTGTGCATCCATGCTGTGATTATCCTTTAACGCTTCAGACTGACATATGCTGCAGATACTATTAATGGGTGTATTTGGACTTGAGCATCCACCAGTAAATGCCGATAAATGATCTTCGGTGACGGTAATCTGGAGTTAAGTGACTGCAATATGGCGCCAAATGAGCAATTACCATTACGGGTGCCACGTGCGGATTTGAAGATACTACATGTCATCGCCTGGTTCGGCCATTAAATCAACATATTTAATAATGTGCACATTATGCATGCACTCGCGGGAGCGGTGCGCTTTTAAAGTTGGAGGGGAAAAAAAATGTGGTTTTATGAGACCCTGTTGTGCGAGAGCACAGAGACATTATTGCATTACAAAATTGAGTTATCGTTTCAATTAAGTGAATCCCAAGGACTCTTATTACATTACCTATTGACATGCAGATATATACGGCAGTAAACTGCGTATTAAGCGGAGCATATGATTATATCAATATACTATCAATCTGCTATGGTAATGAGAGAGAAATAATCAAGGCTGGAGGCAGACCACGTGCGAGCATTTGCGAGGCGCAATAATCCCACACCCAAGATTATTAAAATTAAAAATTCAATACCATGCCTTTTTCCACTGTAACTCAGCACGCTTCCTTACGTGCCAGCCTGCAGACTCCTCATTGTCTCGTTAATCAATACTGAGCACTATTATAATGCGTTGACCTTGTTTGCAGAAATGACAGTTTGCTAGCAACTGCAAAATGCCTGCGGACGGATCATTCCACGCCTTTGCCGAGAGCTTCATTCTGCAAATAACCTACTAATTCACTGTGAAGGTGCTGTGATAAGTGCATAGAAGAACAGTGACATGTTTGGCGATAGAGTAGGGGAAAAAAACATGGCACTCTGATGAGCCATTCTTGAACTCGCTGAGGCATAAATCAGTCATAAAGGACTGCTGAGCACTGACAGACAACTGTTGTTCTCAGCATCTTCTTTACCTTTTGTTGTTTACACCTGACATTTACACCTCCTGTACTATTTTCAACGCATCTCCGGTCCTCAAAGGCGCAACTTTCATAACGGAAGACGTGTTGACATTCACAATTGGCTGGGCCAGTGAAACACTGCTTTCATTCCTTTTCTTTTTATTGGCTGTCGTGATGTTTATACTTGACTGTGACATGTGGTATTCTTTAGAAATAGGACTTTATGTCGAGATGTGACTAAAACATGTGATGGAAGACTTTTCTGCAACCAGACGTGACTCCAGCTAACCCAAAACCTTTTGGACCTGGATATGAATTCAAAATCAGGTCAGTGTGCACTTTAAAACACCAGAATAATGATGATAATAATGATAATGACAGCGTTAGGAATATTGTAGGTATTCCTTTATTGCATTATTCTTTTAAATAACGTCAATCACATTTTTATTCGTTAACTTTGCTGTTTTTGTATGCGACTTGCCTTTTTTTAAATCAGTTTTTATAAGTTCGGCTTCTCGTGCTTGAGTTGTTGTCACACCCTGAAGTGGACGTTGATCAGCCGTCATTGTGTTCTGGCTTGCTGAGCATTAGGGATGTGTCGGTCGCGAACGGGTCTTTTACATGAACGACAGGGGCTGGCTCGCGTAGTTTCGAGCCAATTGGGAGCGAGCGATCAGTTTTTTCCTCATCTTTTTTTCTGTTAAAGGCGAATGTCATTGGTCACGATGTGTGGCGGCGTCTCTGTGTCCGCACTGAGCAGGGGGAGGAGCAGGGTTGAACACACGCTGTGGTGCTCTTTGAACCGATTCGTTCATGAGAGATTTGACCTATTGTGACTTAATTTGTCTATTGAGATGGGTCTTTGTTTTTGTATTTTATTTATAATATAACATTAGAATATGTTTTTGTAGCTGCTCATTGACATCCATGGTGTAGAAATCTTACAGTTATGGTGCGCTACGTCGGACTTCCTATAAGCAGCCAGAATCTGGGAAGAATCTGTCTCGTGCTAATGTAAACCAGAGTTTCAGGATGCTAGCTGATGTGGAAGTTCAGTGTAAATAAAGGATGGGATCTCCTGCAATGACAAGTTTGTAAAACTCTTGAATCTTGAATCTTGAATTACATATCCGTTAGCAACAGTCAAGGGACCTTCTCAACTCACACAATACACTTCCAGCCTTCAAAATAAGAGTGTTTTTGGCTATATCCTGTTTACATGTGTTCACAAAATAAGGGTTTCATTAAAAATAGCTTAGACCAACATTGAGGCAGCAAAAAATGTATACTACTTTTCAAAATTAAACATCTTTTGTGAAAGTGTACTCATGTAAAAATATTTTGATATTTATACACTGGTTGAAAATATCCCTGTAATTCATAGTAAAGTTGATCATCAACAATTTCATGGAGAAGTTCAGACATTCCATCCAAAAAGACCTCCGGTCATTTAAACCAAACAAACTTTTATGACCCTGCCTCTAAAAAGCATCAGAATCGAGAATCATTAGGAACCGGAATCGTTCAAATTCAAACGATGCCCAACCTTCTTTATGAGGCAGTTTTTGTGCAACTCTTGAGGTGCATCTTTCTGAATATGGTATCTGAATATAGTACAACATAGAATATAGTACAACATAAGACATGAAAGTGTAAGGATTGTGCTTCAGTGACTCATATGTAACATGATCAAATTGTCTTTGTTATTGCTATGCAGCTTTTTATAGGTGAAGGGTTAGCCAATCAGCATTTTTTTCAATTGATATAATGAACATTTTCCAATGAAATACAACAGAAAACAAGTATTATTACAGTCGTATTACAGGTATATGGGTGTAACATTTTCACCATAACTTGGAATATGTAGAGCAGAGGTCACCAACGTTTTTTCTTGTGTGAGCTACTTTTACAAAATGAAACTGGCCAAGAGCTGCTAATTTTTGTAACATTTATTTTCATAGCTTATTTCAACCCAAACCAAGCGAATATGCTTGTTTTACTAAAACATTAACAGCATGCTGGTATCCGCAACTCACATTTTGTATTTCAGAATGCATTTCTTTGTAGTGTTCTCACATTATTAACTGAAAACCTGAATGAATGCCTCGTGTAGTCGTGGGGGGACACCCAAAACTAGGACACTCAAAATTAGGACACCCTATTTGTGTACCTCTTCTTCTACTGAAAAAGGTGAAAAGTTGTGAAAACACGTACCCCCGCTGTGTTCCATGTGCTATTATTTTCCTGACATATACACCGCCTGGTGGTGCTGTTATTAAACCCCAAAAGTTGAATGTACTTGAAATTTCTCACACAGCTCACTCAGTGCACTCTACAAAACACCCCCTGTGACTTTTGGCGGTTTAGCCGAACCACTGCAAATTTGGTACATGCCTTTAGTGGACTGACAAGCATAAGTCTGTAAAATTTGAGCAAGATTGGTTGAAAAACATGGCCACCATCAAGAAACGTCTGGAGAAACTTCACAACTAATTGACCATTTGTCTAATCATTATACAATTTTGAGGAGTGCCACAATGTCATTGTTCCGTATCTGATAGTTTTCGACAATTATTAAACAAACTGAGTGAATTTGGCAACGTGGTGTCAGATACAACTGTGGAAAAATGGTTTAACTGACTTATGGGTCGGATAGGAGAGCTTAGTTTTGGCCCTGAGGGAGGTCAGGGTCTTGCTCAACCTGTGGAAAGAAAACATCAATAATTACGCACTGTCTCTCTATCTGCAGGCAAATCACACCAACACACACACACACACACACACACACACACACATAGCAGTGCAGCAACATACACACATAATAAAAAAAAAATACTTTTTAACACTTCTTGTTTTTACACTCACTTAAGAGCGATGGCACTTCATCAGCGACACCTCACACATTTGCCTTGTCTACAGCCCTCTCTGCATGGGACAAGCTGATTAAAATCTGCTGCGGTGATATTATCCTGGAAAGTATCTGTCAGAAAGGTGAAATTACCAAATTCTTCCTGACACATCTTTATGGGCCAGCAATTGCACTGAGAGCTGTGGTGCCGGCAGTCGGCAGGAGCTTCCAGCATGTAGAAATAGAGGCCCATGATTGGAAGGTTATTGGTTTTAACCACTGACACCGCGACACTTCACGTTGCGGTGTGGGGGTGGGGGGTGGGGGGTTGTGATAAAGGAGCAACATGTCTCTTTCACACCACTTAATGTCCACGTGCCCTTGAGCAAGGCAATTAAATACAAGCACTTTGTACTCCAGCCAGAATCCACCTGTCAATGATTAGGCATGAATTTTAATCACAATCATGTAAGGAAGAGGTTAGGGCCTTAAAGGTTGTGCTGCAGTATGTTGGCGTGTGTGAAGACAAAATAATGATTGCTTGAGTAATGGCTGATACCTCAAATGAGCTGCCAAAATAAATGACAGTTAGTGTACATACAGTAGAACAGCCAATGGTAATGGTTTTATTTATTTTGAACATACAGTACATACAAGTTACATTTGAATACATCACATAGTACAATTTGCAGTTCGACATGTCCAAAAAAGAGGAGGAAGAAGCAAAGATTTAATTTTATTTTATTTAATTTTATTTAATTTTATTTAATTTTATTTAAATGTAAATTTTATTTAATTTTATTTAAATTTAAATTTTATTTTATTTAATTTAATCCTACCACCCATCTGTTTCACATAAATTGCAATACATTTCTTCTCTTCCTTTATTCCAAATATACTCTTTGCCACATACATAGCACAACTTAATAAAACAAAAATTTTTTTGTGGGGTTAGTACATTAAAAAGCTTTTACGGCTTTTTTTTTTTTTACAGCATTTGAAGAACAAACGGGGTATGGTGAGTTTTCGAGGCTAACGGTGTGATCGTCAGTCAAATGGCAGCTAACGCAGCCATGTGGACAACACTCTCCCGTATGTGCGTGACAGTCAGAAGGCTACGCAAATAACCCCAAAAACAATTGAATTCAACTGACGAGATGACCAGCCTTCCTCAGCGGTGGAAGACACCTGGTTCGCCCAGCTCTCCCCTGGAAGTCCTGCTAGAGTTCCACCAATGTACTTTTACATCCAAAGTCTCCTTAAAGGAAAACTCTACTTTTTAAAAATGTTGCCTATCATCCGCAATCCTTTTCTGTGCATTCTAAAGATATAAGAACAGATAAAAAGAGACAGCTCCTTACCGCACGTAATGGGATACGCCTATGGCACCTACGTTGACCGCAATTAAAAAACCTCCAAAAACCTCCAACAAGGTTTTATGGTTTTATATACAGTACATGCTGTGAGCATGTAGTAACAGTTACATTCAAGATACCTTGACCGCCTACACCTAGCATTAACTTCCAACCCATCGGAAATCGCAGGAGGTCATTACTCAATAGAACAGTCTGACTCATGGTGTCATCTTCGATAGAAGGCTAAAATCATCACCAAAAATCGGCATCTTGGTGAGGACAAGCGGAACAGAAGATGGCGGCCATGTTTGAATCAGTCTCAGTCACATTTCTGGCGAAAGCGTCACATTTCCACCTGTTAAAAGCTTGGTGTTGTTTGTGCCTTTGAAAGCATCCTCTGTAAGTATTTTTATCGAAGTTATTTAACAATATATACAGTGTTATATTGTGCCACATTCAAGCAATTGTGAAGTGTGTAAACATGTACAGTATTTCCATTACAGGAGCTTGCGAACCGTTTCATGTTGTATTTAATTGGCAAACAACAATGCTTATCACTATGCACCTTTTCTTGATGTAGATTTGTTTATTTGTTCTAGTTTCACTCCAATTCATACTGGACAGGACAGTGCTGCATAATAAAGCACTTGGAGTTTGGACGCTACTTCCTGACACCCGTATTCACTTGAATGGAGTTTGGCTTGCTGTTGACTTGTGTCCGCTTACACACACAAGGGGAACAGTACAATTGTCCTTTTTTCAGATTTTTATTATCTGTTTATGTAGCTTTATATTTATTTAATTTTGGCACAAAAAACCTCCATATTTTTGGTGCATTCCACTGTATTTGTGAATTTATCCTTAAAAAACATAATTTTCCCTCCACCGTCCATCTGTTTTTACTGATGCTATTTTACCCGAAAGACTCACTCACTCAAATTTAAGATGCGCTGTCAGTCTCAGGAACAATTTGTTCTGTTGACCGAGTTATTTGTTTGTTTTCCCTTTCCTTTTCTATCAGCTTAATAAGGCAGCTTTGTGTTTATTACACCAAAGATTACCATGTTTTGTGTGCCTGTAGCTAAGCCTCTAAACAGATTCTAATTTCTGTGACACTGCTCACACCATTGGGTCTCATTTGTGTGTTCAGGTGAAGGATCAATTTTGCCTAATTCATTGACACAGATCATTTCTCTCCACCTCCTTCCTCCCTTTGCTACCAGAGAGAGAAAGTGACAGAGTAATAGACCAAAAGCCATCTGTTCACCTGCCAGACCTTTTCTCCTCACAATTCATGGCATGTCTATTTGTTGAAGTGCCTTCCCTCCAGCGAGAGAAGCTGCACTTTCCCACACAGCCTGCAGAAAGATGTTTGTTTGGAGGCATAAACGGAAATGGATTGTAGGATTCAGTTGCATTTTCAATTGCACGGAATTGGAACGACACTTTCTGGACAAAAGTACATGTAACCCTTCATCTTTGCAAGACATTTTTGACAATTGTACTTGTCCAACTTTGTACAGTTTTTCCCTGCACCAGTGCACAAAGCAAGGTCCTTAAAGGCATGCTTGGGTGACTTTGATGTGTGAACCCCTATCCCGCCCCCTCCTCACATACCTTTGGGATGAACCAGAACTGAAATTAACAAAGCCAGGTTTTCCCACTGGTGACCTCACAAATGTACTTCTGGATGAATGGACAAAAATTCACAAACACACTCCCAAATCTTGTAGAAAGTCTTCCCAGACAAGTGGAAGCTTTTACAGCTGCAAAGAGGGGAATCAAATCCATAAGCGGCGTTTATACTTGCACGCATTTTGCCCCTGAATTGTCCTGCAATTTGCCGTGGTAATGTGTGTCATATTTATGGCATGCCTGAAACGTGTTGAAACAAATTTGCGCACTGTTTGCATTCTATTTGAGCAAAAATTGGCACTTGGTATGCAGTTCGTGACCAAAAAGGGTGCTCATTGGCACGAAATGACCACGCTCCGGCACGACTTACTTACAGTTTGTCAAGTACTGTCTACATCCAGTGCACGACAATAGTACACGCGATGCGCATTTTTCCTGCATGGGTATGCATTGTCACCATGAAGCGGTGGCGGCATTATTTTGTCCAGCTGTGTCCCGCGTGTCCACGCAACAGCGGGCATCACCTGTATAGCTTCATTAATTCCTCTTTTTGCAAGGGACCTATAAGATATTGAACTCCGGAGAAGAAACTCATGCAAAAAAGAAAAGTAAGTCCACATTTTCTCTCAGCTGCAGATATAGAATGTGCAAAGAGCAGGAAGGAAACCATACACTAGAAAAAAAGAGGCGCTGACAGTGTGAGAGGGGGAATTGCTGAAGACATCGCTTTATGATGCCATTATGATCATTTATTAACAGAAAATCACAGGGAAGATCCAAGAGGCTACATAAACTACTTGAGAGTTTCCCCTACCAAGAGGTGGTGGAAAAGTTAACCCATTCATATGAATGAGACGCTGAGGCACACTTTGTATGCACCGCCTGCATTGTTTAGCACTGGCACGCAGCCCCACACAGTTTACACATACTTCACACCTGTTTACGACCAATTTACTCATAGGCACGCTATTGCATGCAAAATTGCGTACAACTGCGGGGACAGACTGCGTGTAAGTGTAAACAAGGTTATACTTTTACATCCTGTTGGTGCAGCGACCACCAAGTGGAGGTGTAAATGTTTTACGTTATTATATTACTATTATATATTATTATATATTATACTGAATACTAACAGGTGATTCCACCCGAACAACTGTTGCTGGCTGGCAAAGGTCTCGTTCCACTGTATCTTTCACGACTGTTGTTGTGCATCCCAAAAAATTGAAACTATTCTTGATTGGGGGGTTGCCTCTCTACCTTAGAAGATACATACTTAGATCTCACACCATCCCCCATCCCCTCAGAGTAGCTCTGTCCTACCTAGTCTTGAGCATGAACTGATGAAGCCTGCTCGGATGAGTGGCGAAACGTCTTCTCAGACGTTGTCAGTCAAGCTGAACGGTCCGGTTGCAATCGAGTCAATGCCCTGAGAGTACAGTGACCTGGATGAATGAGAATATTCACAGACTTGCTTTACTGACTGAGCAGTTTGCTCCTGATTGCTATTACAACATTGGTTCTGTTGCTGCTGTGTTGTGCAATATACTCGCTCCCCTGAAAATGTGCTCAGATTCTGACATGTACAATTTAAGGAGCAGTCTTCTTAATAGGTTGTTTTTGAATATTGCATTGATTATTACAAGAAGCCACAATGTGATCTATTGCACAATGAAACTGCCATCTACTGACCTGGCATGCAAACTACACCATCATTAGTCAAATTTTGTAAGACAAATTTTTAGGCAGGATATTATAAAATGTGCATTTTGAATGTAAAACTGATGCCATATTTGATTGAAGTCAATAATCAGTAAGTGGACTTCCTTGCAGAAATTTGACCCTCCCAGGAGTAGCACTCCCCCATCCTCCACCAACCACCTCACCCAGCTGCTTTCTCTGATCTACACGCTAAGTTCACTCGGTGCGGGTGATGAAACCATCTTTATATGCATGCGCACATATTTTATCCAGCAGGAAGCCAGAAAGCGTGCCACCTGACGCAACCTCTACAACAACTGCTGATTAACAACATAAGGCCAATCAAATTCCCTCAGCGAGTAGACTCAGGCTTCACCAATGCTCTTATGGTGCGCATATGGTGTGGTCATTTTTTTTGTGCTCTTTTCATAAATTATTGTCTTGTGTTTCTGTGCTTGAGGTCTCCTGGCAGTGTTAAGCACTGCATTACAGTAATCCCTTGCCAGTTTGTGCTTCAAATTTTGCAGCTTTACTCTATCACGGTTTTCAAAAATATATTAATAAATCAAGCTGTTTTGTGGTGGAACGTGGCCTAGTATTAGTTTTAAAAAATGCATATTTAAGCAAATTTTTATTTTTTTCCTAAATTAAGCATTTTAAAGCATAAAAATGAACCAAAATACAAATATAAGGCATTCAGAAGATGCATTCAAAGTAGGGATGGTGCCAGTCCGATCCAGTACAGCATACAGAATATGCTCTATTATTAGTAAAAAAAAAATTGCATATTAAATAAATTTTCCCTTTTCATGGCCTAAATTAAGCATTAAGCCTAAAGTCATCACATACAAAAACACAGCAGGAATGGCTGTAGCTACAGTATGTAGCGTTACCTCGTTAGTGGCCCGACGTATTGTGAGGGCGGCACTGATGCGCTGTGGGCATGTGTGTGGTGAAGCTAGTTGGTAGCCGGCCAGTAAGTAGCCGGTGTGGTGTGGCAAGGTGTCACTATGTAAGTGTAACCTGCCCTTCTTCGGACTGCCCGCACCTGGGCTCGAACACAGGACCTTCGTAATGGGAGACGAGAGCGCTGACCACACGGCCAAAAGCCCAGACTATCGACTGCGTGTTCAGCGCAGCTCTCAAGGCAAAGGGAGTGAGGTTTACCAACTTGTACAGCCTCACAGGCTGCCATCCGTTACATAAGTAAAGTAGGTCTTTGGCGTAACAATGTTGATAACAATAATAACAACATTGTCGCTGTAGCTTGGTTGATATGCAGATCACATTATATGTAAATATAGCGTTGTTGGGGGTTTTTGGAGGTTTTTTCCAGAAGGCGGAATAGTTGCATCCCATTACGTGCACTCTTAACTGTCTCTTTTTAGCTGTTTTTATACTGTATCTTTAGAACGCACAGACAAGAGAAAGACGTGTGTTCAAGTCTCACATAAGGCTTGTGGATGATCGGCAAAATTCCCAAAACACTGCTTTGAAGAAAGGGTTTCAAATGGAAAAGGACAAAGTAAGAAGCCAAAAACTTACCACTTCCACACTGAATGGGAGGAGAAATTTTTTTTCAATATTTTTTGAAAGATAATAATAATAATAATAATAATAATAATAATAGGCCATAGTCTACCACGAAACAGCAACCACTTATTAATACACTTTTTTACATGATCGATTGAGGGAGTGATGTTCGAATCGCAAAGTGGCAATGTACGACTGTACATCCAAAAAAAGTGAGCTGTCATTTGTATGTATGTGAAGAGATTAACCTCTGCAGTCATCCTCACTATCCATGCCAAAGCATCCACTTTCGTCATGTGTCATTACAGTTAATGGTAATTATTCAATGTAGTTTTTTCCAATTCTAATGCAAACAAAAGTTCACTTATTTTTACACTTAAAAAAAGCATGATTCATCAAGTCAACATGACAAAATCTAACCTTGAGCTGCACAACACGGACTGCAAAGGCTGTGATTGGTCAGCTTGTAGTGCATTATTTCCTGTGTGCATATGACTCATTCAGAGCCCAGCCTTCTCCTCCAATTTCCACTCATAAAGTACTCATAAAATATCTTCAAGGTTGGCAGGTCTGCAAATGTAATTAGTTTTAATTATACATCACTTAACTTCTTTTTACACTGATATGGCTGTTTAAAATATTAAAATGCTATTTAAAAGTCTTGCTTAGATAGGTATTAAACATTTTAAGGAAAGGATTATTTCAATTACCATTATTTTCTATGGGATAGATGAAGAAACTGGAGGTTGACAGATTGTGTGTCCACTCCATTTTAGGCCCACTTCATAAGGATGCGCTCAACTGTGACTGCTAATCAGTTCTCTTTATGAACCAAAACTCTGATGACATACTCTCTCATTCTCATTGTTTCCTTCACGGTTTGTGTGAGTGGCCCCATTCCAAGCCATTCCCATTCCATCAGAACTTCGCCGCAGAGCGCCACTCCACAGGAAGTCACACTGTCTGAGCGCTGAGCTATAAATAAACAAACATGATTTGGGCACCGCCAGTCTATTTCACCCCATAGTGCTTGAGTGTGCACTCGTTCAGACTATGTTTTCTTCTTATAAACTCAAGAATGTTGCCTTTTTAAGAACGGACTTTGTATATTTATGATGCTACGGAACGCGTATAACCTTTGAAGCTTTATCAGTCCTGCTTTATGAAAGTTGTGGACTCAGTGTTGCAAGTGCTTGTTCCGTCTCCCTTTCATTTTCCCTGACGGTCTCCTGTGATTCAGCATCCTCGTCTTTGCCTTTCGTCTCTCCATCACCTGTCTCATATCCTCTTCTCTGTTTGCATTCAAAATTATATCCTGTCTGTACCATTCTTTCTTTATTCATTCTTTCTTTAGTCATTCTCATCTTTTTTTTATTGCTTGTCTTTTTTTTGTTAAATTGCATTCAAAGGAAACAAGAACACTTTTGGCAGAACAATTGTGGATCCGCGTTAGCATGCACACTTAATAGAAATGTCACCCACCCTCTGGATATTTAATTATTTTAAGTCATTGAAATCTTTGCATTGATTACTGTGAAAATGGCAGAAAATGCATGGCAATGTCCTGGATCTTTAACTGTGATCTGCTCCTCTGCAAAAACCTTTTTCAGAGACGGATGCTGCAAAGTAGCCTCATAACCAGGGGTCTCAAACTTTTGTGGTCCCTACTTGACATCAAAGTTTAGTGTACGTGGACATCGTAGATGAGTTATATGTATATTACTGTATATATACTGTGAGAATTTTCAATCCCATAAGTGATGGTCAAAAGCACTTTAGCTTGCTTAAAGTAAGAGGCTCTTTCATTTGGCAAGCAATAGCCAACAGTGAACTCGCAGTGAGCTTGACACACAATGAATGAGTCACTAGACAGAACACTACAATCACACACATTTTTGGTTTTGAACACAAAAATGACAGCACAACATTTAACAGTTAAGGAAAACGACTACTACTCTGGGGAATAATAAACACGTAACAAACAGTAGCAACTTTTTACAAAACAAATACTGCAAGGCATGCTGGGAGCTGGCATCACGCCCGTCGCCGAGAGTGCTTCCTGTTTCCCTTTTTGTAAATAACTATTTGAAACTGAGACTCTCTCCGGATACTGCGCCTTCCTCCCACATTCCAAAATGCATGCTCGGTTAATTAGCAACTCTAAATGTGTGTGTGAATGCATGTTTGTCTATATGTGCCCTGTGATTGGCTGCCCCGCCTCTCGCCCAAAGACAGTTGCTATAGGCTCCAGCATAACCCCGGCCCAAGTGAGGAAAATTGTTAAAGAAAATGGATGGATGGATAGTTGAGACTGAATCAACAGTGCCTCTTGTGGTTGCAGCCAAGTAGTGCATTACATTCTCCCTCAATTGCTCCGAGATACAATTAATCAGCAAGTCAACGCCACACAATTGACAGATCTCCTAACAATCAATTACATAATAATCAATTACTCTGCCCGACACTAATCAATTACCGCAGATTCCCAAATAAGCCATGAGACCATGTTGATGACACCTCCACTCGCAGAGAGAAGCAGCCGTCTCGGTTTAAACTAATAAAAAATAACCTCCACTTTGCCTCCAGTGCTGACATATTGGTTATGCGGATGCAGGAGGATCAGCAATTTCTTTCTTCACATGGGGTCACTTGTATATTTAATAATTCATCCGGCATATGTTGAGATGTCAGTCGCTGTGCTTTGACTGTCGCTGGTTAATTTCCAATGAGCGCATTTGGACTTCTACACACACCTGCCGCCGAGCTGGAGCTCATGCACAATTCTCAGATATTGCTGCAGTGGATGAATGAATATTTTGCTTCACAGGAGTAGACCAAACATAGCTGAATGATGCAGAATTCTCGAGAATGGTTTGTTCGTTACATTAAGTAACGTCACGTGGTTACATTTGAACAATTCAACATGTCTGAAAAGGAGTAAGAAGAATCTTATTTAATCCAACCCTTTCTCCATATTTCCGCAATTACTGACAGTTTGTTCACATCCTGTGTTTAAATGTTAAATAATAAATATATAAATAACTAAAAACAAAGACAGATATTTAGGATAGAAAGAAACAAAATATGTAAATAAATGAAGGGTATCGATTAACCAAGCACATATTCCATCCATACATACATTTTCTATGCCGTCTATCCTAATTTGGGTATGCTGGAGCCTATCCCAGCTGACTTTGGGCGAGAGGCGGGGAACACCCTGGACCGGTCGCCAGCCAAACAACATAGACATATAGACATATACTGTAGATATATAGACAAACAATCAGTCACACTCACATTCATACGATTTAGATTCGGCAATTAACCTAACATGCAAGTTTTTGGAATGTGGGAAGAAACTGGAGTACCCGCAGAAAACCCATGCAATCACGGGGAGAACTGCGGCTAACCATCTTCATTTACACATAGCCAGTAGCATAGATATGTAATTGTATCCTACTGAAGGAAACCTGAAGAGACACATTAATAGTTGTCCATCTGCTGCCGCTTCAGCATCCACCGCTGCATCTGCTTCCGCTCCATCCGCATGCACTGCCACTGCTTTTGTCGTTGCCACATCCGCGTCCACCGTACCCGCCGTCACATCCTCCACTGCATCCGGCACCGCTGCCATGTCCGTCACCTCTGTCGCCGCCGCGTCCCCCATAGTGTTTTTGGGAAGAACATGGCTTGGGGGTGGTCGCACAGTGGCCTAGTGGTTAGCATGTTGGCCACACACTCAGGCGATCTGGGTTTTGGGTTTGAATCTTCGTTTGGGCTTCTCTGTGTGGAGTTTTCCTGTTCTCCCCGTGCGTGCGTGGGTTTTCTCTTAGGTTAATTGTAGACTCTGAATTGTGCATAGGTATGAATGTAAGTGTGAGTAGTTGTTTGTCTATGTGTGCCCTGTAATTGGCTGGCGACCACTCCAAGGTGTACCTTGCCTCTCGCCCAAAATCAGCTGGGATAGTCTCCAACAGACTGTACTCCCACAACCCTAGTGAGGACAAGCGTCATTGAAAATGGATGGATAGATGGGCCGTGTACCACTAATAAAATAATGGTAGATTAATGAAATTTACCCGAGATGCAAGTGTCACGACAGAGAGGGAGAGAGAGAGACGTTGGCAGGATAGATGGATGTAAAAGTTGACCTCCTAGAAGTGTTACCTTCTACTGCTTCTTGGGACATCCGTGTACCGCCAGGGCCTCGTCATCTGGGAGTCTTTTTACTTCCTGAGTCTTGTTGGGAAAAAGCATCTTGAAGCTTGGTGTGAGGTCAACGTGGGGTCCACATCGCTGCCTCCTCCATGGTTCTGCTTTTGCCTGTATGTACAACTCTGCTGTTTTATGTTTTAACACTTTTTGCAGCACAGTTCTTGTTTGTGTTTGCAATGTCCTCAGAGACCAAACGCTGGATGGATAGCTGCCTGTGGATGGACGATGATTGCATGGTTTTTATTATTGTTAAAACAGGTGAGAAACACCTGCGAGTTATATCGACAGCTACTGCAAAATAAAATCAAGAGGCACCGAATGAGACGATAGGTGGTCATACGGAAAATAGGATTGGCTGGAAACTTGTGTTTCTATGGCAATGCGCTAAGTAAGAAAAGACAAGGAGGGATGCTGTTGATTAGAGTACATCTGCGTCAAACTGGCTGAAAATATTACCTTTAATTACATGCATTGCACTGTTTTCACTGCTTATGTGATGGGACATTACAAACTTAATGAAGGTTTTAGTGAAGTTTATCTGCAGTGTGTCCAGGTTTGAAGCAGAATACAGGTGTACAAGTGGATTTATTCCTGCAGTGTTACCTTTTACAGCCTCCACATACCGTCACGGCATGGCTATTGTTTTTCACAATTTACTTAAAGGGCCCGTCCGTGGACCTCACAGTCGCAGGTCATCATTTACCGTATTTTCGTGCCCATAAGGCGCACTGTATTAAAAGGCGCAGTCTCAGTGACAGGTGCTATTTCTGTATTTAAGACATACATAAGAAGCACTGTATTTTTGGAGCAGGCACAGTAAAACATACGCTAGCTTAAAACATACGGTAGCATGCATGCACGTTAAAGCATAGCATACATGTTAGCGTATCTTTTTAAAAAGGCAGCGGGAGCAAAACCGAGTTCGGTTGTGCTTAATTGAAGTATTTAACAATGTATTCACGTTATATTTTGATCAATTCTCATCCACAAATCCATCAAAGTCCTTATCTTCTTTATCTGAAATTAACAACTGGGCAAGTTCTCCATCAAACACGCCAGGTTCCCTCTCGTCATTGTCAGAGTTAGTCTCGTTGCCGTGCGGCTCCTCAGAAATGATGCCGGCTTTTGCTAAAGCTTGAACAACAGTGCAAGCAGACACGTTAGCCCAAGCATCCACAATCCATTCACAAATTGTGGTGTAACTCTACTGCCGCTGCCTCGCAGTCTTAGTAAAGCTGTGTTCGCCATCTGTCATCCATCGCTCCCACGCCGCTCGCAACTTCACTTTGAACGCCCTGTTTACACTGATGTCCAGCGGTTGGACTTCCTTCGTCAAGCCTCCCGGAATGATGTCAATTTGGTTTTTCACAGCGGCTGTGAGATGGGCGCGCATGGAGTCACAGATCAACAGGGACGGTGAAAAACATCCGGTCTCTTTACGTACACCTCACTCAGCCATTCAGCCATTTTCTCCTCGTCCATCCAGCCCTTTTGATTGGTCTTAACGATGACTCCGGCGGGAAACTTTTCTTTAGGAAGCGTCTTCCTCTTAAAAATCACCATCGGTGGCAGTTTCTGTCCATTACCACGACAACCAAGCACAACAGTAAAAGCGGACTTCTCGTGCCCCGTTGTGTGTATCCCTACCGTCTTCCCCTTCTCTATAGCGTGGTTCACGGGGATGTCGAAAGTGAGCGCCATGTTTGTCGGTAATTTTTTTCCTGTAGTAGGAGCGGAAGATGGCCAGCTTTTCCTTGTAATCCGCCGGAAGTTGCGCTCATCAAAGTCGTACAACGACATTTACAGGTTTTGGAACTCGGTGCACACATAAGGCGTGCCGCATTATAAGGCGCCCTGTCCATTTTGGAGAAAATTTAAGACTTTTAAGTGCGCCTTATGGCTTATTACCATTTTGATTGGTTGGCAGACTGTAAGAGGGCAAAGTGAGCCTGCCTTGCAACAATACAAAGCCAGGAGAAAGGAATAGAGTGGACACAAAGATATTAATTAATAAGAACGTCACATAGATGTAAACAAAGGGGGGGGTACCATCGCTCAGAACTGTGGCGTCATTTAGAGGTTAGCATAATTAAACTCAAGGCTACCCTGGTAGCAGGGTTTTCCAGTTTGCATCTGTCTTCCCATAGTAATTAGCTACATGTAACAAAAAGAACATCAGCTAAGCTCAACAAAAACAATTTTAGGGAAACTAGAAGACAATTCAAACCACAGGCGCTTTAGTGGGAAAATGGCAAAAACAAGCCAACAGTTCGAGACCAGCATATGTCATGAATAACTTCATAAAACAAAACATGAATGCGACAAACTTGGCACTGTTTAAAAGCTAACACATGCTGCGCGCACCTCCATCTCCGTGTCCACTGCTGCCGCTGCATCCACCGTAGACATGTTTTTGCAAAGAGCACTACTCTGTAAGTTTTCTTTATAATTTTCCATAAATGAAATGTTACAAAAAAATACAAACTGGGATTCAGGGGTGGTGTTGAGTCACTTTTTTGTTCAGGCTGAGGACTCTTGTTCAACTTTTGGTTCCTTAGATTTTTAGAAGAATTCTGAGTTCTGATGATTCACTGTATAACGTTTATTTCATTAATAGAACAAAGCAACAAGTGCTAATAAAATACATGAACACTGTTTTCTTCTCGTTTTGAGTTTCACCACACCTGCCATGGAAGACGGTAAGGAACATGGTCCTAGACCTACTTATTATGGGATATTGATTCTGCATATCTCAGTGCAGCTCAACTGGCTTTTATTATAAAACACCATGTGTGTTCAAATAGTTAAGTGTTTCCATTTCTATTAGCCTTGACCTCAAGAGAACTATTTCCATATTTTTCCTACTTCATCTTAAGGCATACTTTAACCTTGCTGAAGAGCATCCTGAAAGGTCACCCGGCACCTGCCACCAAGCGACAGCTGGTGTTTTTGAATATAAATTCACACAAAGTCTCTATTTGAAATGTGTTTTTCATTCTCACAGATGAGACGAGCAATTGAAAGTGTGTGCTAACAGATCACATTTGTGTAACGACATCATGCCTCGCCATAAACATTGCATGCGTCGGAATATTACCATTAGTGCTCACAACATGACACTGATACAGTATTATAGATATGACATATACATCCACAGTTGCTATGGCAATGGCAATTTTTCCTTATTGCCAGACTGTATGCCTACAAGGGTGGACATGATAATGAATTAATTTAAATTCAGTATTTGATCAGTGGTGTCTTGAAGCAATTGAGGCAATAGGGAGTTGTACGACTTGGCTCCAACCAGCAATGGTGCAGTCTCAACTAGTTTGCACTCTAAAGAGACTGCAGCTCCCCCAGGCAGCATTTATTATGATCAATACAACGCTGGCAGGCGTTAAGAACATTCTGAAAAAATACATAATTACAAAATAAGTATGATTTAAAAATAAATCAATAATTCCTCCATGAATGATCAAAGACAATGCAGCCAAATGCCATTCCAAATACCGAAAATATGATTTACTGCTTCAGTTACTAAAATATTGTCGCTTTAAATTAAACTTATTGCTCACTCAATCCTATTTTTTCATCACCTATTAAAGGGGACCTATTATGCTTTTCCTGTTTTCTGACCTATAAATGTTGTTACAATGTTGTATTCTTGTGTTAAACGATGCCAACACATCAGATAATGAGGTTTGCGCATTTGGAAGTGAGACCTGGAATCAGTTTTGGACGGTTCTACACGCTGTGTTTTACAGAGATTTTTTTCACAGCGAGTTCCACTGCTGTCAGCGCAACCCGGACGTCCTTACTGTACATGTTAAATGCTGTGGGCCTGCCCTCCCCCCGCTCTGCTTCGCTCTGCTCTGTTCACCATGTTAGCATGTATGGCTCTCAGGAATGTTTGTTCGGGTGTGCCTAAAGAGGCAAGCATCAGGCAGAAGTGGTTGGAGTTGCTGAATCCCGGCCAGCAAGAGAAAAACATGCTCATCTGTCAAACGGCACTTCACACGGGACTGTTTTGTGAACTTGGGCCAATACGAAGCTGGACTATCCGCCAAACTGTTGCTGAAGTCCGACGCCTCTCTAACGTCACCTAGTTGTGTCGAAGAGTCAGAAGAGTAAGCTGTAAATAACAATTTATCGGTGTTCTACCTGTGTTTATTTTGTGTAAGTAATCGGACAAAAGTGGTTGTCTGTGTAGCATTATAGAGTGGACATACAGCGAGCAGAGGGAGTGTGACCAGTCACAGCTAAGTGGGCTCAGCGGGAGGCGTACTTGGAGGAGGGCCAGGGGTGGAGTAAATACACAGACCGTTTGGGCAGGAGGCAGGAAACACAAAGAAACACTGCAGGAGGTGCAGAGTCTGGAAGATCTAGAAAGCTTTCTGTGCGGGTTATCATGTGTAGCTGCTCTATTTGAGTCCAGACTTAATACAAAGGCCCGAAAATTAGTACTGTATAATAGGTCCCATTTGAAAACTAAATATTGTGTCCTTCAGTTTGTGGTTAACAATTTTTCTTTTCTTTTTTCACTTCCTGTGAGAGGAAGGGCCAGCCGTCCCATTACTGAAACAATGCGTGGGCCAATCAGGACACATAACACAATGCATGGGTTCTCTCTTAGCCAATCAGGACGCAGAACACAATGCACGCTCATACAATGTTTAAAAAAAAGGACACAAAAAAATTCAGCGAAAGGTGAATCGCGATGTACTGAGGGAAGACTGCATTATGATTATGCTGATGATTATTATTGTTATAATCATGGAGATAATTCAAACCTATAATAATTGTTGACTGTGATCAAGTCGGGTCGACGTGCTACTAGTGACACCTAGTGGCCAGTGTAGACTGCGCTTCATCAACGTCCTTTAATTCCTTAAACTGTTTGGATTTTAGTTAATTCAGTAATTTTATGCTTGAAAATGCTTAATTTAGGTCAAGAATATGTAAAATTTGGTTAATATGCTACTTTTTTCTTCTAATAATAGGCCATATTCAACCACAAAGCAGTGGTTATTTAATAATTAATTAATTTAAAAAAAACGTGATGCAGTGAGGGCACGATGGTCGAACCGCAAAGTGGCGAGGGACAACTGTGAATACGAAATAGCCCAATACATTTTTCTCTTTTAAGACAATTAACTGCCAACTAATATAATATGTAATATACAATAACTAATATAATAGCAGAAAAAGTTATTCAATCTACAATTGTTATGAATTAAAAATTATTCCCTGATTAATATGATTTTTTGAAAAATATTTGCAATTTTAATTAAATTGTTCCAGAATATTGAGGAGAAAGGGTGTTTTTTTTCTGTTAACCTTTTAATTATTATTATTTTTTTTTCATGTCGCCCTAATTATCCTTTGATAACCTGATGCATGCCATAGTTCATTTTAAAAATATATATAAAGACGCAGGTTGCAGGGCACTATTTGGGCACCACTAATGTAGGAAAATTGGCCAGGCACGCCAATATTTTTGTGCAACATCTTCCAAAATTGTCCTCAACTCTGCGCCCTTTGGTTATTAGAAGAGATTGGAACATGTTCTGGGGGCAAAAATGTGAAGCAAACGTGTTTGGAGATTAGACCATCTGGTAGGAGGTGATATGGTTTTAATTTAAATGTTGATTAGTCTACTGCTAATTTATGTTAATCATTGCTATTAATTACAAGGCAAAAAGCTCACACTTTTTTGGGGCAATGAAATGCTTTTCACAATTAGAATTAACAACTAACATTATTTTCATCCAATAATATGCTTATTGAAGTGCAATGCTTGCAATCCCAGCGTCAATATTCCAACAGCACAGCATTCAAATAGTTGAAACCAGTTAAAGTGCCTGATATATATTGTATTTTTTTTCCTGTAAACATTGTACTTTTCACCCCTGCGAGGTGCTTTGCGCGTTCACGTAGGAGAGATGCAGCACAACCTCGAGCTGAGAGACAACAAGCTGTTGAGTTTTTCTTCTCCGTGTTTTTTTTTTCTCCCCTCCCTCCTCTGAATGTCAAAAGCGTTGCTACACACACTGTGTAATAAGCCTCAATGTCCTAAAGAGCAAGCGAAGTGCAATTAATGTGCGTTATTTTGTTCAGGATCGAGAAGGCTACTTTTTCACCGACAGCACAATTTGGATGAAAAACAAATGTGCTTTCATACGCTTCTATCGACCTGTGCGCCATGAGGCTTTTTATGAGAGCAGATCTTTTACAATGAAGGCTTTTAAAAAACGTGTGTGAATTCACTATCTGCTTTTTGTTGAGTTATGTTATGTGAACTGAATAGGTTTGGATTTCGGTGAGTTGGGGACGATAAACTGACATAAAAAGATACAAGTGTGCTTTGGGCAAATATTGATCAGCACTGTAATGCAATTTAGAGGTTGCTTAAGGCCCTGTCACACCTTGACGTACGCCAACGTATGAAAAATTTGGCCAAAACGCTGGCGTACGTCGAATAAGTTATGGGTAAGTTTTGTATAAGTTAAGAGCACGTTGAAGCACGCCGGCATACGTCGTAGTACATCTAAGTCGTTTGTGCATGCACAAAACTTTTCGACGTATGTCAACGTATGATTCATACATCCCGCATACGCGGGCAATAAGTAATGCGATCGTTGACATTATTTGTAAATTACGCACAAGTCGTAATACATCAAGATAATGCCAAGCGTACCTTTGCCTTCTTGTCCACTCTCCGGTAGTCAGTCTTCTTGATGTCCCAGAGGATGGTGTTCTCACGAAGGAAATCACACATAAGCTGCTCCTCTTGGACACTGGGACAAAACTGTGTCTTCTTGGCTCTCTTCTTGGCAAGGGTTTGCTGAGAGGAGATGGAGGCCACTAGGGAAGCAGCTTCCGATACCACTGACGATGCCTGAGAGGCGTTAGAACCTGCGTCATCTCCATCAGAGTGAGAGTGGGGGGTGGCTGTGGGTGGTGATGGATCCCTCTTATGTCCACGTCCTCGCCCTCGGCCTCCGTCACTGCCCTGATACTTCTTGGCAGCGATCTTTGAAATTTTATTCGGCATGATGGTGATGTTGACACTGCGATGTCTAGTGAGGTTATGATTTGAGTTATCAAGTGCCAGCCTTTTTGTAGGCTACGGCACGTGACCATATGCTGCCGTGCGGTTTGCATAAGTTAGACTGGCGTTGGGCATAAGTTGTGAACGCCGGCAACACGCTACACATTCGTTGGTTGTCTCTAAGTTATAGAAATGTTCTATATAAGTTACTAATACGTCATGTATACGTCAAACTCGTTATGAAAACGCTATGTATACGCCCAAAATTGAAAAAAACGTCGACAGTTCAACGTATGCCATCACTATGATCACTACGGCACACAGCTAATTGTTTATTAGCCTGCAGCGTATTCTAAACACGAAATTAACACCGCCTCACATCAGGACAGTTACAAACGATATGATTTGTCACCTATAAAACAGCTGAGATGTCGGCTGTTTTTTTCTTTAAAGGTCATCCCAAATTCTTCAACGTGGATAAAGTGAGGAAATAGCACACATTTTTGCGATAAAATACATCTACATTTTCATAGATGTACCCATTCCCGGACTATTGAGCTGCTCCCAAGAAAGATTTGTACATGCAGTAAAGCAGGGGTCACCAACACGGTGCCCGTGGGCACCAGGTCGCCCCACATGAGTCGCCTCCCAGCATGTTCTAAAAATAGCTCAAATAGCAC
Organism: Dunckerocampus dactyliophorus; assembly: GCF_027744805.1. Lineage (NCBI taxonomy): Eukaryota > Metazoa > Chordata > Actinopteri > Syngnathiformes > Syngnathidae > Dunckerocampus > Dunckerocampus dactyliophorus. The sequence goes on along the minus strand of NC_072829.1, from coordinate 10,430,402 downwards.
CACTTGCTAGTGAGCTGCATCTCCTTTTTTTGGTTGCTAATCTTGTTTAACACTTACATGTAAACTGTAAATGACAATATATTAAAAAAAACATTTAAAAAATGTTTAATATAAATTACCCCTGACCTAGTATACGTGCGTAGTTCAAAGGTCAGTATTGTGCGCATGACCAAAACATAGCGTTTGGGGAGATGATACAAACTGGTGGAAACAGGCTAGCGGGAGCAGCAAGAATAAGATGACTGACCCCCAAAAAGATGGCAGAAAAAAGAAAGAAAACATAATCTTCACAATGAATGGGAGTTTGGGTTTTTTTTACCACTGTGGAAGGAGCCTGTGTGTGTCTCATTTGCGGGGCGACGGCAAAGCGGCACAACGTGGAGGGGCATTTCACGACACGTCACACAAGCTACCACGCTAACTACCCGCAGGGAAGCGCACTACGAGCAGAAAGAGCCCACGAGTTAAAGGCGGCTTTGTGCAAACAGCAATCCTTTTTCACGAGAACGGTTAAAAGGATAGTTCGGATTTTTTGACATGAAGTTGTATGACATCCCCATCAGCAGTGTAGTCCACCAACAGCGACTTACCCCCCACTTGGTCTCCTAATTGCAGTTCTGGTCGGATTTCGGTGATGAGGAATGTAGTTCCACTTAGCAAGCGTAAGTATTTACAAACTATACTGGACGTATAAAAACAAGGCTTGTAAGGCAAACCATCATTGGAGGTGATGATTCTTAATGTTGATTGTCCATGGGTTACCATCTCCTCTGTTGAAAGATTAAAAAATGCTAATGTATGCATCCACCAAGGGAGCTGTTGCTAAGCCGGCGAGCTCCTGGCTATAAACAGGGAATTATGGCAACAGGAAAAGAGCCCTTTGATTGGATTAGTGTATTTACTCTACGAGTGTTTGTAGTGCAGGTACCTCAGCCTCTTTCAATGTCTCTTTCATGATTAGAGTTCATTCCCAGCCAATCACAATGTGACAAAGTTACAGACAAACTTTCTCAACTTCAAAATACAAGCAGATTAACGTGTTGTGTGCGGCGAGCATTGTTCCACTTCTTCGCACTTGACGAGCCGCCCCCTCGTCCTCTCTTAAATTTATTAGGGGATTTGTACATACAGTGACACCTGCGCCCTGCCGCCAGAGCAATGTAAATAATCCCATCACACAGCGGCTCATCAGCGACAGGCTAATCCCTTGTTTAAGGCAGTTACAGCGACCCCACCCATTAATATTGCCCTCATAAAGAAACAGCTTAGCATATATTAAAGAGTTTCTAATGTGGTGCTCGCTCGCTTGTAGCCAACTCGGGGTAAATCTGAGAGAACATGTCACCTCTGCCGGGGTTCATCAAGTGTGCTGCCATCCCGTATCACAGCACGCCTTCTCAAACCCGTCAAAAATATATATTAAAAAAAAAGAAGGAAAAACTCCCTCTGTAATAAATTAGACCGAGCCGAGCGAAAGCGCGCTTTGGTGGGAGATGTTTGGAGAAGTGGAGGAGTCAGCCGAAAGAACTAAGCTCGTGTGACGACCTTTTTTTTCCCCCACTTTTTTTATTTTCTGTATTTTTGAAACTCATGCAGCTTCACGCTACGTGACTCAGTAAAGCAGCACAGGGAAAGTCAGCCTGCATGTTCTCTGTTGTTAGCCATACATATTTGACATGCCAATGTATAAATTAGGACTTTTGCAAAAAAAAAATAAAAAACTCAAAACTTTCCCCAATTAGACCAACTTTTCTGGCATCGCGTCTTTAACCTATTATTACCGGAAGTGTGGTCCTCCTGAGTGATGTAACCAAAACAAATCAACAATAAGACTTCTGTTTTTGTCATTTATACAAATTGTTATCATCATAACCCTAACTAACGTTGACTGAGTAGAGACTGCTTTTTGTTGGAGATGCATGTGGCTTGGCTGAACAGCAGAGGAAACTATTTGCTGCGCTGGATAAGAATAGCCTTGACGTTTGATTAAATACTTGGACATGAATACAAGATGTGACGGGCTGCTTGAGTAATAGGACATACTGTACAGCAGGGGTCACCAACCTTTTTCCTTGTGAGAGCTACTTTTACAAAATAAAAATGGCCAAGAGCTACTCATTTTTGTAACATTTATTTTCAGAGCTTATTTCCAACCCAAACAAAGCGAATATGCTTGTTTTACCAGGACATTAACAACTCACATTTTGTATTTCAGAATGCATTTCTTTCTACTGTTCCTTCATTATTAACTGAAAACCTGAATGAAAAGCAGGCTTGCGGGCACCTCATGTGGTCGTGGGGGGCTGGCTACCTGGTGCCCGCGGGCACCACGTTGGTGACCCCTGCTGTAGGGACACGCAGGCAAGTTGACCAAGAAAGAGGAGCTTCTCAGCTTTATGATTTACATTTAATTTGTCTACAAATGATGACTGTTTGGATCAAATACACTTCAAATGCTGTTTTATTAGGTTTGTGTACACAATTAGCTACATTGCTGGTGGCCAAATATGGTCCAAGGGGTAACAAATATGATGTGCGAGTGTCCCGCGTTTTGGCTGATTAGCCGCCGCCTGACCGACGGTCACACTGCGAGCCGCCAAAACTCGCCACACCCTGCCAAGTGCCCGCCCCCCAAATGCCGCACCAAACTTAAAACTTTTTAAGGCGTGTTTTGCAGGGTGCAAAACTTATAACACTCTCACAACGACGGGAAGTCCCACGCGGCAGACGTGCTTGTTTTGGCTTTGTGAAGGGAAAGTGGGCGGGACGTGGTCGCTATAGGCTGGCTGCAGCAATGGATGCAGAGCTGATCGACGAAGGGGATCGGCGTTTAAAAGCAAGTATCGGCATATGACGATACCATGCTTTTTCACAGAAATTGTCCGATACTGATCGGTGGCCGATCTATCAGAGCACCCCTAATATGAGCAATTAAATTAATATCAATTAGAGTGGAAACTCATTAGAGTCGTTAATCCGTTCCAGAAGGTCAGACTCAAACCTAATTAAATCAAAGAAATGTGTACATGTATATTTAATTAGTCAGTTCCAAACCCCCAAAAATGTTAACACAAAATGCATGCATCAAAATGGCTACAAGGGTGACTGAGGGAGGGATAAATGAACACTTAACATTACTGTTGCGTTCATTCAAGACTTGATATTTGACATAAACGCCGAGGCAGCGGGATCCACATGGACACCACCTTTGAGTTACTTCTTGAACTCAATAGTGTTTCTCACCTTTATCAAAATGCTGGCAGTTGCAACTTTCTTTGGCTCCACTGTGGGCTGTTTTGCAGCTGTGAGCTGTGAGAAAAGCAGAGACTTGTGGCGTAACTGCGTTAGTTAGCCCTATAGAATCAACTGCTGATGACGTCAGACGGGTGATGAAGCTGGGCGACATTTGACTTTCGGTTGCAGTTTCCATGTGAACAGGGATGTTTTGCGATACAAATTCGGTAGGAACACAGTTGGACTCATGCAGTGTATTAATAATTAATAACGCGACAAGACACGTCGTATTCAACACTCACTAGGGAATGTATTCGAACCGAGGCAAACATTTTCGAAGAAATTTGTGACAGAAACGGAAAAATACGCTAACCAAGGCATACTCTAAGCCAATGTTTCACTGTAATTAACTTTAAAATACAGTAAATATGCTGTACTTAACATAGGCTACACTGCATAACACATACTGTATAATTCCAGCAGTACCTACTGTATAAAACACTACTTGGTGGTAGTTATTACTTGTCTGTCTTGTGTCTTCAAATGGTGTTGTTTTCCATTTTGTACTCATACTGTTGTTACCTGATTACATTACTTGCATAATGATTGTATTACTTAAAACATTGCCTAAACTGTTAATGTGTTTTTTGGTGACAACCGGCCTCCTGCTCGCATATGCATATATTTTATTCATAAACTTTACTTTTTTAAACTTAATGCTGGCTGAGGATTGCCTCAGTGCATTACAGGCTAATGCTGGTATGAAGACAGTTGCCAACCCAGAGTGTTTGTGGCGTTATTTAATGTCTCTTCTCGCTGAATGGGAGACCTTGATGTCGTCGCCAACTGCTTGCCCACGTTTGGTCAATCCAGCAGTAAGAGTTTCTGCACCGTGTGAAACAAATTTACTAGACTGTGAAGTTAATCAAATGTAGCTTTTACTGTCCTTAACTTTGTTGGTTTACTTGTGATTTATCTTTTACATCAAGCGTTGTACGGTATGTGCCCAGAGGTGTCGGGGGGTGTGGTAAACCCCCTCATATATCAAATCTGTGGGGCAAAGCCCTCAACACAGAGTAAGTATTGTTACATTTGAAGCAACACATGTGACTTGTTTACTTAATATCCACTGCTGTGTTTATTACATGCATCGCTATACATAGCCGGCATCCTTTAATTGTTAAAACCAGCGCCAGTGGCAAAGTTAAATCAGCCCCTAGTCTTGGAGAGGGTTTGTTTTTTTTAATAGCTTTCTGCCTTTATCTGCTCAGGGCTCTCTGTGTTGAGAGCAGCCAAGCATCTATACTCCGAAATGAACAAAGTTCTGTTGGGAAAACTGTGACGCTAAGCCTGCAATGTACTCTTTATGAAGAGATTTGAAGAGTTTTGCTGGCGTCCTTTTGACTTGATTTATTATTTCTTAGGGTTCTTTGGCAATTTCATAACAACATCACTCTTTTCCTCTAACCTTACACCACAGCTGAACATTTGCAGCTTCTTTTTTTAGCAGACTGCAGCATATGTTTTTACAAATGAAGTCACATTGGCTACATTAGATCATTACGAAGTATAAGTAGGACCACACTGAAGACAAAATATTGAAAAGTTACGAGAAAAAAGGTAGATATTTGGGAATAATATTATTGTAAATTAAACTTTAAAAAGAATAGTCAGCCATTACAATTCAAATGTCCATTAAAAGTGACACAGTGGGCGAAAATTAAAAAAAAAAAAACAAAGATGGGGATAAAAATGTCATTAATTAGAATTATCAGTAAATTTACTTACATTATAAAAAGTTATATTTGACATAACTATCCAAAAAAAAATCAAAGATAAAAATGTTTTTGCCAAAAGAGCACAGTGGAACCTCGGTTAGAGTATATCCCATTTAGCATGTTTTTCAGTTCACGTAAAAAATGTACATACACTAGGTCCCCAACTTACGAACACCCGACTAGCGAACACTCGCGGATACGAACACAAGCCGACTGGTCTATATTTGATTTTATTTTGCCGTGTAGTCAGTCGCTCAATCAGTATTTATACTGCTACTGTACATGCTTGACCAGTAGAGGGCACTGTGACACTGCTAATGCAGCCTTAGAGCTAATGAGACCCACAGAGGAAGAGTTAGACGCTGGGGAGATACAGTGTAAAGCTAAATGGAAAGCTAAATTGTACAACCCGGACAGAGCGTGTGATTAAAGTTTATGAAGAGTTAATAGGCCTGCTTAATTCTACACCACCCACAGAACACTACCTCTTTTAGAAGAGTCTAACGACAACGACGACTTGTCCTTTTTTTCAATAACTCCTCCTCCAACTCTTCCAAATGACGTATGCTCGACCACTCCTCTTCAAAGGTAAATAACATTTATCATTACGTATTATTATATCATTTTTATTATTGTTTTTTTCATTAATTATCCTCGTTTAATATTACTACTGCATCCAAACTCATATTTACATACATACACATATACTGTATATGTATACACGTACATGTAGTGTATACATGTATCATTGGTAATATTACCTTTTCCCCTACTTAAGAACGATTCAACATAAGAACGGTCGTCTGGAACGTCGTTAATTGTGTTCGTTAGTTGGGGACAGACAACAAACATTTGCCTCTGTTTTCAGATTTTTTCGGATTAGCGTACAATATGACACACATCTTGTCATGTTATTAATACGCTGTGAGCGTCCAACACTGCTCTTAATGTGTTTTTATCACACGTCCTTGTTAGCATCGTAGTAGCTCGCTACATGGCAACAAAAACCTAAAGTCGGCTCCATTGCCCATTTATGATGTCATTAGCGGGTTGACTCTGTAGCTCTTTGCTAACACAGTTACGCCACGAGTCCCAAAAATGTTAACACAAAACACGTTTTTATCGCTTTACAATCATAATTTTACATACAGAAAACAATTTAAAATGTATATAAATGACGAATGAGAACGTTAAATGAACATTTAAGGTTACTTTTACCTTCATTGAAGACTTCCTTGTTGCCAAAGACACGATGATGCAGCAAGTTCGACAAGGACACCACCTTTCTGTTTTGCTATGAGTTATTTTGTGAATTTAATAGTGTTTCTCACCTTCTTTATCAAAATGCTGGTACTTGCAAGTTTCTTTGGCTCCATTTTGACTTATTCTGTAGTTGCGCACAAAAGAAAGGCAGAGATTTGAGTTGAGAAACACTATTATAAAACACGACGGTGTTGATCTCGTTGCCTCATTGTGTCTTTGGCTAAAAACTTTTCTTCAAAGAAGGTTAAAGTAACCTTAAATGTTCATGTATACCTTTAATTCATTATTTTTTGCATTTTGAATTGTTTAAATATGTAATTGCAAAACTATAAAGTTTCTGTCTGGATTTACATTATTTCTTATGGGAAACATTGATTCAGTTAGAGTATGTTTTGGTTAGAGTGGGACCTTCTAGAACAGATTCATTATGCTAACCAAAGTTCCACTGTATTTTATGTATAATATATTCAAATTGTAAATAACATCTACCCATATTTTTAATAAACAAATAATGATTACCAAAATAATAAAACATAATGGCTGATTTAAATATCATATTTCATTCTAAACGTAAAAAAAAGGCAGTGATCAACGCGACACGAGCCGTTTTCAACTCTGCCTTGTCAAATGCACAATGTACAGTATATAACGAGTCTGTTTGGTTGCTGTGAGTGACTGGCCAATCACAGAGCGTGACGAGTGAATACATAAGTAGTTACCCAGTGAGGATTTCATCACGACTATGGATAATGACGAGCTGTACTTGTTTCATGCTCATACTCTGCAAAAATGCATTATCCGTAACGGATACTCGTCTAAAACGAGTATCTGGCTGATCCCTAAGAACTATATTAGCCTTCATTTTAGTAAGCATTTTTTTTTCATCTAATATGCTTAACAGCTTTGCATATCTTCTTCATCTTGCCCTACTTTTTAATATGGTTAATAAAGGTTAAGAATACCACAGTGGTGCCTGAATCCTTTAATTGTTCTATATGCAGTTTACAGTGAGCAACAATAAGCACAATTTATACTAAAATCAAATGTAACACATTTTTGGATTTGGGTTATTCAATAAGCACCATAAATATACAGTACTGGCAAGATTGCAAAGCCTGTTATTTGAATAAAAACAAAAAGGGAAGTAACATAAAGAGGGGATATATTGGAATTTGTGCAGCGATCGCATTGTTGTCACATACCTGCATCCGCCGGGACGCACGATGATGAGTCAAAGGCGTCCCTGGTCCCATTGTACCATGGTTCTTTTGAAATCCAGAGCGATAACACCAGCAATAAATTGTAATATCCAGCAATTCCCCAAGTGACCCTACATAAACTTACGCAATGTACACATACACGTACACGTCATATCCGCTCATGTATGCTATACATCAATAAATGGAAATACAGATACAATGAACCATATAAAACAAAACATAAACTGCAGTGTTTTTCTCTTGGATATTAATAAAGTTGCTATCTATCCATCTAACCATGTTCTTCATCCATCTGCCATCCATCTTCTTCCTCTTTATGGCGGGTCGCAAACAACATTATGTGCATACCGCCACCTACTATACCGGAATGTAGACACGTTGTGCACATGCTCAGTGACAACCCGGTAGTCAACAACCCGGTAGTCACAATCTTCCATTATAGAAAACACACAAAGAAATGGATATGAGATGGATGGATATGGACGTTCAAGGCGATGGATTTGGCTGTCAGAGAAAGAACAGTGCAACCTTTGCACAGGTCTGTCAGTGGATCCTTACAGCAAAGAGCAGAAAAAAAAGACTATGAACAGGTTTCGAAAGGCTGGACTACTGCCAGATGAAGAGGAGGACAACGAGAGCACACCAAAAGACAGAGAGAGAGACCGATGACGTGTGTGAGGAAGGAATTAAAACGCTGTTCAACTCTGACACGGAAGAGGAAGACTTTCGTGGTTTTAGTTCCCAAGAGGATGGCGATGAATGACTTTTCTGGTAGGCTACTGTACTACTCAGCACTGTTTAACTAGCCGTGTACTGTTCTGCACTGTTTAAATAGCCGTGTATACTGTATCTGTTTTTTCATCCAAATTTAGTGACTGTGGCTTATAAACTGGATTTTTGACAATATATACAACTTCATGTCAAAAAATCCGAATTATCCCTCTAAGAGGGACCTCTTTTGTTGGGTCTGTTTTGTTAGGATTTTGTTATCGGAATTGTAGCCTGCGAAAGAGATCCATTGCATTCTCCTGAACAACCACATCTTTGCAGTAGTGATGTTATTCTTGTGCTTCTTTGATATTGTCCATATTTCAGTACAGGCCCCACATAGCACTTTAGAACTCTGAAGGAGGTTCTACATAAGAGAGATTCTTGTTCTTTCGAATCTTGTCCAGCATCATGAAGGATTGTTTTGCTTGTGCAGTTTGACTTCTGAGCTATGTTCCGCACCTTGTGTCAGTGGTGATTATTGAACCCAAATATGTCACATTATTACTTAATAACAACCCTTTCCATTCCATTACGTATGCTGCATAATGCACATTTATTGCATTTAAGTTGATAGGCTTATGTTCACTACAGTGTCTCGTAATGGCCTCTTGCACTACAGTGGGCTAACGATTCCACAGACATTTATTCGTCAGAGTAATAGCTTTCTCATGTAAGGCTACTTGAATGAGGGCTTTTTAATATTATAATTTCCAACTAAATAATGCATCTTTTTCACGCTCACATTATCTTACAGAGGCACCCTCTGTAAAGGGACAGAGTGGGTCAGTTGTGTTTTAGAGAACAGTTTGGTAGGTGGCTTGTTTTCTCATACAAGCATGTGCAAGTTTATAAACTAAGATGCTCCTTAAAGAGATGGTGTAAAGCAGATTTATCAGATTGGGAGACATGTATGAGAGGCATACAGCAGCAGGTGTAGTTTTACTTTCACGTAGGAAATCTTAACGGTGAAAAACCCGACTGCACACTTGTAAATACAATGAAACTGATGTGGATGTTGCCAGGTAGCAGGTTCATCAGAACGAGACTCTTCTGGAAGAGACACATATTGTACTCTAAGAGTAGTATGTTTGTTGCATTTTGTCAATTAAATATGTCAACATCATTGCCATCTTAGCTTTTGTGATTTCCTGTTAATAATTAATTAAATTAACGCAACATCACAAGAACCAATAAGAAAAACAGCCGTCGGCCAAAAATGGTCCCTTCTGCACTTTGGATATTCCTGCCCATAATGGAAAGACTTTTTAACAGGCAGACCCATATACAACACTTGTGTATGTCTTGTCAGCTAACGAACCAGCCAGCTAAATTAATTCTTCCAGTCATGTCTTTACTCACAGTCTCCTGTCTCAGCTCACAATGAGGCAGAAGCAGCCCCTCACACCAAGGCAGCTTGCTAGAAACCTTTGGACTCTGCCCTGTATAAATTGCAGTCCTGCTGTCGGGAGTGTGATAATCACATTGCAGTTTCTGCCCTGGATGTTGGGTGGCAATCAGACTCTATGTCTGAGTTCTCTGGCCTATGCCACGGCGGTGCCACATGTGGTCGAGTGCGCCACCAAATTGCAGAGTCTCACGTACGGCCTGGCCTGTGTGTTTCAAAGTGGACACTGTAAGTGCGATCCTCTGTAGCATTTGAATCGGTGCCAAGTTGGGAGGGCTTTTGTGTTTGTTCCCTTTTGAACCCCAGGAAAAGCCTCGGTGGAAGCGGACCTATGCCAGAGGCTTTTCTTCTCGCCCAAAGCCCAGCAAAGAATGTGGGTAAGCTCCACACCGTCATCATGAGCCAAGTATGCATGTGCAGGAACTCCTGATCCTTCCACCCCCCCCCCCCCGCCCAAAAAGACTATCAGCCTTCCATGCCAAGCAGGCCAGTGAGCTGGCAGCATATGACCCTCCTCGCCAACATTGTGAGCTGAGGAGCAACCAAAGGCCTAGGCTTTGTCAGTCTTACAGTCTTTGTTTGGATCTTGGTCTCTCCAGAGGTCCTGCAAATACACTGCTGATCAAAATTTAAGGACCAGTTGAAAAATTTCAAGAATTTACATTTTGCACTGTTGGATGTTAAGGAGCTTCTAAGTCTCAAAAAGAAAAAATGGAAGTGAGACATTTTTTGAGTAAGCAATTTATTGCAAACAAGCATTAAAAGCCCAAATCTTGACAAAAATGTGTATTCAATGGCCTTTTCTGTCAGGTATTCACACTGTCTCTTGATGGCAAAAAATAATTTATCTCTTTGAATGCGTTTGGATTGTTGAGCTGCATGAGCAAGGCTTGTCGCATGGCACCATTGCTGCTGAGGTTGGATGCAGTAAGACAGTCATTTGAAACTTTTTCAAAGATTCTGAGGGTTATGGCACAAAAAAGTCAAGTGGTACAACCAAAAAAATTTCACCTGCCATGAGCTGGAGGATCCGACTGGCTGTCCGTCAAGGCACGGGATGATCCTCAGCCTAAATGAAGGTTGTTACTGGTGCCGACTGCAGTCCGATAACCATCAGACGGCATCTGCCAGAGAAGGGTTTTCAGAACAAAAAACATCATCACAAGCCTTGTGTCCTTCAACGCCACAAAATTGGAATTTGCAGGAGAGACCCAAACATGGGACATTGAAAGGTGGAAGAAAGTTTTATTCTCTGCAGAGAAAAATGTAACCTTGATGGTCCTTCCAACATTACTGGCATGACAAGGAGATCCGACCTGTAATGTTTTCTACACGGCACAGTGGAGGGGGTACCATCATGATCTGGGGTGCTTTTACCTTCAATGGAACAACGGAGATTCATGTTGTGCAGGGGCGTCAAATGGCAGCTGATTATGTAAAGATGTTGCAGGGGGCATCCCTCATGACTGACGGCCCTTGTCTATGTGGTAATGACTCGCTTATCAACAAGACAATGCTGTAGTTTACAGTGCCTGCCTCACATCAACCATGCCCAAACCAATTTTTGAGGTGATTAACAAGAATGCAGCTATTCATGACTGAGTCCTTTTTTAAATTCAGCTATGGTTTTAAACATTTGATCAGCTATAAATGTTTTCAGTTATGTGTGCTATCTTTTAGTTTGATTTAGTTTTCAGTTCATTTGGAGCTGGAGACTGTGTGGCAGCAGGGTTGCCAGACATACAATAATTATCGTATGCGGATGACAATTTAACCATCTGTACGATGTACTCAATAATTCCAAAACCCCCTTAATGTACAGTAATTTGACCCCTTCAATACATGGCTATTAGCAAACACAAAGAGGATTCATCCTGCACTTACTGTTTTTGTTAGTTTGTTTTTGCGTTTTGTTAATAGTCGCACCATAATTGTTGTTTGTTTTTAGGTTTCTGTACTGTGGTATATAAAGTGTTTGTCAATAAAGTTGGTATGACATTATGTACAAAATTGGCAGCTTGATATGGGCAAGCAAGTTATTACTTTTCTCAACCGGAACACTTATTGATTAAACTATGTTGGATGGAGAATAAGGAGATCAGTGTAAGATGGTTGACCTAAAATCAGTACTGTAGAAATCATGCCACAGCATGGCCTGAAAGTACGATTATTGTAAATTCTATGCACTGTAGGCTTAAAATGAATGTACTGAGGCAAATTTATTCTGGCATGGAGGAAGAAGCTGATTGATTCTGACAATTGGCAACAATTACATGAGCAAAAAACACCAGGTGGTATATGTTCTTATTTTAAAACCCCTAAATGTTGTGTAATTTTACACAAAAGACCATTATAATGACATGTCAGCACAAAGCAGATTAAGGTGATTATGATGCACCTTAGCTTTCATTACTGCCGCATCCATCCATGCCATTCTTGGCCATTTTATAACATGACTGCCATCAAATAGTGACAGTAGTCATGAAGGCAACGCTATGAAGAGCACAACAAACCACTAATAATGTGTGTGTGGTGATTGATGGCATTGAACAATGAACGGAGGGATGTTCAAACAACATATACGGTGTAAACATGAAAGACAAATGTCTTAGCGATTGACTACTTATGTTGTTGTTATTGTTCCCATGTTCATCGACTGTGATGGACGAGGACTTTAAATGTTGATTAATACTAATACAACACTTGTCAATGGAGATGTATTTGTTTTTAAAAGTCACTGATGACAGTCTCGCTCCAAACCAAACATGACAAGTGTGAACACACCCTTAGTACGTTTCGTTTTGTCAAGTGTGAACACGATCATCTGCACTCCACCAAAAAGCAGACCAAAGACGCTTGATGGATGGGTCACGGTTCACTTGCAGGAGAACTCTGGTGTGGCTCAGTTCATTTGAGACAACAATGCTTTTTAAAAGTAAATTTTAGAACATAGGTTCCCAAAGTGGGGTACGCGTACACCCAGGGGTACGTCAATTGTAATAAGGTGTACAAACAATTAGTGCCTAACACTCACAATTACGAGTGCGCCTGAACGCCTTACTGGAAAGGAAAACGGAGCAGAAAGGATATGATGCACGCGGTAATTACAATCTTTGTAATTACCGTGTGCATCATATGAAGAAATAAGTAAGTTTGATGATTATTTTGTGCATTAAGAGTTTTTAATCTTCATATATATATACAGTATATATACTGTATAGTCAAACCTGTCTTAGCGGCCACCTGTATAGAACGGCCACCCCCCTATAGCAGCCACTGAAAAATCCCCCGCAGAAAATTTACTGTGTATAGCGGTCACCTGTCTAACGCGGCCAGCGGCCACCCATTTTGTATCCCTTGGTCAATATCTGACCGCATATAGCGGCCAAAATGCCGACTCAAGCAGAAGCTTCATGCGCGAAAAAGTTTAGTTTTTTAAGCAATGAAGCCGTCGTGTGTAGACTTTAATTACTGAGTCCTAGTTCGACATAAAAAAGCCATCTTCTTACTTTACTAAGAGGCAGCCGCTTCATGCCTGGTGGCCGCGCAGCTGCGGTCAATTAACATTTGTGCCGGATAAAAGGCCACCGCCGTCCAATGTTCGCCGCTGGTTCATTGTTGTTATTGACATTACTAGTTTCCTCACCGGAGCTGTTACCTAGATTTACCTACCTGTTTATGTGTCAACAGAGCGTTTTCCCCGATGTCTCTTGGTTTTGCTCCAGTCTTTTTGTAAATACATGTTAATATGTGTGTGCACAAATTCAATATGGCCGCCAACCTGTCTATAGCAGCCACCTGTCTATAGCGGCCACTTTTGCCGTTTCCCTTCAGCGGCCGCTATAGACATGTTTGACTGTATATATATGTTTTAATCCCTGCATGGCGGAACGGTGAAAATCTGTCTCTGTGAGTGGGAATTGTCAGGATTATCGTTGGTTGTATGTATTTTACTTCGGATACTGCTTTATCATGATTTTTAAACTTTCCCCTTCAATTTGGTGTTAAATTAATATGCAGATTTTGTCATCGTGAGATGACAAAAAAAAGTGAAGCTCAAATTCAACCCAGTCAAACTGAAGGATGCCAACATCAAACTGGAATAAAAGTTATGCGGGATGATTACTTATCTATCTATTGGTGCTCTTTTGAAACGTTATCAATATGCAGATTTTGTCATCGTGAGATGACAAAAAAAAAGTGAAGCTCAAATTCAACCCAGTCAAACTGAAGGATGCCAACATCAAACTGGAATAAAAGTTATGCAGGATGATTACTTGTCTATCTATTGGTGCTCTTTTGAAACGTTATCAAAATGAAATCATGCAAAATCCAAAATTTTCACCTGGAATTACTATAAAATGAATTAACCAATTACTTATGTTCAATATTTCTAAAAGAGATCTAGGATGATTACTTATTTTTTTATAAGTGTGAAACTTTATGAAAATATGACGATGAAAAATAATAATTTTGAAGGGGTACGTGACTGTAAAAAGTTTGGGTACCACTATTTTAGAAGGTTTTGCTGAAATCTAAGATGGTAAATATAACAGAATATAAAAATAACTTATGTATTCAAGCCAGCAGGATTTTGGTTTGGAATATTTGAGTTACATCATGAAATATGTCACGAAAGCTGCCCAATCAAATCCTTACTTTATTTGTGTGTGAATGCTGAGCCAAGTGCACGCCAAGCACCACCAAGGACTGAACCACAGGTGTGAACGCAGCCTTAAAGTCACTTCAATGCATTTCCCAGAATTCTGATATCCAACATGAGGCATATTTATTTTAAAAAAAAACTCTTCACTTGGTTGCTACATTCATGTGAGTTGCAATGCACGAATAATTCATTAGAGAAATAAATCTTTTTACTGTGACTTTTCCTGAGATAAATCCTCTGAGTAGTAAATAGGGAAACGCCGAGCAATTAGGCACTTCTGTGATAAAGTTCAGTGCAGTTATGCTGCGAATCAGTGGATATCATTGCGCTGATTGGGTTCGGAGTGGAGGGCGACGGAGCAACGAGAACGCTGTATACAAAAATCACAGTAAATAGCGAGATAAAAAGCTGTGTTGATTGTGTGAGTGGCTGTTGCGTGCATGCATAATGAAATCACGGGTGGCTATACTGCTCAGTCGACTAAAAACTATCAAATAGTGAGTTATTATGTTGGATTTGAGGGAAAAAGAAAAAAATCTGCCAATTTTCACTAATAATGTGTGCCTCTTTGGCACACAAGAAAATGGTGCTGCATAGTCATCTGTACTCATGAATAAGTAAGGCCCATGCCTGATTATTTTGGCGTCTATTAGAAAATATTGACACTTTGTTTGGGCAACTCTCAATGAGTGTGGCTGCCATGAATTATGAATCAGAATAGTAGTGGTGTTGTGTGTATGTGTATCTTCCTGCCACCTAAAGCTGCCGCGGGGAATATTTATGTTTTATGCACTTAATGCACACTATTTGGCAAATTGTTAGTGATTTGTCTCAAACCCATGAGGCTTTGATATTATGCCGTCCCATGCTCAATTATTCCATTGTCTGTAGTGCCACCATAGGGTATTAGAGGTGTGGTGTTCGAAATCTAGCCTTGATGCTGGAATTTAGACAGTTTAAAAGTGCTTTAAGTAAGCCCTACTGGGAACACGCCTTTTTGCGTGTCTGTAGGTTGAATGCTAATGAGATGCGTTCGTCCACGTCCAACATAATAGACACACTATATCACATACAGCAATCACTACGTTTACATGCAGTCAATATTTGGGTTAAGGCCAATATTCCGGTTTCTGAAACATTCGGAATACATGACATGAGAAAAAAACAACAACAAAAAAAACGCATCTTGACGCACGGAAAACGTCATGACGAAATGCGAGTCATTTCTGCTTCTTTTTCCTGCATCCAAAAACAACAACAACACCGGCACGGCGAATAATGAACGCCTTTGTTTTGCGCTTTGGTGCTGGTACTGACCCAACACCAGTACTTGACAATATTCTGTCTCACATACTTCATTAATGGAAGGCGAGAACGTGAAGATATAGGAAAGTGTCACGTACTGGTGGTGGGTCAGTACCAGCACCAAGCGCAAACAATGGCGTTCCTTATCCGCCATGCCAGTCTTGTTGTTTTTGGAAGCAGGAAGAAGAAGCGGAAATAACACACATTGTGTGATGACGTTTTCCGTGCATCAACATGTTGTCTGTGTGTTTTTTTTTTTCAATATGAGCGTATTCCGTTTTTTCAAAAGGGTTATTGGTGTTTACGTGGCTGCGCGCAACCGGGCTATTGCTAATATTTTGGTTATGGTAGGGTTATTTGAGTGCATGTAAATGCACTCATTAATTCTAACATTAAGGAGTGGGACAGGAGGACACAAACATACACTCACATTTGGCAACATCATGCTAGGTTAGCCTATCTGCTGAAGAAAAACGAAATGATCAAACTTACAACTCCCGCGCCTATGGCTTACTAACGGAAAGTCTGCAGAGTTCCGGCTTTTATTTTAAGAAGTGTAGCCAGTTTTTTTTTTCGTGAAGTGGGGATGTATACACTGGGGGGGCTCATCTAGAGGCAGCATCATGTCCGTGAGGAATGACATTTTTGGTAGAGCTCTAGGCATTATTTTAAGATGTGTAGCGAAGACTGCTTTTTTAAAATACAAAGGTAAAGCCCCCCATGCGTGTACCTTCAAAGACTCTCAAGTCCTTTTTGGTGTAGTTTTAGATGCACCATCCTTGGTTATTCATGAGTACAAATAGTGTCCTTGTGTGTCCTCCACAGCACCAAAGAGGCACAAAGTATTAGTAGAAATTACCACGGCGTCCTCAAATCCAACATAATAACTTGCTATTTGAAGAGGTCCTTAGTCAGAGCTTAACACTCTGAGCTTACCACTTACCACTGGACCACTACACTGCTCACAGTCTGTAAAGAGACATGCATGTCTATTTTACTGTTCATTGCATCCTTATATTCCATTTACCTGCCACACTCATAGTAATGTGATCAAGTACAGCCCGCCAATGACTCACAGTACGATGACGAGAATTCCTCTGCAAAATGCTAACAGCCCTTAACGGAGTTTAAGATTGCGAAAGAGTTTCTGACACCGTTGATATGCTGGCTCAAGCACCCCAATTACAAGCTGACCTCACTGCTTGCCCCTGCTGTCACTGGGATCACGCGAAGATGGCAAAGGCAGACACGTCACTTTGAAAGGCTTTATTAATGAAAACTTGTTCTTCCCAACGTTTCACTGTGGACACTAGGAAGACGTTTTTGTAGACTTAGGAGGTGTCAGAGAGAGCGGATGAGTGGATTGTGCATGCTTTTGTCACAAAATGTCGGATACTTAGGTTGCACTTGTATCTGTTCTGACAGGTAACACACAGGTGAAATGTACAGTATACATGCACCACTGTTAAAAACGCCCACAATTTCTACACCTTTATGTCTTTATGCTTCACTGATATTTTTTCCTCAAGCATTGAGATGTCGCACATTCAGCGGTCCTTGAACACACCATAGTTGCTGTGAGATGCAAAACTAAACGTTATATATAGCAATCCGGCCTCAAAACATGCAGCGAGGTTAACACAAGTTAACATACTGCTCAAAAAAATAAACATCCTAGATCTGAAGGAATGAAATAGTTATTAATTACTTTGTTCTTTACATAGTTGAATGTGCTGACAACTAAATCATACACAAATTATCAATGGAAATCAAATGTATTATTATTATTATTATTATTATTATTATTGTTTTTATTATTATTATTATTATTGGGGGTGTCTTGCCATCCACCTGTTGTCCTATTTCATTTGCACAACAGCATGTGAAATTGATTGTCAATCTATGCTGCTTCCTAAATGGACAGTTTGAGTTCACAGAAGTGTGATTGACATTGTGATTGATCAAGCATTTCCTTTATTGATGATGATCATCATTGCTGGGATTACAACAGGCAAGCAGTGCGGATTATGTAGACGTGGCTTGGAGAAACGCCTTTTTCGGCAGCTCCCGGGACGACCCTCGCTCGCTGCTTCAGAGTGACGTGGAGGCGGCCCCACAACAGACCCGTGACTCGGATTCATCTGTTCATCAATCATCATTATCATTCATTAGTGGTGAGTGCCTATACATTTTTATACGTTCAAATGTGTTTCATAAGTGCTTGAGGGACATTTAGCTGAATCTTGTCTAATAATTCCAACAGTCACTTTTACAGCAAATGTTGATCCGAAATCAGAGGAGAACGTCAATGTCAAGTAAGAGGAGGTCTGAAGGACGTAGGAGCAAACAAGGTGTCAAAAGTAGACATTTTTATGGGCATATCAATTAACCGCGGAAAGTGGTGATTGATTGTTGTCGGTTTCTGCTGTTCATTCAGTATTAATGACTCACAAAAAAGAAAAATGGTAAAATTACAAGGAAAAAAGTCAAACCGGAATGTTTTTTTCCCTTGTAAAAGTCTGACTTTTTGTCTAATAAATTACATCTTGATAAAAAAGAAAGTAAGACTTTATTCACGTAAAAAAGTACTTTGTTTTCCTTGCTATATTACTTCCAAAAACATGTCTTCCATATTAGAAATGAGGACTTTCTTGTCACTATATTATGACTAAAATGCGTATGTTTACAACCTTATTCTCATCGAATTTCCACTTTTTCTTTCATTCCCGAAATATTCTACTCTCATTCTGTAGTATTTTTAATGTGGCCCTAATACTTCTTTGTATTTTTGTCATGCACATCATAGAAGGCACCATGTGTATGCGTCCGAGTGTGCATCAGTAAGTGTTGTCAATCTGATACTGTATATGCATAGCCACACACCACGAAAGTGCGAAACAAGTGTTGTTTCATGCAATATTAAAAGCAACATTCTTCACAAGGACAAGATTGGAGGAAGGAGAAAACAATACATAAACATCACCAAAACAGGATGCATTAAGAGATCACATAT
Source organism: Dunckerocampus dactyliophorus (assembly GCF_027744805.1). NCBI lineage: Eukaryota > Metazoa > Chordata > Actinopteri > Syngnathiformes > Syngnathidae > Dunckerocampus > Dunckerocampus dactyliophorus. The sequence continues at coordinate 10,411,747 of NC_072829.1, read as the reverse complement.
ACACAGCCATACATTTGTTCACACATGCATGCATAAACAATCCTCCGCTTTCTTTTCACACGCCGCGGCAGGTTGTGTTATACTACCAGCAAAACTGCTGTTGTTTTTTTTTTTCCCTCCTTCTTCCTCCACACTTGTGAGACAACAAAGGCTGACACAACACAAGTGAGTGGCGCTTCTAAGCGGACATTTCTCCAGCTCTCAGCAGCATCAAAGTTTATCCGCCTCCTCACTAAATGCTCCTTGTACAAAGTCACACAAGCACATAGTCGGAAGCGCATGCTCTCGCCTGCTAATGTGGCAACAGCCCTGCAGGGTGGTGGTGGTGGGGGGGCTGGTGGGGAGGTTGCATCACCTTGCACCTCGGACATCTGGCACAGTTGACTAAGGGAGGAGGTCTCGATGTGACCATCACATTGCACTGGTGTCTGTCTCTCCATACTCACAGCTAGGAGTGCATACATTATCCATACACTACAGTATACTGCATGTGTTTGTGTTCGTACAAGGGGTGGTAGGCTGGTGGGTGTCCTGAGAGGTCAATGAACAGGATAGGGATGGTCACTGAGGCTGGTCTGGGGCTTTGGACCATGTATAAAAAAAACTTGTACTTGGCCTTACCACAGCCTTAAATATGACTTCAAGACTGAGATAAAAACACTTTAAGGAACAACAGAGCGTTGCATTGACATTCTATACATTAATAGTAATAGTGAAGGGAGAGGTTCCTAACTTTCTGAAAATGTGTCCCCCTAAACCCCCTGCCTCCAAGGTTCTGTCTGATTGTCAAAAAGCAACTGTGATGTAAATGGCCCCAAAAAAAACTTTTAATCAAACTCCCAAAACCCATTATTCATCCAGTGTCCAATTTTGAATGCGCCGATTTGCGACAATTTAATTTAAATGGAAATGAATGTTTTATTTCATGTGAATTTGTGAGCACCAGAGTCATTGTCAATTAAGTCTAATCATGATCTTTGTAGGCAAAGTCAAGCAGGATAGCTGCACTGGCGAAGGACCAGACACGCCCTCAACTCAAGTGAAACACACATACACACAAAAACACACTTTCCAAGCATTTATTACAGGCCAACATATGGTTTGTTGGTGCCTGGCCAACGGGTGTTGGCTAAGGACTAAATTTATCACCCCAGCTCCTCCAGTACAGGAACAGATTGATAGAGATAGCTGGGTTGTTTCTCTTCCTTCGACTGTCTCTATCGTCTCATAGGTCTGGTAAAGAGGGTAATATGTCCAAGTGGTTTTGTTACTGCGCTTCTGGTATCTTAAATCATGTTTAAGAGACACTTTTCATGTAGAATTGTGTGAATAACATGTAGTTGTGTGCTTAGAGACAAGCATTTGCAGTAATTCTCTTGTGCACCAAAATTTCTTTCATTATCATTATGATATCATGACTTCCTCTCATTTGTGAGTGCTTATGACCCTCACAGAACTCGACTCAAAGAACAAAATGTCTATCATGTGACAGGCAAGCTATTATTATTCTTTACAATTTTTATTAATTTACAATAGTGACTAATATAGCCAATTATGTGTATGGAATGGACCCTCAGTTACTGTCCCGAAGGTCCAACTCAAACCGAAATGTACTTTAACCAAATCAAATTTACCCATTGTAAATCATGTAAATCCAATTAATCTGTTCCAGACACCCAAAAATGTTAACACAAAACACTTTTTACAATTTTAGTCTTACATGTAGAAAGAAATTTGAAATGCATATAAATGCATATGAATGATGAATAAAATGGATAAATGAACATTTAACAGGCCTGTCACGATAATCAATTAATCAATTAACCGCACAATGAATAAATACAAACTTGATAATTTTGTGATTATATTCCTCGATAAATTGACATGTGCATGTGTGTTTGTTGGCATTAGCAAGACGCTTAGCGAGCGTATACACCGAATGCTACAAGTGAGTGTAATGAGGAGTAACGAGCAAGCAAACGCAAATGGGTGATTCTCCTGAAAGTGCTACCAGCAAATGGGATTATTTTCACACGTGTACCAGCGACAGTGCAGTTATTTCAAGGGTCATGAGGCACAGACTACAGTGATTTGAAGCCATAGCCATGTGAAAATATACTGCAAGCATATGGAATAAATAGAGGAAACACAATCTGATGTCAAGCCTGTTTGCGCATCGTCATTTTTTGACATGAAAACGTTTTTGACAAAGACAATTAAATAAATAATACAAAACGGTGGAATTTACGTTTCAGTTGCCGTTATTTCCTAAGTATAACACCTCATTGTGCACCAAACACATTTTTTTGCATCTAAAAGATGTACTTTGACCAAACTCCAACAAAACATTGCACCTCATTGGCTGTCTTCAGCCCCTTTCTTTGACAACCCGCCGATGATCAACATGATGTCATCTCCAGGGACTCTTTTTGATGAGGGGCTTTTCCCATCACGATGAGTTGGTGACCTGGCACATCACATGCAGGAAGTAGATAGTCATGCAGTCTCAATCAAAGCTCACCAAAGGAAGATTCCTCCTCGCTCTGGAAAGGCCCGATAAACCCAGGTCCCATCTTAGCCACCTGCAGGGCTGCGCCTCCCTTGGGAAGAACATAGGAAGGTTCAATCAGATGCAAAAGTACACACGTCCATTTGGCCAGTAAATGTGGGTGTCGGCTGTTCTGACCACCATACCACCATACATCCACTGTTGCCAAGTCCTGGGTCACGAACCAGTGGAGTCATTTTGCCCTAAACAACTTATTAAGGTGGTGACTTTATGAATGACATCATGCCAAATGACTAATACTGTAACCAGTTGGATCATACCTGGTAATCTCCTGGAGCAGGAATGAAGATGGGAAGCCTACCAAGAGCAACTGGATCTTGAAACAAGTGGCATTAGTCCTGGCACACACTTTGACCACAATGTGATGTCATGCTAGTATGAGGAAATAAAACGAGCAGTACTCAGCGTACTCAATCTGAATGGAGGAGGGTTTCCGCAATGAAATACTGTCTAGTTACTACAATACCTAATGGAGATGATTCCACTAGTATGTAGTGTGCAGGTATGTCACACCCTGTGAGGGACTTCTAACTGGCTGAATCAAACTATCAATTTTAGTCAAGCACCACACTATGAGCACCAAGAGCACTTCCTGGGATCGGGGAGTTGCTTCACTGAGATGAGTGGACCCTGGGGGTACCACCTTCCTTTGAAGTCAAATTTTCCCACAGCAGCCTTTCTTGAGTGTACGGACATGCCTAACTACTGCAGCTTTGCTATTTTGCTAAGTTTTGCTTCTGATTTACATAGTGTAGGCTCCAGCATGCCCCTGCGACCCTAATGAGGAAGAAGCGGTATAGAAAATGGATGGATGGATGGATGGATTTACATAGTGCTTTGAAAGAGTTGCATTATGTATTTACAGAATACGATGCACCAAATACGACCTCCCCGAGTCCTCTGTCCAACTCCCATTGTCTTTCCACCACAAAGTTGTCAGGCTTGTTGCAGCAGGCCTGTTGCTTCGGTGCCACTGACACAGCTTATCTCCTCACAGAGAGCCTGAAGGACATGTTAGCACAATAAGACAACACAGCATCTCATAGTGTTGCAGAAGGCATATCATTCAAAGGCATGTTTGGTGTTCCAATGCGTCATTAAAGGTGGATATGAATTTCATTTGCTTCATGATATTTGAGCACACCATCCCGTCTTTTGACACATGATTTCTACCATGTGTCAACAAAACAACATACTTCCAAAGGAGGGGACGGCTGGTGTGGAAGTTAAAAAGACAAGACACACATAGGGGAATGTGTCTCGCACACATGGCAGGGGAGTTGTAACCTAATCAATGTAGCATGTGTTTAGCATCAGATTTAAGAATTTTTTAATGTGATGGTCAACACCATAAAAATACAGATTTGTCAGTTGGCAATATGCATGCCTCCGTTTGTGTGATGAACTCAAGCACTCACGCCGACAGATAAGGGAAGCAGAGTAGAGTATCTTCTGATTCCAAACAGACGTGTGACACTCATGTTGTTGTTGTTCAACGAGTGAACTAACTGTGGTACCAAAAGCGTAACATCAAGTGGTGTTTCAATAGAGGAGCAATTTGGACTAAATTATTGACAGCATGAGCACATAACTGATATGCTGTCAATACTACTCGCAATCACGTTTACACAGCTTCACACTAAGACCAACAAGAGTGAAAGCTACAGGTACGCGCACACAAAAGGAGTACTTTGCACTAAAATCACAGATTTCAAGAATGTCCAACACCCTGCATATTTTGTTTATCTTCTGTTTAGAAATTATGTTTCGGAAATTTTACTCAAATTGAACTTTTAAATGACTTTACTACCATTCATGGCAGTTTGCAAACACTGCAAGCAATCATCCAAGGTGACAAGATATGCAAACAAAAGGAAATCAATTTCGTAAAACATTCTAAATCCCAATCTAGTATGCCAAGAAAGTTTGTGAAAGAACCAAATAATTATTGCGAGTACTCCGAATAAAAGATCAATCAATAAAAGTTCAGCTGTAGCCTGCAGTTGACCTCCGAACAGCACTTTGGACACCCCTAATTAGAAACCCCAATCAGACCAACTTTAGATTTTTCTTAAACGTGTATATCATTTGATGCAACTTTTAACAAGCGTCATCTTCTTACAAACCACCTGATCTACCTCTCGCATACCAAACATCCACGATTTTGGATGCGGCAGAAAACCCAAAGAGCACTCACATGTACACACGCATGCACACTCGGGTTTCCTCCCACATTGCAAAAACAAGCATGTTAGGTTCATTGGCGACTCTAAATTGTCCATAGGTATGAATGTGAGTGTGAATGGTTGTTTGTCTATATGTGCCCTGCCATTGACTGGCGACCAGTCCAGGTTGTACCCTGCCTCTTGTCCAAAGTTGGCTGGGATAGGCTCCAGCATACCCCCACGACCCTAATGAGGACAAGCGGCATAATAATCATGCTTGCGGACCGATCCCAGCGGCAGTTTGCGGCCGTAATTATTTCATTTATTATGGTTACGTGACAGCAAACGCGATGACGTCACTCACGATGAGCCACTGAAATAGTTTGTTTACTTGCCGAGTGAATGGGAAGCACGGCTTGCTCAAAAGTAAGAAAGAAAACCAAACATTTCAAAGTGAATGGACGGACCAATATATGTTAATTCTTCCAGAATCCAGTGCCAAACTGCTGTGCCTAATTTGCTCTGAAATGGTAGCGCTGGTCAAAACTACAAATGTGACGCGATAACTAACGCGATTACACAACGTAGATCATTCGAGGGGAAGTGTCCAAGTCGAAGTCTGATGTGAGAGCACTGAAAATAGCATAGCTCAGAGCTCAGTATGAATATCAACGAGAGTCATAACACATTCATTCATAGCACAAAAATGTGCAAATGAGTGTTCACTAAGGATTGTATGGCTATTGGAGCAAAACCACAAATACTTCAGTGACGGGAGCGTTGTGGAGTGTTTCAGCTGCAGAGACCCTACTCAAAGGTTAACAAAAAAAGGAACTGTGTGACAAATTCAGGCAAACAGCTACAATAGCAAGAAAATCTACAACTTTAAGATAATGTACTATTGCAGATTTTCTGTGAAAGACACATTTTTATTATTTAATATTATTTTTGAAATAGCAGGCTTATCTTAGGCATTTTTGTGTATAAGTTGAATATTTTGTACATGCCAATTGAGGTGCATGGTTAACTTCCAAATTATTTGAGTATCCATGTATGTTTTTAGGTTTGTGTGCATCAGTGGTGTTAGTAGAGCAGTGTGATCGCTTCATTGCCAAAGCAGTGTTTTTTCGTGCGTGTTCGTGTACTACCTCTCTTCGCCTCATCCTGTCAGTCACTGTGTTCGTTATGCAGTCTCGCTCCAGATCTTGGATGCCTTCTTTTTTAAGCGTCCAAGCATACATCCATCGGTTGATGGCAAGAGTAACAAATGTCACAACTCCAAGCAGAGTGTCTGTTGATGGAAATGGTGAGAAATGTCGTCACTCTGCAGTGGGACAGAGTTGAATCCCCATGCTTGACCCTGACCTGTGCGGTGCTGGAAGCCACTCTGATCCAGGCAATGTTTTGTGCATGCGGACCTTGCAGCAATGTGTTGACCAAGTGTGTTTCCCAGAGATGTTTTTCAACCTGGCCAGAGCTAGTGGCTGTGTTTGACTGGGTGGGTGGAACGCTGGCAGTGGACGCTGTCACCGCTGGTTGCGCTGGTGTCGTCATGAGTTCCACGACAGGACCATACACCTGTCCTTTAAGCACATGCCCAGACCCGGAACTGTTTCCCATCCTTATGACAGAAACAGCGCACACGCGTACACCCGCTATACGGCTAAAACGTAGTCGTCACTACGAGTCTTGAATTCGGGCAGAATCAAAGTTAAACGCAGCCGCTACGCCGTGGGCTTTTTTCTCACGCGGTCAATACTTAATGACCCATGCGGTCTCTACCCCCCTGCTGGTTCCTTGGTTCTTTTTCTTTTTTTCTTTTTCACCGCTCAGTGGCCTACGGTACTCATGCAACGATCAAGACTCTCATTCTGTTTATTTTTCTCTCGCTGCGGCCCACTCTACATTGCTCAAGATGTGGCGGCTGTATTTTGCTCAAATGGGATGATCAAGATTTTTCATTCTGTTATTGTCTCTCATCACAACTTACACAATCAAGCCTGTCCTCTATCTTGTATTGCATGGAAAAACAAAACTTGTGACAATTTTCCTAATCAAACTTTTACTTTTACAATGTTAATGTACTCTTAAGAAATTAATATTTATTGCTTCTGATACAGTGTACTCACATTATTATGCCATATATTATCATTGCATGGTCTCAAAATAATGTTGACAATAATATCGTTTATCTGCAATAATTTGTAGGACTTTGTGAATTATCATCCAGCAAAATTTGTTATCGTGACAGGCCTAATATTTAATGTCACTTTTACCTTCATTCAAGACTTGATTGTTGACAAAGACGGCAACGATGAGCAGCGAGAGAGGAGGAGAAGAGAGATCTACATGAACCCCGCTTTTGTGTTTTGCCATGACTTATTTCTGGAATTCAATAGTGTTTTCTCACCTTCTTTATCAAAATTCTGGCACTTGCAACTTTCTTTGGCCCCATTGTGGGTTTTTCTGCAGCAGAAACCTGTGGCGTAAATTTGTTAGTTAGCAAAGAACTACAGACGGGCAATGGAGCGGACATCCAGGTCCGGTTTTCTGTTTGTTAGCAAGCTAACATGGTGCTAACAGGGATGTTTTGTGATAAAAAATACTAGGGCTGTCAAAAATAGCACGTTAATGGCGATAACTAATCTATGTAATTAATTATGTTAAAATATTTGGCGTAATGAACACACTTCTCGATTTGGACAGCAGATGGAAGCGTAGACAGTCTGTCACTTTTTTTAAAACTTTCTTCTGACCTGAGCACATCAACAGCAGTGCAATTCCAACACTATATATCTATCGGCAATTCACAAACATACTGTATCTCTTGTCCTCCTCAGAACGACACTTCCTCATTGACATGAGACACCGCGAGATACATTCAAGAACACTCCGAAAATCGGAATAATATCATTATTATTGCATGTATGCGTGGTCTAAATAAACAGAAAGACAAAGAAAAACAATACAAATACGTGCACATTCTTATCACTCACTAACGGAACTCTTCCTGCGGAAGTACAATTTGATGCATTTAAGTATGCTCAGAAATCCCAGAAAATACATCTACACTCAAAATATGTGATTCAACTTAAATTACTTGGTGTCTTTCAAAACAACTCTTCATGGCTTGTAATAGCATGGTTAAAGTGTGTATCAAATGTTGCGCTACCATTAGAGACTAGTGTTAGGCAAATAGATTTACAGAGATTTTCATGTGTGTTATCTTTTAGCATGAGTAAAATTTTCACTTCATTTGGAGCTGTTAATACATACATATATATATATATATATATATGTATATATATATATCAGAAAAGCTGAAAATGTACGGAAACCGAGGCAAAATTTTGGCATACATTTTTTACATTAACCAAAAAATACTTGAACTGAAGCGTACACTAACCGAGGTTTCACTGTGTCCAATATACTATTATATTTATATTATATATTATAATAATTATTTCTGTATTTGATTCGTATTATTATTATTATCATTTTAAGCAAGTAATGGTAATAGTTTAGTTTATTTTGAGCGTGCTTAATAAAGTTACAATGTAGACACTAGCACCATTCACTTCCTGTGTACAAAAGTAGAAACAGCTATTGTACAAGACTTTGGTAACAAAAACATGGGGTTAAAAGTGAACACATTTTCTTACTAAAGTAAGACAACTAATGTATTTAGCAAGGGTGATGAATACATTGCACAACTGGGCTTTTGTGGACCTGTTTCCTAAAGACATAATGGGTCATAGAATGTTGTGTTGGTTTGTTTGGTGAGGAAATCATTGAACTCAGCACTGAAGCAATCATAATGCACGATATACATAATATGCTTATTGCCACAGTTAAGGTCATTAAGCGTTTTATGGCCTCGTCTGCCGCTTGTGCTTAATTGTTAATCAATGCATTGACTGATTGAATTTATATCTTGTCATTACAATTTCTAGACCACTGCCGTTTTTATTCGCTCTGCGCCCTGCGACCAATTGAATTTTACAGCCGAAATAAAAATCCGCTGTGATCTGTTGAGAACTACGTCACAACAGGAGTCAACGTGTTATATGTTTTAACGCTTGGCTCTACTCATGAGGCCAATTAAGGCAGCCTTGTGCATGTGTTGTACTTTACCGTGCATCTGTACAATAATAGCACCCTTGGGGGGGAAGTGAGGTGTGTGAGGGTCTTAATGACGCAACGAATGCAATCTTCATTGGAGACGATAGCTGAATTACAATAGCTTTGAAGGTGCATTCATGTAAACAAATCAATGTGATGGAGGTTTCAAGGAGCAAACGTAATTAACGCCAAAATGACAGCGATAAGATTCTCAGGTGTAATTACAAGCACTGGAACTGTAAATCCGATACTTGCTTACCGTACAATCCCTCTTATCATACAGTACCTCAAACATAGACAGCTTTTCCATATCTGAAACACCTTAGAACCATTGGGTATTGTTGGCATTAAGCAACTCAGGATGCTACATTCAATAAAGCGTTAATAGATGTACACTTCTAACGGACTGAAGATTCGGCAAAGATACATTCAACTCTGTGTGTATGCAGTAAATAACGATAGTTCATAGGGATGCAACATTGTGGTTCTAATTTTGTGGCTCCAATATACCAACCACAGTTTTCCAAAAATATATTAGTAAATCTCGTTTTTTCATGGTTGGATACAAACTATTAATAAAAATATATATGCATATTTAAGCAAATTTACAATAAACGCTCAGATCTTCATCCACTGCGCAAGCGTCGCAGCCGTCTTGTTTAGGTACGTATTCCAGAGCGGATGAAGATGCGAGCGTCGTGGCCATCTTATCACATGCACAAGAATGGACCGGCAATGGCACGCAGTGAAACGACGAAAGGAGAAAAGTAACGCCGAGCAATTTGTGAGGTCTGATTATTTCTGAAGAGGCATTTTTGTGATGCAAATGTATTACTCTTTTGAACACATATTGTTTTGAGAAGCCAAGGCCTTTACTTAAGTGGCGCCAGCAACTAACCGGAACTATGTTCCTTATCACCAAGATCCGACCAGAACTGGGCTCACGGGACCAAATGGGGGTAAGTCACTGTCAATGTACTACACTGCTGATGGGGATGTCCTACAGCTTCATGTCAAAAAATCGAAACTACCCCGTTAATGTTTGGTGAAACATACATGCGTCAGACTTGATTGCTGGAACAACAGGCTTTTATTGCAGGTTTGAATTATCTCACAACAGGCACACTAATAATAACATAATAATCATAATCATAATAATGATTTGAACCCCTGATGTCTCTTCCTGTTCTCCACACATTCGGAATACATTTATGGCAACACATACGAGCACAAGTTGTATTTATCTTGAATGGCTTATTTTTTCTAATTATTGTTAGTTTGGTTTATTTCAAACATGCATACAAGGTTACATCGGAGTATATCTTATATTTACAGTTCCACAATTCAACATGTCTGAAAAGAAGTTGGAAGAAGCAGAGCTATCACTAAGGACTTTGTTCACTTCCTGTATTCAATATACATGATTCACAAATAGCCAGGGACATCAGGCCCTCAGGTGAAACCTCAGGATTAAGCCAAAGCGCACCATGACCTCCGCAGGCAAACCTGGCCACACCTCCCCAACCCTCGAATGCACACGTTCAACCCCCAACGCCCCAACACCACCCGTACAACCTGACGTCCTCCAACAAGGAGCCGAGCAGCAAAACCCACAACGATGTGCGATGCATGCACGGACTGACAAGTCAGATGGTTCAGTTAGAATTGGTATTTACACAGTCGTCTCCATCATGCCACACACTTCTCAACATCATGAGGCCAGGATGACATCCACCAGTGCATCAAACATCACTATGCCCATCTCCACATTGCAAGGTGCCAACATATTGCTCCCAGAGGGAAACAGCCACAAGCCCAGAGCGGTACAGAACGCCACCAGCCCTTCGCCAGAGAACAGCATGTGCCCATCCAGAACCCAGAGAAAGACAAATCAAGCCCGAACCCAAATTATATCTACTGTATTGGGTAATATGAGTGTAAAGGTGACTATATAGGTGTTATTTCATGTCTGAAGGGCTCTAATAATGTTAAAACCCGAATTTAGAAGGTTTTAAACAGGTTTTCTATGCTCTAAGGAAGAAAATATTCCATTTATAAAGAAGGAATCCGACTTCGCAAAAATTCGCTCATCACGGTCGAGTCTGAAACCAATTAACCACGATAAACAAGGGTTCACCGTATTCACGATTCAGTAAGTACCTTGGTTTTAAGGTCATGGTTCAGTTCATTTGTACAGTGAGGGCTTTAATGAATTTTAAAATGAAACATTAAAAGCAAACTGCTGGCAAATTCTTAAATAAAAAAAACAAACTTCCTTATTTCTTAAGTGTAGCATTCCAGCTTGTAGTCCTTTTCCCAATCTCTACCGAACAGTGCCGGCACACTGCTTTTGTCTTGTGGACTTGGCTTTGGCCGTATTTTAATGACAATGTTTTTTGACTCAGTGCAAGCTATAGACTGATGCTTTATTTGCGTTTTCAGACCACACTCCGGGCGACTACAGGAAACATGGCAGTTAACTGAATCGAGGCATTCATTGTAGCTTTTACATGGTTCATACAGTCATAGAATAAATTATTAGACCACCTTGAACTTTAGACCGCTTCAGATTCTTGTTCATTTTAATGCTAAACTAAAAGTACATTTGTTTGGACAAATATAATGACAACAAAAGTATCTCATAAGAGTTACATATATGAGCTGATATCTAGCCATTTCCATGGTTTTCCTGATAATAACGACAATCACTTAAGCACTTATGTGAATAGATATGGGATTGTACTGCCAATGGAACATTGATGAGACATTTCTTTACATTACAGTATCTTAGCTTGCAGCCATAGATCCTTGCAGTCTGACATAACGTAGTGAAACAAAGTTGTCCTACCATTCCGTGTGTAAGTGGTACGCTTTTAGCTTCTTACTTTGTCTTTCTTCCCCATCAGTTTCAAACCTATTCTTAAGTTTACAATAAATACATTGGCGGTTAACCAGTTAGCTCGGTAGATTCCTATTGTTAAAGCGGCGGCTGTTTTTTGTGTAATTCCCGTAGCCTGCGCAATGTGGTGTAAACAAAGCTAACAGCATGGTCGGAGGGTTTTGCCATGCGAGCGACTCCCATGACGTTCAAGATACTACAACAAGGAAGTTTCCCAACGCTAACGGTGAATTATTATGTCTTACTATTGCTTGCCGTGTCTACTATATTAGGTAATACCAGTATAAAAGTGACTATAGGGTGTTATTTAATGCCTACAGGGTTCTAATAATGTTAAAACATGTTTTTAGGTCATAAACAGGTTTTCTATGCTCGATTGAATCCTACTTCACGGAAATTCAACTATCGCCGCCAGGGCATGAACCAATTAACCGCGATAAACAAGGGGCAAAACTTAAACTAAGAACAAATTGTTCTTAGCTCACATGGCCAGTCCCTGTGTACCGCAGTACGGCAGCCTTTTAGGATCAAAATTTGCACCTGCAATAACTTTGTAACTTATCAGTTAGGTAAAGAGTTAATATTTGGGGTATAACAATTTGTTTTAATTATGATTCAATTCGTATCACGATATGATTCAAAGACGATATTGGTTCATTTTAAACGATACGATCCAAATTGATTCAGTAACGTTTTAGCCTAAAATTCAACCAGTCTACCTGTGAAATAAATACCTGGATACTGGACAGTGCAGGTGAAGTTTCGTAGATTCCAGTTGTTTTTTGTTAGGGAATCAGGTATAAATTAATTACAAATAAACAAACAAGTAAATAACTATTAATGGAAAATGCTTTCACATTTTATTTGAATAAAGTGCAACCAACACTTCAGGTTGAATTAACAATGAACAGATTAAATTAGATCAAGTCTGTGATTAATTCTATCTGATAAAACATGACTTAAAGTTTAATTTGATACCTCATTCACTTCTCTACCCCAAGTATTCAAGAAGTTAGAGCAAATTTCATACCGGGTAATAGTGCCTTTGTTTCCCGTTGCTCTAATATTGAGTCAAAATCTGTGATCGACCCACAGACCTTGGCAAGTACAACCGTACTACAAAATATATGCTGCTCAAAAAAATAGAGGGAACACTTAATCAATCAGAATGTCAGTCACACTTTGTGAAATCAAACTTTAGGTACCAACACAGACTGACAATTAATTTCACATGCTGTTGTGCAAATGGAATAGACAACAGGTGGACAGCAAGACACCACCAACAATAACAATAACAATAATAATAATAAATATTATTTCCTTTGATAATTTCTGCAGTCAGAACATTCAACTATGTAAAGAACAAAACATTTCATTCATTCAGATCTACAGTAGGATGTGTTATTTTAGTGTTTTTTTGAGTAGTTTATAATAACTTCTAAAGTAACTAAAATAACTAACTAAAGTCAACAGAGTAGCCATTTACATGTTTTTGATAATCAAAAAGTCCAGGGAAGAAAATCAAGTGTCAAGTGTCACACGCCACACTACAAATTGCATGTACACAGTAATTCCGGGGCAAAATTAACATATTTCGTACCATCAGATTTGAATGAAATTTCATCTGCGGATAGATAAATTTATACCCTACATACCTTTTATCTTGTCCTGAAGCTCCGATCCATGAGTTTGAAAGGCTTAAAGTTGGAAGCGCTGGTTTGCTACTGGTATGGTACTGGTATTTTTCTTTCACCTCATGTTTGGTGTCAAATGCTGATACTATGTGGGAATGCATAAAGGTACGTTTTGATGACTTATTGAGTGCTAATGTGCACATTTGTCTCAAGTTATTTCATGCTAGCGCACTGCCTTTTACCACACACGTTAAACAGCGATGTCATAATCTTTCTGGATGGGGCTTACATTGGTGCATTATTTTAAGCTTGAAATTGACATGGATTGATCAGAAGTGTATATTTATTGTTTATTATTCAGCCACGTGTCTATGTGTGTAAATGATCTATAAGACTTTATTATTTAATATTATTATTATTTTTTTTAGTTGGTGATTCATGCAAACATCCACTGATGCAAACACGGAAATAATTTGTCAGCGTTGTTCACTGTATATAAAGTATAAATCCAGTATAAAGTGTGCCGGTGACATCACAGGCAGACTGAATTGAAATGTAGCGTCCGAGGTGTAGGGCATCTAGAGTCACTCTTTAAAAGACAAAAACTCGGCTCCATTTATTCAACTGCACATGTGCCAACCACACTGTAGCCCTTGGTAACTACAACAGCTGCCTTTACATGATGTCGTCTGTGTGTCCCACTCAACAGGCATGGCTAATCAACTTATGCCAAATCAAACAAGTAACGTTGATAAAAGTGCTAAAAAAACACACATTCATATAAAGCCTGCTGTGCTTAAATCCAATGCTTTATTTCATAGTATTGATTCAATCGACTGATTACCTGTAAACCAATGTTAGATCGATATACTGTATGTCATCCGGAATGGCAAGTTGCTGAACACAGATCGATGTAGTTGGATCATAGGAATAGAAATCGATACACCGATGTAGTGGATGAATCCTTACACCCCTAGTGGATCAACTCAGATATGAACAAGTGTGAAAGCACGGTTAGTTTTCATGTTGTTCCAAGTTTCATGTCCGTTTTAAACTTTTAACCAATTCATCCTCATTGCTAATCCGTAAACGGAGTCTCCATGCTTGTTTGTCGGTGACGGTTTTCTAGTTAGTCTTTGACATTTGCAGCATCGATTGGGTTCCCAGGGACCGACGTTGTCTTAGGTGACAGGCGCCCAGGTGCCAAAGAAGCTTACACACAAGCAAAGAAATATTCCGCTGTCTTGTTTTTTGTCCCCTCAAGCAGACGTCAGGTTACCTGAGGGGCTTTTATCAGCTTCTAATAGGCATGTCATTTTAAGGTAATAAATCTGACAGCTACTTCAGGCAGAGTATGCGGCACTTCAGTAAAGCCATTGGTCTGTTTTCTTCATAACAAACGACTTAGAAGCTACAGGGCGGATTTTTCGCTCTTTTGTCGTTTTTTTTCCTGCTGACTTCACATGCCAAATCTGTGTTGTGGATTGAGAAGGATTGTGCATCAGTGTCTTAGGAAAGCAAGGGTTCATACTTCTTTTGCAAATCCGAGAGATATACTCCTTCGTTCTCCCGTATGCTGCTCAGGTCACCCGTGATGGCTTTCTGGCGCTGTGCAGATGGGAGAAATTCACTGTGGTTTACGTGACAAAATGTGCCACAAGTTTCCTTACTGTACCCAAAATGAACCGAACTGTGACCTCAAAACCAAGGTATGTACCAAACCAATTATGGCGTACCCCACACACACCCCAAGCCAGTGGGGCTGAAAAAAAAAATGCAAGGAAGCATGTTCTAAATTCTTAAAAAGATGTCTTATCCCACTTGCTCTTTGCAGGCTTATCTCCAATGAAAGCGAGGGGATTTAGGTGTACTTGCATAAACACATATACATATACCTTTATGCATTTATTCTCTCACAGCGAGGAATAAAAGTGCTGTGAACTTGAACATCCACTTCAAACCATCAATGTATTTCAAACATAAAAAGCCACAGTCAAATTCTTAATTATTTAGCATTGTTGGGCATTTTTCATGAATTTTCCACCACTAGGACTCAATTAAAAAGGGAACTTGAGGGTTTCATTCAAACGGTTCCCTTGAAATATCATATTAACCTTTGTAGAAATCAGTTTTACAAAGTAAGCAAGTTCTACACTGGACTATTGATTTGCTGCTTGAAGTTTGGAAACAACGGGCACATCTAAAAACGTGTTCACTTATTCAGAGCCATTGCTAGTTTGATACTCCATTTGCTAGATTTTCTCTTTCTTGTTTTAGTTTGATCCACAGAAAAATCGTATTCCTCTTGTATTCCAATTGTATTAACAAGAGGAGCCAGTTGAGGTGGCCAGGCATCTCGTCCGGATGGCACCTGGACTTCCCCCTGATGAGGTGTTCCGGGCAAGCCCGGCCGGGAGGAAGCCATGGGGAAGACCTAGGACACGCTGGAGGGATTATGTCTCACAGCTGGAACTGGAAGAGGTGGCCGGAGACTGAGAAGTCTGGACTTTCCTACTTGATTATTGCCCACGTGACCCGGACCCGAATAAGGGGAAGAAAATGGATGAATTACACTCTACTTTTTAAATCTAAAAACTACTACTAACTTCCGGTGTATAAGCTGCTACTTTTTTTCTTCAACTGAACCATGCGGCTTATACAGCGGTGCGGCTAATTTATGGCTAAATTCTAATCTCTTGGCATCTCCTTTACTTCAGAATTGCTACTAATTGTTTAAATACTGTGCTGCTTGCGAGTCAGTGAGGAAAGGTAGCTCTTTTTTTGGCAGGAGCCAATCACGAGCTATCAGTGCACTCACTACAAGCTTGTCAACCCATTGGAAGTCATAGGAGGTCATTATATAAAACAGTACAACAACATAATAGTCTGACAAAGGGCGTGATCTTAGGAAGAACACTTTACTAACAACACTAAATTCATCACACAGCGACTTAACACTCAAAAGGTGTACCTGACAAATATACAAACGTGCCAATATGAGTTTGAAATTAAAAAAAAAAAACTCTTAAAGTTTTCCCATAATCCATTGCATCTGAACAACGCATTCATTGGGGCGCTGCAATTACATCATTCTGCCTCTGGGTCCTCTGGTTCCCTCTGGTGTACGAATGCAGCATTGCAGCGCCATGCACCATTTTCTATGCTGCTTGTCCTCCAATGAACTGCTCTTCTAGCAGTAAGTAAGTAAGTAAGTACGGGTAGATGTTAAAATAGCTGCTGTTTGTTATTTTAAACTCATATTGGTACTTGTAATGCAATGTATGTAGGTACCTTTTGAGTGTTAAGTTGCTGTGTGATGAGTTTAATGTTTGTAAGATGACAAAACAATTCAGCGTTATAACAGATGACAAAATGAGTTGGAAATTCAACATTACGAATATACCACATAAAGTGGCAAGAGATACTTCAATACTGAATAAAGCAAAATTTGTTCTGGAAGAAAAATCTCTCCATACTCTCCGTTGTTGGTTGTCTGGTTTTCCCATATCTAACTTATTGTGTGGAGCAATGGGGAAATAGCTATAAAAGTTTACTTCACTCACTAACTGTGCTACAAAAAGGTCAGTTAGGATAATCCATAATGCCGCTTATACAGAACATACCAACCCTTTACTGTAAAAATCACAAATATTAAAATTTGCTGATCTTGTAAACCTTCAAACAGCTAAAATAATGCATGAAGCAAACAATAACCTGTTACCCAAAAACATTATATTGAGTAAAGAATTCAAACTATGCACTAAAATGAGCAATCTCAAGGAACAGTACAAGCAGTTGATTACAAAATACAAGGAATAGGAGTCCTGAACTACTGTGTATATAGAATGCTAACCACTCACACTTACCACTAACTCTTCATTCAAGTATTACATTGTTTGTACTAGGGATGAGCGGGTACACCACTATCTGTATTTGTATCTGTATCTGTTCAACCATCTAAATTATCTGTATTCTTATCTGTGCTTGGAGTGGGTAAAGCATAAAATCGGAAGTGGGTTTGGTTTAATCGGAAATGGGCGGGGCTTATATCATAAACAGGGAAATAATCTGTCAGCCTTGTTCACTGCACTTTTCTCAAAAACACCGCGTTCAGTACTACAAGCAAAGTTTTCCAACTGACTTTATATCACCAGGCAAATTAGAAGCAAGCAGACAAAAAAAAAAAAAAAACACCTGCAGTGACCGACACAACACGGTTTACAGCTCTGTCTTGTGAAATGCCCCACGTACTCCTCTCTCTGACTGTAGGGAGTCTGTCTAGGGAGGGGCAGTCGCTGTGTGTGACTGGCCAATCACAGCATGAAGAGTGAATATATAAGTAGTTACCCAATGTGGATTTTCCTTCATCACGATTACGGATGATGACGAGCTGTACTCGTTTCATGCTCGTACTCAGCAAAAATGCATTATCCGTAATGGATTCTCGTCTAAAACGAGTATCCGGCTCATCCCTAGTCTGTACTCACTCAACAATAAACTCTGTTTATGTTAATGATTAACTTTTAATTATAATTATATATTTATTATTATTTATTATCAATATTACATAAGGTATCAATATATCACAACCCTGAACCCCAATTGTAACGCATTGTGATACTGCCTAATCAATTTTCCTATGGTATTTCAATTTGGTTTCTAATTCAAAATTGGTAAATGGAACATGTTGAATACAGGAAGTGCACAAACAAATGTATTAGCAATTGATGTGAAACAGAAAGGGGGTAGGATTAAATAAGCTTTGCTTCTTCCTACTCCTTTTTGGACATGTAGAACATGTGAATTGTACTACGTGATGTATTCCAGTGCAACCTGTATGCATGTTAACTAACTAACCAGTTTAAGAATCTTAAAAAAGAGCATTTTGCTTAATTCTTACTGTGTAATAAGAACATTTTACTTAACTCTAGCTATGTGATTAAGAACAACTTGCTTTTTTATAATTATTTCATTTTATTTCATTTTTTTTGCTTGAAATAACAACATTTGTCAATTTTTTTACATAATTTTGACATGTTTAAAATATGGCTGTTTTTCAGTTTGTTGAGGATTTTGTCGCGATGTGTGCAGAGCCTCACATCTCATTAGACAAGCTAGCCAAGCTACATTTGTTTCTGTTTCTGTTTCTGTCTCTTTTAGTCACTGACACAAAAAGCACACGCTCTATGGTGGTAAAATAAGTGTGAAAAGGACCCCATATGCATGGAGGTTCTTCGCTGAGGCTGAATCAGTGGACAACATTGCTCCCCTTCCGTCAGGCGATGGCTGGTAGGTACCGTGATGCTGTTAGCCTGGAAAGTAAGCTTGATTTGGAGCAAATTAGCTGAGCTAACCTTTTGCACCACCGTTGTTTTAGTTTTAGTAGCAGTACAATAGTAGTAGAAGTGGTAGAAGTAGTAGCAGCAGTAGTGATGCTGGCAGCGCACAACATTGACAAGTTTCATGCTCTGAGGAGCAAAAGCAACACATTTTCACTTTTTAATGCAAAATGCAAATCATTCAATAACTTGTACTTTAATAAGCAGACACTGCATGGATGCTTAACAGTTACAAAACGATGCATTGCACTTTTCCTTCATTCTTCATTTAGTCCAGGAGTGTCCAAAGTGCGGTTGGAGGGCTATTGGCACTCTTTGGCTGCTTTTTTATTGGTGCTCAACAGATGGTACAAATATAATTAACCAAAAAAAACAAACAGCAAAAATTGAGAAAATAGAGCTAGATAGAGCTAAATAGAGCTTTGTACAAAGAAAAAGCTTGAATGTTGACAATGTTAACAAATTAGACAAAGTTCCATCTTACATACTGTACATTTTGTATGTTGAACCTTTTTACAATATATATATATATATAAAAAAAACAAACATACAAATATGAAAGTGGTCCTCACATCGTTTATCTTTTCAGTATGCGGCCCTCTGCGGAAGAAAACCCCAAGTAATCCCTCGTTTATCATGGTTAATTGTTTCCAGACCTGCCCAGGATAAAAGCAGGATTTCTTATTTATAAATCAAATATTTTTGTTGTTAGAGCACAGAAAACCTATTTATGATCTTCTAAATATGTTTTTTTACATTAGAGCCCTCTAGACATGAACTAACGCCCCTATAGTTATCTTTACACTCGTATTACCTAATATAGTAAGCAGACAAGAAGTGACGTCGGGTATTCAGAGTTGAGTTGGATTGAGTGTGGATTATTAGGGATCATTCTTACTGTTGTGAGGTAATTCAAAGCTGCAATAAAAAGCCTGTTGTTGTTCCTGTGTGTATCTCACCGAACATCAAAGTAACATTACTGTCACCTAGTGACCAGTGTAGAATTATTTGAATGCATCTTCTGAAGTCTTATATTTGTATTGTAGTTCATTCAACCATTTTTATGCTTGAAAATGTGCTTCAATATGCTTCAATATGCATATGTTTTGATAAACTGTGGTGACAGAATAGCTGCAAAATTGGAACCGCGACGTGACGAGGGACGACTGTACACTGTAACTCTGCACTTGTCCAATGTAATATATGGCATATATTGCATATAACAACGTAACATTAAGGAGTGGGACAGGAGGACACAAACGTTAGCCACACTAGCATAGCTATGTGAGATAAGTCACATTGTTAACAGCAGCATGCAAGGTTAGCCTATTCGCTGAATGATCAAAATCCTACGTCTAGCTGACTGGACAGTTGGCAAAGCCCCAGGCCTGTTTTTAAAATTTTCATCAACATTGTGCTTTGTGAAATGGTGGACGCATACACAACTCGCTAGAGGCGTGTCAGAGGTGGTTTCATGTCAATGAAGAAGGAACATTTTCCTTCATGATGCCATGAAAAGCTGCAAAATCAAAAGTGATCATTTGAGTGCCTCTTCTCTCAAAAGTGGACCAAACAAGTGAGTGGGATGATGTAATTTTCTCTCGTTTGGTGCTCATAAACAGGCTTTTGGGACACATTACTGTTAGCTGTTAGAACATCATTAAAAAGTCACTTTTGCATAATAATACATATAATATCGTAGCAAGAAAACCAGCAGTGACAGCATCATTACACACTCTTTGCCGAATACGAGCATGCGAGCATAACGAGTACAACTCATCATTATCCATAATCGTGATGAAAGAAAATCCTCATTATATATTCACTCTTCACGCTTTGTGATTGGCCAGTCACACACCTCGACCGCCCCTCCCGAGACAGACTGTGCAGGCTGGAGCCACAGAGGAGTTGATCGGTGCCTCATTCACGTACACAATGCAATTGGTCATTTGAACGAGGTGTGTTGCGTTTAGGTTTTCTCAGCTCCCCTCTAATTCGGTTTGTATCTAAAATTACTTGGTAAACTTGTTTCGTA
Organism: Dunckerocampus dactyliophorus; assembly: GCF_027744805.1. Lineage (NCBI taxonomy): Eukaryota > Metazoa > Chordata > Actinopteri > Syngnathiformes > Syngnathidae > Dunckerocampus > Dunckerocampus dactyliophorus. The sequence continues at coordinate 10,390,984 of NC_072829.1, read as the reverse complement.
AAGTACGCGGTGCATTTGACAAGACAGCGCTGTACAGGCTTGTGTTGCGTCAGTCACTTATGCAACTCAATCGGGGTAGCATGACCGCTTTTTTCCTTGAAATGTATTTTTGTCTTATTCCATGAAGTCATCATAAGACGTGCTACCTACAATATAAGAATTTTGTTAATTTTCAGTTGGCAGTACACGCACAGTGGTAACAGTGACATGCATTGACTGGCCACAACATTAGGTACACCCGTTCTCCGATGGTTTTGGTCCTATTTATCTGGAAGGTCATTTTCTGTCACTATGGGCCACTTTCATTCAAAAGTGGCTAGTCCTGATTGTGGTGTGCCTCAAGGCTCCATTTTGGGCCCAGCCTTGTTTGCCTTTGGGGTCAATTATTTCAAAATACAATGTTACATTCCATTGTTTTGCAGATGATCTGCAAATCTATCTGCCTTTGAAATCAGGTACAGACTCCTTTTCTGCTCTATTGAACTGTCTTAAGGATATTAAGCAGTGGATGTCTTTCAACTTCCTTAAGCTTATTGAGAAAAAAACAACAAATTCTTATTTTTGGCAATCGAGCTCTTGCTGATGTTGACAGTGCACTTAACCCATTATCTTCATATTGTCAGCCATATGTAAGAAACCTTGGTGTGGTTAGCATGTTGTTCATTTATTTATTACTTGCCGCTTGTACTACTGTAATTCCTTGTTTTGTGGTTTGGATCAGTCATCCATGCATCGTCTCCAGCTCGTTGAAAACGCAGCTGCCCGCCTGTTAACTGGCACCAAGAGACGGGAACACATAACCCCAATCCTGGCCTCTTTACACGAGCTACCTGTTTTTTGCAGGATACAGTTCAAAATTCTTCTCTTGGTTTTTAAATCGCTGAATGGTCGGGCTCCCTCATACTTATCTGACTTACTGACCGTTTATGTTCCCGCTAGAACTATGAGGTCTAGCTCCCAGCTCCTTTTAACCACTCCCAGATCTCATCTTAAACCTCGGGGTGATAGAGCCTTCTCTGTCGCTGGTCCGAGACTTTGGAATGGCTTGCCCCTAAACATTAGATCTGCACAGTCCCTGGAGCATTTTAAATCTTTATTTAAGTCTTACTTTTATGGACTGGCTTTTAAACACATGTTAACCTGGGCATTGTTTTTACTGTTTTTTATTGTTTTTTTTTATTGTTTTTACTATTTTATTTGTGTCATTAATTTGGTCCATTGTTTTTACCTTTCGGTTGTACAATCGATTATTAGCTGTGTTGTGTAGTTTTGTGTTTTATTGGCTGCTGTAAGGCACTTCGGACAGTTAACTGTTGGAAATGTGCTGTATAAATACATTTGACCGTGACCTTGACCTGCACAGTACAAGAGCTGCATCAAACATTCTGCCTGGATGGCTGTCATACTGCATTATGTACACGAGCGTGCTAAAATATTACACCCCTCTCAATACGTTGCAGTATGTACGTCGCAATCTTAAACTTGTTTTTCGTAACGTATGCGGTGCATTTCACAAGTCAGCTGTGTGTCAGTCACTTGCTTATAATTTTGCTGGTGATATAAAGTGGGAATATTGCTTGTAGAACTGAGCGCGGTGCTTTTGAGAATAATACAATGAACAAGGCTGACAGATTATTTCCCGCTGTCAATAGATGTTTGCATGAATGAACAACTTCACACAGATCATTAAAAAATAATTAAATAATAAAGTCATACAGATCACTTACACACATACACAGTACATATATGGCTGAATAATAAACAATAAATATAGCAACTTCTGATCAATCCATGTCAATTTCAGACTTAAAATAATGTACCGATTTAAGCCCCACCCATTTCCAACTAAACCTCGCCAACTTCCGGTTTATGCCACACCCACTCCAAGTACACACACAGATACAGATACAGGTATTGGTGTACTCTCTCATCCCTACTAATGAACCTCTACATGCACACGTGACAGATCTACTGTGACTTTCCCTCCTCATTCTGGTGCAAATTCATCTTCATCATGTCCCATCTTGTCTTCTGGAATTTGACAGTTTTTCTGTTGTAATATTTCAGTTGTTGAGTATTTTCCTTCACCACAGAAAAGAATTCTGCACTCCTCCCATGCTTGTCAAAAACTATACCTCACTGTAGCAGCAATCTAAATTATGACACACAACAAAACAAAATCAATACTTTACTGTGTGTTGTGTGTGTGTGTGTGTGTGTGTGTGTGTGTGTGTGTGTGTGTGTGTGTGTGTGTATGGTGGCAGCACAGAAAATAAATTACTATTCTGTACAAGATACAATTTATAGCCTCCAGTGCTGGATGTGGTTTGTAGTAATATTACCTTCTTATTGTGGGACATTTGTGTTGTTGCTCACAGGACATTAGATGCTGCAGGAATTGAAATGACTAAGAGTCGATGAGGGGGCCACACACTCACGGTGTCTTCACTATTAATTTGGGCTGTCCACTATGGTGCATTGTCCTCAAGAAACCCCAAGTTGTCCTTGAGCAACTTAGTGGAAAACATTTGTATTGCATGCAATAGGTGCTCTGCACACGGTGCTATGGTGTTGTGGAGCAGTGGTCCACAACCTTTTTAAGCCCATGGACGGCCGAGTGGAGGGCAGTGACGTGCAGTCAGGGGAGGCAGAGCCCCAACAGTCATGATGAAAATTCCAAAAAATTTATACATTTTGATACGTCCATTGAAGTAGCCGCATGGTGGTTAACATGTTGGCCACACAGTCAGGAGATCGACAGGATCGGGGTTCAAATCTGTGTGGAGTTTGCATGTCCTCCCTGTGCGTGCATGGGTTTTCTTCGGGTACTCTAGTTTCCTCCCGCATTCCAAAAACATGCTTTTAGGTTAGGTTAGTTGTTAGGTTAGTTATGAATGTGCGTGTGAATAGTTGTTTGTGTATATGTCCCCTACGATTGACTGGCGACCAGTCCAGGGTGTACCCCACCTCTCGCCCAAAGTTAGCTGGGATATAGGCTCCAGCATACTCGGACGCTATTGAGGATAAGCGACATACAAGATTGATGGATGGATGGTGCATTGAATTGTATTATAAATGTATTTTGTCTTTGATTCCAACATTTTCTTTAAAAAAATCACAAATTTGCACATTTCCTATCAAATAAGATGAGGCTGTCGTGAGCATCTCTTCCCGGCTTAGTGCACAAGCCCAGCCTACTGTCTGAGTGCACTCGATGAGTTGGATCATGGTGCCTGCCAGGTTCTGGTTGTCAGGATGTCCCCAATAATATAAAACGTTTATTATCCACCATGACTTTCTACAGCCTCTGTAACGTTACTTTAATGTAAGTGTGACATCATTATTCGTGCTAATTGGACAATAAAATTTGCTTCATCTTGAAGGGATGGGGATGTGCGTGAGCTGGAAGGTGCTTGTCACTGCCGTCCTTCCATAGAGAGGAAAAGCCAGTGTGTGTGTGTGTGTGTTGGGGTGGGGTGTGGTGGGCGGGGGTGTGTGGTGCTGACCAGCACTGGTGAGCAGCAAGATGTTTTTATGCTCTGCTAAATGAATGAAGGAATTTGATTTCCAGGATGGATTATATACCCAAGCTCACCAGGAGGTGATCGCACTTTTACAGCAAAGTATCAGAGCTTTTGCTGGAGAAGGATAGGGTGCATGTACTGTACTTCACATACAGAACACAAATGTTCTGCAGTTAATAACAAATAAATAAATAAATAAATGGGACCTGTTTGAAAACATTTTAACTAAAGTGAAATATAGTCCTCTTTTTCTTGTTATCCTCTTTATGAGCAACCTGTATTAAAACTTTTTTTTTTTAAAAGGAGTCAGTGTCTTACCAGCCATGAGCCACACCGTACATCACTGGTGGGGGGGTTGTGTACCAGATAACCCCCATTCTATAAAAACGATAAAACCAAGACAAAGCAAAGCATCAGATTAAAACACAGAACACCGAATGAATAATGAGTCACCGCCGGTGCGAGTCTGTAGTCTTCAATGCCACTGTGGAAAGTAGTCGATAGTTCCTTCTAATAAGAATCCAAAATGACAGAACAATGAACTTCTGCTCTTTTTGGACATGTATTGTGCAAGTGACATGTGGTTTACTTCACTGTAACGTTGTTAAGCATGTTCAAAATAAACTAAACCACTACAATGACAGTCCCTTAAAACTAGAGGTGCTCTGATAGATTGGCCACCAATCAGTATCGGCCGATTTCCGTGAAAAAACACGGTATCGGCATATGCCGATACTTGCTTCTAAACGCCAATCCCCTTCGTCGATCAGCCCTGCCCCCATTGCTGCAGCCAGCCTTTAGTGACCATCTGCTGCCCACTTTCCCTTCACAAAGCCAAAGCAAGCATGTCTGCCGTGTGGGACTTCCTGTCATTGTGTGAGTGATTTCAATTTTGCACCCTCCTTAAAATGCTTTCGTTTGGTGCGGCATTTGGGGGGTGTGGTGAGTTTTCACAGTTCGCGATGTGATTGTCGGTCGGGCGGCGGCTAATTAGCCAAAACACGGGACACGTGCCCGTGATAGCCCGAACAGTGGTTGGATTTGTCGGACTGGATGGCCGGACGTCGGCAGCGGTGGAGGAAACCGGGTTTGGCGACTGCCTGAGGCCATGCTGAATGCTCTTGCATCCAAAGTCTCTTTAAAGAAGGAAATTTCACCAGTGATTTTGCAAGTCAAACATGTCTAAATTTTATGATTCTCCTTTCATATCATAAAGCACCAGAGAGCCCTCCACGAGCACAAGGTGCCTGCAAACCTGCTTTCATTCAGGTTTTCAGTTAATAATGTGAGAATACGAGAAAGAAATGCGCTCTAAAATACAAAATGTGAGTTGTGGATACGAGCATTTTGTTCATGTTCTGGTAAAACAAGCATATTCGCTTTGTTTAAGTTGAAGTAAGCTAGGAAATTAAATGTTTTTTATGTGTTTTATTAAAAAATGTACACTTAACCTATGTGATTGGTATCGGTATCAGCTGATTTCACTCATGGATGATCGGTACCGGTATTGGCAGCATAAAAACCTGATCGGAGCATCCCGATTTAAAACCCTAACCCAAACATGAAAACCTTAACGCTACCTAAAAACCCAAACCCTACTTTAAAAACGAATCCTAACCCTAACGTAAAACCCCAAACCTACCTTAAAACCCTAACTTCAAACCCTAACTAACTGATGGTGAACTATAAACCAAGTGTAGACCTTCGTCGACTGTGAAAGCGTGACGTCAACTTGAGAAGTACTTCAAGGTAATGACGAGAAGGATTCAATGACACTTGCCGGTCTTCAGCATGAAAGCGGCAGATTAACATGACGTTTATCCCGGCACGACAGCCACGCGATCAAGGAACATGGGCGACCGCCAAAAGTCCCTCTCATCTCCATCCCTGCCTGGAAACAACGTCTCCCCCCACACCCTCGCCCCTTCCATCCTGGGGCCCACCTGTCAGTGCAGCATTGGACAGAGAGTCGCACTGCAGAGGATCACAAACGCAGCACAGACCACACTGCCGAGAGGAGGAAGAGCCCTCTGACCAAAACGCAGTGCTCATGATTCATTCATTACATCGTTACCACTTTGCAGAGTGTCAACAGCTTGTCTTTGAAGTGATAATCATAACACTGAGGGTGTCCTTGAATTTCCTCTCCCCATTAAAATGCTTAATGGAAGATGATTTCTATAATTCAGCAAGGAGGAGTTCTCTCAGTCTCCTGTTAGCCAAAGCATGTCTAATAAATCTTTGGGGAAAAGAGGCAGAAATAATATGAGAAGCTGACGATACTGTAGCTAGGGGACGTATGTTTTCACAGCTATGATAGCAAATAATTAGCAGAGGGTAGATAGGCCGAGTTCTTTTTTACAATGGAGAGAGATGGAAAACTATATTTATTTCTTTTCAAACTGTGTGAGAAATGGGATCATAAACTTTGCTGGGAAGACAAGAATTTAATAGATAGACGGATACATAACCTTTCATTGTGTCCAGCCTAAGGCACACCTATGCAATAATCGTGCTGTGTAATCATCGTCATGATCTGCCACAGTTGTGAGGTGGATTGATTATCTCAGCAAAGGAGAAATGCTCACTAACGCAGATATACTGTAGACAGATTTGTGAACAACATTTGAGAGAAAAAGGCCTTTTCTGTACATTCAGATCATGCAAAATGAGAGCAAAAACAAAAGTGCTATATTTGTATTCAGTGTAGATAGATTGATGTAACTACTGCCATCATTTGTGATGAGTTTTGTTTTCTTGTCTTCCATTTATCCTCATTTCAGCAACTTGAAACCCGAACCCTACCTTAAAACTCGGATGTTACTTTAAATCCCTAACCCTAATTTCAACCCTTTCCATTACCTTAAAGCCCAAACCCTACTTTAATACACTAACTTGAAAGTGTAACCCTGACTTGAAAACCAAACCCTACCATAGAACCCAAAACCTAGCTTCAAAAAACCAGAACAAACCCTAACTTAAAACTCTAACACTACCTTAAAACTCTAACCCAACCCTAAATCTTTACTCTACCTTAAAATCCAAGCCCTCCCTTAAACACTTGAAAACTTGAAACCATAACCCAGAAAAACATCACTGTTACAAACAATATAGTTTGCGAATTCAATGTGTTTTATGCACTCAATTGATGTTTAAAAATTGCCTTTGAAATACATGCAACAAACCTATCAGTGAGGTTGCTTACTTATTGTCCGAATCAATATTCAATACCGTGCGCAGTTATAATGGAAGCAAACAAAATGCATGAGAGCTTTGAGGGGGTAATATTGTTTTTACATTGAGGTGTGTGGGTGAATATTCGCTCAAAGTTGATTGTTGGGTTTTCATACTCGTTTATTTGGGGCCTACGGATCAGCTCAGGCTTTTTGAGAAACAGTTGTGTGCTATTTATTAGATGAAATGCATTGCCAAGGCCATAAAAGAGTGCTCTTAAGAGGGGGAGGGGGCTAAGCACTCCAAATGTTCAGTGTAATGATAATCAAACAAAGGCTAAATGAAAAGAGAGTCATGTAACCAAATGTTGTTCAGTGCAGATAAAAACCTTTTTAAAGCAGCAGAGCTGAATAGTGTGCATAATAATAATAATAATAGTAATAATAATAATAATAGGATGATCAACTCTGGTTTAAAACCCATCATCACATCAAGGGAAGCTTTTAATAAGCCCTTTGCTTTAAGTTCAACTCTGATGCAATGGACTGTGTTGTTCATTATATGATTAAAAGCACACTGGTATACAGTCCAGAGCTGTGATAGCATTCCCCACTGTAAACATAATCCTAATGTTGTAAGACCGGCATATGGTGATGGCTTTATAGCATACTTAGCAGTCTCAGCAGGGGGGTAGTCAATGCATGGGATGATCTTACTATGCTTTGTTTTCATTTTTCACTTCTTGTCTAAAATGTGTACATCCTTGTTTTTTTTTATTATTTGCCCCAAAGGACATATTTTGTTTAGAGGAAAAGGCTTCTTGAGACGTCATCTGTACTTCTGTGAAGAAGGTGTCGGACGTTTCGCTCCTCATCCGAAGAGCTTCGTCAGCGAACTAATAAGTGCTGGTAGCTTAGGCCTTAAATACAGTAAGAGTGGGCGGAATTGGTGTGCCAACACCCTCCTCCTATTGGTTCGTTACACTAAGCCTGGGCGGAGTAGTGGTATAATCCTATCCTGTTATTAACACCTCCGATAAAAGGGAAGTGTCGCTCCCTGAATAGGGTATGAACGACTCTGATACTGGCTTGTTAGCATCTATTGTTCTGGCTCGGACCTGCCTTCACCTCATTTGCAAGACTAAGAGCTGTGGGTTTTGGTCTCAGTAACCTGCTGAACACAGGGTCCAAATTAAACCTCAAACCACCATTCCGATTCAATGATGGGTTCTGTTGTTTGACAAAAATAGCTTCCTTTACTCCTCTTTCAAACCATCTGTTTTCTTTGGCCAAAATCTTTACCTCGCTGTCCTGAAAAGAGTGATTGGTAGCTTTCAGGTGTAGATGTACTGCTGATTGAGGACCACTAGCATTGTCCCTGCGATGTTGATAAAGCCTTTTTTGGAGCATTTGCTTAGTTTCCCCAATGTAGTGCTCTTTGCATTCCTCATCTTTACAGTGGATGGAATAGACCACATTGCTCTGTTTCTGGTTTGGAGCCTTGTCTTTAGGATGCACTAATTTTTGTCTCAGGGTATTTACTGGTTTGAAATAGGTAGGAATTTTGTGTTGCCATAAGATCCTCTGGAGTTTTTCGGAGACCCCCGCTACATAAGGGACTACCACTCCTCTCCTTTTTGCTTCTGTGGGCTTTTGGGTTTTGGGTTTTGGGTTTCTTTCCCAAAGAAGAGAGTAGGGAAAGAAACAACAAGCCAGTATCAGAGTCGTTCATACCCTATTCAGGGAGCGACACTTCCCTTTTATCGGAGGTGTTAATAACAGGATAGGATTATACCACTACTCCGCCCAGGCTTAGTGTAACGAACCAATAGGAGGAGGGTGTTGGCACACCAATTCCGCCCACTCTTACTGTATTTAAGGCCTAAGCTACCAGCACTTATTAGTTCGCTGACGAAGCTCTTCGGATGAGGAGCGAAACGTCCGACACCTTCTTCACAGAAGTACAGATGACGTCTCAAGAAGCCTTTTCCTCGATGGACAACTCCTGTACGACTGAGAGCCTACACAGACATATTTTGTTTAGTTTAGCTTGATTAAAGATTCCCTAGCTAACTCGCCATACGTATACATATTTAGCCGTATACATATTTAGCCGCTCTGCCATAGGCAAACATATCTTATTGTAACCCTCCACCAGTTAAACCAGCAGCCTAATGCCATCATCGATGAAATCATTCATTCCAAAAGACCCCATTCATGTTTATGTTGAGATTTTATTTTTTTTTTGCAATTGCCGTTATAGTTTTTCAAAATTATTATTACAATTTTCGCAGGCGTGGTGCAAGTAAATGAAAAACATAATTAGGAAGGTTTTTTATTTAAACATTTGGAGTATTTTGTAATTGTAATGCAAATATATTTGTGTGATTTTTGTGAATCTTTTCAAAAGTAGTGAAGTATAGTTGTGTTGTATTTTCCAGGTGTGGCTAAATTTGTCTTTATTGCAAATAAGTACATTAAATAGATCAAAAGAAAGCATTTTTTTAACCAAAAACCGAAATGTTTCCATTTGTGAATGATGAAGTCCCTTTTTTTTAGTCCTAGTGATTAGTGTGTGTATTTTAGTATGTGTATCCCGCATTATTAGAAAACAATGTATTATTTTTTTTGTTAATGTTTTGTATTTACTGTGCATTAGATTAGATTAGATTTTGTTTCTTAATGTGGCTAAAATGAGCTATTTTTCATTAAAGGTATTATATTTGATAGCTAAACAATAAATAAATATTATTATTCATTTTTTTCATATTTATTTTTTGTAAAAAAGAAAAAAAAAGTTTCAGAAATAATTTAGATAAATTTTTTCCCCCCACATTCCCCATTTGGTTCTAGTTGAGTTGAGTGGCGGGCAGTGTATTTGGTACCTGTATCCACAGTGGCCATTTAACTGACTGAATCCACCTCTTAATACCACGACTATCCATCCATCCATCCATTTTCTATACCGCTTCTCCTCATTAGGGTCGCAGGGGCATGCTGGAGCCTATCCCAGCTGACTTCGGGCGACAGGCAGGGTACACCCTGGACTGGTCGCCAGCCAATCGCAGGGCACATATAGACAAACAACCATTCACACTCCCATTCATACCTATGGACAATTTAGAGCCACGACTATTACATCACAATTATATAAACTATCAATAACATACAAAAAACGCAATATAACATGGCTTGCCGCAACCACACCAAAATAACATCAGCAAAACCTAGCTGTTCTCTCAACAAGCATCTGTCCTCTTCAACCCGCACCTACACACACACACACACACACACACACACACACACACACACACACACACACACAGGACTCAGCCTGTCACGTTCATATTTGGAAATCACAAACACTAATTCGATACATAACTTCCAGGCCACTACAATAGCATTATTACTAAAGCAAGACACCCAGTTAACCCTTTATCTTCTAACACATAATCACCAATACGCCTGACTTACATTTCTGCTCGTAACTTCGAGCATGATGTAACTTCCACCTATGATCGGCCGTGCCTGTAAATTTGGCGCTTGGCCAAATGTAACAAGTGTAAAAGTACTTGTTAGTACAAACTGGTGATAAAGAGTTCAGACAACTCCAAACCTCTCCACTACAACATCATCTGGAGCAATTCAGGATCAGCATTTATCTAACATGCCAAAAACATAAAACTTTTAAAGAAAATACTCTACTCTACTCACCAGAGAAGTGTATTTCTCCTCCTACATCAGCCATTGTGGGCGTAACTTGGCTTGTCAGCTTGCGTGCTCTGCTCATCCAATCAGATGACAGTATTACTGTGGGACAGCACTCCTGACTCTGAAGACCCTGGCAGATTAGATGCTGAAATCATCGAATATACACTTCTGGAAGCAGTGCAGCTAAGATACACACCAACAAATGAAAATAATAGACTGTTGGGAATAAATACATAGTCTTTGAAAGAATACTAGAATTTAAACTGTAAATGTAGGCCAGGGCTCTCGCCCAATACAGCTGGGATAGGGTCCAGCATACCCGCAACCCTAGTGAGGACATCTGATATAAAAAATGGATGTAGGATGGATGGATGTAGGTCAGTGCTTCTGCGAGTGTTAAGGCCAGCAGAGTAGACCTTGCTGGCCCCTTGTCACCAACAACGGCAACATATCCATGACACATTTGGGATCTCTGATGTTTCACATTTTATCCACTGGCAAATCGCCATGTTTCAAACATGACGTGCATGTACGGTACATGTTCGTTTGCTAAGACTTGATCGATGATTCTGCCTCACATCCAACATTTGGAAGTCAAATCCCCTGTTAAGTCGTCACACGTTTAAAAGGTATTTGCGCGCTCATATGAGACACTGCACGTGGCAAAGTGTGCATCCTCAGCCAGACACACCAGCGCGTATGGTCGCTCCCAACAGCTGTTTCCAGCAGCCTGGGGAGGGTGCATGTCAAGTAGGATGCCTTCTGCTGTCACAAGCTCCGCAAGGTGTTTATTAAAAAATGTTAATGCCATCAACGCTGTGCGTTCACGTCCAGGCTCGGCCGCCGTGACGAACGTTTGGCAGGAGCCAACTGTTTCCACTTGCCCGGGAGAGTGGAGGTGCGTGCTGTGTTTTCACGCCCTGCAGGAGCTGTTAGTGGGCAAAACACCACTGCTCATCGGGCCACGAAGGGCTTATTTCACTGCATCTTAAGCTCTGGGAAATATCCACTTGGCATTGTAAATGAATCTGAATGAATCTACGGGTGAGTTCATGCTTGTCATTTTTGGTTCGATTAAAACATACTAGAGTCTGTTTGCTCTGTTAGTATGTTTTTTTTTTTGTGAACACAGTCCAGCACCAAAAAGGGGGGCCGAAACCACCTGAGACATGGGTCAATCAAGTGTGATCGCCGACAACGGGTGTGATGTCACCAAAGCGTAACCAGGCAATGCATAGGAACACCCAACAGGAAGCTGAATGAAAATCATCAAAAAATAAGAGTTAAATATAACACCCAAAAGCATAAACATAGTAGTTAAACACACCTGGCACTGTCCCTGATACTGTCTCTTTGCATCACATCTCTGGGCACCTTTTTGACGTCTTAATAACATAATAACATAACGTAAACCTCGTTTTACATAAATTCCACTGAACGTAAAGAATTTATGTAAAGTTTTTGCTTCGTATTACAGAAGAAATTCCATATAACATAAAGCGTCAAGTCAGTGCAAGTCTCTTTTTTTTCAATCAACTTTATTTATGCCTCAAGTCGGTGCAAGTTCAGACTAACACTTGGTGACGCCTTCTGACGCTTCACGCTCTCATTGGCTGATTTTCGGGGTCACCGCCTCCGCTCTCATCTCATTGGCTGATTATCGGGGCACCGCCTACACTCTCATGTCATTGGCTGTGTTATACAGCACATACGTGAGTTTGTGTGAGAGACAGGCTTGTCCCTTCAACCTCCTTCCTCTTCGTAGTCGCCCTTAAACTAACTTAAACAATTAAGTTAAGTTACAAATTAAAATTTTGCACACAGCATTATCGTGTAGTGCGTGTGCGTTTGTCTGTGAGACCAGCTGACTCTTAGACTCTTTGAGTCGCGTTTTGACACAGGCTAGTCCTCCTCCTCCTTCCTGCCTCCACTTGTGCTCCTGATCAAGACATCTCGTGAACAGTAGGATTGTTTTTGTTTTTCAGTTTTATTCATTTACAGTAATCTTATTTATTACCTTATTTTATATTGGAATGTTACTGTACTATGTTTATGCTAACGTTTTCTTATATTTTCCCACCATATTTGGTGGACTTTGAATATTTTGAAGTGCCAAAGGGGTGAGTTTGGGAAGATCTTGGAACGGATTAGGCTATTTACATGTATTTTACGCTTCGTATAACATAAAATCCCTATAACATAAAGGTTCTCGGAACGGATTATTTACGTTGTAGGGACGTCTACTGGATGTCCTTTTCGTTCCATCTACCGTCAAAATCTACACTCTTACAAATTAATGTAACTCGGAAGAGGTGGTGGTGTTTTGGGCGTGTGAGATCGTCAGGCAATGTACACATCACATATGCCGTCCAATTGCAGCGACACATTATCCCGGTACAGTCTACAATCAATTTTAAAGTCCTTTTATTTGTGTTCCAGCATACCTGGATGAGCTTTTAACTGTCCGTCAACGCCCCAGGGCCCTGCGCTGTTCTCAACACACAACATTAGAAGTCCCGAGGATCAAATACAAAAAATGAGGGGATTGCGCTTGTGCTGTGTTTGCCCACACACTTTGGAACTCCCTTCCACCAGCGCTACGATCTATTAAAGAGTTATCACTTTTTAAATATCTTTTAAAAACTTGTTTTTTCAGACTGGCTTATGACACATGATGATTCTATGTATTTTAGTTGTGATTCTGTGCCTGTATTTTTATTTTGTTTTAGTGGTTGTCTTATTCGATCTTACCCTGTTCTTATTTGCTATAACCTGTTTTTACTCTTGTGAAGCACCTTGGGCACCATTGGGATGTTGTAAGGTGCTATACAAATAAACTTTGATTGGATTTGATTATGCATATGATTAACTGATACCATTGTTTTGTCCACTGACAAAAATGTTACACTCAGGTGACCACCAAGTATCTTCTTTTAAGATATGGCCCGGAGCAGAGTACCGGACTGCAAGTGTGAACGCATTCAAAATTAATCTGTTTCCTTCCCCTATAAATGTTTCAATGTTTTAGTTATCTAAAATAGTTTTGTAAAATTCATGCTGCCTTTAGGGGAATATTTTTTCCTGAATGTACTGACAAACACAGATGGAGCCCTGTCAAGCAGAAGGCCAAGATGAAGAGAATTTAAGTAATGCGTGAGTATTATTGACCTTTTTTGCCATCCATGGAATTGCATTACAGTCTATAGTTCTCCATCTGAGTTAAGGGTGTGTGAAGAAGTGCATAAAAGTTACATTTCCATTCAAAAGGCCAGCACATCCATCCATCATACTATCATGCAATTTTAAACATAAAGGAACCCTTGAAAGGCATCTTGGTTAAGTATTATTTTGGCCTTCAAACAGAATCACATCTCTAAATACAGTTGTAGCAACTATTCAAAGATGGCTTTATTGGATATTTACATCTTTCAACTTTCTGTTTATCTTTTTGAATCTTTCATATTAAGTGTGTACAAGTGTGTGAAGCAGAAAATGTTCCCTGGTAATTACTTACGCCAAGCAAGAAGACAGTATTGCAATAGGTATTGTTTTTTCCTGCGGTTAGCTAGCAAAATTACGCAAAAACGACACCGCTGATTTCCATTCAATTTTATGGCTAGGCGGCACATGTGCATAGCAAGAAGCTATACAATGTTGGTGCACATTGGAATAAAAATGTGCAGAGAGGAATCTATTTTCTCTAATGGCTTTTTATACGGGCATGTGGCGTATACAATGCTGTATTATTAATGCAGTCATTCCTCCAGCCAGTCTTTCATGATCACCACCACCTTGGACAACAGAAAGAACCCGAATGCCTCAAACTAAGCCACAAAGTCCTGTTTGCTCATGCACACACACACTAGTACGTATAAAACTTAAATATGTGATCCTTCCTCTCCCCAGTTATTAATGAATGATAACAGCCACCTTGCACAGTAGTTATAATTAATAAACGATTTGAAATAAGCCACAAATCGTGAACGTTGCAGTATTTTATCATGCTGTGTTGTGTCATAGAGTGACGGCACATGCAAATAGGCTGCTAATGAGTCCACTTTTAGACATGTAGCACTCTGCTTTAGGTGTTCAGTGGGCCTGGGCATGGTACAATTGGCCTTGTGTGAGTACAGCCTTCGTGGTCTATAACATGGTGGTGATTGCTCTTGCACTGTGTTTTAGTAGAGTTAGTTTTTGCCACAAAACATGTTTTTGTATTTGAGTCAAATCAATATGAACGAACAAGTCACCTCTCAATGAAAGGATTATGTCTTCTGTCCTGACGTCAAGGTACAGACAGTTAACTTTAATGGCTCTGCCAATGACAATTGCTTGTATGTTATTATTATTATTGTGCAGACACAGCTGTACCGTAATGTCTCATCACAGGTGCCGTGACACGGTTATAAAAGGAGCAGATGCTATGTCGCAGGTAACATGACTGCTTCTTTGCTGGTTGTCTGTCAGCTTGAGAGCTGCATTTATCAGCTTGCCGTTAATTCATGCCTACATGATTGAGCGAGGGAGTGATAATGTGCAGGTACATCGCCGGCTGCACTTCCAAGATGATAGCGTTTGAATTCATTATTTTCATCTGCTATGGAAATTAAAAATCGGGCAGGCTGTATTTAGTTGAAGGACAAAACATGAGTCATAATTAGAAGGATAGGAGAGATGCACTACATGGGTGTCATTTATACACCACATCCCTCCCGCCTCTCAGTGGATAGAAGACATCCAAACATGATGTCCTGTGACGTGAGGCTCGTTTATGGCGGCTATTTGGACCAGGCTTTCTGGAACAAGCTTTGAGGTTTCAGGTTAAATGGGATTTCTCCCTTTGAATCGTTTGTGATGACCCACCGCAGCTGAATCTGCAGGTTTTGCTGCCTGCTTTAAAGCGTATTATGGGACTCGAAATTGAGCAGGGGTCTAGGCTTAGCCTGCACACTCATGTGCACGCACCCACTCGCCCATACCACAAGTGCGACTGGAGGGTGACAATTTGAGTTGTCTGGGGGAATGAGGTGGCTATGAAGCAAGGAGGTTGGTGGTAGGTTTGTGTTAAGGGTGAGAATTAGGGTTAGGATGAATTAGGGTTACACACTCCTGATCAAACTTTTAAGACCAGTTGAAAAATGGCAAGAATTTACATTTTACACTGTTGGATCTTAAAGAGCTTCTAAGTTGAGGGTTTGTGGTTGGGTAAGGGTTTGGTTTTCGAGTTTGGGCAAGGGTTTGGGTAAGGTTAGTCAATTAAATTGTTAGCGGACACATTTTGAGACAGCTAAGGGCCGGAGCGCTGTTTTTCTGCTGCTATTCTGCAAAAACGCTAGTTAAGGAATCCTCCATATGAAAATACTGCTCGAATACTGTTTTTAATCCAACATCCATTTATCCCTTCATCATACATCTTCTTTTGCTCCAATCTATCAATCCATCAAAGGCGTCGATACATCTCTTCCATCATCCTTCCATCTATCGATCCCAGCAATTCGTTCTATTTCTCCTATTCATTCAAGTCCTCCTTCATCCATCCAGCCATTTCCTTCAGTGCCAGCCCAGCAGTTGCTCACACCAGCGCCACGTCTGATTTATTTTGCCATTTAGCTCCACGTGTGCTCTGTCTGTCCACAAAGGTTTTTCAGCTTTCAGCATGTGACCCATTGGTTATTGCTGTGTTAAAAGCTTTGTGCGTGTCAAGACCTCGTGCTGTTCCATAGCCAAACATGCATCTTGTGTTCCAGGCTGTGGGCGATTAACATCATCATCAAGCCTGGTTTGATTCTTCTTGTGTCACTTTGCATTTGACTCCTTTGACTTTAGTCCTGCATCTTGCGTATGGCTGAGGTGAACGCTCATTCGACGTACATTTGGGTGTTTATGTTGTATAATAGGTTGCTTTGGCCCTGACATTTGACAATTTCTTTAGAATGTGTTGGCATAATGTGCTTTGGACTTCCAGTGCTTTTATTTTGGTCTGTTTCGAGCCGTGCCTTTGTGTGAACAACTTCCCACACAATCTTTTAAAATGTTTACTTTTAGCTTTTACTCTCTCCTAGCCGGCGCTGACCTTTTCTTGATACTCAGAAACTCATCTGCCTACCTTCACTTGTGGATTCCAAAACACGCACACACACACGTTGATGTACACTGACACATTCTTCCATACACATTGGCATATAGGCGAGGAGACCTGCAGCACCTTTATTTTCTCCCAGTTTCATCTCCCCACGGGTCGTCCATCAGCCTATTTTTGCCCTGGCCGCCTTCAAGCCGAGGGACCTCAGAAAGGTGGTAATGGAGGGCTGACGGAGGCCTGTCACTTTCTGCTCTTTCACCCCCAGAGACTGTGAGTGGGAAAGTAATGGCCGAGCCTGCTGAATGTAGCAGTCACTTTTAATCAAGTATACGCCTGTCACTCCCCCTATATTGATCCCGGAAAAATCCCCAGGCGATGTGCAATCAGACCAGTTTCTACCTCACAACAACTTTCCCCTTGTCTTTCAAACAACTCCCCCTGCTTTTGCATCCCGGCCCATGTAATCATAACCCAACCCACCCCTCCCCAGACGACCAAACAAACAAAAACAAAAAAAACGCTCGTCAGAGATTCTAAAATCTTACTTCAGAAACACAAATCAAAGATCTTAGACGAGAGACCTTGCACCTTTCACCCACACACATCAAACCACATCAAACAGCCTCCAAGCTCGTACCGATGGTGAGTCAGTATTGATTTGGTTGTTTTAATTTGACGTTGTGCTTGTCTTTGTCTTATACATCCCAAAACAGCAAACGTATTGGATTACTTAAGGCAGTGGGTCTCAATTTTTTTCTGTCATGAGACAATACCGGAATACCTGCCAACCTTAAAGAAATTAAAGTATAGAAGCCTAGTATAGTACGTATTACATTGTATCATTGTAAAATTCACCTTGACCACCCCCAACACCTCACGTCCCCAGCTTCTAGTCAAAGATCCTCCATGATAGGAGTATACTCTGCTTTTTATTTAGGGACCTACTACTTCGGCCCAGGTAATCATAATCAAACACTGCCACCGACAACAAGATGGGGTCGCAGTGACGAGGGTAGACTGCGTGTCGCTCACATTCACTCTCCTTGTGATTTTATGGGAGTCGGATATTTGCATAACGCTTAATGAGTCTGTGCATCTTTGTGTCGGACACGTCCATGCGTGACTTCATGCCTCTTAGTTGTACAAGCTCTGAGAGGATGCAGCCATCTTTTTTCCTGTTTGGACAGAGCGTCCTTGCAAAGAAAACAAGAACAACACGGGAGGTCGATAAAAGTCAAGACTCTGAAATATTCCATATTAGTGTCAACTTCATGGTCACATTTGGTTTAATCATTTACACACGCGCCACTCAAATAGGGAGGAGTTTATGAATGGCTTCCAGAATGACAGAATGAATGTGTTAAATCTACTGCATAAAAATAAAATGAAATTATTAAAACATCCGTTCACGTTAAAGCGCATTCACAGATTGTCAAGGGCATGCAAGGGTAACAGGTGGGCCTATAAGGCCTAACCTATATAAGGGCCAATATATACAGCAGGATGAAATTTGCATATCCCTTCAGGCATGGAAATTAGTATAATAAACACAAACTGCTACCTGTTGCTAACCTGTGCCCCAGCATATGAGACCAACTTGGTGGCTTTTGGTCTCGGACTATTCAAATATCTTAACCTGGGCAATATGATAACAAAACAGAAATGCTAACAATGTTGATAGATAGCATGGTAGCAGCTAGAATGCTAGCAAGCTATGAGAACAGAAATGCTGCTAATAAATCGGATAACAGCTGGAATGCTTGGACATGGGAGCATAGACTGTTGCTTAAGTGCTAAATGTGAATGTGATCTGTAAAATGCAAAATGCAAAAGGCTAAAGTAGGGTGTCCAAACTTTTTCCACCAAGGGCCACGTCCTGAAAATCCAAAAATATGTGGGGCCACTTTGATATTTACAATATATGTATTTTTAAATTTTATAAAAAGGCTAAAAACATTTATTATGTTAAAATTTATATTATGTTAATATAATTAGTACTAATCCGTATTATTAATTTATTGGTAATATATAATTAATATGAAAATAATTTCAAATTTCTTTCTATCCATCCATCTTCTACCGCTTATCTGAGGTCGGGTCGCGGGGTAGCAGCCTAAGCAGGGAAGCCCAGGTTCGCTCTCCCCAGCCACGTCGTCCAGCTCCTCCCAGCAGATGCTGAGGCGTACCCAGCCCAGCTTTTTGTTAAGGTTAGTTATTTTTATCCACATTGCAATTTCTTCTCGTTACATTTTGCCTTTTTGCTCTATTTTTCCCATTTTTGCAGTTTTGTGCGTTTAATTTTATTTTTTACAATGTACCACGGGCCAATAAAAAACAAGCTGCGGGCTGCAAGTAGCCGCCGGGTCGTACTTTGGACCCCTGGGCTAAAGCTAAAACCTTGCAACATAATATGTACAGTAGATCCCGCCTTGTCATTCGCTTCCAGGAATATTCTAAGATTTATTTCCTCTGCTTTAAATTGGAAAGAATTCTGGGGTTTTTTCAATAGTAACTTAAATAGAAAGCGGTTTGATGGCACTTCACTCAATTCATTCAAATCCATTCACTCACATTTTCTGACAGGTAGATGCTTTGACAAGACAGTAAAACTGCTTTTTGTTTGGACTCCCCCAAGGAAAATTCTATACATAAAATTAAACATTAATAGAGAAAAATGTTAAATATTAAAAGTCTGTGCAAGATAACACAGAAACAATAACTATTATTAAAATATATATTTAAGAGCTCAGCATTATCTCGACCTACACTGGAGTGGTTTTTATCCTGTTTAATTAAAATACACTAGAAGAAAAGGGAATAATATCAAAGTGGGCCCCACATCCTTTCATTTTTCATTATATGGCCCTTGGCAATAAAAGTTTGGACACCCCTGCTGTACATTGACTACTCTAATGTATAACCAGTTAATGTTAATGTTCATGCTTGAGCACCAACACCTATTGTTGACAGTCTGTCATTAAGGAACAAAGGTGTGTATGCAATGATAAGCCACTGTTGCCTTGTCATCACCTCATTCGCCAGGAGATCGGGTGAGGAGTGTGGCACCGTCGCCACTGTTTTCCAGTGATGTGTCTCTTGGCCTCAGCCTTTCTTGTTGATTTGCCGAGGCCGCAGGGGCTGACTATTACAGGGTCATAACGAGGCAACATGATGAGGGCGGAATTCTAATGTAGATCTAGCTCGGATAGGGGCAGCAGCTTGAGAGATGGAACGCTCGTTGGGGAATAAAGCCGGAGCAGGTTTATTAAAGACAGAAAAAACAGAAGCTGTATGGCTGTCACTTGTTG
The DNA here is from genome assembly GCF_027744805.1 of Dunckerocampus dactyliophorus. Taxonomy (NCBI): domain Eukaryota; kingdom Metazoa; phylum Chordata; class Actinopteri; order Syngnathiformes; family Syngnathidae; genus Dunckerocampus; species Dunckerocampus dactyliophorus. The sequence continues at coordinate 10,371,186 of NC_072829.1, read as the reverse complement.
CAATAAAAGAGACGCCCAGCTTGGTATTTGTGTCTCGTTCACTGGCATTGCTCTTTTACAACATTACCCCGACTGGCTCACAGGTATCACACTTCTTTTTCAACGGCATTCTAAGTGAAAGCTGCCACTCACGGGGGAGAAGCGGCAATAACTGAAACTCATTTTGTGCGTGTCGGAGTTGCCGCTGGCCGCAGGTGAGAAAGAAGAGAGTGTTGCTTGACACCGTGATGTAAGCGACACTGACCAAGGCATAAAGCAAGAGCCAGAGGAAAGGTGTCAGCCAATGATATGTGACATTGTAGGCAGACATCTCTTCTGCTAGTACTGCGTATGTACTACACAACATGGGTCCCCAAGCAGCGGGCTGTGGCCCTGTAGTGGTCCGCTGGCGGGGATGAACTGAGCCGCAAAAAACAGTCAGACTCAAGAAAAAAATCACACACCTTTTTAATTTTTTTGTAAATGACTATGTTGAAGTAAATGTATGTCAGTTTGGTGGATAATGTGATTTCTTTTATTTAATAATACACAATCAATTGAAAATGGTAACATGAGCACGTTAAACAAGGGGGGTGAACACACTAAAGTAATTGCTGAGACTTAAGCCCTGTCCACATAGGAACGCTTCTGGGTTGTGTTTTTTGGGGGGGGCGGGTTGAAAAAAAAATTGCATCCACACAGTGTCACAAGATCTCGTGTCACAAGATCTCACAGGATTAAAACGTGATTTCTCGTTCAGAAAACAAAAGTCTCGTTGGCACTTGGAACTGGTAATAACTGATAATAAATAATGAATTAATCCCACAATCAATGAAAATGAACTGGATCATTTATATCAATATCATGTCATGTGCATGCATGTCGGTTTTCCTCATCTCAGCACCTTGTTCCATAGAACAACTGCATGAACGGAGTGAGCCCTTTTGTCAGTTATCACGGTCCCATTAGCATACACACAGAGTGCAGAAGAGTGTAACTTAGTAGAAATTAAATTAGTAGTTTGCAATATATTGTCATTTATTTTTTCATTGTACTTTTCTTAAAAGTAATGTTAAAGTCTCATCTCGTTCTCGTAGACACAATGTCGTGTGTCGTCTCGTCTCATTAACTCGTGACACCCCTGGTAAATAGTCACGTCCACATGGGAACGGATCACTGCGTGAATAAATGATGTAATACATAGGGCACACCTCCGTGTGGCAGTGGAAACAGACAGAACCACGTGACACACCGAAATTATAGAAGAAGAAATAACACATGTGCTAAGGTTCGTTGAACGATGTTACCATGTGGATGAAAGAAACGATAAAATAATTTAACATTTCAACCTGAAAAAGTTCCCGTGTCCTTCTACTTCTCAGACATGCTGAATTGTGCCTCTGTAAACATGTTCTTCATTGTTAACTCTGTTAAAGGAGACCTATTATACTAATTTTCGGGCCTTTGTATTGAATTCTGGACTCCAATAGAGCAGCTACACACGATAACCCGCACAGAAAGCTTTCTAGATCTTCCAGACGCTGCACCTCTTCCTGCAGTGTTTCCTGTCTCCCGCCCAAACGGTCTGTGTAATTTCCTCCACCCTCGACCCTCCTCCAGGTACGCCTCCCGCCGAGCCGACTCCACTGTGATTGGTCACACTCCCATGCGCTCCCGAGGACTTCCGGACATTTGCCGAACCCCTTTTGTCTGATTACTTACACGACATAAACACAGTTAGGACACTGATAAATTGTTACTTACAGCTTGCTCTTCTGATTCTTCAACTCCACCAAGTAACGTCGGAAAGGCATCAGACATCAGCAACAGTTTGGCGGATAGTCCAGCTTCTTATTGGCTCACGTTCACAAAACAGTCCCGTGTGAGGTGCCCTTGACAGATGAGCATATTTTTCTCTTGCTGGCTGGAAATCAGCAACTCCAACCACTTCTGCTTGATGCTTGCCTCTTGAGGCACACCCGAACAAACATTTAATGGGAGACATTGCTCGACGTGCTAACACTGTCAACAGAGCGATGAGAGTGGGGGTGCTGGGCATGCATAACGTAAGGAAGTCCTGGTTGCTATGACGTCTATGCCGCTTCTCCTCATTAGGGTCACGAGGTATGCTGGAGCCTATCCCAGCTGACTTTTGCGCAGGAGGCAGGATATACCCTGAATTGGTCAACGGCCAATCGCAGGAGGTATGTAAATGAAGAGACACATTACGTTAACTAGCTGGACTGGATTAAGGTTAGTGCTTTAAATTAAGGTTAGTGTTTCAATATAAGGTTTTTTAAGTTAGAGTTAGGGTTTTGAGATAGGCACCACAAATCAATATAAAGTGCTTTGTCTTTTATTTTTTATTACAGTTATTGCATTTAGTGTTTTGTTACTGTATTATTTATTTTGTGTGTTGTGTGTACAGTGTGAGTTAATTTAGGTGTAATAAAGGTATAACATCTGACATACACCACAACCTGGCTTACATTACTGTCTAGGAACAGAACTGGTACTTAAGAAGAGTGTAACGTAGTAGAAATTAAATTAGTTGATCACAATATATTGCTATATGTTTTTCGTATTTTTTCATTGTTCTTTTCTTGAAAGTCTTGTCACATCTCATAGACCCAATCTCGTGTATCGTCCCGTATTGTGAACTGAGTGTCTTGAGACACACTTAGTAATGACACAAAATATTGATGATACCTTCACACCGCATGGCAGCCATGGCACGCCTGACATGGGAGAGTGAAAAAACGTTATCCTCCTATTCCATGTGGAAGTGGTAAGTTTTTGGTTTCTTACAATGCCCTTCTTCCCCACTCCGTGTGAAACCCTTAAGTTTAGAGTAATGGTGATGAATTAATGAATGAAGGCTCCAGCATACCCACGACCCTAGTGAGGATAAGCGGCATAGAAGATGGCTGGTTAGCTCGCTATGCAGCCGTGGCCGTCACTTGTGTCCCTACTTTGATCCCATAGCCGGCGCATGAGCGATGTGGTGTACACAAAAAATAGTAGGAGTGTAAGGTAGGGATGTTATTTCATGTCTACAGTGCTGTAATAATTGTTTAAAAAAATCGTATTTAGAAAGTCCTAAACAGGTTTTCTATGCTCTAACTATGAAAATATTCCATTTGTTAATATTGACTCATACTTCGCGGAAATTCAGTCATGGCGGTTGGGTCTGGAACCAGTTAACCGCAATAAATGAGGGAAGTCTGTACAATATATTTCTCATCTAAGATTCTCTGTATGAGACAATGAAAGATGATATATTTACATAACTTTTCTTAGTATCTTGATATAATTAGATATCTCTTGGACATATACCACATATTCATCTCACAGTCAATCTGTCAAACATTAAGGCCACCTTAATGTGCGCTTTTAGGAATATTCTATCCAGCGTGACCTCAGGCAGCTCCTCAGCTTTCCATTTCCTAGATTCGCAGTTCATCATCAAGCCGGTTGATCATGGCCAGTGCTTAATGATTCATGAACACAGAAACTAATGGAGTATTTTACATGTTGTAATCGAATGAGGCCATTACTTCCAAACTAGCTGCTCGCCTCAACTTTGAATAATAGAGGAATATGACCGTGTTACACGAGGTGCCCAAATTAGCGTTCGACAGAAGCTGTGCTGGAGAACATATACATAAACTGCTGAGATGTTTTTCAAAAAGAGACCCTGATTAAAACCAATAAAAATAAATATTATGTAGCTCAGGTGTGCCCTGAAAAGCCATTTGTGTTTTGTCAGGTTGTTCAGGTATGGAACCAATTTCCCACACGGCACATATTGAGTGAAGGACAGGAAGTCTAACTTACATAATCATGCATCTACTCTGTTAACAAATACATTGCAGCCTTTGGCTAGCGGGAGTCATGGCTAGCGATAGTACCAATAAGCTGTCGGTTGAAGAGATGAGATGAGATGAGAAACGGGGCTACAAGCCAGAGCTGTTAATGCTGCAATTTGGGCAATAAGGAACTTGTCAGGAACTGTGTGAACTGGTTCTGGATCCCAAATTGCAGAGAGACACAATCCGTATAACAAAAGATATTTATTAAAAAAAGTGTCCCACAGACAAGGTAAAAGTACAAACAAATACAATAAGCTATACTAGAGTCCAAACAGAAATAGGACAAAACCACTCAAAAAATACAGAACACAAAACCACTACCAGAAAAAGGCTAGTAGGGAAAAAAAACAGGCACAAGGCAGAAGAACAAAAGACGCTGTTGGAAACGCCACGCAGGAAATAATTAGCCGTAGCAAAAAATCAGAACATCGCTGAATAAGTCAAGCGGGAACAGGTATTTACAACACGATACAGATAAAAGACAGCGGGCAGGTACAGGGAAAGCCGAGCACGTAGCTGAGCTGAGCGGAGGACGTGAGCAGCATGAGGGACAATCTGGCAACGAGTGAGTCCAGCTGCCATGCTTAAGAAGGCCAGGTGAGTCATTAGTCGCAGGTGTATACAGGAAACTCCGCCCTCTGCAAGGCAGCGGTGCAAAGACATGGCAGACAGGCAGACAACACAGAACATGACAGAACTTTCATTTCTTAATCTAATATTTAAAAAATAAAATGTAAAATAATAATTCAAGAAGACGTTTCTCACCAGTCAGACTAGATAGGACAGCTGTAGTCTGACAGCTTGGTGCAAGATCCAATCTATTTATCCTCTAAAGGAGGAGGCAGGTCCAGACAAGAATGGTTTGCTCTTCAGTGGTGTCAAATGACGATCGTTTGGATACAATGGAATGGGGCCTCTGCCCGCCAACGATGGTTGTTTGGGTGGTATCACAGATTAAATGATGGCCCCATCTGAAACCAAGGTGGCTATGCCTTGTTTATTCATTAGAGTCTAAATGACTGAGTCTTTTAAGAAGGGATGAAAGGACAGCATTGTATGCGGGAGAAACGTGGTGTTGTGGACACCCCCCCCCCCCCCCCCCCCCCCCCCCCATCTGTTCAAAGATGGCTTTTCAACCTTAACGTAGATGGCTTCCATCCTTGTTCTCTGTCCAGAATATGTACATTTTTGTCCTCAAGACTGCTCTTTCTCTTTGAGGTTCAGGTAGACCGCAGTCCTTCCGTAGACCTGAAGAATTAGCCCATCTGTGTTGTGTCGTAGGCCTGCTCAGTGCCTGCTGTGTTTCCCCAATGTAAAAATCGGTGCATTCCTCACTGCACTGGACTGGACTGGTCTTTGAGGGGTACCAACCTCTGTCTTGAAGTGTTAGCAGGTTTGACGTGTACTGGTACATGTACTGTATGTTGTGTTTGTTAAAAGTCCTTATGATGTAGGCCTGCTGAGACATACGGGATGACAACGTTATTGGGGTCAATGACACCACCTTTCTCCCACATACCATGCTGTCTTTTCATACCCTCCTAAAAGACTCAGTCTACAGCGACTCAGCTGTCCTATCTAGTCTGACTGGTGTGTGTCCCACCTAGTCTTTTGAGCATGAACTGATGAAGCCTACTTGAATGAGAGTTGAAAAGTCTTCTAAGACAACCTGAACAGTCCAGTTGCCATGGATTGAATGCCGTGAGAATACCTGGACGACTGACAATATTCACAGGCATACGACTGTTTGAACTGTTACTGTTGCACTACTGTCGCATCGTTGTACTTTCCTAAAAATAACCATTGTAAATTATTATTAGGTTTTTAATTTGAAATGTTTATTTATTGGAGAATCACCTGCTTTTTATCGTTCATTTTAAAAATCATGAAAGCTGTTTACGATGTTTTATGTTTTGAATTTTGTTTCCTTTCTGTAGCAACAATGAACCAAACCATGACGTTAAAACTGAGGTACGCACTGTACCGTGATTATAGGATACCATTACACCTCTACGATCTCCATAACAATAATATTTTATTTGTGATATATGAGGATAGCGGTCTAAGCACAGAGCCTTGAGGAACACCAAGTCACATATTAGGCTGAGAAATGCCATAATGAAGAAAAGAACCAAAGTAAAAAATGTGCCAATTAAGAATACAAATGAGTCCTGTCCCTTTTAGAAAAGTACTCCTAAGATTAACTTGTTATTTAGGTAAAAGATACCTGTCACAGAAACAGTCTTCCATTTAAAACACTCCACCACTATGGGCAAGACCAAAGAGTTGTTAAAAGACCAATACTGGAATCAGCACAGACCTTGATAAGAAAGAGACCATTATTTGCGCAAGAATTACAGTCAATTGCCCGCGATCTGGAGAACCATGCAAGATTTAACCTCGCGAGCTAAGGACAATTCTTAGAAAGGTGAGGGACCAGCACAGAGTTATAAGGGAGGAGTTATGGATTATGGATTGAGATCCTGCTGTGCACACAAGGTCCCTATGCTCAAGGAGGCACATGTACATGCCCCTCTGAAGTTTGGCAATGAACACCTCAATGACTCGGGCAAGGCTTAGGAGAATGTGACGTGGGTCAGATGAGACCAAATTTAGTTCTTTGGCATCAATTTAAGTTGACATGTTTGAAGACAGAGAAATGCTGAGTGTGACTCCAACACCACCATCCCTACTGTCAAATATGGAGGTGGAAAAATTCTTGTGTGTTGCTGTTTCTCTGCTTTGGTTCCATCCTGAGATGCGTGCACACGACAAGAAATGTCTAACCTCTGTGCTTGCCAACGGTTTTTCCACCAAGTACTAAACTTTGGTAATAATCATAATAATGGTAATGGTAATAGTAATGGTTTAATGTTATTTGAACATGCATACAAGTTACAGTGGAATACATCACATAGTTCAATTCGGAGTTCCACATGTTCAAAAGGAGTAGGAAGAAGCAAAGCTTATTTAATCCTACCCATCGTTCATTTCACATCAATTGCAATACATTCCTGTGTTTTGATGTAGTCTTTACCAGTTGATACACGGAAAAATGATACTGTGAAAAATGATAAGGTCATGTAACAATGTAATATCATTGTCGGGGTTTTTCTTCAATCATAATAAATAATAATCACATAATTAGTATAATAGTAAATCAGTTTAAATAGACAAAATTGCACTTAGTTGTAATAATAGGTGAGTACTGACAATGAGTTCACAACAGTGAAGAGTAATGAGTGTTGCAGCTTTGGGATCAAATACTTATTTCCTCAGTCAAATGCTCATTGTGTAAAAACATGGTTCATTGACATCATTTTCTTTTGCTTTGCAACCTTCTTGTTTATTGCCAAGTACACAAAATTGGCAAATGTCTTTGACAACTTTGTCACACTTTACTGACAGCTTTAATTCTCACACACATCACTTTCAAGGAATCACGTTTAATTTTCACACCTGTCCTTAGTTTGCTATTCTTTGTTTTCCTATTAATTTTTGTTTTGGAGCTCATCCCCCTTCCAGAGCACATTAGCTGTCTGTCCGAATCAATGTTTCTTGAATGAACACTCGCGCGGCCGTCCTCGCCTTTGTCTTAGTTATAATGTATTATGACAAAGGTAATTTAAAACACAATGTCACCTCTGAGACGTGAGACGTCGACACCTTTCTCGCACAACCACACGCCGCAATTGTCTCATTATTTCTCTTTTATGCTCCTCTTTTATATTAAATGAATCAGTCAGTTATCTTAGGCTTTCTTTTATTGGCTTGTGAGCCTCTTTCAGTGTCTATTTCGTCCTTATTTTCGGACATGATGTTGAGCGGAAACTTAAAACTAAGATTTATTTTTATTGAAAGTTATTATTGAACAGATATTATGTGTTTTTCACTCCAAAAGTGGAAAAATTTTGAATTCAACCACAGTTTTCTGAAAAAAATATGCTTCAGAAAGTTCACACCGTCATCATGTGTGATGAGACGCTCACCTTTTTTTTTCAGGTTCCACTGTAGTACATTTTTTTTATAGGTGTATGTTGCAGCCTCCTGAGTCAGGATGGACATTACGTCCCCCCTCCTTTCTGTCTTAGCCCAGTAAATTAAAATGCTGCTCCACTTCTTTTTTTTTTTTTTTTTTTAAGATTAGAGCGAGCACATGTCCTCGTCTGCCGTTTCATCCTCCCTGTTACATGTCGGATGAGAGCTTAACTTCCTCAGGGTTTCCATTTTAGCCAGGATCAATAGCCAAGTGGTCGCCGGCCAAAGTGTCGTCAGCCCACGTGAGACGAGACCAGACTTTTACAAGCCTCCCTCCTTCCGCCTCACCGCTGGCTACCTTAACTCTATTTCCAGACTGTTATGACAGGTCCATTTCATGGTTTAAGGTGACCTGAGGGAGCTGATCCAAATGGCCCAAACAGCCCCCGGTTCATTATCAAGAGGCCTAGAATTTGAGATTATAGGTGATTATGCTCTCCTAAAAAAAAAAAAAAAAAAAAAGATAAATCTGTTTAATCCTCCTCTCTGGTGAAGCTTCAGAGAGTGCCCAGGGACGGCTGGCAGGCCTAAAGTAAGCGGCAAGCATACGGAACGAGGAGGGGCCCTGGCCATGCTTCCAGTTGGCCGGGGAACAAGAGGTGCCGGGTCTGACCAGGGCTGTGAGGGGGGCGGGGGGTGTGCTTGGCCAAAGATCACAGCCATCATTCAGGACCTTGCTGGCCTGCTCGCCTGCATGGGGAGCTCTCATGGAAAAAAGAGGAGTTCAAGACTGCCCCTCCACTTCCTGTTGACAGATTGACCAATATAGCTTGTCTGTCACATGATCACATTTTATTTAGTGCTGCGATTTCTTTGCCAACAATCTGACTCCAGTGAATCCATCGTCTTGGCTCCAGTCAGTGACCTTGTTTTTTTTTCATATTTTTGCCTGTCAAGTACAAGAGGTGCTCATGCACAAGCTCTTTGGTCACATGACGCAGAACTTTGTGCCCGTTTCGAGACAGATGAGCTGAGATGGAGTCACGCGACGTAGGCGTCTGACACAAACGGTGACTGCTTTCAACCTAAGACCCAACACAACAACATAGTGGAGAAGTTGACAACAAAAGTTTAATCCTGCTTTAATACTGATGCTCCCCCAGAGGATTTTTATGTCAAAATATGACATGTTAAGTACCACCTGCTTCTGTCCTGGAAGTACGTCACCAACCAAAACAGAACTTTCCCCCAAATTTGCCGTGAATAGGTAGTCAAACTAGGGATGAGCGAGTACACCACTATCTGTATCTGTATCTTTTCACCCATCTAAATGATATGTATCCGTATCTGTACTCAAAGTAGGCGAGGCATAAACAGGACGTGGGCGTGGTATACCGGGAAATGTGCAGGGCTTAAATCGTACATTATCTTAGGTCTGAAATTGACATGGATTGATCAGAAGTTGATATGGTTATTGTTTATTATTCAGCTATATGTGTACTGTGTGTGTGTGTGTGTGTGTGTGTGTGTGTGTGTGTGTGTGTGTGTGTGTGTGTTAGTGATCTGTCAGACTTTAATCATTTTTTAATGACCTGTGTGAAATTGGTGATTCAGTGATTCAGTGAACATCCAGTGATGGCAAACAGGGAAATAATCTGTTAACCTTGTTCACTGTAGTTTTCTCAAAAGCACCGCATTCAGTACTACGAGCAAAGTTTTCCAACTGACTGTATATCACCAGCCAAATTAGAAGCAAGCAGACAAAAAAAAAAAGAAAACCACCGGCAGTGACTGACGCAACACGAGAATGTCAAATGCACCGCGCACGTAACAAAGTTTACCAACTAACTTTAAATATCATACAAACCGAAATGAAGCGACATAGAGAATGTGAGCTGGAGTCACCGTCTGTATTGTGTTTGTGTGTGAAAGAGTAAGAGGCATGGCTCCTCTCTCTGGCTTTAGCGAGTCTGCCTAGGGAGGGGCGGTCGCTGTGTGTGACTGTCCAATCACAGAGCGTGAAGAGTGAATACATAAGTAGTTACCCAATGAGGATTTACCTTCATCACGATTACAGATAATGACAAACTGTACTTGTTTCATGCTCGTACTCAGCAAAATTGCATTATCCATGAAGGATACTCATCCCAAAGTCAAACAACTTCAAAACCTTACTCTAACTTAAAACCCTCAACCCAAAAACCTAACCTTAAGTGGAAACCCCAACCTGAACTTAAAACCCTAACCCTAACTTGAAACCAAAACTAGAACTTGAAACTTTAACTCACTTAACTCCAACTTAAAACCCTACCTCAAAACCCTAACCCTTCCTTAAAACTGTAACCCTAAACCCTAAAATCCTAACCCTACCATAACACCCTAATTTGCAACACTAACCCCAACCCTCCTTCGAAACTCAAACACTAAATTGAAACCTGAACTGGAAACCCTAACTGAAAAACCTCACCCTTTCTTCCCGAACCATAACCCTAACCCCCGAAACTCTATTCCTAACTTAAAACCCTAACTCCTCCAAAGATGCACATAGAGCCCAATAAAACAAGAACATTTTTTAAAATGCTGCAAAAAAGTGGTCATAAAAGGAGCGCCAGAGAGTAGAGAGGGGAGTTGAAAATGGTGTCATCAAGCGGCGGCTGTTTTCCCCATCCTCAGTGGCGCTGGGTGGGATGAAATTGATGAGTTCATCTTTGTCTCATTATTGTCATGATGGATCAGATTGGCGACTTCCCTCTTCAAAGGCGACTTAATGAGTAACTGGCACGAATACGAACGACCAGCTTCACCGGTTGGCGTCCATTAGCAATGAGCGCTCTTACGCAAAATTAATAATTACCTTGAGCTTTCATTATCATAATAAATGGCATTATTAAATGGAATGATTCATGTTCAATATTGATGGTGCTGTTGTGAAGTTCACCGGTGATTTTTCATTCCTTTATTTGTCTGCAGCTGTGAGTGATAGCAAAGCGCGAGAAAGAATAAGACAAAATGACGTGACTGTGATGGAGTCGCATCCATATGTGCAATGCAAGCCATCATAACAAGGTGGCAATATTACCATAACCATCTTCTTCTTTCTGCCTCCATCCTCTTTGCTCTGCGTTGTTTCTTGCCATTGTTAATGCTCGGCCTCTAATGGCCATGGCGTCTTCCCTGACAAGACATAAAAAGGTTTGTCTGCCTCCTCCATCCCTGTACTTATTTAATAATGAACCCACACAAAGGCAGAGTGTCTATTCATAATGGGCCAATGCAGGAGACATGTTGCTTGCCATGCAAGTAAATGGTGGCAGACTGAAGCAATGTACCTGGATAGACAGAGTATAGACAGAATAGACAGACTCCCAATTGACTCAGCCTGTCAATATGTCCACCAAAAATCACGATCGCAGACAAGAACACACCTCAATGCCAAAATGACAAAGATCGTTCTGTTTTAATATCATAGCAAGATTTTCAATTTATTTTTGTCCATTTGAGAGAATTTGGTCACATCCAAAAGAAAACAACAAATTCTGACAGACCCACACTCAAGATCATAGTGCCCGTGGCTGCTTTTTTATTAGTATATATCTAATAATATCATACAGTCGTCCCTTGCAATATCGTAGTTTGATTATCGCTCCCTCACTATATAACGTTTTTTTCAGAAATTAATTAAAGGGATAGTTCGGATATTTTGACATGAAGTTGCACGACATGCCCAACAGCAGTGGACTATATCACCGGTGACTTACGCCGCCATTTGGTCCTGCGAGTCCAGTTTGGGTTGGATTACTGTGACGAGGAACGTAGTTCTGGTTAGTTGCTGGGTCATTTAAGTCAAGAGTTTGGCTTCTCAAAACAATATACGTTCAAAAAAGTAATACATCTGCATAATAAAAATCAAACCTCACAAATTGCTCTGTGTTATATTTGTCTCCCGCCGTGTCCCTGCGCACTGTCGCCTCTCCATTCGTGCGTATGTGATGAAGATGCTGGCATCTTCAACCGCAACGGAGCGCCGCGGCCATCTTGTTTACATGTGTTCCACAGCGGAAGAAGACACGAGCGTCTTCATCACATACACACGAATGGAGAGGCCGCAAGCTAGTGAGCTAACAACCTAGCAAGCTAGGGAGCTGACCAGATAGCCTGAAATGTATTTATTCTAAACTTAAGAAGCCAAGAGCTTACCATTTCCACACAGAATGAGAGGACAGCTTTTTTTTCACTCTATCATGTTGGACATACCATGGCTGTCTTCATGACTTCATGCAGCGTTAAGGTAAAGTAATGTAAGGTAATGTCCCAATGTTTTTTGTCATTACTGCTTCCTAGTGACCAGGATACTACATATCTACATGTCATTTCTCTTGGAAAGTAATAAAGCATCCATCTATCTCTATCACTTATATTTCAATATGTTATTTTCAAAGATTGAGTAGCTTCACTTTATTTAGTTAAACTACACAGTGGTTAGGTTGCTTTGAATGTTAAATTGATACTTAAAACATTGCCTGTACAATTTACCTCCTTATATAATTTTGATATACATATATCATTTTTTTAGGCCAAATGTTCTTTGGAAACATGAACGCTTATGTCAAGTTTTTCTAGAAATAGATCTAAAACCTTAAAAGTATCTGATAATGTGTTGAAAGAGCATTGCCTTTGCTTCATGTTTACACATACATATGACAATATAAAATTACTGGTACCTTCTGTGACGGTACCACAAAGAGCCGAAGAAAAATTAAATTATGTACCGGCAGATTTTTTTGTGTGTGAGCTGAAATATTTGATTGGTTTCCCAATTGTGTGATCTTCGGGACTGTAAGAGTTTGTGTTTCCAGTATAAATCTAATGTAAATATTTAACTGATCGAATATCAACTTTATCACCCATAGACAGCGCTCTGGTTTTCATGTTGTTTTCTCCTCTAAATGCAGTCTTCACATGCAATCCTTGGTCTTATAATCGGACACAACAATAATTCTATTAGGACTAATAGGGCACATTGGTAATAAGACACATCTGGGCAGCAAAACACACCTGTCCAGTATGTTCCAATACTTTTGCTCACATGAAAAATAGCTGGGTTGAAACAAAATGTTTTAAGTCAGTTCATAAAGGAATTTGCCTCACTGTTCCAATACTTCTAGAGGCCACTGTAAATACAATTGGGGGGCTTTGACAACGAGCTCAGTTATAACTACAACTATTTTTAGGGAATGTAAGCCATGTTGCAGCTCTGGGGAATGAAAGGCGGTGGGGGTGCCGGAACACACAAGCTGATGATCAATTACCATTCTATAATTGGACAGTGCCTTAACGAGGCTGATGGATGCAGCCTTGTGCACCATTATCAAGCGAAGTCACTGACACTAGTGGCCCTAGCATTAGCATATCGCCATACAAATAAAGCACACTGTCTAAAACAACCCAAAAAAAGTGTGTCAAAAACACTGCAACATGATATTTTATTCTAAAACATGAATTAATAAACTATTGCTGTATACTCATACATTAAACCTTTGTACTGTGTCAGATTAGGACTACAACAAGTGTTGACTCACTATTGGGCAAGTTCAAGCCACTGTCACTTTTTTATGGCTAATTATTCAGTTACATATCTGATTGGAAGTGTTTGTGGTAGAGCTAAATGTGGGCTCATTTCGTTGCTTGTCTTATCTAATGAAGAGTACAAGTTTATGCCGTAGTTACGATTGTTAAACTAATTAAAAATCAATGTCTTAATCATTTCTAAACCCTGATAAGGGTAACTTGTGTCCATATTTTCTGTTTTTTTCCTTGATTGTAGAAATGGTATAAGAAGCAGGAGCCACGTGTCAAATAAGTAGAAGGATTTCTGCACGATTTCTATCTTGAACAGCAGAAATTGTCAGCCTCATTATTCTTGAGGCATATTGTAAAAAAAATAAATATTGGGGATGAGCAAGTACACCACTATCTGTATCTGTTCACCCATCTAAATGATCTGTATCCGTAGCTGTACTTGAGGGGGCGGGGCATAAACCGAAAGTGGGCGTAATTAAACTGGAAACGGGTGGGGCTTAAATCTGTACATTGTTTTAAGTTTTAAATTGACATGGATTGATCAGAAGTTGTTATATTTATTGTTTATCATTCAGCTATATGTGTACTGTGTATGTGTGTTAGTGATCTGTACGACTGTATTATTGAATTATTGTTTAATGATCTGTGTGAAGCTGCTGATTCATGCAAACATCCACTGATGGCAAACAGGGAAATAATCTGTCAGCCTTGTTCACTGTATTTTTCTCAAAAGCACCGCGTTCAGTACTACAAGCCTAGTTTTCCAACTGACTTTATATCACCAGCCAAATTAGAAGCAAGCAGACGAAACAAAAAAAAAACAAAAAACGACAGTGACTGACGCAGGAGCCTTATACAGCTGTCTTGTGAAATGCACCGCGTACGTTACGAAAAAGGTTTAAAATTGCAACGTGCATACTGCCACACATTGAGAGAGGTGTAATATTTTAGCACGCTTATGTAAATAATGTAGTATGATAGCCATACAGGCAGAATATTTGATGCAGCTCTGGACTGTGCAGGTGTACCTAATGTTGTGGCCAGTCAATGCATGTTACTCTTACCACTGTGTGTGTACTGCAAACTGAAAATTAACAAAATTCTTATATTGTAGGTAGCACGTCTTTTTTTATGATGACTTCATGGAATAAGACAAAAATACATTTCAAGGAAAAAAGCGGTCACGCTACCCCAATTGAGTTGCATAAGTGACTGACGCAACACAAGCCTGCACAGCGCTGTCTTGTCAAATGCACCGTGCACGTTACAAAACAAGTTTACCATGTAACTTTAGATAAAAAAAAACTAAACAGAGGCGAGCTGAGAAAAACCTAATAAAGAGGAGGCAGTGGCCAACGCCACACGAGCCGTTTTCAACTTGCCAACTGCACCGTGTACGTGAATGAGGCACTGATCGACTCCTCTGTGGCTCCAGCCTGCGGAGTCTGTCTCGGGAGGGGCAGTCGCTGTGTGTGACTGGCCAATCACAGAGCGTGAAGACTGAATTTTTTTTCATCACGATTACGGATAATGACGAGATGTACTTGTTTCATGCTCGTATTCTGCAAAAATGTGTTATCCGTAACAGATACTTGTTTACAACGAGTATCCGACTCATCTCTAATTACTAGAATAATAGACGACAACCATTTAACAAAGTTTGTGTTAGAGCTTTCTTTAAGCTCACTATTTGGGAAATGTATAAATGTATATTCCTGTTTTTCCTCAATTATAGAAATGGTGTAAAATCGGGATCCAGCTGCCCACTTTAGCATACATTCTTTTAACTTTAACTTTAGTTTTTATGACCAGCATCACTCTGATGTTTCATAACTTAATAGCAATTTTCAACAATAAGTGTTGGCTCACACATTTTAAATTTAATCTGCTTTTCAGCTTTCATAGCAAATTATTCTGCTAAATCTCTGATCCTACAAGTCGCAATACACTGAAAACATTCTTATATGGATACATTTTAAACCCCATTCCCTGTTCTTCTTGATTCTAGAAAAGGTTTAAGAAGCGGGATTCATGTGCCAAATAACTACAAAGAACTCTACCTAAGATGTGTCAGTGCAGGGAGGATAACAAGCTATGACAGTGCATGGGTACGCTAATGCAATCCACACTCAGCATTTCACTCGTTTGAGCTGCAGGGTGTCTTTTTTGGCAGGAAATGTTAAAAAAAAAACAACTAATGGAGCATCTGCACCGTGTGAAGTAATCCGAATGAAAACAAGAGAACTTTTATTCAACATCAATGGCAGCAATACAGATGCTGCTCGCCTGGAATAAGTCTTATTGATTTTGAGGTGGCACATCATTGCTTTTCTTGTGTTGCGCTGACGAGCGAGCAGAAACAAATAAAAAGTCTAATACTTCTTTTAAGGAATCACAGTTGCTCGTTTTTTTTTTTTTAGTTTTTAAAAGATATTGTTGAACTCTTTCTCTTTTACCACAGCCGGCAGCGCGCTCATCAATCACACTCTCCGTGCAACAACACAAATTAGTTCTTTTTGCGTGTTGGTGATTTATTAGAGTGACAGCTGGAAAATGCAATATTACATTTATTTTCCTTCGCTTTCATATTTCATTCAGCGCAACCAGTTTCTGGAAGGTCAAGAAAGTTTCAAGGTAAAATATCTTTGAGAAATAAAGCAGTGATATTAATATACAGTATTATTCAATTGTATTTGATATATTATTTATCTATAAGAAAAATCAAATGTAATGTAATATAATATAATTTGGGTGCTTTAACTGGCTTAAACGCTATAATGAAATTTTCTCGAATTCTCGTTTTAATGCATGACATTATGCCTGGGTGCATCCTGGTGTGTAGAAACGTATAAACCAGCATTTTGATAGATAGATACGTTATTGCTCTCCAAGAGACTGCTTCATTTTTCTATTCACGCGCGCCACAACGCTACATGCTTGCTAGCTCAGTAAGTCTGTGGGGCTTTCCAGTGACCGCAAAGGAAGATGCACACTGTACCAAAGAGGAAACCAAAATAGGCACACAAAACAGGAAACAACATGAAAACTAAATAAGACCAAAACTGCTGAACATGGCATAAGCCTTGGTTATAAGTAAGGAGCGGGATGCTTCTTGCCACCCAGCACGGTAGGCACTGATGGAACTCTAGCCCATGTGGGGGTCTCTGAGGGCTGAAAAATTTAGAACTTCTAGAGCAGCGGCACTGGTTTGAGGGGGCCCCTGTGAATTTTTGCATAGGGCCCCAACAGATTATAGAATGGCCTCCGGTAAGGAGTCTTCCTTCAATACTTCTTACGGAATACCACACCTCACTCGGAGTTACAATAAGCGCTTTAGCACGTTTCCTATAACTTGTATTGCATATTGCAGCGTTTGTCTTATTTTGCACAAACAGTGTTTATTTGTGAACTGCGTCCAGTGGAATCATATAAATAAACTTATAAAATACCTTGCATCCGCATGGTACATGGTCATGTTTTTCCTCAAATGTACAAACGGTTTAAAAAGAAGGATCTGTGTCTCAAGTAAGAAAGAATTGCTGCATAAATTCTGCATTTCACTTCAATTTTTGATGTTAAACAGTTTAGAATTTAATAGTAATTTTCACCAATAAGTGGTACCAAAAACTGCATTCATCCAGTCTGCGAAGGGGTATTAAAATTCCAGTGCAGTGCTGATGTGAAAGTTTGAGAACAAGTCTTGAGTCATAATTATCATTAGACTGTATAATGACCCATAGTGAGATGCTCATTTTGATCTCCATCCTTTTGAGTTTATAGTTTATGGAGTCGGCATATTAAGACGGGCTCATCATCACTCTCTATTTCATTCCTAATTTGTAAGCCATTCATGGACATTCCTAATCTCCGAATAAAATAATGTGCTACATGTCTTCAGGCATATTTCTTATACCTCCATCACAGACCATGTTTATTTGGTACTTAAAGATGCAGGCGGCCGGGACCACACACTGGAGGTCAGCGGGCAGACGTCTGCAACGTCTGTCAGAGGTATGTAAACATATGAGACGTCACGCAGAGGGAGCGAGTGAGGCAAGCCATCCATTATGCGGATGACAGGTGGGATTGTCTCTAAGCTTTGCCGCCGTAGCACACATAAATTAGCCTGGGCCAAAATGGGATCAGTCAATGATGCTGCAGGTTGCCATTAGTGTTTGAAAACAAGCATTCTGGAGGAGGAGGAGAAGTGGGATTATCCTTGTCAGTCGAGATGAGACCACAACCTTCACCTCCTGGAGGTGACAAACTAGACTTTTTTTTTAAAAAGGTTGAACTTAAAACTGTTTGTGGTCCTGAGCGCAGGGAATCTTAAGGCTAAGCCCTTAATAAATGTATTTTCTCATGTTCAGTCAAATCTTTAATCGTATAATCTGGTAATGGGCCCAGGGAGCTAAAGCGATCAGAAAATGAACAGTAATGAAGATAATAACCTTTCATTGCTGTAAATCATCTCATTTTACTCCTCTAAAGCTTTATTGACCCACTGGACATGCTTGGATTTCGTTTTCAGATCTTCAACAGTCACAATCTTTGACTTTCTGGGAATTGTGTCCATGTCAAAACAAGAATGCTATTGATTTTTTAGAACAGAAGGCACACGATAATGCTGTACGATAAAAGTCGGAAAATTCAGTTGGAATAACATTTTCTGATCACTAAGAATAACTCCATAATCGTGTTTTCTTTGTTTTTCTTTGTGTTTGAAACTGTCTTTATTTTTTAAAATGATTATACACTCCTGATCAAAATTTTAAGACCAGTTGAAAAATTGTTGGATCTAAAGGAGGTTCTAGGTAGAGGTTCAAATGAAAAAGGAGAACTGGGAGTGAGACAAAGAAAAATCTTTCAGTAAGCAGTTTATTGCAAACAACCATTAAAATCAAATAGGCTGTTCACTAGCTGATCAAAAGTTTAAGACCGTAGCTCACAAATCCCCCGAAAACCCCCTTTAAAAAGAATTTAAATGTTCGAAAAGGACTCAGTAAAGAGTGGCTGGACCGTTCTTGGTAGTCACCTGAAAAATTGGTTTCGGCATGCTGGATGCCAGTGTTTCCAGGAGCCTAGTGCCAGAGGGAATGTTACTCCAAGTGGTGAAGATGGCTTCATGGAGGGCATCCATGTCTGGAACTGATGCCCATTGTTGTAACCTTCCCTTGCCACCCATCCTCAAAAGCTCCCGACTGGTTAGCTCAGGGGAACACCCAGGATGGTCCAAAAGAGTGAGATTATTCCTCTGGAAGAAGTCCTTTGTCAGGTGGGCATTATGAACCGCAGCGTTGTCATGTTGAAAAAGCCAGTCATTACCACACAGATGAGGGCCTTCAGTCATGAGGGATGCTGCCGGCAACATCTCCACTTAGCCAGCTGCTGTTTGACACCCCTGCACAACCTGAAGCTCCATTGTTCCATTGAAGGAAAAAGCACCCCAGACAATGAAGGTCCCCCTGCTACTGTGCCATGTGGAAAGCATGTCAGGTGGGATCTCATGTCATGTCAGTAATGTTGGAAGCCATCAGGATCGTCAAAGTTCCATTTTTTTTTTCTCATTAGAGAATAAAACTTTCTTCCAACTTTCAACGTTCCATATTTGGGACCCATCTCTCACACATGCTGTCTGATGGTTATTGGACTGCACTCGGCATAAGTAACAATCTAGTCTGTAAATTATTTTTCGGTTAACACTAAAGTCGAGTCATCTGCCTTAAAAGTCTTAAAATTCTGGAAAGTACTGTCAGACTCTAAATATTAACTCCATGAGTGTGTTTTACATTTTCTGTGGCTTTTATTATATTATATACAACATAAATGTTATTATTTTATTGTAAATCATCTCATCATAGTTTTATTGACCCAGTGGACACACTTGCTTTTTAATTTTTAGCTTTCTAACAGTCACAAGCTTTGACTTTCAGGGAGTTTTGTCTATGTCAGAGCAGGGACACTATATATTTTAATGGATATATGTAGATGTAATATTGATTGTTGGTTAATGCTTCAGTAGCAGTCCTTAAAAGATGAATGAATCAAAATGTTCTGATAAGGTTTCAGGTATAACCTGACAAGTGTGTTTTGCTTTTGTGTGACATCAGGCTTTTTTAATTACTTCTTGGTGGATCATCACGTTTGGGAGCTTGTCATTGGGGAAAACGATGGGCAAGTTTCTTTTATGCATCTTCTCTGTGTGTTTTTTTGTTGTTGACATTTTCTGAAAATGGGCAGTGTCATTTTTACTGCTCTTAAGTCTGAGCTTTTCTTTATAGTATTCAACTTGAGACTTCTTTGTTTCATTCAATGTCTGAACAATTGAGTATGAAACAGTCAGCTTCACCACAGCAGATGGTGCAATAATGTCTTCACTTTTATGTGCTTGTTCTTTACTTGATCCCCTGCTGCCGCTGCACTTCTCTTCCTGATTTGAGACTCATCTTTCTATGTCTTCTATATCTATTTCTTCGACGGTGACTGACGCAAGGTGCAGTAACCTACAGGAGGATTCTTAGCTGAGCTGTGCACTTTCTTTATCTCCATCACTAAGACCAACATTGTCCAGGGAAAACAGGAGCTTGGTGACTTTGCTGCTAACTCAGGGGATTAGTGTAATGACATAGAAAGGTGAGTCCCACCATTGCCATTTAAAGTGTGTTATAATGGTTTTGCAGATATATGCTAACCTGCAGGTACGTCCAACTCTGCAAGCGTGAATCACATTATTGGAATTCGTCGGTTTTGTCAAATAATAATAATTATTAGCAGTAGTAGTAAGATAAACGATAAGCCTAAGTAAAAAGAAGAAGCAAAATCAAGACGTCAAGTATTGCCCAGTTTGCTTGTTGTTAATGTACGATATTTACTCAAATAGTGGCTGTCCATTTGAATAAACACTGCACCTTGTTACATTGGAATACATTAAATACTACAATTCACAGTTCCACGTGTCCAAAAAGGAGTAGGAAGAAGCAAAGCTTATTTTACCCCATTTCAGATCAATTGCTCATACATTCGTTTGTGCATTGCCTGTATTCCACTCAAATAAAATAATAAGGCAGTATCACAATAGGAGTTAACTGCCGTAATGTATTGATAAATTATGTAACATTCGTAATAAATATATACAGTAACAATTAGTGCTGAAAAGTTAATAGTAAACAGATACATAGTTTGATGCTGAGTACAGGCAATATAATACTTTCAAGCAGTCCTAACAAATGAGAAATAAGTAATAAGCATTGTACGTACACATTGCTTTGGGACTCTTCTTTCCTTTGCTTTGTAAATATCAACTGTTTGTACTGTTTCTTAACATTTGCTCATTTTAGCGCACTGTTTCAGTTCTTTACCCAGTCCGTTCCATAATTTGATTCCACATACTGATATGCTGATATACAACTGATGCAACCATGTGTTGCAGTAAACACAGAGTTTAAAGAGAGCGTGATGCTGTAAACAAATAGCATTATTTATTTGGGTAAAATATATAAATGATATCGGTATACCATCCATACGTCCATCTTCTACCGCTTATCCGAGCAGCCTAAGCAGGGAGGCCCAGACTTCCCTCTCCGCGGCCACTTCGTGCAGCTCCTCCCGGCGGATCCCGAGGCGTTCCCAGGCCAGTTGGGAGACATAGTCTTGCCAACGTGTCTTGGGTCTTCCCTGAGGTCTTCTACCAGTTGGTCTCTCCCGGGTGACAGTGCTTCTCACCTTATCTCTAAGGGAGAGCCCAGCCACTCTATAGAGAAAACTCATTCCGGCCGCTTGCACCCGCAATCTTGTCCTTTCAGTCACTACCCAAAGCTCATGACCATAGGTGAGGGTAGGAACGTAGATCTACCGGTAAATTGAGAGCTTTGCCTTTCGGCTCAGCAATCGCTTCACCACAACGGACTGATGTAGAGTCCAAGTCACTGCAGACGCTGCACCAATTCGCCTGTCGATCTTGCGTTCCATTCTTCCCTCACTTGTGAACAAGACCCCGAGGTACCTACAGTAAGCTCCTCCACTTGGGGCCGGATCTCAGGGATCTCCCGGGACATGGCACGCCACCCATTTCCGGCTGAGAACCATAAACTCGGACTTGGAGGTGGTGATTCTCATCCCGGCCGCTTCACACACGAATCGATCCAGTGAAAGTTGAAGTTCACGACTTGATGAACTCAGCAGGACCAAATCACCTGCAAAAAGCAGAGACTCAACCCCTCAACGCCCTGGCTGCGCCTAGAAATTCTGTCCATAAAATAAACAAAGCATTGCTGTGTTATGTACAATACATGGATAACTGATCCGCATGCGCAGAACGCCGCTCTATCACCGCTCGCGTCACCGCTCGCGTCACCGCTAAACCAACATTCGCTACCGTTAAATCAAGGCTAAAGCAATGCCGGCTTCAGCGGTGCACCGCTAGGACAACGCCCATGTTTTCTATTTTTTTTCCCATTTTGTGACGAGCTTTGTCGAAATTCGGCCCCCTCTTCCTACCGTTCAAGGGACGCTACAGCAAAGTTTGGGCGGTGTGACCGAGGAGCTTCAGGTTGTGCAGGGGTGTCAAACAGTAGCTGGGTATGTAAAGATGTTGCAGGGGGCATCCCTAATGACTAAAGACCCTCGTCTGTAGTAGTGACTGGCTTTTTCAACAGGACAACGTAGCAGTTCACAGTGCCCTCCTGACAAAGGACTTCTTCCAGAGGAATAACATCACTACTTTGGACTATCCTGTGTATTCCCCTGATCTAAATCCAATGTGAAACCATCTTCACCACAAGATTCTTTGCAACATTCCCACTAGCCTCCTGGAAACACTGGCATCAAGCATGCACAACCAATTTTTGAGGCGATTGACATGAATGGTGCAGAAAAACAAAACAAAACAAAAAAAAACAGGAACTGAACAGCCATTCGTTACCGAGTCCTTTTTTTAAACATTTAATTTCTCTTTTAGGGGGGTTTCAGGTTTTTTGAGCTAGGGTCTTAATAAATGGTATTAATAAATTGCTTAGTCAAAATGTTTTTTTGTTGCACTGTTATTTTTGTTCCCACATAGTATCAGCAACTGGGACCAAATATGAGTCAAAAGAAAAACGGGGAAAATACACTATAGTAGTCTATCTGTGCAGCGTGGGAGATAATTAGATGGTGTGTTCAAGGACCATCGAACAAAGTGGAACAAGCCACTGCTCACAGTAAACATGCAAAAACTGGGAGATTTCTAACTGTATATTATTTTTTAAATAAGTTAAAGGCCCATATTTCCAAAATTGATATCCCTTTAGATACAATTTGATATAGTTATTTACAAATTATTTTATTTTTTTATTTTTTTATTTTTTTTCCATCGTTGCGGCCCGGTGGTTGGGGACCCCTGCCTTTCAGCATGCTTGGGGATATGATACCTTTTACACATTTGAAAATACTGTAAGAATGCATCTTTTATATAGTTGGCTTCTTTAGTTTATGATGTAAGATTAATGTCTACAACAACAAATGTAACCGTTGAATCGAATCGATTCTAATGGTATCGCTTCTACACTGTATCAAATTGTTCTGCTTTTTAAATATATCGTTTTTGAATCGTATCTTAACCCGTGTATCTAGATTCGTATCGAATCGTTTACCACAAAGAGATTTATATCCCTACTTATTATTATTATTATTGAAACTTAATTATGACTTATCTGTGGGCAAAATACAATTAATCGCGATTAAATATTTTAATCGATTGACAGCCCGAAATACCTCAGACTTTGGTATACATACTACTTAGTTTTCAGTTGTTTTGCAGTTGAGGACATTTTTTCGTAGACACCTGTCACAAGATCTTGCGAGATTAAAGCGTGAACTTGATCATTTTGCCAGACTTAATATATTGACTGCCATGTCAATGCGTGTCTGTTTTTCTCGTCTCTCGCCTCCAAACAGACATGATGAGGTTTCGCTCGCGTTTGTTCCACAGAACAACGGCATGAACAGAGTGAATCCTTTTGTTCGCCATATCGTCTCTTTGTCGCAGTGGGTGGAGGCGGGGCCGCTAGCATACATTCAGAGTGCAGAAGAGTGTAACATAGTAGACATTAAAAGAGTTGATTGCAATATATTGTCATATATTTTTCATATTTGTACTTTTCTTAAAAGTAATGCCTTAAATGACTTATTTCCTCCCATTTGCGGTATTATTATTATAAGTGTAAAGGTGACTATAGGGGTGTTATTTCATGTCTAAAGGGCTCTAATAATGTTAAACACCATATTGAGAAGGCCGTAAACTGGCTTTCTACGCTCTATATACGAAAATATTTGAGCTATAAATAAGGAATCCGACTTTGCAGAAATTCACCTATCACGGTCAGGTACCAATTAATCTCAATAAATGAGGGATTACTGTATTATGAATTCAGGATAAATGATAGTGACACTGTGGTTCAGCATTCTTCAACACCAAATACTTGTACTGTTTGTTAAACTGGCACATGGTGATAGATTGATTCACTCAGTCTGTTCCATAGTTAAACTCTACACACTGATGTGCTAAAAGATTTTATAGTGTTATGCATGCAAACAAATGTTACATTTTCCCCTTGGCCAAAGTCTAAATGCTTCTAGTTGAAGCAGTAAAGTGTCAGAATGCCAACACAACATGCCTCTGTCTGAAATAAAGTATCACGTACGAGTGCTCTCTGCCAAGTTAAAGTGTCTTCAGTGAGTCTGTAAAGCTTTGCCTTGATAGCACTGCATGCTGCTGCATCGCCTAGCAACAGGTGATAAATGTGTGATATACTTTTTGCATCACAATAAACACTCCCATCTCATGAAGCGTGCTGCACTCGTTCACCTGCGCGTGGCGTCATCCCGCATGGTTGTCTACGTTCAAGGCTGAAAAGTGAGAAGGCCTCTGAAGCCGACTGCATTATGCTGCATGGAGGAGCCTTTCAGCGTGTTTATGCGCATTCAGTCAGACAGATATGGACAACTCCGGCCCGTGTTTTCTTCATTCTGGCTCTAATTGGAGGGCATCCCTACCTGCTGTCACTCACTGCTGTCGTCCCGTTGTCACCGCACATGCATTTGAATTACATATCTGCTCTCGCTTTCCAGGAAGCTTGCTAATGATGCAACCGAGCGCTCTAACTGGAGATGGGGCTAAAAATGCTCCAGGCCTCAATACCACTAACGTATCCGCATTAGACTCCTCCTCTTTGGTTTCTTTTCAAAGTTTTGCAAGACCTACTTTCATGACGGCGCTTGTCTTACTTTACAGAAAGAAATGCAGATATTCTTTAGCCGCCGAGCAAAAGTCAGAAGACACCTAATGAGCCTTTGAGATTTCCCCCTGCTAAACCTACCATAAAATACCCTACATGGGAATATGGAGACATGGCTTCAATTTGTGTGGAACCGAGTTTCAAGTTTGGGCGTAATAGCACACAGCAGCCAGCGGAGAGTCTCATTTGTTCATTTTGGCTTTTTTTATTAATAAATAAAGGATTACCTCGTTCGCTCAATGGAAGATTGGCTCGGAAGAGTTGGGAGCGCCGCTCAAGTGGTCTACATTTCCACATGCTGTTACCAGTATACTGGTGCTTCCTCATTAGCGGCTGATGGATGCGAGGCTGGTGAATTGGAGAGGAGAACATAAAGTACAGCACATAGTGGATGGTGACTGTGACACTGTACCATACTTAACTTGCTTTTCATGCATTTGTACAAGAAGAAGCACTCCAAAAGAACATTTTCACATGTTTAGTGGTTCAGGTTACCTTATTTGGAAACAACACAACACAAGAAGTCGTTTCTGTTTTTGTTTTTTTGTCATAAATGCAAACAGAAGCAGCAGCACACTGTATTGATGTTTAAGAGACTGTTGTGAGGAAATACGTTCCAAGTTGTTGTCATTTTTTCTATTTTCCAATAGGAAACATTGTTATTTCAAGAAGTGATTTTCTTCCAAAGTCAAACTGTCAGCATCGTGAAAACTTCATTAACGCAAAATCCCCCTATAGAAATAAACTTTTCAAAAAAGGACTCAGTAATGAGTAACTGCGCCATTCTTGTTAATCACCACAAAAATGGGTTCGGGCATGCTTGATGCCAGTGTCTCCAGGAGGCTAGTGCAAATGTTGCTCCAGGTGGTGAAGATGGCTTCACGGAGGGCATCCACTGTCGAGAACTGATGCCCATTTTTGTAAACTTGCCTTGCCATCCATCCCCAAATGTTCTCAACTGGATTTGGATCAGGGCAACATGCAGGATGGTCCAAAAGAGTGACGTTATTCTTCTGGAAGAAGTCCTTTGGAGTCGAAGAAGGCATTCTTATGAAGAAGTTAGAAGTCGAAGGCGAGCATTGTGAACTGCAGCGTTGTCCTGTGGAAAAAGCCAGTCATTACCACACAGAAAAGGGCCTACAGTCATGAGGGATTCCCCCTGCAACATCTCCACATAGCCAGCTGTCTTTTGACACCCCTGCACAACCTGAAGCTCCATTGTGAAGGAAAAAGCACGCAAGATCATGATGGCGCCCCCTCCAGTGTGCCGTGTGGAAAACATTTCAGGTGGGATCTCCTTGTCATACCAATAACGTTGGAAGCCATCAGGACTGTTAAGGTTCCATTTTTTTTCATCAGAGAATAAATCTTTCTACCACCTTTCAATCTCCCATGTTTATGTCCAAATGGGCAGTTAGTGGCGTTGAAGGAGACGAGGCCTTTGAAGAGGTTTTTTCTTCTAAAACCCTTCTCTCGCAGATGCTGTCTGATGGTTATTGGACTGCACTCGGCACCAGTAACAACTTTAATTTCAGCCGAGGATCACCCTCTGTCTTGATGTACAGCAAATCAGATCCTCCAGCTCAGGGCTGGTGAATTTTTTGCGGCTCTAAAACTTGCCTTTTTGTTCCATAACCCTCAGCATCTTTTAAGAAGATGATAATGACTATCTGTCCAACCTTTGCAGCAATGACGCACTGCGAGAGGCAATAAGAGGAAACATACCTAACGTGTTCAAAGAGATAAAGCTTTTTTCCATTTGCCATCAAGAGACAGTGACAGTGAGAGCACCTGACAGAAAATGGCATTTAATCCAAATTTGTGCCAAGATTTTGGCTTTTAAAGGCTGCGGTCTTAAACTTTTGATCAGCTGATGAACAGGCTATTTGACTTTAATGCTTGTTTGCAATAAATTACAAATGTTTTTTCACATTTTTTCTTTTCGCATTTTGAAGCTCTACTTAGAACCTCGTTAAGATCCAACAGTGCAAAAGGTCAATTCTTGCAATTTTTCAACTGGTCGTAACATTTTGATCAGGAGTATATGCCATAATCAGGTCATCAGCTTGGGACCACCAGTTATGGATGTTTCACTCTTGTAACTGACAAGGATCTCACCCAGCCAGCTGCTGATGCCCAAGGTGTCCTTTTTGACACACTGTCTTCTTGACACCCTGCTCCTTTGCATCCGATGTTGCCAAATGAGTGGAAGGTTGAGGACCCAATAAAGCCTCTACATCCCACTTTGACGTTCTCATGTCACATTTAAACTTTAAGATTTTTTTGGGACTTAAAATTATGGTTGAACTCCAAATTGTACAACTTTGGAGGCTGCCCCGTATTTCCTAGAGCTGAGAAATAAAAAGCAACTCTCACTTTGATTTGTCATTGTTAAAAACCAATGGATATACACTATATTTGTTGTATGATGTTTGTCTGCGGAGCCTCTTTTTATTGTATATTCAGCTTTCCCCGGTAAGTAACAAGCAAACTGACTTAGCTTTGAGAAGATTTAAGTGAACACGCATATGCTGTTGCTGCTGCTGCCATATCCTGTCTGCTACTTAAAGCACAAATATGGAAATGACCATTTTTATGTTTGGAGCTCCATAAACAAGAATATTGTCCGCTCTGCTGTCTCTTGTACAGACAACAGTCTCGCTGCAAGTGATCTCACCATAATGAGGCGTCAGCTGCACAGACACAACACAGGATGTTCACTGTGATAGTACAAAAAAAAAGAAACAACTGAGGCGCCGTTTCAAGTTTCTACAGTATTGTTGTGTGCACGGGGCTGTGCAGGCCACAGTCGATGAGACACTGACGTGAGAGTCTACTCTTATGCGCCGCAAGTCAAGTGTCTACTTACAGTGACAACAAACGCCTCTTAATACGGAAAGTTAAGAGGCTTGTATTATGTCACACTTAGTGTTAGTTTGAATTAAAAATGAGTGCATTTAGGGCTTGTAGACACAACATGGTGAACAGTAGACTTACAGGAATGGACGATGGAGTCAAATTTTAAGCTGGGGATTTTTTATCCAGTCGTCTGCAGACTCTTCCCGCAAAGTTGGACACATGCAATTTTATAAAATATCTTGTTGAGATAAGTCATTAAGATTAAAGGGACTCGTCCAACCCCTGATTGATTAATGAATTGATTAAACAATTTGTCATGATAATTTTACAATGAATATGATGTAATTTTGATATGCAGCTAAAACAAGTACCATATTTTCATGTTTAAAATGTGATTTCTTACTATTATATTAATATGAATAAAAAATGTATACAAAATGTATCACATAGTATAATAATGATTAAAATGAATTACTCAGGAATCTTGTAATATATATTTTTTGTATTCACCTTATATTTGTATTACATTTCAAATATATACTGTATATAAATATTTTATTTTATTTAAGGTTTGGTGGTGTACCTCATTTGCATTGACAGCCCGAGATTTTGTATTTTCAAGCAATTTATAAGGCATTTAGGACATCAGGGGTTAGTATTATTTATGGAGAACTCCTTTGGCACATGGATCCTGCTTCTCATACCGCTTCCACAGTAGTGGAAAACCAGGAAATGTGGACATAAAATATCCTTATTTGATGTGATAAACTAGTGTGATTCATTAGATAAGACAAGTAATAGTGCTCTCCTGTTAGCCCGACGATTTATGCCTAAAATATGTGGTGCTCATTGCATTTTTGTGGGGTGGGGGTACACAGGGACTCCGCTTCTCATACCACTACTTCTACAGTAGTGGAAAACCAGGAAATATGGACGAAAGTTGTCTTTATTAGAAAATGATTAGATAAAACATGTAAAGGTGATCGCCTGCTTGTATTTATTTGGCACATGGATCCCACTTCTTATACCGCTTCTACAATTGAGGAAAAACGGGTAATGTGGACACATTCAGCTGACATATAATGCGATGATCCTGCAAACACAGATAAATACACTGAAAATGGGAGGCGAGGTGGACTGTACGGGGCCGCCACCAGAGATGTCAAATTGATATTAATGTCTACGAGAAGCCTTTTCCTTTTGAGTTATTGCTTTGGTGGTCAAACGGCCTCCAGGGGGAGTGAAGACACAGCCAAGAGCATGAATGTTTAAACAAGAAGCCGGCGTTAGCTCACCTCGATGCAAGCCTCCACATCGGGAGCTGAATTATTAAGCAATGCAAGCTCGCTGCAAATGACGACACAGGTGACATTCACAGGCATCCATCCACTCGCTCACTCTGCACCAAATTGTGTAATGACGCCCTGATACAAGACATCGGTGACTGATAATGTGTGATATGGGAGGCTAAAAATATTTCCTATTTATGAATCAAGTGTGTCTCACTGTTTAGCTATTGAGAACTTAGATAATATTTGACATTACTAATATTGTACTTATCCAGATCTGAGGTCAGGGGTGAAATTGGGGGGTAATCAAGGCTCCTTCCTTACTCATTGTGGTGGGTTAGCTCTATGGACAAGACCCTTGCCATTGCATGGACACCTGCAGCTTCACTAAAATCGCATAAAGAGTGGAATGTTGCACGTAATGAAGTAAATGTAAAGCATCTAGCACTTATCATTAGTACACATTAGACTGGAAGCTGCACTGATGAGCCGCTCTCGAATAGGCTGTAGATAGGATCCAAATAAGACTTATTTGGAAGGCAGCCATCTCTAGTTCTCTAGTGTGACACCCACCATCTTTGCTAGGCCTCTCCACATTGTTGACCTGGGAGTGGCGCCCTCACTTGGTAATTGTTCCATGTGTCTGCAAAAGCAACGGTAACAAACGTGAAGGCAACACTCTACCAGAGCGAGTGTCGTCTTGTGTGCGTGGGCGAGGCCGAGCGATGCCGGCGCAGTAAGCAATGAGATGTTGTCCATAAAGCACTATATACGCTGCTGGAAGCACCTTTTAGAGGACTTTGAAATACAGTCAATCTCCCCAGGCACTGGTCCGAGTGAGATAAGTCGCTGGTTAGCGTTTTCCATCAGACGCCAGCACACACACACACACTGTTTGTTTGTGCATCGTAAAGGCACTACAGCGCTTTAACGGCCTGCAGGGATTGCACTGCTGCAGACATGTGCGCTGCAAAATGTAACATTTTTGTGGCGAGGATGAGTAATAGTTATGATGGATGAACTGGGAATACAGTTGAACCTTTAAGGTCAAACACAATCTTTTTCCTGATTTTTTTCACATTTAGAAAAAATATTCCCTTAATGGAAATGGAAATAATAAACTATCACCATAACTCCACATTAATTGCCAATATATTGTAATAATAAGTTGCTGAAAGAATGCATTGTGAGGGGCCTTACTGCATGTGCATGGTAGGTGAGTCTCTTCACATGAAGACAAAATCCTCATTTCTCTAAAGCTGATCACACAGAAAATAATAGGAATATAAATGGGAATATAAATAGGCATTTACATATAAATCAGTTCCAGGGAACAACTTGTAAAGCCTTTGTTGACTGTAAAGTAAACAGTTTAATATTTTGAATTGCTTTTAAAGTGTAAAAATAAGTTAACCCTTGTTAATAGTAAAATGTATAGGAGAATGCAGTAGTACTGCGAGTATTTGGGAGGTGAGCCCCTTCACATAAAAACAAATTTCTCTATGCCAAGCATCACCGGCGTGGACAGTGCAGAGGTGCTGAAAAGAGGCCCTGATACCCAACATCACTCCCCATTAACGCGTGGCCATTTCACATCACGTCATGCCGCCAAGGAAAGAAGGTGCGAAGCTTAAGTCCACCGCCGGCCTCCGGCGTGGACAGCACAAAGGTGCTGCAACCCAAGAAGCCCCCCCGAAGAGCCAGCTCCTATTCCTGATGATGCTGCACCTTCCGGCCAGAGTTCGGGCAGCAATCAAATGGCGCTCGTACAGCGTTCGAAGTGCTCTCTAAATATTCTGACATTCCAGTTGAATGTGCAGGAATGATTCAAGACATGATTCGAGACGGGTTCGAAATGTAATCTAAGTATTCGAACATCATTCTTATGAATTTCAAATCCTCTCCTGAATGTGTCGTTAATTTTGAAACTTTTTAATTCCGGCTGGTTCTGCTTGATTCGTGCTGATTCGTGCTTAGTGTGACGGGGGCTTAAAGAACACATCAGGAGGGAGATTATGGCGTGAGCTTGGGAGGTAAGTATCTTCACATGAAAACACATTTCTCTGATGTCAATCACATAAAAAAATAACCGTTCCACCATTATACAATCTTTATTAACTGTACAGGCCACTCAAGTAATAGTGATGTGTCAGTCGCGAGCGAAGGTTCTTAGAGAAGGATCTTTGAAGTGAAAGACAGGAGTTGGTTCTTTGAAGTGATCGAGCTGGTTTTTATTTCTCATCTTTTTTTACGTTAAAGCTGCATGTGATTGGTCAAATTGTGTGGTGCCGTATGTGTCGACACCAAGGTGAGGAAAAATAGCAGGAAACAAAAGCTGAGGCACTGTGTTTCTCAATGCCTGTCTTCACTAAAGATTAGCAAAAACTGTTACCTGAATGTCTTTTAGCTTTGCACGTTGTAATTTATATTTGGTTGTGTAGTGTTTTGGTGGTGATGCAGTGTTTTACTGTAAATACTTGGAAATTTACATATAATTGATACAATCAGATTGGATCTTTTTGTCTAATTGACATGATTTTTGTTATTGTACTTCATAAGTAGTTTTTTGTTGCCATCTGTTGCATGTTGGGCATATCAACAAAGCCATATAAACAATAAACATTCAATATACTTATATTTTTACATATATATTTTTAGAGATTGATTTTACACCTATTTAGGTAATAACGCATTTTAAGCACCCAAAAAATATGAGGGGTCATTTGGGAGCCAAAAGATCCGTCTCTTTTTGGGGAGCCAAGCCAAAAGAGACTGTTCCATTAAAAGAGCCGAAATTCCCCTCCCTATTAAGTAACATTTTAACACCCATATCTGTCTTACATGTGTAAAAACAGATTAAACACTGTATCATGAAACTAAATAAAATGTAAATAAAGTACAACTACTCACCGTTCTATAATGACTGACTGACTGATGTACAGTAACAAGACACGGACTGATTGTGAGGTTCGTAATTCATTTTTAAGGGAGTAATGAGATCCGGTTATTAACGTTACGTGAGCACCTGCTTGTAAAAATCTTTGAAAAGCTGAAATGTACTTAATTTTATTGTTAAGATGGTACTGATCAACCAGATCCATTTCTTGTTATATGGTTATCATCGCACTTTTCCACTTCTCCTCCTCTAACTTCATCAGTAACCTCCACAAAAATGCAAAAAAAGGCAATTGCACTCATGTAGTCGAGGTCTCACAAGGTTGGCTGACGGTTTCAACTCATGAGTTTTGTTTGACCTTTCTGAAAAAGTTGTAGGATTTATTATTTAGGAAAAAACAGATTGCATGTAAATTGGTGGTCCAACTGTTCAGGGCTCTAATGTTTCTTGTAAAACATTTATGATACTTACGAATCTTGCGCTGCATGATCCCGTGATGGTTGCAGCGGGAACATTTTAAAAAATGAAAAGCATGGCCCTTATTGGTTTTGAAAGACACAGGGATGTGGGGTTTTTTTGGGTACCTTCTCCGAGGACTAATAAAGCCTATTTGCAGAACGCTCATGGCTCTGAGTTTAAATGAAAGCCAATTAAAATCCCAGCATGAAAACTAACATAAGCTTTAACGAGGTCGACTGTAAGGAAAACGCCTTGTTTGCATTAAGCGTTTTCTTTAAGACGGAACGGAAAGGTAGGCGGTGTTTCTGCACTTCACTCCTCAGACGTGTGTGTCAGGAGAAAATGAGAAGAGCAAGCCCTTCCTCATTCAAGTGAGTAAATGTAGTAGAGTAAATAATGCATGAAGAGACATCCACGTCTACTCAACCTTACCTCTTCTCTTGATCGGATATTTATTGATTCACTGTTAAATCTTCTTTCTCTGTGTGTGCAGTCCTATCTACAAATCATCAAACAGAGAGGTGAAGTTGAAATGTGATGTGCACATCATCTGCTACGGGTGCTGGCACCTGTGCCAGGAGTTTGTGGACCCCAGAGCAGAGACAAACGGCGTGGTGTCAAAAAGATATTTTAATAACAAGTAGAAAAGCACTCCGAGAGCGCAGACCTCCGCCAACCATACGTCCCCCCTTATTGTGATTTACACCATAAATATTAGTTCACACATTTATTCTATCTACATTTATTCTACATTTATTCTAATGTTAGCATGCTCGCAATGCTAACGCGCTAACATTAGCATGCTAACATCTAGCATGATAGTGCTATGTGCTTATATATGTGTCTATCCATGAAAATAGCTAAAAAATTATGGCGCAATGTACCGGAAAGGCTAAATTTTCCGAATTACTTGAGAATGGTGATTTTGGAACGGTTTGTATCGATTGAGAAATGTGGTAGTAATTAGAAGTCTTCAAAGTCTATCAAAGGCATTTTTCATTTCAAAAAGTGTGAATTCTTGGTATGTGGAAAATGGCATGAATGTCCCGAATTAGTTGAATGCTTTGATGTTGGAATGGTCTGAAACGGTTGAGAAATGTGTAAGTATTTCAAACTGTATAAAGCAGGGGTCACCAACGTTTTTCCTTGTGAGAGCTACTTTTACAAAATGAAAATGGCCAAGAGCTACTCATTTTTGTAACATTTATTTTCAGAGCTTATTTTAAACCCAAACAAAGCGAATATGCTTGTTTTACCAGAACATTAACAAAATGCTGGTGTCCACAACTCACATTTTCTATTTCGGAATGCATTTCTTTCTACTGTTCTTTCATTATTAACTGAAAACCTGAATGAAAAGCAGGCTTGCGGGCACTTCATGTGGTCGTGGGGGGCTACCTGGTGCCCGCAGGCACCACGTTGGTGACCCCTGCCTTTAGATCAAAGGCATTTTGTGTTCTGAAAGAAAAATGTGGGAATTTTTGTGCTGCGGCTAATAGCATGAATGTCCTGACTTTGTTGAATGAGTTTATGTTGGAATGAGGTAAATCGGTTTAGAAATGTGGAAATAATAGTAAGTAATTGCAGTTTTACGGAAAAGTGTACATTTTGGGAATATAAAAAAAAAATTCCCAGTATAGATATATGTAGCCTGAATGTCCTGAAATTGTTGAACAGTTTGATGTTGGAATGGCTTGAATCGGTTGAGAAATGTGGCAGTAGTAGCAGCAGGTAATTAGTTTTAGGGAAAAGGGTGAATTCTGGAACATTTTGAATTTTGGATCACACCCAAAATGTAATCAGTTTCCCGTTTCCGACAATTCCTGAAAATTGCATCTAAATCCGAACTGGTCAAGTTACACACACAAACACACACAAACAAACAGATAAAAGCCAGCAAAAACATAACCTCTGCGCTGCGCTTGCACTTTGCGCTGCGCTTGGCGGAGGTAACAAAGGGAGCTCACAAAGGAGAAAAACCAAAGTAAAACAAAAAACGCCGGTGACAAAAGATCACCATGAAGCTAATAAAATACAAACAAAAGGACAAAGTAGCAAATAAGGAAAAATACTAAAAATGCTCAACACCTAAAAGGTAAAAAAGTTGGCAGCAAGAAAAAAAAATGGCAAAAAGAGATTCCCTCAGCAAACGTGTCATGAAGGGGACAGAGTAGGTACGACGCTGGCAAAGGTTCACAACAATCTGGCAATGAAGTGGCTAGACAGGAAGGCTTAAGAAGGCCTTAATTACAGATTGGATGCAGCTGTGCCAGCCAGATGAGAAGGAGCGATTTCCACTGCAGAGCTGCAGCGAGTCAACAGAGGGCAGCAGACCAAGCAGAATGCAAATCATGACTGTAACCGTACAGGAAACTCTTGGATGTTGCAGATCCAGGAGCAGGAGATCCAGGAGTGGGAGACCCAGGAGCGTTCCTCTGCTCCATATCCCGTCCAGTCGACCAGATATTGTACATCCCTGCCCCTCCTTCCAAGAGAGCCTTCACCGTGAATACCTCCTGACCATCGATCACCCGTGGAGGTGGAAGAGGCACAACCGGAGGGCTCAGCTGGGAGGTGGCGACTGGCTTGAGGCTGGATACACTTTTTCACACCACTGTACATATACGTGTACAGTAGACGCCCCTACAACGTAAATAATACGTTCCGAGAACATTTATGTTATAGGGTTTTTACGTTATACGAAGTGTAAAATACAGTACATGTGAATAGCCTAATCCGTTCCAAGATCTTCCCAAAGTCACCCCTTTGGCCCTTCAAAATATTCAAAGTCCACCAAATATGGTGGGAAAATATAAGAAAATGTTATCATAAACATAGTAGAGTAACATTCCAATATAAAATAAGGTAATAAATAAGATTACTGTAAATGAATAAAACTGAAAAACAAAAACAATCAACTAGTTTAAGGGCAACTACGATGAGGTTGAAGGCCTGTCTCTCACACAAACTCACGTACGCGCTGTATAAATCAGCCAATGAGATGAGAGCGTAGGCGGTGCCCCAATAATCAGCCAATAAGATGAGAGCGTAGGCGGTGCCCCGATAATCATCCAATGAGAGCGTGTAGCGTCAGAAGGCGTCACCAAGTGTACTCTGTTAGCCATGGAAAATGTTTCCCTCTCTCTGTCGCGTGAGCTATTCAAATCGAATTTCTGATCTTGCACCAACTTGACGCTTTACGTTATATGGAATTTCTTACGTAACACGATGCAAATAACTTGACATAAATTCATATATATATCATATAAATATAAAATATAAAATAGTTTTAAAATTGGAACAACATGGAAGCCAATCATCGACCCTACCCGTGGAGGTTCCACTGTATGTTTTTCATTCTATACACTTAATTATACACTCCTGCAAGAATTTGCATTTTGCACTGTTGGAGCTTAAGGAGGTTAACATCAGATGGCATCTGCGAAAGAAGGGGTTTAAAAACAAAAAAAATATCTCAAAGGCCTGATCTCCTTCAACGCCACAATGTTTGGAATTTGCACGAGACAGAGCAAAGTGTAAATTCTTGCAATGGTTCAACTGGTCTTAAATTTTGATCAGGAGTGTATATACTACTGTCTTGCACTGTAAAGGTTTACAACCTTTTAAATAAAGTTGGTCTACAACCTTTTAAATAAAGTTCAAATTCCTATTAAATATAGGAGGATTGGTGATATAATAATAATCATTTTAAATCTTTAAACGAGTGCATTGCTAAGTTTTCTCCCAGACAGATGGTGCGCCAGTCTGTTTATCCCATACAACTACAGCACATCCAAATATATTTTTAATATGTAAAACCAGCCTCAGTTGTGTTGTTTATCTGTATGCAGATAAATAAACTCTGAGACAGACCATGATGCATTTTCATCAACAAGCATCATAAGTCTGACTTTTTTTTTTTTTACATTTCCTGTAAAGAGCACCAGTCTGCTTCATGTTGTGTGAGTTCTGAGTTCTGACCCGTCTTATAAAAGCCCTCTGAAAACAGAAAAGCCGAGAGTGTTGCTATTCGCCCCGCAGCCAACATCATCTTACATGTCAACAGGATGATGATTTAGGCCGTCAGCTACTCTCCAGATGTCCCGCGTTTCTGACTGCATCCATGTGACAGCCTCCAACAAGGAGGAAAAACATGGTTGATGAATCAGAGTAAGGAAGGCGGCAGTTTGGGAATCCAGGACAGCCTTAAATAATTCCACTTGTGCATAATCAAGGCTAAACAGCTAAACGAGGACTTATATTCAAATGGAAAGCCTACATTATGTGCTGATACCTTGATGCTGCCATGCCCTAAGGCCGCTGCTCGGCTGAGCGGCAGGTAGAATGAAAAGCTACAGACAGTGTGCAGCAGAGATAGCGTTCACACTGGTTCGTTGGTACTCTGGACCGGACCAGACATTTTAAAGAAATACTTCAGGTAATTCACATAGCGTTCACACTGGTATTTTTGTTATGGGACCAAAGGCTGCGCAGTAAAGAACATATGCATAAAGCATGGACTTGATTGGGCAGCATTCGTGATAGGGATGCAACGGTACAGGGTAAAATACCGGACCATTCAGTCCGCCCTGCACGGAACAATCTGCCCTGATGCAATACATTTTGCACATTGCCCTCCCCGCGATGTAATACAGTATCCCTGCAACCATTAATGCTGCATTTAAGGAACTTTACTAAAAATAAAATCATCATCACCCTGTTCAAACTCTTACTGTTGAACTTGCACCTCCCTAAAAAGAAACATAAATCACCAAAGTGCGACCCAGGGGCTATTTTCAACCCGCAACTTGTTTTTTTATTGGTTGTGGCTTATTCTAAAAATAAAGTTACTATTGAGATGTTTTTAAATATTACACTAATTTGCTTTGTCACCTATAACATAAAGCTTATATAACGGTAGTACTGACCTACACTGGATTGGTTTTAGGATCTTTAATGTAAATGGCAAATGGTAAATGGTCTTTCACTTGTATAGCGCTTTTCCACCTCCAAGGCACTCACAACACATCATCGTACACATCTAAGTGCACCCCCCCATCCTTAAATTTTTAGATATTTGTCAATATTTTTATTTGACATTATTATTGAGAATTACCTGCCAATAGATTGAAGTTGCAATTCCATGCTTCATTTTAAACATCATTTTAAAATAATCATGATTTTTGGGAGAAAAAAGTTTGTTCTTTTGACACACAAAAAATGTACTGAAACCAAACTGAAACCGTACCCCAAAAACTGAATCACAGAGCGTGAAGTGTGATTACATAAGTAGTTACCCAATGAGGATTTTCCTTCATCACGATTACGGATAATGACGAGCTGTACGGATTTCATGCTCGTACTCCGCAAAAATGCATTATCTGTAACAGATACTTGTCTAAAACGAGTATCCGGTCTAATCAACAGTTGTCATTTCTGCATTGTTTTTGTCATTTTAACACTGGTTAAAATCATTGGTCTGTGTAGTGTTGACATTTTGAGTTGGAACCACACTAGATTTCATTTGCAAGCAAACAATCTCTCAAGCGATCCCAAACCATTGTTTGATGCACATCAGGGCTTGGATGATCACGTTCAGAAGGAAGCAACAGAACAGAGTTTCTTTCAACTGAATCAGACATGACAAGTGTGAACACACCCAAAGAGGTTTCATCTCCACCTGGCGCTTTGTCACTCACTGTGAACTCACAGCCAATTTGGAAATGACCTGCACCTGAAAGCCAGATGAGCACAGCACTTCCTATAAGTTCCGCTCGACCTGTGCAACACACTGCCTCAATCAATCGCTCTACCGCCCCAAGATGATGATGGCATGTAATTGATACGCTCCTTCGCTCTTGTAAATACATAACTTGCTCGTGTGAAAATGATTTAACCCCAAGAGACAGTAAAAGGAGGTAAGCATATTCTGTGCTTTAGAAATCCAGCCAATAGTGCACACACATAGAAGGCAAACATCCGCCAACAAGCAATGTCAAAAAGGGAGTTTTTGTCCCTTTATTGACCTCTTCCCAAATGTTAATAGATTAATTCTTGGCCACTGCCATCCGCCTCTTGGTTGGGCCACATTTTTGCAAGGTAGCTTTTTGTGTGATTCCTCTAGCATGAAGGTGAAGTCATCAACAGTTTTAGAACACCTAAAAACTGTAGCAGACAGCACACAGCACACACCAGACGTTATCTGAAGGTACTTTCTACATGGGGCTCCTCCTGTTATGCAAAATGTAGTTTTTGATGATGTTTTAAGAATAATATATATCCATAAAGTCTGTTTATGAGCACCAAAAAATCCATCATCACCCTCACTTTTGAGAATTAATTAATGTTTGGTTTGGGAGTCGCAGATTTTCATGACATTATGGACTAAATACCACCTCTGACCTGCCCCTAGCTAGATGAGCCCACCCCATGCATACTTCACAGCTTTGTAAAAGCAGCAGGGCTTTGCTACACATCTTAAAATAAAGCCTTCCAACAGTCATCAGCAACAGATGCGGGAGTCCACAGTCTGGAATTATTTCCAAGTTTGTCCTTTGGATTGGAAATATGCAATCTGTAAGTATTGTAAAGCCATGTGAGGGGGTAATAAGATGTCTTCCGTTAATACAAATTTAATATCACTTCTTGGGAAAAAACACTCGAAGTCACACGCAGCTAGTAGTGTTCCTGCAGCAAAGATGGGAGCAGCAAAGATTGGAGAGCCAGGGTTATAGCCAGAGCCAGAGCCGATTGTATTAGTCCAGAGTTTCATACTTTACACCTTACAGACTTTTTTATGGACCTTTGCACCACATAGAAATGTGCAGCTTTCCAAACTGTACAGTTACCAGCATTATTTAATTGGATTCTTATTTGTGAAAGTATCGAGACTGTGTTACTTGTTGATAGTAGGAGGACATGTACAATACACTACTATTTGACCTTTAAATCAGTAGTATCCAACTGGTTTGGCTGTGAGACCCACCATCACCCCTCAGTTATCAGCGACGTAGCAAGCGAATAGCACAGATAAGTACACAAGGTGCATTCACGGACATAGGGTCATTACATTGTTTTTTCCCCCAGGACCCGCGATTCACTAAAAACTGTTCGGCGACCCACTTTTTGGGTCATGGCCCACTAGTTGAGAATCCCTGCTTTAAAGAACACCAACTAAACCCCACATGAAAAAACATTTTGCAAGGGAGGCATGTAAATACTCCACAATAGTATTTAGGGAGGGGAATCTCCGGCCACCTCCCGATTCGATGCGATTACCATTCAGAGGCCTGTGATCAGATGATAAAACGATTATCGATGCATCTCGATGCGTCTTTTTTGTGATCAATGGTTTGTCAGTTTTTTCATGCATAATTTTTTTCTCTATATAATTTCTTTTTACTCACCGTGGTGTACTACTAAAACAGAGCATATTTGTAATGATCCAGTTTTCAAGTAAACATGAAACAGATTAATTTACTTCCGTTATCTGTTAATAATTGGAAGGTTCCATCTCCCAACATATTTCCCATTTCACAGAACCAGCAGGAAAAGCAAAGTGCACCATTAGCAGCATATATAAAACTAACAAACTTCAGCATATTCTGAGTAACCAACATAAAAAAATCTGCCATTATTCACAAATAAATAATAGACTTCTGAATTCAAACTGAAATCCTGAGCATAGAATCTCTGACAAAATATTTTTGCTCTATAGCAAAGTCAAAAGCAACTTTCATACAAAATATAGATTTCTGTACCAGCAGCTCTCATACAAAAATAGTCTGCCGTTATTCACAATTGCATTGCCAATGAAATAACGTTGCGATGGGACGTTGTACTGTATCTGGGTTCCAAAGTGCCCAACAAAGCACGAAAGGCTTGCTTCTCAACAATCGAATACGGCCACAAATCCTTCTCAATAAAAGTTACGATTG
Source organism: Dunckerocampus dactyliophorus (assembly GCF_027744805.1). Classification (NCBI taxonomy): domain Eukaryota; kingdom Metazoa; phylum Chordata; class Actinopteri; order Syngnathiformes; family Syngnathidae; genus Dunckerocampus; species Dunckerocampus dactyliophorus. Next base: position 10,331,064 of record NC_072829.1, on the reverse strand, counting down.
ACTTCACCTTTTCCGAGTTGGGTGGAAAATTAGTTATCACCTGCTCAATGGTTCTCTGGTTGGCAGCAACTTCAGCTGGGTGTTTTTCCTCCTGGTTTGGGTGGAAACGTGCTATGTGGTTTCTCATATTTGTCGTGTTTCCATGTTCTGTATTGTCATGTATTGTCATGTTCTGTAGTGCTGCTCTGCTGCCGCCTATCTGTGCTTTGTTGCAGCACACCTCTGGTCTGGGAGGAGACACCTGATCACACCTGCAGCCAATTAGCCTTGGACTATTTTAGCTGTACCTGTGTGTTACTCATTTGCCAGATTGTGCCCTGCTGCATGCATGACTCCTGTATTCCTCTTCCTTGTACTTTCTGGTCCCTCTCGTGCTACCGTAAGTTTTGTTTCTCCCTGCTTGGTTTCCCCAGCAGTGGTATATCCCAGCTAGCTTAGCTCTTGTCCTGCTCGGTATCCAGCAGCATTTTTCCTTGTATTTCTAGTTTTTTCCAGCACGTCTCAGCTGTGATTTTTTTGTTACTGTCTTGTCGCCTGCGTATTTTTTTCTTTAAATCCAGCGGGTGCAGGTCGGAGTTTATCCTCAGCCATGTTGGTAGCGTCTTACACTTAGGTGCACCACCATAAACTGTCCGGGCGCCACTTCCGCTTTCTGTCTTTGTGTTCCGTTTTTTTGTTCCGTCAGCATTGATTATTGACATTTATGAATCACTTAATAATCATCAATGTCGGCATTGTGATGCATTTAAGAATCGTTTATTTCCCTCACCCCGAATTAGTATAGCTTGTACCAGTGATGTGCGATACCACTGATTTCGTTTCTTATCCAATTCTGAGTAAAATTCAGGCTGGCATCGGTGATACCAACCTGAGAGCAATATTTTCTGCAAATTCACTTAATGTGTCCGGTAAATTTTTAAAACTACTGTATTTCATAGCATAAAGAATGGAAGGTATTTAAATTTTAAATAAAATTCTAAACTAAAATTAATAATTGAATACAATGGTACCTCGGTTAACGTCTGCCATGGTTAGCACATTTTTCGTTGAGCACATTTTTGCTAAAATTGTGGCTTGCGTTCGCCCGCTTGGTTAGCATCCATAACACCTTCCGGTTTGTTCACGCCGCCATCTTGGATCACGTGCACATCACGAAATGTCACGATACTTTTAGGACATTTTAGGACATTTGTTTCTAGAGTTGAAGAGATACACGACGTAACAAACACATGGACCACACAAAAGAGAAAGGTGATGGACCGTACTGAGACAAGGGTGCAGGACCTCACAACAAGAGGAGACCGTCGTCATTTCGGCGAGGCTCAGTCATCGGCTGCGTGCACTCACACACACATACATGCGTGTAACAGTCTATCAACTTGGCGCCGCACCGAGGATGACACTCTGCGTTTCTGCCTGTGTCATTTTACATCAAAAACACTCATTTCTGCTTCCAATAAGAAAACATAAGCATTCGAGTTTACTGTAGCATGTTCGTGGCATCCACGGTCAAACCAGACGTAAGGCATCCTCACCGGCACACTTCCGCGACGTCACTGCTGTTCTGTGTTTTTTTTCATTTTTCATATTAAACGTCAAGGTTGATATATTTTAAAAATCTTCAGTTGTCCATTCATTTGTCATTTGTAATATTTGCAAAATTATAATTATTGTTTATAAAATGTGTTTTGTGAAGCGATGCTCCGATTGATTGGCCACCGATCAGTATTGGCTGATTTCCGTAAAAAAAAATCACGTGTGTGTGAATAAATGCCTTTCGACGCCGATCACCTGTGGCGAGTACTATTGCAGTCCGCAGTGATCCCTTCGTGCAGTGTAGTGTCTTGCCCTAAGTAACATCTTGGGCAGTGTCCTCCGCCCACTTTCACACTGCGCGAGCGCGCCAAAACAAAAACAATCATGTCTGCCGTGTGGCACTTAGATGCCAACACATGCCACAAAAACTACGGGGTAGCACGTTAAAAAGCTTTAATTTAATACGGCATTTCAAGAATTAAACAGGTGATGTGATCAGCTAACGCAGCCATGTGGACAACACTCGCCCGTATGTGCGTGACAGTTAGAAGGCTAAAAAAATTATCCAAAAACAATTGAATTCGTCGGACGAGATGACCAGCCTTTCTCAGCGGTGGAAGACATCGGGTTCGCCGAGTGCTCTCTCACTTATCTGGAAGTCCTTCTAGAGCTCCACCAATGGACTCTCACATTAAAATTCTCCTTAAAGAAGGCGTGTCATCCTCTGTAAGTTCCATGAGTGATACTTGTATATGTTCTCTTGAAAAAGTAAGTAAAATAGGTTTTTGTCAAAATGAAGGTGACTTTATAGATCCTGTTTTTCATATCATATAGCCAGTAGCAGCGGTGCAGCCAGGAATTCACGTGAGAAAAATCAACCCCTCCCCCATTTATTAATTAATTACACATTTAATTAGTAACTACGTATTTTTTGGGCTCCCTGGCTGTCAAGGGACCTTGGAATTGTCCTGACTTGTCCCCTTTATACGGCACCCCTGGCAAATACCACTCATCATAAATAAATTTTTAAAAATTATAATTAAGCCATGTAATTGGTATCGGTATCATCCAATTTCAGTCCTGGATGACTGATATCGGAACCAGCAGCATAAAACCCTGATCGAATCATCCCGAGTTTTGTTTGGGTGTTAATTGGATTTACATTATTTTCTATGGGAAATTTTGCTTTGGTTGACAACAGATTAATGACGTTAACCAAGGCACAACTGTATTTAATTAGGTAATTAGGTAAGGTATTTATTTTAAACCCTGAAGTATACGATACGACCATTCATGATCAGTCATCGTTTCAACAGACAAACGACCTCAAATGATTGAGGTATTAAAAGTATTGATATTTTCATTTGAAAATCAATTTTAGGGCATGAAAAGCTAGTATTGGACGTATAGATATTTCAGTATCAGCACATCACTAGCTAGTACCTCTAAGGACGGTGTGTATGTGCTGTGCCTGTGAGAACACTGAATGTTAGTTTATATGAAGTCAACTGCCAAATAAGATGATGCACCCGCTTGCTTTGCCAGCAAGTGTCTGAATAGTGAAAGGAAGCATGTAGAAATTCTATTAAGTGCCCTCAGCGGAGGAGTTTTAAGTAGCCTTGTGGTAATGACGGCTCCTGCCTTCTTCTTCCTCGAGACTTCTCCTCCTCTCTTCTTTCTATCTATCCGCTTCCAAACCTCGACCAGCCCTGAGAGCACTAAAAGACACTTGTCTCCTCACCGCTTTTCAGCTCCGTAGAAAAGATGACTTCTCTATTATGCATGTCATAAAAAAAAATGGCAGGGCTGTTTTGTATTCAGTTAGTACAGCTTATGATAGAGATGAATGCAGATCACTTCTTCAGACCTCTGGTAGATTATGATGATTACGGGTAATCTTAGACCTTGCTGGAATAGGCCAAGCTGTTCACTGATCCCACCACAAAGACGAACAAGCCTGACCAGCTTAAGATGCCTCGAAAAGATTATGAACCCAACGTATCAGCATGATGAGGCAACCGGAGGATTTTAAGGGTTTGAAACAAACTTCTGATACTGACAAAAATGCTGTGAGGCAGACACTGGCATGATTTCACATATCGGGCAGGAGACTTTATCGACAGGTGGGGTTCTCCTCTAGCCACTGTATTTGTTTACAGAGTAAACGCATGACGACATCGTGAGGCAGTGGCACTTTCCGGCCCTCACCTAATGCGGTCCGTATGGGAACTAGGTACGCCACTGTACAGAAAAATTTGATTGCGAAGTATTCACCAATGTTGTGGTAAGGTATTGATACGGTGGAGCTAGTTTATTGATTGGTCAAACCAGTGCTACAACCAAAAAGCACCATGTTAAAAAAATAATAATACACCATGTATATGGCTTAAAGATGTCTCGTATATGGCTACACTTTGTATTAGCGGTTCCGTCAAGCTTTCAAAATGGAAGCAAAATGGAAGTGTCTATCAACATTTGTAGCCAAATTCGTGCCAAAATCTTCTAAAGTTTAAATGTGTTTTTTGTATAATTCTAGCAACCCACAAGCGGCGATCAAAATAAAAAAAGGTAAATGCCTTCACAAACTCCAAAAACAGCAACAAAGCATAGATCCTGGCTTGAATTTTCCTAAATATGTATGAATGAAACACAAATAAAAATAGATCCACTTTATATCGTCACTGTCAGATGAAAATCATGCATTTTATCGTTTTGCTTTTTAAGGAGCGATATAAAAAAATGACTTATTTAAATAAAACACGGCACTAGCAAGAAGAAACATACAAAAGAGGAGTGTATGATTTTTCACAGTCATCACCGTATGTTGTACGCGTGTTCAAGTGGATTTAATGAACCGTTTCATCAAAATAATAATAATAATGATAACACATTGTAAAAAAATATAAATGAATAATAATAAATATATATGAATAAAATAATAATAAATAAATACTTACATATAAAATACACCTTTAGTAAATAATAATATAAAAAATAATGTCATACATAAAACACAATAAAATAAATTAATTAATTAATTATAAGACAAAAAACTATGAATAAATTATAAAAAAAATTTAAATATGATACCAAACTAGACAGTATTAAACAATAAAATATATATATATATATATATATATATATATATATATATATATATATATATATATATATATATATAATATAATATATATAATATAATAAAAATCCATATTAAATATGTAGGTGACAACATAAAAAACTAAACTAAAATATCATGTTTTAAACTTTAACATTTAAAAAAAAAAATCATAAAAAAATGAAACAAAAATAAACTTTTTCCATTGGCTGCAGGACATGCACAAAGAGCACACTATGTTAAAAATCAAAATCAAAAAGGATTTTATTAATACGCCAGCTATACTCGTGTGGGCGTGGCATACTATGATGTCATACATTTACATAGCTAATGTTGCTAACGCGCCAACGCTCATTGCAATTTTAAGAAACTCAATTTAAGTTTGTGATGTCCAACAACTCGCCTTGTTAATAACTGTTGCTTCACAATGAATGTTATTACAAAACAAAAAGCTGGACATGCTGCAATACTACAAACATAAATTGGAATTTCCGCCACAGCACACAAGGCATTTATTAGCATAACAGCCAAATGCATCCTATTGGAAACATACTACGCATCCTCCAATCCACCAGCAGCCATCTCTGATTATTCACTTTTATGTGCGGTCTCTTATGAGCGGCCAAGCTCGTTGATTATAACATTAGAAGAGTTGCATGCTCAGCAGACAAACGTATTAAAGAGGCTCCGCTGTTGCAACAAGCCATGCGTCTTTCCTCTCGACATTTTCATCTATGCAAATACAGACCCGACGGAGCCGCTAATCATTCATCAGGAAACTGCCTCTGTCCTACTCATTTATTATTCATCACCACAGACAGACGGGTCAGGCGGCGAGAGCCTACAGTAGGCCTCTTTCCAGTGTTTATCTCCTGCATTGCTACGGATAAAACACCTGGCCTGCAGCTTCTTTGCTGGCTTAAACAACAAACTGCCTCACAATGGTGGAAGAATTGGATGAAAATTGTCATGGTAATGGTTTAGTTTGCTCACGTCCTGTGTTGAACATGCACCAGGTTACGGATTTCCAATAGGAAAAAAACAGGATAGGAATGTGTAATAGTAAAGTTAAATGAGGTAACATTCTGTCGATACTGTACATTAAACCTAGCAGGGGAAGAAGATTTGGATTCCACTACTGTGCCTTTGCTGGTTTTCCGTTTTGAACCCTGCAGGAATTTGGAGAGTATTAATAAGCAACATCAAAGCGCATCGCCCTGAAAGTGTTGTGCTTGCATTTAGAGGTCTATCGTCTTCTTTTATGATACCCCTGCAGCAGACAACATGCACACAGAGCCTGTGCATGCCCACCTGCTGGATGTATCCACTGTGACCGTGTGTTTTTTTAGCTACTAAGCAAGAAGGAATCCAAAATTGCTAAACAAGAAGATCTTGAATTTGACATTTTTCACCACACTGGCATACTGTAGATTGGGACACTAATTTCTTTTTCAATATCAGCAGTGACTGCTTTTACTACACGGATGCATAATACAACAGTAGCATTACCGGGACTGTATTAACTGTTTAAAATAAAAGATTGAACAAATGAGTGTATACTTGTCGCAATTTGAAATTAAGCTTTGTAAAAATGTTCATTCAGCTCATTCATGGCTATCACTCACCACCATCTTGTATGCACGTACATGTCCGTAAAGCAGGGGTCACCAACGTGGTGCCCGCGGGCACCAGGTAGCCCCCCACGACCACATGAGGTGCCCGCAAGCCTGCTTTTCATTCAGGTTTTCAGTTCATAATGAAAGAACAGTAGAAAGAAATGCATTCTGAAATACAAAATGTGAGTTGTGGACACCAGCATTTTGTTCATATTCTGGTAAAACAAGCATATTCGCTTCGTTTGAGTTTAAAATAAGCTCTGAAAATAAATGTTGGCCATTTTCATTTCGTAAAAGTAGCTCTCACAAGGAAAAACCTTGGTGACCCCTGCCGTAGAGCATGCACATACACAAAAGCATACTCAGACAAGTCACCGACAATTCCGAGTCATTGTGTGGTTATGGTAGGGTAGAAATTATATTTTCCTTTGAAACACAAACATTCTACAAAAAATCAGAACATAATGTCAGAGTGCCTTGCTAAGAATAATGAATATTGTGTATGACTTCCATGAGCTTGGAGGATTGCATGTGTCTCTGCAATGACTCAAATAACTTGTTGATGCAATCATCTTGAATGGCAAAGAAAGCAGTCTTGCACGCCTCCCACGCTTCATCGAGATTCTTTGGTTGCATCTTCCAAGCCTCCTCCTTCATCTAACCCCAAACTTACTCAATAAGGTTCATGTCTGGTGATTGGGCTAGCCAATCCTGGAGCATTTTGACCTTCTTCGCTTTCAGGAACTTTGATGTGGAGGCTGAAGTATGAGAAGGAGCGCCATCCTGCTGAAGAATTTGCCTTCTCTTGTGATTTGGAAGGTAATGGGCAGCATGTATTTTTTGATATTCCAGGCTGTTGTTGTTGCCATCCACTCTGCAGATCTCTTGCTCACCCCCGTACTGGATGTAACCCCAAGCCATGATAATCCTCCACCATACTTGACTGTTGTCTGGGTGAATCTTGAGTTCATGCGGGCTCCAACAGGTCTTTTGCAGCATTTCTGGTGATTGCGATGCAGTTTAATGAATGATTCATCAGAAAAATCAACCTTCTGCCACTTTTCGACAGTCCATCCTTTCTGCAAGCTGTGGGCCTTGACAAATGCAACACGATTGTTCAGTTATCTCTAAATTATGGCTGCCCATTACCTCCCAAATTATAAGAGAGGGCAAATCCTTCAGCAATACTTCAGCCTCCACGTCAAAGTTCCTGATAGTCAAGAAGGTTAAGATGCTCCAGGATTGGCCAACCCAGTCACCAGACATGAACATTATTGAGCATGTTTGAGGTTAGATGAAGGAGGAGACTTAGAAGATGAAACCAAAGAATCTTAATGAAGTCTCGTCTCAATTCGGATTTTTTATGTGGTTGTTCATATTACCAAAAAAATGTGACTTGTCAACGTGAACGCAATGCGTCCAGGAAGTGACGTGCATGCGCAAAAGCACGACGTCACATGCACTGCCCTGTGTTTACGGAAGCAAAGATTGCTGCAGTGTGTGTGCTCTCCTCGGTGCGTTTGTGGCGTTTTCAAAGATTTTGTACAACAGGAGTCAATATTTTCTTAACCAAATGATCCTGCGCAGCCGTTAGGAGCATGCCCCGACGTTGTCAGGCATGCGTACAAGCACGTGGGGGCCACACAAACTACTGAGAATCATTTTGAGTTGCTACAATAACATTTTAGCAAAATGGACCAGTCTGCTGCATCATTTTTTCACTTTCATTTTTGTGGTGTCTTTGATTTCCCCCCTCTATAGGGTGATCATTTTCATTTCTATCAAATTATGTGGCATCATTTTCTTACTAATACATCACCCAATTATTGTCAGGAAAGATATTCAAGATCATTTTTCCCCCAGTTTAGATCTGATGTGTTTTTGAAGTGTTCCTCTAATTTTTTTGAGCAGTATAAATATGTATTTACCATGTATATGGAAGAACAATGCTCTTTATTTACTTATCTTTTTTTTTAGCATTTCAAATACTTGCAGTGACTATCAGTACTTACTGAGACATGGAGAAGGGGTAGAATTAAAAACATGCTGGACGTGTTGTACTGTGCAAGTGTAAACATTTGATGTTCCTCAATGTAGCTTGTTAACCATGTTTGAAAAAAATAAGACCATGAGCGCATGCATTTTTGTGACTGTCAGCTGGAGCACTCTGACACACCCAGAAATGTGAGACGCTAGTCGTCATGGCAACAGATAAGCTAAATGTACACAACTTGACTTTTGCCCTCCAGCAACTGCTGCAGATTTTTTTTTTTTAAAGACTTTTAGTTAAGCTGTGAGTATTTTGTGAAGTCGATAGAAAAAGCTCCCTCAGGTACATCCCCTCCAGTCTGTCAACACGCTTAAGTGGAACGTCGTCTAGGCCCTTCAGCATCCCCTCCCGCAACCCTGATGAAGCTTGCCAGTGGTGTAGTTTCACCACCAAGACCCCCTCGGGCTCATAACTCTCTTTTTGTAGGTTGTCTGACACTTTGTTGAGTGGAAGAATGTTGAGTGGAAGAATCGGGGGAGGCGACAAGACGACTAAGGGGAGGAGGGACTGATGAACAACAATGTCCTAAGGACGGTCGCAAAGTTTGGGGAATCATTTCACAGTCGATGAATGGTTGAATTTGGGCTTTAGTAGGGTTTCTACGGGAACTCCACAGTTAACAAATATGAACGATACATTCACTACGATTTCTTTTCATTAGACGTAACTGGATTTCAGGTCTAGTTACCCAGTGGCAAAAATGATGTGCAATGGGTTAAAATTCCAAAAATATAATTATGAGATTTTTTTGGTCCTTAGGACCTTAAGTGTGACTTGGTTTTTTAGGAACCTTTTTGGCTAAGAGAGCCATGAAAGCCACATATTTTTAAATGTATTTCGGTGAAAGCCATATCATATTTTTTAACATTGAATTACAACAAAATGCGTGCATTTTTAAGCAGGACCAACAATTTTAGAATACAGTAAGTCTCTGAATGTATTTTTTTAATAGCATTGTTATATTGAAGCTAACCAATAATAAATAAAATACTTCTTACCATGAATGCAACTTCTGGTGCTGCATGGTTTTGGACGGTCCTCCTTATCTTTCTTTCTTTTTGCCATCTTCGTTGTCAAAAGGGTTTGCTCTGCAGAATTACCTAGCTGACTATTCGATTAAAGGAGGGAAGTTTACTTCTTGGCCTCTGAATGACCCATGTAGGCTACTGTATTATCCAGTAATAATCGAGTTTTGCTGTCTGACCCAGAAAATATCAGAAGGACAGCTGGCATTGGCTCTGGCCACCCACATTGCGGTAGAAAATGGATGGAGAGATTAAAATGAAGTAACAGTAACATTTTGTTTTTAAAACAAACAAGCAATGCGGTTAGTTTAGAGCTTGTTTTCTTTCCCATTTCACACGAAGGCGAACAAAATGTACTGTTAATCCATTTGATTGGTATCGGTCGATCTCACTCATGGGTGATTGTTATCGGAATCGGCAGCAAAGAACCCTGTTGGGAGCAAAAAGCAACCATATTATCCAGTCCCATGCTGATAGGTGTATTAAAACTTTCAAATGATGTTTCACTTATTACAGATAAAAACCTCTTTAGATCTATGATTAACTGTGATTAATTGTGATAATTACGAAATAACTATGGACAAAATGAGGTGTGTGTATGTTATGCGCGGCTAGGCCAGAGTTTGGTCCCCAAAGCAGATGGTGATGCTTAGTGGCAAAAAACGTAGTTTTAATGCCAATGAGCCCACAATAGTGAGTGGAACAAAAGGGTACAAAACAGACAGAATACAGTCCAACGAAGGGCACAGGCAAAGCCACACTAAGGATAAACAAGGTTAGCAGGAGAAAAGGCGTGGGAAACAGAAAATACTGCTGAGTAATAATCTCAGCAGGAACTGTGGGAGCACGGGCTGGTTGACCGCTGCTGGAACAGCTGAGCAGGGTGAATACTCACAACCGAAAGCTAGTAAGGTGGACCAGTCGGGATGCGCTACGGCGTGTAAGGTACGAGGTGTGCTGAAGAGCAACGAGGTACAATCTGGCAACTCCAGAGTCCAAGGGTAGAGCTTAAATACATGGTGATGAAGATAGTATGCAGGTGTGCGCCGGCAGCTCCGGCAAGGTGGCTCAACGCAAGACAAGGTAGAGAGGCGGCAGCAACACGACAGGCACAGAACGTGACATGTGTGAATATATATATATATATATATATATATATATATATATATATATATATATATATATATATATATATATATATATATATATGTATATATATGTAAGCCGCAACCACAAAATTCAGAGGAAAAACTAGATTTGTTTTTATATAAGTCGCACCTGTGTATAAGTCGCAAATGTGCACGTCACAAAATGGGATATTTAGTGCATAGAAAGCCGTTACATATAAAAGGAATGCTTTTTTTTCCCAAATAGTGCCTGCCAGACAGTGCAGAACAGCACACAGCTAGTTAAACAGTGCTGAATAATAATAAACAAACAGCTGCTTGAAAGGCAGCTGCTTGAAAGTCAGCCACTCTTGGTGTTAATTGCACAACTGGAGGTAATTGAGAGTTGGACAATATCGGCAAAAAGTAGATAGACAGGTAGATAGAGAGATAGATATACACACATACACGCATACATACAGTATGTACACACACATGTATATATATATCGTTTACCGCTCCCTCGCTTTTTTGCATTTGTTCAGCAATTAATAAATGATCGCTGTTTTGTGTTAGACTATTGGCTATTTTTAGTCATATTGAACATATTGAAATACAAGTGATATGTAGTATTCTGTTCACTAGGCGGCAGTAATGACCCAAAAAATGGAGGCATTACCTTATATTACATAATTTCATCACTGCAGGAAGTCAGCCATGGCATGTCCGACATGATAGAGTGGACAAAAAAGTTCTCCTCCTATTCTGTGTGGAAGTGGTAAGTTTTTTGTGTCTTGAGGAGAAATAAATTCAAAGCTAACTGGTTAGCTCGCTAGCTTGTTAGATCGCTAGCTAGCGGCTGTCTCAAGCCCCTGCAGCATAAGAGTTACAATGTGGTGTAAACAATGAATAATAGGCGTGTAAAGGTGACTATAGGCATGTTGTTTCATATCTACAGGGCTCTCATTATGTTAAAAACTGTATTTAGAAAGTCATAAACAGGTTGTCAATACTCCAATTATGAAAATGTTCAATTTCTTAACATTGAATCCTTTATCGTGTATGCATTTTTTACACACTAGAAAAAAAACACAATTTTTACACATTTTTTACACAAAAATAGCAATGCAAGGAAATCAATATTTTTCCAATCACTGACCCATCTCAGGGCCTAACAGCATTAACATGAAAGTCATTGAAATGTTTTTTTTAATGAAATTATTTAAGTGTTTGTTCTTTGTCAATCAAAAAAAAACAGCGGCATTATATAAACATAGTAACCTTTAAAGGGTTAAAATCCCCAAAATATTAAGATTTGCTTAGTATATTTTAGGCTGTAGGAGCTTTAAAAGGTAGTTTAAAAGGAAGCAGGGAAATAAATATCAATATATCATATGTTTACAGTGTTTTTTGGGACATTTCAAGTGTGTGAGGATATTTAAAGGACCTCTTGAGGGTTAAATATATATCTCATCTTGTGGAAGAAGCCTGCAGGCAAAAGAAAAAAAGAAAGCACTGGGAGTCTCACTGGATCGACTGCTTTCTGGGCAACCCAAATTTAGTGTGTGACACACATTAAATCACACTGCCAAGTGTAAAAAGTGCACAGAAGGTTGGGGTGTCGTGGCTAAGCAAGAATGACATGCAGTAAATTCCACTTGCATACTGTAAAGACGCTCAAACTCTACCGATGAAGTAGATGATGAAGGCCGGATGGTTCCAAACAGACCATGTGCAATGTTGCACAGTATCGCTTCTGATGTTCACAAGGCCACTCGCTACACTGACATGTTCAATTTATGCAAAAATCTGTTGTCCTGCCTGGGAAGGTGGTCTTGTCCGTACAGTACTATTGAGAGTGAAATGTCATTTGCAATACTTTCTGATTGATTCCAAGGATCCAGTCGCTTGTTAAATGTGGCACTAAATGACAGATGAGAGGACAGGATGAACAACAGTGCTTTAATTCACCACAACTAATTTGATAATAAAACTCCATTTCCATTTCACAGAGCAGACAATTACATTGTTGTAACCGAAGCTCCGCTGGTGCAGCTGTTGCAGCTCAGATCCCATGCAAATCCACCCATTCACTCTGTCACGTTTTAAAAATACATTTACCGTGTATGCACAATAATATTAACGTGACATACAAAGCAAAAGATAAACAGGGAACAAACGTGAGGAAAACAATCATATGCCTGAGTGACCTTTGACCCTGGAAAAACAAAATCAAAACAAATCAAAACTGAGATGAACCTTGTTAAAAAATGGCACAAAAAGCCTTGAAAGTTTGACAAAGGTGTAACAAATGTAACATTTCATCTTTTGTCTAAGCTGCCTGAAGCGCCTTGGATCAAATAGAATTTAAAATCAGTAGTAGTCTTTCTTTGAGCTAAAGTATAAATACCTGAATGTTTGAGTAAGGTACGTTAAAATATGTGACTCGTGAAGCTGTGACAATGAATATACAGTACAGCGATTCTGTTTTTGGTCTGAACTAACCAGGGAATCTTGGCTCAAATACCAATCAAAATCAATAGGAGGCTGTTCTATACATAAGTGGATGAAAGTCTGAGGAATGTCGGTTGAAATTTGTGACTCGTGACAGTGATAATGAACATATCGCGATTTGATCTTGGACCTTAGCCAAACTAAGTATCTTGGATTAAATGTCCATTCAAATCCATAGGACTCTTGTTTCACTGTAGAACAAAAAGATATCTGAAAGTTTGGGAAAGGTCTGGAAAATGAGTCTGTGGAACAAAAGTTACCCTAAACTTTGAGGGAGGTTAATTGTAACATGAGTAATTCTCCTTGAGTTCCTATAAATGAGAAAATGTGCTTCAATGTCTGAACAAACTGAAAGTCAGGCTAGATTTGCTGTTGATGATAAACAGGCAGGCAGCAACTATTGAACCATCTCAATCCACATTACTGCCCATCAATAAACTGAGGAGGAGTAAAAGCCATTCTGACATAAGAGGAAGTGAATAATTAAAGACATTTCCTGACACATATGCCGCGTGGCGCCGCGTGCACTTCAAGGTTTTTGTTCTTTTAACTTGCAAGGCACCCAGCAGAGCAGCGAGGCTACAGAAGTCCATGGGAATTTCACAAGTTTGCATGAGTTTTGAAGCTATTTGAAGCACTTGTGGTAAAAAGCTTGAACCAGCTCGGCTAAAAGTACACACAGAATTGCTGATTTTTATCTGATATTAATTTTTTTTTTTACCCGCTTTTCCTCCCTCACTCTCGTGCTGCAGTCTTGGATGGAATAAGCTGAGGTTGTATGACACATGCTGGCAATTATCACCGGGCTTGGCTTGCAACTGTCAAGACGCGGACTTACTGGGCCTATAGACAGCAGAAGTCTTCAGACACGCCTCATTTAGCCACAGTTGAAGACGACATCGGTGTTACTATGATCCTCATATAAATTCTCAAAAATTGATTCCTCCCCAGTATCTTTGGCCAAAGGGGGAACAGGCAGGCTTAATCTACGCCAATGACAATACGCCCTTCACTCCATTCCACACCATGGCCTTCCATCATACACCAATTAGTATCAATGCTAAGCATCCATTTTACACGCCATCCTTCCTCCAGGGATCAGCAGACTGAGCGAAATGGTTTCTTTCTCTCTTTTCTTGTATTTTTATTATTGTGCTGCTGGTGGTTGTTGATGTGCCACTTTTAATCTAAACCTGTTTTTAATCCAAATCTCCCCAAAGCGCCGGCATGGTAGGCCTGGCTGAGTACAGCTCACTACTCCATATCAATACCACGCACTTTTTCCACATGGTGCTTTGTTGTGGATGTTTGATTACAAGTTGGTATTGTATTGTTAGCATGCTAGGCGCTAATTAGAAACCTTGGCGGTTATATGCTTTTGTAGACCACACACCTGGTGACTATTGGAGAATGGATTGTTCATTGAATAAAGGTGTTAATTGGGACAGTTACGGCAGGGGTTTCTGAACTGTGGCCCGTTGCTCTTTTTTTATTGGCCCACGGCACATTCTAAAAATAGAATTTAACAAGAAAACTTGAAAAAAAACTGCAAAAATGGAAATATCAGCAGTAATTTTCTGGCTCAGCTCTCTCTTCAACACGACAGTCAGGTCAGGAGGCCCAGGTTCGAATGTCCTCTTCAGCATCTCTTTGTGGAGTTTGCAGGTTCCCCCCGTGTGTGCTAGCGTTTTTTCTCAGGTTTCCTCCCACATTCCAAAAACGTGCATGTTAGGTTCATTGGCGACTCTAAATTGTTCATAGGTATGAATGTGAGTGTGCATGATTGTTTGCTTATATGTGCCCTGCGATTGACTGGCGACTAGTCCAGGGTGTACCACGCCTGTCGCCCAAAGCCAGCTGGGATAGGCTCCAGCATGCCCCTGCAACCCTAATGAGGAGAAGCGGTATAGAAAATGGATGGATGGATACCCCTGCGACCCCAATTAGGATAAGCAGCATAGAAAACGGATGGATGGACATTAACATTGTGTTCATCAGTAGCACACTCTTCTGGTGAATATATGTAATAACAACTTAGCTTCACAAATATCGGCAATAGAGTAGGCTTATCAATTACTTAAATTTACCCGAAGAATTGTAAGATAATCCACGTCATTTTACAAGTAAAGAGTTGCAATAAACTAACAATAAAATATAAACACACCCTCCTCTTTTATCAATGCTTACTGAAGAAACCTTTGCGTTTTAGATCTCTGTGTAAACGGGCCGAGTTCCACCCCCTGCGGCATCACGGCTCGCGCATGCTTGAATCATTTGCACTTAACAGCAACTGCTGTTGCTCTGTGAGAACACAATATGCAGAACAATACGTGCTTTCACTTTTGAGTCCCCAAATACCAGAAATCTTCCCAAAGAAGCCAGAAAAAGTTGCTACATTTGCTGCTAGTCGCTTTTCAGAAAAAATGTCATCAAGGGGGGTTGAAATGTCGCCAGATCTAGCAACAAAATCGACAAGTTGGTAACACTGCCCGGAGCCACTGAGGAGTTTTTTGAGTACTTCAGATACCTCAGCCACGGTGATTGACCTGTCCACGCTTCCTCTACAGAAGGTATGTCAGTGGGATTGAGAAGGTCCTCAAAGTATTCCTTCCACCACCTGACTCTATCCTTAGCGGGCATCCCCACTGTAAACAGTGTGGAACGGGCCCTGCTTCTCCTTTCTGAGGCATGGAATGGTTTGCCAGAACCTCTTCGAGGCTAACCGAAAATGGTGCTCCATGGCCTCACCTAACTCGTCTCCCACCCAAATGCTTGGGGTGGCACCAACCACCTTGCTCCAATCGGCTGCCTCAGTAATGGAGGCAAGGAATACAGCCCACTCAATATCCCGGTCCGAGCCTGGGATGCAGGCAATCACACCCTCACTAATCATTTGGGTCTGCCAGGTCTGTCCGACATCCTCCCCTACCATCTACTCCAACTCATCACCATCATCATCACAACTGAGCCCCTCTCTTCACTCATATGTCAAGAGCATGCGGACGTGATGATGATTTGACTACAGAGTCAATCATAGACCTTGCGGCATTGGGTCCTGGTGCCAGGTGCACTTGTAGACATCCTTATGTTCGAACATGGTGTTTGTTATGGACAAACTGTGGTTTGGACAGAAGTACAATAACATCACACCACACGGGTTCAGATTGGGGAGGCCGTTCTTCCTGATCACTCCCCTCCAGGGCCCATTGTCATTTCCCAAATGGGAGTTGAAGACTCCCATTTGGGGAACTACGTAGTCACCAGCAGGTGTGCTCTCCAGCACCCCTCTGATAGACCCCAAGAAGGCTGGGTATTCTGAGCTGCCGTTTGGCGCGCACACGCATTCAGGACCCTTTCCTCAACCCGAAAGCATAGGGAAGTGACCCTCTCATTCACCGGGGCTGACTCCAACACAGACGCACCTAGCCGGGGGGATAATAATAAACCCACACCAGCTCACCGCCTCTCACCTGAGGCAATTCCAGAGTAGAACAAGGTCCAGCCCTTCTCAAGGAGTTTGGTTGCTGGACCCAACCTGTGGGTTGAAGTGAGTCCGACTATGTACGGTCAGAAGGTCGGAACCCCTCGTACAAGCTCGGGCTCCTTTCCCACCAAAGAAGTGACGTTCTCACGTGATGTGCAGCATTTTCAAGCATAAAAATGCTGCAAATGAGCTAAAATACAAATACAGTTTAAGGCAAAAGAAGAAGTTGATGAACTGTCTACACTGGCCACGAGGTGTCACAAGTAACACGCACCAGATGCTCGGCAATGACAGGCTTTTATTGTTGTATGCTCTAACGACGAAAATATTCAGTTCACTCAGATTTTGAGAAAATTCACTTATCGTGGTCAGGTCTGCAACCAATTAACCGCGATAAACGAGGGATTACTGTATGATTAGTATGAACTTTGCTCTTTTTTTGCATTGTTGCTGTTGCTTTTAAAATTTTCCCAATATTTCATCGTTCAATAATCTTTGTAAAATTTGTTCTCCGAATGATGACTTTATTCCGATAACATTTTGACTTTCACTTGGAACATTCTAACTTTTTCCACAACCTAACTTTCCAAAAATTAAAAATGTATTTGTTATTTTGTTTCATTCATTCATTCATTTTCTATGCCGTGTAATCCTCAGTAAAGTCGTGGGGGTATGTTGGCGCCTATCCCAGTTGACTTTGAACGAGAAGCGGGGTACACCCTGGACTGGTCGCCAGCCAAATGCAGGGCACATGTGTTATTTTTTGTTTTTTTATGAATAATAATATTATGAAAAACAAATGTTATTTTGTTTGGTTGGTCCCTGAGCAACAAAAGTGCCTCTCTCATTTAATATGCGGTTTGTTGTCGTTTAAACAATTAATAATTTGTAACCCGGTGACCTGTTTGCCTCTCCAGTGAAGCTTATTCCATTTGTGCATAATTGTTTTGAGCTATAAACGGCAATTAAGCAACATTGTGTGCTGCTCTCTCATCTTATCACCCTTTCATTTGCCTTTTAATGACTCTCAGATCGTTTTACAACATTTGACTTTAATGTTATTAGAATTTGACGCTTGAGACTGCATGTATCATTTTCTCATTTTGTAATTATTATAGGATACAAACAAACCAGTGTTCAGTTAGCGCACTGACACTGCTCTACAGCTTTCAGGCTACGGCCCATACAAACCCCAAATTACTGCAACTTTTATGCCTTATGACTTGTCCATCCATCCTTTTTCTATGCTGTTTATCCTCGCTAGTGTAGGTGGCGGCTATCATCAGTAACTGGTGAGGGAAGTTAATTATATACACATGAGTTGCAGGGGCAATGCTTTTGTGGATGAGTGAGTGCAATATAGTCTTTGACTTTGTGGCTTATTTTGAGCCTTTCTGTTTGTTTTTTCACCATGCAAGGTGGCTGCTATCAAAACTGGTGTTGAGTGCGGGAGTGCTAATCGTATGACCCGTACCTTGCATGTGCTCTTGCAAAAGCAAGTGAACCCTGTGGCTTATTTTGAGTCTTCCTATGTATTTTTATCATTTTTTTTTTCATGAATGGTGGCTAGTATCATTAACAACTGGCGAAAGAAACAGCCACGCTAATTACATGCCTTGTAAATTACATGTGCATGTGCTCTTGCACGAGCGACAGAACTGTGGGCTTTGACTTTGTGGCTTATTTTGAGTCATTCTGTTTATTTTTATTCGTTTTTTAATGAATGGTGGCTGTTATCATTAATAACTGGCGGGAGGAGCGTCCATGACCATTATATGCCATTTAAATACAGTAGGCATTGGCATGTGCTCGTGCATGAGCGAGTTCACCGTGGGCTTTGGCCATGTCATTCTGTTTTCTATAGTCATCATGCAAGGTTGATGTTATCCTTAATAACTGATGGGAGGAGCGTACTTGAGTCCCAATCGGCGCAGACACACAAACCAGATTTCATTTGTCAAGTGTGTCCAAGTACAGATTAAATAGTATGAGAGTGGCCTTAAACAACATGGCTGTAAAAAAGTCAGCATATTTGTACATGATATTTTCTTACATTACATATTCAAGCCGGTGGTCAGAAGGTTTTGCAGGAACTTCTGGGTCAGCCCAGGTCTGCCAAACCACGAGCAGCGATTGATTTAAAAAAAAAAAAAAATACACAACTGGCTACACAAACAAGGTTTTTTTTTGCACTTGATCGTAATCCCATTATTTTGTTCCACAGCATGGTCTAATTGCAATCTTCCCCTTTGCCCAAATAGCGCAACACAAAATGATGGCTTCCTAAGTGCCGTTCTCCAACTTTGTGTTTTTCCTCCGACAAAATAAGTGTAGCCATGAATGCAAACAGATGGAATATAAATCACTGGCTCACTGAGGCTCACTGAGGCCCCCGGATGCTTTTCAACCACTGCCATGATAAATTAGGCAGAATGATTGACAAAAGACGGAAATATTAATAATATTTTTGCTAGCACAGGCTTCCTTTTCTCTGGGGGGAGTGGAGCTCTCATGTCTTTCAGCACACGCTAAAGCTATGCAGCACTTCCTTCATATTTCCTTTTTTTCCACTACCTGAGAAAACCTGACCGTGTAACAGCATTCCATCAAATAATACTCTCATGCACTCCACCTCATTATTCAGGTTAAACAATTAAGTTGTATGTATGTATTATGAGTTCACACATTTCGAAAATAACAGCCTCTATCCAATTATCGTTTGCTTCCAATTAACGCCAAACACTAGAACATTTACAACAAGCAAACTGGTTTAACATAGTAAGTAAAAATAATATATCAGGTTGTTTTTTGTTTTTTTTTTACCTTGATTTCAGGTTGATGTGAGGTACAGTAGAAATTCTGTTTCTGTTATTAATCCGTTCCAAAAGGGCGGGGAAAAGTGAAATGTACGAAAACCAAATCAAAATAAATAATGTAAATCCAGTTAATCATTTCCAGACACCCCAAAATAAACACAAAACACATTTAATACAGAATCATTATAGTTTACATTACACACACACACACACACACACACACACACACACACACACGCACACACACACATAGTAAGGATGATAGATGATTAATTTGTTTCCTGGATGGAATCTTTCTGTCGTGTCCCATTTCTAAAATAACCACTATCCATTCTTCTGTGAGACCGATGCTTTGTTGGGGCTCTCGACTAGTTTGTTTGGTGCATTGTTACTAGAACCGAAACAGTGTACAAAAACTGACGCGTATTTGTGGCAATAATTTCCAGCGAAAGCCGAGGTTCCACTGCATTTAATGTTGCTTAGATTGCAGTTTTTGCAGTGGCGTTAATAAAGGTTGAATGATGGTGACAGCTTGAGACTGGAACAGATCATTTCTAATTGAATTATTCCCGACTGAAGGGGTGAAGACTTCAGAGTGCCGTCACTAAGCTTGTCAACATCAGTGCTGATTAATGGACAATGTGGCGCACGGAACACCCGAAAATGGAGTGTACCGCCATTGTGGAACGCTGTCTCCATCTGATAGAATCTCCACAACATGGCACTTATCTCCACGGTGCCCCTCTGGGGGGGGGGGGGCTTTTTACAGCTGTTGCCTCGTCAAGACAAATTAGCGCGTGGGTGTACCTTTTTCATCAGTGAGGCAAGGGAATGGAGACATCATGGCCGATAGCTCCCGCTCTTACTCTGTCTGAGTGGGTCCAGCAAGCCCTGCAGCCCCCGCCCATATGCCGCCTGTGTGATAAATGCAGCAGCATAGGGATGGGGTCCATGTTTATTGCTTTTTCATCACACGCCGCCAGGGCCTCCTTGCTTATGAGGACATCACATTATTGAGCCGTTTAAAATGTTACACTTCATCACCTCAACACTGGAATTAGCGGCTCCGGCTGCATTGTTGACACCTCGTCTCTGTCTGCAACAAACGCAACGCACAGCCGGAATGTTTTGGCAGATTGTGTCGAGGGGAGATAAGAGGTGAGAGTTTGTGGGCGTCATATTTGTATCTGTGATGCGATGCACGGAGGTGAGTGTGTCAGCAGCATGTGTCGAAAAGCCATCCTCCTCTTCCAAAATAATAAGCAGAGTGGTAGAAATAGAGAGGAAAAAAATAATCTCATGCTATGTCATCCCTGACAAACCACCCCCAAGACTGATCTGGCTTAGCATTCAGTGCGGTTAGGGGGCTTGTTTGTGCTGCTATGATTGCAGCAGGCTGGCATAGTTGGCCTCATAACAATCCAGTCGCAGTGGAGCCCCCACAGGAGTCACGCTGCCCAGGGACGCTGCTTCTGTCTGTCTCTATCTGGACACATTGAAGGCAGCAGTGGACACTCCAAACATACCCCCACCCCCCTTTATTAATTGCACCGACGTCGCTAGCACATTGCGGACATTGTGAATTCCAGGCGCGCGTCCCAGAATGCAATTAGACCTCAGCCATTAGATCGAGCGACACATGTCTCCTCGCCTTCGTGCGCCTGCTCTGGAATTACAGTCATGGGAGTGAGAAAAGAAAGAAATTAGTATGGAAATTAGCTCTCTCTTCAAAAGCCGTTGGCGTTGGAGGTGGCGTGAGGCGCTGCACGTGGAGGTGGCAGGTTGGAAGTGGAAATATGCTTGGGAGAGTGGTGGCCCTGTGCAGAGTGGGACATGCAAAATAATGCAGGCTGTTTGCACTTTTGGATGTGCCTTAATATGACTAACGCTATGTTCAAAGTGCAGTTCAATTCCGATTTTTTAGCTCATATATGACTTGTATCTGATTTTTTCATGTCAGTGTGAGAAGTCCAGTTCCGACTTTTTCAAAAGCTTCTGCAGTCTGAACGGTGAAGTCGCATATATCCGACCTATTCAAGTTCTCCACAGACTGCCATTTGTTTAATCATTTGATTAAGAAAATGGTGACTCCTGTTGCACAAAATCCTTGAAATTTCCACAAATGCGCTGATGAGAGCACAAACTGAGGCAGTATTTACTTCCAGAAACACATGGCAGAAGCGTGTGATGTGATGTGTCATGCTTTTGTGTATGTGCGGCACTCCTCGGGCGCTCCGTGTTCATTGCATTTTTCAAAAAATTGGATTTTAACAAATACTCCAAATTGGGCATCACACCCAACAATGTGAACATAGCTTAAGGTTGCAAGTAATTAGTAAATGGTTGCAAGTAAAAGTAATGCAGATTTTGCCGTTGGTGCTCCAAGGGCTTTGCATCTTTCCCTGCTTCCTCAAGTCTTGTGCTTTCTTGGCGATATCAGCGCTGTGTTTTGTGAGATGCTCATTTATGTGGACGTTTGTACCTTTCAGCTTCTTTCCTTGTTTCAGCACTGCAGTTTTGGATTCCCTGTTGGTGAACTCAACAATGATGACAGGTGTGGCGTTGTTTCTGCCATCAAGTGGGATGCAAATATCGATGATGGATGCAAGTATCAATGGTGTCGATATCTACATCCGCCTCCCTTGATTGTAAAAAGTTGGAAATTTGTTGCCTTGTTGAAGGAACATCCATTCCAGCTGGTTCTCCTCTGTTTTGGAGTGCCCTGTCTTTGACCTGGGTGTAATTTGGAGCCCTGTGAGGATCACATCGTTCATTCGTGCATTCTGATCCATCTCATAATCATATTTTTCATTTGTTTGTGTGATATTGCTTCTGTCTCTTCCTCAAGAGTGGTGCGCAAGGCAGCATTATCTTCCAATAGTGCCTTGATATCATCCTATAGAACCTTGATATCATTGCATAATGCTCTATTTTCTTCCATAGGGTTTTTAACTTCCTTGAGAGCAGTGCGCAAGGCAGCATTATCTTCCAATAGTGCCTTGATATCATTCTGTAGAACCTTGATATCGTTGCATAATGCTCTATTTTCTTCCATAGGGTTTTTAACCTCCTTGAGAGCAGCGCGCAAGGCAGCATTATCTTCTAATAGTGCCTTGACACCATCCTGCAGAACCCCGATATCATTGCATAATGGTCTATTTTCTAGGGTTTTTAACTAGAGATAGACCGATATGGGCTTTTCAGGACCGACACCGATACCGATAGTAGTTAAGGAGGCCGATAACCGATATTTGGAGATGATATTCATTTGCAGTAGAAGTGTAAAAAGTGGCGTAAAAATGCTGAATAATACAAACACTTAACTTCATTTAACTGCCTAAAGCATGTTTATTTTACCAAACAAATAGAAAAATAGCTCCAGAAGAGCATGGAGTTCGTAGACTCAGAAGTATCTTCTATAAATTGAATAAAAACTTAAATAAGTAGCTCCCTGAAATGTTTCCACAGTCAATAAAGTAACATTTATATATAACGTATCTTTGTTTTAAGTTCAAACACAACAAAAAGCACAGGGAGGTAACAAGCTGAGCAGAAACTCTTGTAAAGTTAAATAAAAACGTAAATAATAGCTCCCTGAATTTTTTTCAGCCTTCATCTTAGCGTACTTCTCTGCAACAAAACAAGACTGAATTGAATGTCTTACAATCACACACACACACTGCCTTCTACAATCATGGACTGTTTCTACAGTGATATTACCAATAGCATTGTTTCAAGTGATTCACAAACATATTAGGGAGGTACTACGAGCTAGCAAGGCTGCCGCTTGTGTTTACTCCACTCTTAACGTTATGTTATTGTAGTAGTCGTGAGCTGTAGAGTTTTTCATGTGACTTTCACACATTACTGTATAAACATTCTCCCCATTGCTAATACTTACTGTAGTCTGCTGAGCCTCAGAGCCAGACAAGCAAACTAATGTTATGGTACGCTAACCAGCCTCCACTTTGGCGTGCTTCCCTCCAATAAAACAATAGAATTAAGTTTTTTACGCACTCTCTCTCAATCACTTTACTATCACGGACTGTTTATCTTCTTTTAAGTAATTCACAGACATGTACTGTAGTTACTACGAGGTAGCAGAGCTGCCGCTAATGTTTACTCCGCTCTTATGTTATTCTGCTGCTCACTATGACATTAGTAGTAGTTGTGAGATGTAGAGCACTGGGATGTTTTTTACAATTTCAAAAGAGTTTTCTGCATTTACCTTGACATGTGTTTTTGCTCTCAGGATGTTCTCCACACAAGAAAACTTCCCTCTCATCCATGTGTGTGTGTGTGAGGACAGTGCCGCTTCAGATTGGCTCTGCCACTAATGCGTGCTGTGGCTTGCTTAACCAATCACATGGCGCCGTGAGTGGAACGATGTTGGAAACAGAAGTCGCAGCCGGCAGGAGGTACAGTCTATATTTGGTATAAATGTATAACACAAATACACAATAAAAGTGCTCTTCATTTAACAGGAAAAAAAAGACCTTATGGTCTGAATGGGCAACAGCACAATGGACCTTAGTTTCTTTTACTAAGATCCATTAGTGCTGCCTAGAAAAAACAGGCAGCACTAACGCATCATTGGGAAACCGACACACAACCATTGGCCACGGTAAGGAGTCCAATGTTGTGAAATCGTACCTGTTAGAACTTTGTTTAGGAAGTGTCCTGTAGCGAGTAGGAGCAGTTGAAAAGCTCATTGAGCCTGATGATTCCAACTTTTCGGTGCTCCACATTTGACTGACTACAGAAAACGGGAGTTTACATTGTCCGTTATCCCCCATGACGCGACGCAAGTCGACCTGGTTGATCCTGCCAGCAGCATATTCGTGTCTCAAAGATCAAGCCATTCAAAGCCTGAGTACACACCGACCAGTACAGTGAAACTGACTCATTAAATCAGTTATGGCTCCTGCAAAAAGCAATTTTAATTATTTTCCTTTGATTTAACTGGAACGTATGGCACTCCACACACAAAAAAGGTAACATATAAAAGTAGAAAATAAAATAGCGACAATAAAAAAAAGCACGCTTTGATCAATCGGTCAGATTGGGGAGTGTCACTCCGAAAAAGCTAAGGAAAGTCAATTCGGCAGCAGACTTGAATCCGATTGGCAAAGAGAAAGATCAAAATTCCAAATAGGCCGAATCTGTCGACCACTATTTTTAACCTCCTTAAGAGCAACACGCAAGGCAGCATTATCATCCTGTTATACCTTGATCTCTGCTTTTAGTGCCTTGGTATCCTTGCTTAGTGCTCTATTTTAAGGTTTATAAGGTTTATAAAGGTTTTATAAAGGTTTATAAGGTTTATCATGGCGCCACATGATTGGACATGTGTGAATATCAACGTGTGATAGCAGACACTTAACATCTTGTGCTGTTTGTGATAGCAGCTATCTAAAATCTTGCTCTGTTTGTGCTGCAGTTCACTCTTGTATCTCTCTCATCTCCTGCTTCAAGGCGTGTAATAATATCAAATTTTTGCTCTCGAGAATATCTCCGAATTCTGGAAGTGTTTTTTCATTCAAGGCCTCGTCCTCCTCACCTTCCTCATCCGACAGACAGACTGACAATTGTTTCTGATTTTCTAACTGGATTTCCAGGGCTGGTATCATTTTGGTTTGTGTTTTGCATTGTTGCTGGGCAACCGCTTTGAACTTCAGCAGTTAGCCAGTTAGCTTGGCTTGCTAGCAGCTGTCAGCACTTGTAACTAGTTCATTTCAAGGAATCTGTAACTCTGGCCTATCCAGGAAAAAAAAAAAGATTGTTGTTTTGTGGTTGAATACGGCCTATTGTTAGTAATAACAAATGCATATTTAAGCAAACTGTAGTTATTCTTGGCCTAAATTAAGTATTTTCAAGTATAACAATGGCTAAATGAACTAACTGAATGAACTAAAACACAAATAGAAGGTAGAAAAAGCATTCTGATTTTGTGAATCTAATGTTGTACATTGGCCACTAGGTGTCAGTGTTTGCTAAAACAAGCTAAAAATCAACATTGGACGTCTAACGTTACTTCCTGTACTCTACACATCTGTCCGCCTGCCGATACGGTCCCCTTGGGTACACATGTACCGTGACACACACAAGGCTTATGTACTTTTATTATGTTTATTATATTGGGTAATACGAGTGTAAAGCCATTTAAAGCCGCCATTATAGACAATAGCCACCATAGGAAGTGCACTGTCCAGAAAAAAAACAACAAAGAACCGCTAACGTGTGAGTCTATGTTAGCTTATTTATTTTCTCTGTTTACATCTACTATGTTAGGTAATAAGAATGTAAAGGTCATGTATGGGTGTTATTTCATGTCTAGAGGGCTCTAATAATGTTAAGAAACTTATTTAGAAGATCATAAACTGGTTTTCTATGCTATAACTACGAAAATATTCCATTTACTAATACTGAATCCTACTTTGCGTAAATTCACTTATCGCAGTTGAGTCTGATACCAATTAACAGTGATAAACGAGGGATGACTGTACTTGATGGAACTTCCTGTCTATATTCTTCTTCTCTTCTCATGTACTAGAATAATGATACATTCCGCAATAAGAGTCAATCCCTGGTTGCTCGCTAAGGTCATGCATGATGGTGTTTTTTTACTAAGTACAGTACCAGTCAAAAGTTTTAAGACCCCTTCACATTCAATAGCAGGAGAACGTGTATTCAAACTTTTGACTGGTAAAGTATATCTTGGAATTTTGTACATTTTAATGAATATATTTCACCTTGATTTCAGATATTTAATTTTTCTTAGATTTGATTGTTTAAGATTAGAGTTTATGTTTCTTGAGGCATATTTTCCCCGAATGTTTCAACGTCAATGGCATTCGACTTTAGAGGTGGTTTCCACCATGCAAATATGGCCTGATTTAAGTGATCGTGATGTGTCGGTCGTGAACGAAAGGGCTCTTAGAGCCGACTCGCTGAAGTGATCAAGCGTCTCTTGACGATGCGTGCCAGCTCTGAAGTAAACAAGCCGGTTGTTTTGTTCTTGTATTTTTCTCTGTTAAAGCTGAATGTTATTGGTCAAAATGTGTGGTGCCGTGCGTGTCGCCACTAAGCAGAAAGGAGAGGCAGGGGTTACGCACGCAAGCAAGCTGGAAAGGTGAGAAACATGGACAGCAGGAAGCAAAAGCTGAGGCATTGAGTGCTTCTAAAGACTAAGGCCCTGGTTCCTGGTAAAAAATATATATGTTTATTTATATTTGTGGAATGTTTGGTTAATGTTGCGTTGTTTCGCTGCAAATAATAGAGTGGAATTTACAAATAAACACACAACCAAATAGGACCATTTTGTCTAAGTGAGATTATTTTTTGGTTGCAGTCTGTTCCTCGTTGAACATATAAATAAAGCCATATGAATAATGAACATTTGATATAATTATATTTTTACATTACAAATTCATTGTACTGTCCATCCATCCATCCATCTTCTGTGCCGCTTATCCTCACTAGGGTCGCGGAAGTATGATGGAGCCTATCCCAGCTGACTTAATGTATTTTGACAATTTTTAAAAATAATTGTATTTTTTAAACAAAAAATCTGATAAATCAAAAGAGCCGGCTCCCTTAAAAGCCGAAATTCCCATCACTATTAAGTAAATAATCAGTCTATTAAAATGGTTTTAGAATGTTTTTTCTGTAGAGTCTGCATTGGAAGCTTTAAAAAAAAAAAAAGAAATATAACAACTTTCACTCATATTTACAGCACAGCTAAGCACACAATTTGTCCACCCCCTCCCGGCTTGTTCCAGGCCTGTGAGGATCAGGTGACGTTGGCTGCATTTTGTGCAGGCTTGGAGGTACTGTAGCTTTGTAGCCCAATCAGTGTAGCCCAGACCTTCTCCTTGCTTTAATACAAGAAAGCCCTGAGCTGCTGATGACTGAAGGGCAGCATGCTGCTTCCTCTTCACTATCTATCAGCTTCAAACTTCAGCCTGCTCGGTCATGAATGTTGCCTTTGCCTGCCGCTTGCTTTCTGCTGCAGGTTTGCTGCTGTATGCTGCTAAATAGTCACATATTTAAGATAATAACTCATTATCTCTACCTGTTACTGGGGTGGCACGTGCTTATTTTGGCGGGGAGGCGATCTGGCCCCCGAGGCAGTAGGGGATTCCTTTCCCCCATGTGTCAGCTAATGTTTACCCAGGCCTGAATAGCCAGGATGGATCACAGCATTTCATAATCCACTGGCCGCACAGTGGAGCGAGGGCGAAAAAAATAATTCTCTTTGTGTCAACACTTGTTTAATTCATGGCCGCTGCAGCAGGAGTAACTGAAGAAATGCATCAATACCTCTAAGGTGGAACGCCTCAGAAGTCCCAGATTGTACTGTTTGTCAACAATTTTAAATGAGTCATTTTTTTAAAAAGGTGTAATTTTTTTAAAAAGGTGATAGAGTGAAGCCTCAAAATTCGAACCACAAAATGCCGAGGGACGACCGTACACTATAACTTGTCCAACGTAATAGACACCATATATCACATATAACAATGTAACATTAAGGAGTGGGACAGGAGGACACAAATGATAGCAACACTAGCATAGCTATGTGAGCTACAGTGCTAACATTACAGTCACATTTTAACATTATGCTAGGTTGGCCTATTTGCTTCAAGAAAAACTAAATGATGGTAGACTAATGGATAGTTGGCAGTTGGTTATTTTTAGATGTGTAGTGAAGCCTGTTTTTTCTTTTTTAACAAAGTGGTGGGATAATTTAGCTAGGAGTGGGGTCAGAGGTGGTATCATATCGATAAATAAGGAGCTTTTTCCTTCATAGTGTCACAAAAAGCCACAGCTTCAAAAGCAAGCATTTTACCGCCTCTTTTCTCAAAAATGGAGCAAACAAGTGATTTTCTCATGTTTGGTGTGCATAAACAGGCGCATATTGCTGTGATAATATCATTAAAAAGTCCATTTCACATAATAAAGCTTGAGATTTGGAGTTCCAGCTTCATGTTCAGGGAAAGTATCCCTCAGATGGACATGGAATTGCCATATCTGGATGCTGCAAAGGCGGGATCGTCTTTAGGTGGATAAAGAGAGGCTTTCCCAGTCCTAACCTCGTGGATTAACCGCAGCCTTCTCTCCACTGATAAGGAGATGAACTCTACTCCCAGCATTGAGTCTCAGGGTTCGTTGTTCAGCTATGATTATGAGTAGGTGACAGTGTGCAGCATTGTGTTGGTGTTTGCTGATCACCGATGGAAAAACGGAGCAAATTATATGTTAGGTATGGAGTACTTTCTGCAACAGCAATGACATAGTCCAACTACATAGAGTACAACATAGCGTGTGCTTATTTACATCAAGGAGCTGACATTGTATTGTCTTCTACACTACAGTACATAGAGTTGGGATTAGATTAGTCATTTGGGGTTTCCGATGCTGCGGAATAAAAGATAAAGTGACTTTTGCACTAATCATGAATGAATGAAGTTGTTTTCATTCGGCATCCAGCCAGCTGAGCCTCCTTCTGTTCACCGAACAATCTTTGGTGTGACAAAAAATTAGCTGTCTCACCTTGCCCGAGTGCATAAAACAGTACGGCAACTTTATCTTCCTTTCCACGTCGTATTTTCCATCAGCCGACCGCAAATTGCAACGTCGTTGCCGGCGCTATTGCCAGGATATAGTCTTGAAATATGGACAATTTGTGTTGTACGCCGACGGAGAGGAGAACGTGCTCATTGATTTAGCTCCCGTGTTGTTCGTTTCATTAACGTTTGGAGGAAATGATTGATTTTAGCCATATGAGGTCTGGTCGGGCTCAGGGCGGAGAATAAATTGAATTTAGGTATCTGCTTGATAGGCAGTTTATTTAAAGTATTTACATTTGCTCTGGTTTGTTAAGTGGATTTTGTTTGTGTGTGTGTGTGTGTGTGTGTGTGCTGACATCATGTCTACCTGTCATGAATCTACGAAGCAGATTTAGCGTGCGTTCACACTGTTCAGTTTTATTTGGTTAAAAGTAAACAAACTGGTATGGTTCGTCCGGTCAAGTGTGAACACGATCATCTGAACTCAAACAAAACAATCTTGCTTGCTTGCAAGTGAACCCTGGTGTGGTTCGGTTTACTTGAGCTCAAAAAACGAACCAAAGACACGGGCCAGTGTTAAAATGACAGCTAAAAGCATGCAGAAATTACAAATATGTATATAAAAAAAGTGCTGCCTCTCTGCTCTGTTCTCTCCCTCGGCGTGTGTGACAAAGGCACTTTTTAAAAGTATGTTTTAGAAGCTTTTGAGAAATCTAAGCTGGTAAATATAGCATAATATAAAAATAACCTACGTATTCAACTCAGCAGGTGGCATTTTGGTTTGGGATATTTCGGTTATGTCGCATATGTCATGAAAAATGCCCACTCAAGTCCTTACTTCATGCATATGTTCTTGACAGCGTCACATGACAAAAATACCAGCAATCTGCACCAAAGTGATCACCATTTTAAAATATTTTCAGTACTATACCGCAATTGTGAACACAGCCTTGGAAGGGGAGGAGCTAGAATCCCACCCAGTATGTGTTTATCCACCAATCCCCCGCACTCGCTCAGACAAAAAAAACGCTACATCACTAACGCGATCATCCAGAGCTGCTCTGCGTTTCCACCGCCGCCGCCGTCGGCCTAACAAGCCCTCGGTGTTAGATGAGATTGTAATGAGATCGAGTGGAGGCTGAGCGACTAATCTGATATTTCGATGGATGGCAAAGATATATATTTTTTAAAAAACGTATTAGGAGTGGGCACTAAGAGGATTAAAGTATGGAAACGGATGTGCGCCGGAATTTTAATCCACTCGTGCTTAACCCTATCAAGCTGCCCAAAAAATGCCACACAAAAAACAATGAATATATAGAGTGGCTTTTGAGGCAGCATTTGCACACAAATACACTTAGCCTGCTTTTTTTTAAGGGCTGTTCCAGCACAAAATGTGAGGAATGTGTGTCACGGTGATGGTCCGCCATAATCATGGTTCGGTATGTACCTCTGCTTTAAGTAACATGTTTTCAGTAACAGCGAAACCCTCTTTCATGAATTCACATTTCTTAGCTGCTCAACACTTGTTTGATGATAATACTGTACTTCAATGATCATCCGTTATCAGAACGTTAGTATCATAACTCCTCTGACTTTGAGACACTTTTTTTTCCCCGAGTGAATCTCTCTGGTGCATCTGTATAGGTGTGTGTGAGTGACAGGAAGAAAAACCTGTTGGCTCGCATGTAGAAATGTCTACACCAAGAATATAAGACGAAAGTTCGAACGTTTCAATCTTTAAAGTAGACCAACATATAACAAGTAGTTAAATATATTTAAAAGAAAAATGGCTTACATTTCAACTTTGTGTTCACGTCAAAACAAAACAATAACGTCCTAGTATTGTTTTTTTTGTAAAATTACAACTCCCCCCCCCATCATCACTCTGGGAAAGACTGCTGAACCACTGAATGTTTAATACAGTATATGCTCATAGGGGTGTTTCCCGTCAGCCCACCAATGGCGGCCTTGCTCCACAGCGTGACCTTTGTCATCACTCACGCAAAGAGGGCGTAGGTAACCTCAGAGAAGGGCAGGGCCTTTAATAACACGCAAGTGTGCGGTCGGTGGCGGAGACAGGTAGGAATAACAGCTGTCAATCATCGTTACACGTCATCTGCCACCAATCCAAATTCCAAATTATTCCCCAATTAGGAAGACAAATGGAGGCAGGGATGCTCTCCCTATTTGACGTCCTAATTAATGACTTCCTACTCGGTAAGGAATTGACTCCTGCTTCAAGTCACCTTGGAGTTCCTCTGGCGTGTTTCGCAACATTAAGCTATGAGGCTGCATTCACACTTGTGGTTCAGTACTCTGGTCTGGACCAAACATTTTTTTAAAAAGGTAATTGGTGCGTTAAGATTAGCATTCACACTGGTATTTTTGTCATAGGGCCAGAGGCTGTGCAGGAAAGAACGCACGCAAAAAGGTCTCTAGGGTTGGGTATGTTGGCTATTTTTAGATTATTTTATTCTGTATTTAACATCTTAGATTTCACCAAAAGCTTCAAAAATATACTTTTAAAGAGACAGACACATTTTCCCTAACATAGTTGTCATTTCAACATTGTTTTTGCTGTCATTTTAACACTGGTCCGTGTAGCGTTGAGCTCAAGTGACCCGAACTGCACCAGAAAGCGGACGCATATCTCGAGTGGTCTTTTTCCACTTGTTTGGTCCACACCAGAGTTCAGATGATCATGTTCACACTTGACCAAGCAAAGGTACAAGAGTTTCTTTTAACTGAATTAAGTGTAAACAACAAGTGTAAACACACCCTTAGTTACACTTTGCAGCTTTTCTTACATGGCTCTATGTCACAGCAAGGAACCCATTTATTGTGTCTAATAACCACCGTGGTCAAGGTGGTCAGGTTAAAGGCAACTGGCTTGGCCTTTTTGCATTCACTATTAACAATGTTCCAAGTACCTCTTTTAAACTCTGTTCATTCTTCTGTGTCAGCTCACAAAACCCACCACTTTGTTTAAGGTGCACTGATTCAAAGGTTATATTCGTACATGTTCTTAGTTCTAGAAATTTTGAACATTTCTTCCATACTGCCAGCAACTCTTACTTGTTATGCTAGATCAAGAACTATTTATTTGAGGTGGAAGATTGAGGTACTGTAGCTGAAATATTCTGCCTTTTTGTGTTCCGTGTCAACACAAAAGGAGAATTTGAGTCCAAGCTTGTGGTATATATAAGTTGGGCCCTATGAAATCCGTAAAAAAAAATTCCCAAATTCCGTTTTTTCAGTTTACATTTTTTAGAATTCAGTTGGGTTTTTTTACACTTATTTTACCAGCGTAGAGTGTGTGCTTTTGGGGTTGCTAAATAAAATGTCAGATAATTAAATGCAAAATACCTTACATTTATTGATGCAATACATCTTTGGCTAATTTTGCCCAGTACTTCAATAACAGATCTAGCATAGCTGACTTTTCGAATAAGATGTCAGCCTCTGCACACGTTGCTGAAAAATCCTCAACACACTGTAATGCCCGTGTTTGTGGTTAAGGCAGACGTAGTCACCGATGCAATTCCAACTACGTTACAAATGTGAGATATTTTTTATGACATACGTTTTTTTGATTATACAATTAGACAGGATGTGGTGCTCTTATTTTGAAGGGCCGGAAGTGTGTTGTGTGTCTTGAGAATGTTTGTAGATGGTTAAGAGGAGCTGGGCGCAAGCATAAACGCGCCTCTCGTCTTATTTCACTCAGACGTCAGCAGGCATTGTAAAACGCTCGCTTACATTAGCAAGCGGTGAAAGACAAAGCTACACTACACAGACAAGCTAAACTAAGCTAACTCAGATATCTTCTATTCACGCTCTGTAAGAGAGGAGTTTCAAGTTTTTTTCTCCAACTTTCGCCTGTGTTTCAGGCCACCGGAACAACATGTTTCGTTCGGGGCTGGGGGGGGTTAGTGTTTGTGATGAGATTCCGCCACGATTGAGTGGCCCACCGGGGAAATACTTCCCCACAGAAATGTTCCTTTTCATGATGACAGCATGTCATTCACATGATGTCAATTTCCGCGAGATTCCACGTTTAACAGTAGATTCCGTTTTTATTGTCCATTTCCGCAATTCCTTTGACGTGGAAATCATAGGGCCCTCCTGAAGCCAACTTCCTGAATTTTGGGGGGATTTGTGTTCAGTGTTGAAACAAGATTCCTATTGATTTTGAAATACATTTAATCAAGGACACCTGATGTAAACAAAGTCAAAGTTAATGGTTGGGATCACGACCAGTCCAAGGTGTACCCCACCTATCTCCCAAAGTCAGCTGGGATAGACTCCAGCATACCCACGTGACCCTAGTCAGGACAAGCAGCATGAAAACGGATGGATGGATGGTTGTCATCACATTTGTTGACCAAGAGATGGTCAGATGTACTTCAGTTTGCTTAAAGGACGTTGCTCGTTATCTGGTCAATCAGTAGCCATAACAACTCACAATTAGCTTGTCGACACATCGAAACGGCAGGAGGTCATTACGCCACATACAGTCTGACTCACAGTGCCATAAAAGAAACACCAATGTAACCATCGCACAGCAACTCATAGATGATACATACACGGGACAACACCCACCACTAGTGGAGCATACGCTCACTCTAAACGTGTACCGCATCATGCTCGTCGCTGGGAGTTGTTTCTTAAGTTTATTTTTTATAGTATAGTATAGTTTGAAGTCAAATCGTTTTAATTTAGAGAGATATTTTACCACATAATGTTGGTAAAATTCCAAATTGTACGACTGAAAAAAAAACACACTAACAAGCAAAACAGTGAACTAGAAACGACTAAAAAGACGTGAAAATGCAATCAACTGCCACATTAGCAAAGGATGGTGATGGTGCCACAACAAAAGGTGGCGCTATAGAGTCATTGTGTCACCACGCCCTCCCTTGTACAACAATCAGGACCTGTGCTCCAATCAATGACGGCCACAAAAGGCACGTCAACAGGAGGAAGTATGCTTGGCTAGATTGTAGCTCATAAATGAGATATGCCACCACTCTCTGTGAGGGAGAAATACATTGTGGCTAAATTATTGTGCTAGTTTATGTTCGAGGACTCTGAGGCTCCAGGCAAGACTGCTGCCTGCTTTTTTTTTTTTTTTTTTAATATTTCTTTCCGCACTGAACTCCACTGCAGGGGTAAATACATCTGCAACATTTTGATCCAGCTCATGCATTGGAGCAGCTCAAATTGGGTACAAACTTACAGACCACAGCTTGGCCCCCAGGACTTTGAAATCTCAAATAGGTTGGTTAGCAACACTCAGCCGGCTTTGGTCTGCAAAACACCTTGGAAATATATTTTTAAAGTTAGATCGTAGTAAGAGTACCAAACTGCAAGTACACTTGATGACGACTTTGTCTTACTGAGATTCTGCGCAACTCTGCAACAAAATCTGAGGTAGCGACAGGCAGGTAAATGTTCACTCACTCTACAGCACATGCGAGGTGACTAGAGGGAATGAGCCAGCGCCGTACTCGAGGAGGTGCTGGGCTTTTAAACCCCACTAATGTCAGTAGTAAACAGCTGCATAGCAGCCACCTGGGGTGAAGCGGCTGCAGTTTCCCCTCAGCCGGAAGTGCCGCCCACCAAAGTAAGAGCACAGGGCAGGAAGTGCTCGCTCCTGTCCTGCGGAACCTGACAAAAACAACATAATCATGCAGAAGCTGTGGGGTTTCTAACTGTGTATATTTTTTTTTATATAATACTGGCCCATATTTCCAGAAAGCACATGCATTTATATCCAATTTGATGTAGTTATGTACAAATTATTATTTTTTAACTGTATTGTTTTATTATCACTGCGCCTTAACGTTTCCCGATCTCTGACAGGAAAATACACAGTATGTCAGAAACAAAGACTGGAGCACTCTGCTGTTTTTAAAGACCTATTGCAAAAGCTACTATATTTTCCGTTTGCAGTTTTAAGTATCTACTGCAAAAACACTAGTCAAAGAGCCTCCATATGACAGGAGTGCTGTGCTGTTTGTAAAGATGTACTGCAAAAGCACTAGTCAAAGATTGTCAATATGACAACAGTGCACCGATTTGTTGTCTTTGGAAACCTACTACTCAAACGCTAGTCAAAGATCCTCTAAATGACAGGAGCACTCTGCTGTTTTTAAAGACCTACTGTAGAAACTCATCAAAGATCTTCTGTTTGACAGGAGTGCTATGCTGTTTTTAAGGCAGTACTGCCAAAAACACCAGTCCAAGATCCTCTGTTTGACAGGAGCCATCTGCTGTTTTAAGTACCCACTGCAAAAATGCTAGTCAAACATCCTCTATGACAGGAATGCTTTGATGTCAGAAACTAGTCAAAAATCCTCTGTATGACGAGAGCACTCTGGTGTTTTTAAACAACTACTGCAAAAACCCGTGGAAGATCCCCTATAAAACAGGAGTGCTCTGCTGTTTTTAAGGATGTACTACGAAAGACATCAGTCAAAGATCCTTGCTATCACAGGAGCCCTCTGCTGCTTTTCAGGATCTATAGTCGTCCCCCGCTAGATCATGGTTCGAACATTGCTCCCTCATTCAATGGTCTTTTTTTGAAAATGTATTAATTAAATGGCTGCTGTTTTGTGGTTGACTATGAACTATTTTTAGTCAAAAAAATATTGAAAGACAAGTTATATGTAGTATTCTGGTCACCACGTGTCAGTAATGTTACATAGATAAGACATGACATTATGTTATATTACCTTAACACTGCTCGGAGCCAGTCATGGCATGTCGGACATGATAGAGTGAAAAAGAGTTCTCTTCCCATTCCGTCTGGAAGTGGTAAGTTTTTGGCTTTTTACTTTGTCCTTCTTCCTCATTCCATCTGAAACCCTTCAGTTTAGAATAAACAAATTGGAAGCTAACTAGTTAGCTTCAGATTTGTTTATTCTAAACAAGCATGCTATGTTTAAAGTGGTGGCTGTCTCTTGTGTCCTTGCAGTGATCCCGTAGCCTGAGCTATACAGTTGTGTTGTAAACAAAATAATAATATGAGTGTAAATGCGACTATAGGGGTGTTATTTCATGTGTATGGGGCTCAAATAATGGTAAAAATCATACAATCAAACTTGTCTTAGCGGCCACCTGTATAGAACGGCCACTTGCCTATAGCGGCCACTGAAAAATCCCCCGCGGAAAATTTACGTGTTATAGACCCTGTGTATAGCGGTCACCTGTCTAATGCGGCCAGCGGCCACCCATTTTGTCTCCCTTGGTCAATATCTGACCGCATATAGCGGCCAAAATGCCGACTCAAGCAGAAGCTTCATGCACGAAAAAGTTTAGTTTTTTAAGCAATGAAGCCGTCGTGTGTAGACTTTAATTACTGAGTCGTAGCTCAGTCACAACCATTCACAAGATCCACACAAACTATCAGTTGTTCAATGTAAAAACAAGCCGTCTTCTTTGGAGCTTGTTGCAGACAGTGACGCCGTTTATTTCCTGGTGTGAGACAATGTGCACTGGTCAATACTGCAATGCCCCTTGTTGTGGGGAAGGAGAGACTCACGTCGCCGATGCACTTTAATCACTTTATTAACAGCAGTTTATTAACCTAGTAGTTCTTTACAACTTTTATCCGCAGTCCCACAGTGCCCTCTACTGGTCAACATGTAACAGTATAATTATATGTATCTGCAAAGACAACAAGCTTCTCAGCACAGACAAGTTAATATGTGTGCGCACAAATTCAAAATGGCCGCCAACCTGTCTGTAACGGCCACCTGCCTATAGCGGCCACTTTTGCCGTTTCCCTTTAGTGGCCGCTATAGACAGGTTTGACTGTATTTAGAAAGTCATAAACAGGTTTTCTATTCTCAAAGTACGGAAATATTTCATTTATTAATATTGAATCCTACATCGTGGAAATTCACCTATTGCGGTCAGGTCTGGAACCAATTAATAAACGAGGGATGACTTTACCGATAAACGAGGGATGACTTTACTGCAAAAACTCATCAAAGATCCTCAGCACTGTTTGTAAGGACCTATTTTAAAAACTAGTCCAAGATTCTCTATACAACAGCTCTGCCATTTTTTGGAATCTGTAGCAAAAATGTTAGCCACGCCCTTGTCTTAAACTGAACTAATGTCAAACGCGCACCACATTTGGCCCGCAGGCCGCTAGTTAAATAGCAATGCACAGTTTCACATTTCTGGTGCTAAATTGTCATTTGCCTTATTATGAAATATGCTGCTTCAAAACTGTTTTGTTTTGCTCCTGACATACACGGTCGTCACTGAACAGCGACATGAAGCAACAATAGGATCACTCGTGCACATGACTTGCCTACATTAATTAGCTTGAAGCCACCACGGTCTCAACAAAAACGGCCATCCCGCCATAGAAGATGAAGAGCGTCCCCAGCCGCCGCCTACGGTTGTTTAACTTGCTGACGTTAAGAATTTATGAGCTTCAAGATTCCTCCGGCACGCTTACCCCCACCCCCTGCACTCCCCACATCATGCGGCGGCAACACGTTTGGAAAAGTGTTATGGAGAAGCAAACAAATTGCTTTTGATACGCTCTTGTTTGTCAAGGTAGGACTGAGAGAAAAGACGAAAAAAATATACCTGCACAACAACAACATGGCTTTGCAACATTGACCTATAGTATACCATTGTTCACTTGCATTCAACAGCCATTACTGCTACAGCTACTTTACATACAGCCTTGTAAACGTTAATTAGACGACACGTTTATATTTTTATTTCCTCCCAGCCATTCATAAACAATGATTGGCTACTGCTCAGTCCCCCGTCACCTCTTGGACTGCAGCTTTTTTTAATTGTCCAGTGCTGTTTAAATGCAAATAGGACATTAATTGTGTCATTCTCTTCCTCTCTTGCAGGCTTGCAGAGGGTGAACTAGCAATGCATGCAGCTGTGGACACTAGGTGTCACCCTTGTGACTTTTAAGATGGGTCTGCCTCCTGGAGCTCTCTCTCTCTCTGTGTCTCTCTCTATCTCTTTGTGTGTGTGTGTGTGTGTGTGTGTGTGGCCTCAAGTGGAACTGTACATTAACCCTCCTCAAAGTCAGACTGAAGAGAAGACAGCATTAAATAAAATCTAACTTATTTACTTGAGATGATGTCTTACAAAAGAGATGTCAAAGTGCAGCCACTTGCGAAAACAACCACAACCGCTTCCCTTTTTTTTTTTTTTTTTTTAAAGAACTGAACACCTAACAACATGCTTGAAATCTGCTATAATTGCAGGGAATTTTAATTCAAAATACATTTTTAAAAATCTTTTGGACTAAATCACTTGTGTCCAACCATGGTGATAACTCATTAAAACACATACAATAAAAACACAATTAGGGCTGTGTTCACCTAATTTAGGCTCAGGGGCACAAAATGGGTCATGGGTCAATTGTTTTTGGACACAGTTTCTTGGAAAATGGCGTCACATCCAAAATATTTTGATCTCATGACAATGCATGGTGTATTTTAGTATTTTAGATTGTTTTAGAGTGGTCCTTTCGGTCATGTTCCAATATAGTGACTCAAAATCAAAGATGGTTTTGATGTCACATGCACAACAGGCCTACACTAGTTTGAATAAAATGAAAAAAAGCAATATATTTAGTTTAATAATCACATTTTTATAGTGTTCTTCAAGTGTTTCATCTCATCAACATTACGGACAACCTGCACACTTCAGCACAAGAGCTGCATCAAAAAATGCACACTTTTTGATTGACGATGATGATAGTGGCAGCGTTGAATCACCACGCATCACATCTGTAGCTGTTGGTAATATTCTGCCGCTCGTGCATAGCCAAACTACAACCCCACTGTTCCAAAACTGAGCGATAGTTTGTTTTTTGTTTTTTCAGATCTGGTATTGGATCTCAATAGATTTATGTTAAGTAGATTTCTGTGCCTTAAGATGGACCCCCACATAGTAGGCCACCACCTTGGATTTTAGTGTTAAAACAATGTAGGGGCATGCAGGCTGCAAGAAGAGGAGGAGGAGGAGGAGGGGAAGAAGAGCAGGTATATCTGCTGGACGGACGCCGTGCATTTTTTTTGCCCCACCCACAAGCGGCTCCATCCCGGCTGTGTAACCCCTGATTGGCTGAGGAGGGGATGGTGAGGGGGACTGCGGGTCCGCACGTATTGAGAGCTCGGCTCTGAGCTGATGCGCGTCCACCAGTGTGCGTCAGTGGAGCGGGAGGAACGCATGTTCGAGTCCGCCGCTGGATGATATGAGCTGCTGAGTCCTCCAGTGTGCACCCAGTTGTATATGTGTTTTTGGAACGGGATTCTTCATGGATATTTGCTATTTTTTTCCAAGTGTTTTGCAGGGGAAAGTGACAGCTGTAAGAGTTGATTAGGGGATGTAAGAGGAGCAGATGTGATTAGACATTCCTGCAGCGGCAAACCAAACCAAACATCGGACTGTTTTTTTTTTGTTTTTTTTAAATCACTGACTTCACCTCTTTTTTTATTTGAAGGAAATGTAACCTTTGCTTTGAAGTGGGACGACTTTTGAGCCTTTTGCGTACTTGCCACTCTGGATTCTTGGACCCAAATGAGACAGGTTGTCTGATGAGGGCACAGGAGCACTCGCACAGTGAAATCACTGCAGCCTGCCCTGCACAGCGCACAGCCCCGCCGTCATCCCTCGCTGCTCCACACCGGAGCGGATGTACCACTTTTGATAGATTTTAACAAAACCATTCGTCTCAACACTTTTTTTTGTGAAAATGAGTGATGAGATGCACGATCGCGAGTGTTAATCAAGCTCTTTATTAACTCAACAGGTCCAATCCAAAGCCTGGAAATGGAATTAATACATGTAATTGTGCTGCTGCTCTTGTTCTGGGTGTGCGCCGAGGCTGTCATTAACCTTAAATACGGAATAAACGAGGAGATGAAGCCTGGCTCCGTGATTGGTAACGTGACAAAGGACGCGCTCAAACAGGGATTCCAAATCGCACCGCAGCCGCCCTACTTGCGGGTCATCTCCAATTCGGAGCCGCGCTGGGTGGAACTGAGCCCAGCGGGGATTCTTACCACGCAAATGAAGATTGACCGGGATGTAGTGTGCCGCCAGAACCCCAAGTGCATTATTTCTCTGGAGGTGATGTCCAACTCTATGGAGATCTGCGTCATCAAAGTTGAAATTGAGGATTTGAATGACAACGCGCCCAAATTTCCCACCAGCCACATCGACATTGAAATCTCCGAGAACGCCTCCCCTGGGACCAGGTTCCCCCTGGAGGGGGCGAGCGATCCAGACGCGGGCGTCTTCGGCGTGCAGTCCTACTCTATCACCCCCAATGAGCTCTTTGGGCTGGAGATAAAAACGAGAGGGGACGGCTCCAAGATTGCAGAGCTTGTGGTGCAGAAATCACTAGACCGAGAGACTCAGTCCCACTACAGTTATGAGATCAGCGCAGAGGATGGAGGAGACCCGCCAAAAATAGGCGCGGTCCAATTAAACATCAAAGTCATCGACTCCAATGACAACAACCCTGTTTTTGACGAGCCTGTGTACACTGTTAATGTCATGGAGAACTCTCCCATCAACACTTTAGTCATAGATCTAAATGCAACAGATCCAGATGAGGGCACCAACGGCGAGGTGGTGTACTCCTTCAACAGTTACGTCACCGAGAAGACGAGGGATGCTTTCAAAATTGATCCCCGCACCGGGATCATCACCGTCAACGGCATTCTGGATTACGAGACCACCCAGATTTACGAGATTGACGTGCAGGCCAAAGACCTGGGTCCCAACTCCATACCGGCTCACTGCAAAGTCACCGTCAACGTGATGGACACCAACGACAACCCGCCCGTCATCAGCCTCCTGTCCCTCAACACAGAGATGGTGGAAGTGAGCGAGAACGCGCAGCGCGGCTACGTCATTGCCCTGGTGCGCGTCTCAGACAAGGACGCCGGGGCAAATGGCAAGGTGCAGTGCCGGCTCCAGGGCAACGTCCCCTTCCGGCTGCAGGAGTACGAGAGCTTCTCCACCATCCTGGTGGACGGACGGCTGGACCGGGAGCAGAAGGACACATACAATCTGACCATCCAGGCTGAGGATAGCGGCATCCCTCCCCTTCGCGCCACCAAGTCGCTGGTGGTCAAAGTGACGGACGAGAACGATAACCCTCCTCACTTCCTTAAGCCACATTATCAGGAGATGGTGATGGAGAACAACCTGCCCGGCTCCTGTCTGCTGGCGGTCTCGGCAGAAGACCCCGACCTGGGCATGAACGGCACCGTCTCCTACTCCATAGTCCCGGGTGAGATTAAGCACATGGACGTCAACACGTACGTGAGCATCAACCCATCAGGCCGTATATACTCCATGAGGTCCTTCGACCACGAGTACACCAGGACGTTTGACTTCAAAGTCCTAGCCAGAGATAACGGCAATCCGTCCTTGTCGAGCAACGCCACCGTGAGAATCGTGGTGCTGGATGTCAACGACAACACCCCCGTCATGACCAACCCTCCCCTGGTGAACGGCACCGCCGAGGTGTCTATCCCCAGGAACGCCGGCGTGGGCCACATGGTCACCCAGGTGAAAGCGGACGACTATGACGAGGGCGAGAATGGGCGCCTCACCTACACCATCTCCGAGGGCGACCGGGCCTTCTTCGAGATCGACCAGGTCAACGGCGAGGTGCGCTCAACCCGAATGTTCGGGGAGAATGCCAAATCCACATACGAGATTACTGTGGTTGCCCGCGACCACGGCAAGCCCTCGCTGTCCGCCTCGGCCTACATTGTCGTGTACCTCTCGCCGAACCTCAACGCCCAGGAGTCCATCGGACCCGTCAACCTGTCCCTCATCTTCATCATCGCACTGGGCTCCATCGCAGCCATCCTCTTTGTCACCATGATCTTTGTGGCCGTCAAGTGCAAGAGGGACAACAAGGAAATCCGGACATACAACTGCAGGTACTGACCCACTTGTGTTATTGAGTGTGTGTGTGTGTGTGTGTGTTGCATCCACTGTGCAGCTCTCAAGGCCCGGCCTGCAGGTTTTTGTCCCCCTGCTTCTTTTGAAATAGAATGATTCTATCAGAGGTCCATTGTTGCTCAGTGATTTAATCTCTCCTTTGTGACCAATCGGCTCATAAATATGACTGTCATGTTCAATTTGTGGGCGTGTTGCCGGTCAATTAGTGCCCTGCTGCTTCATTGATGGACATTTCTTATTTAACTGTGCCTGATTGGTTGTTATCAACTTTAATCTGCTCTGATTATTGGGTAGCTTCACTTTGAAGCCCCAGCCTCCCCTCTTTTCTGAACATGTGGTCCGGATGGGACCAAACAACACTCAAACAGCACCATGTTATTAATGACTTTCTTGCAAAGTGGCAAAGTGTTTTTTTGGGGTTTTTTTTGTTCATCAATCTGCAATCAGGCCTGGTGCCACATTAACATTATGCATTTACATATAGATTGGATTGGAGACTTCACCTGCAGCCATAATCATATTTTGCTTCAAATTTTATTGTGTCAGTTTGAAAGTCAAGTTTTCAAGTCACGTTATAATAAGTCCAAAATACCAGAACTTGTTTTTTTACGTGTTGCTGTGCATTGCTTGGTTTGATGCAGTCAAAGTTAATAAAGCTCAGTTTTGATGGTATTTGCCTCACATATCTAAAATACTAAAACTTACTCTTTGTTTTACTGGTTGATGTGTATTTTTTTGTAGATACACTTGCATAATGGATTAAAAATGATTTGGTTTATTTCAGAAATGCGTAACAAAGTTACATTGAAGGACATACAGTAGCATGTTTACACTTGCACAGTTCAGCATGTCTGAAAAGGAGTTGGTAGAAGCACAACTTGATACAACCTGATAGGTTGATAAGATTGGTAGGATGATAAGATAATATTACTCAGTGTTGATAGTATAAATAATAAGAATATGTTTATCATTGTTGTTGTCAACTAGTCTAACAGCATTTTTTGCATTACGGCTAACTATACCGAATGTTGTCGCTGCTGAATGCACGCAAGCATATTCGAAAGCAAGGGTGTCCAAAGTGCGGCCAGGTGTGTTTTTTATTGGCACACGCCACATTCTAAAAAAAATTAACAAGAAAACTAAAAAA
This sequence comes from Dunckerocampus dactyliophorus, assembly GCF_027744805.1. Taxonomy (NCBI): domain Eukaryota; kingdom Metazoa; phylum Chordata; class Actinopteri; order Syngnathiformes; family Syngnathidae; genus Dunckerocampus; species Dunckerocampus dactyliophorus. The sequence goes on along the minus strand of NC_072829.1, from coordinate 10,288,099 downwards.
CTATAAACAAAACAAGAACAGCAAAATTGGAAAACTCAGCAGCAATTTTACATGAGCAGTCAAAATATTAAGAGAAAAAAACTCAAATCTAGCAAGAAAAAGTTGTAATTTTATCAGTATAAAATTGTAATATTTAAGAGGAAAACTAACATAATTTTAGTAGCATAAATTATTAATGAAAAATATTAAAGAGCAAAAATATTAAGAGAAAAAAGTTGTAATGTAACAAGAAAAAAGCCACAATTTGATGAAAAAAAAAACCCTCATAATATCGCAAGGAAAAAGAATAGACAGACATCACAGACTTGAAATATTAGTTTTGAAGTTTTTTTCATAATATTTTTAGACTCAAACAAAGCAAAATTAAGTTGTAATTTTTGGAAAATTAGGCAGGGAAAAAGTTATAATATTATGGAAATGAAGTCAAAATATAATAAAGTTATATTACGAGAAGAACATTGCAAAGATTATTTAGGGAGAAAGTTGGAATATTTGGAAAATGTAAAAAAAAAAAAAGCAAAATTGGGAAAAAACAGAGCAAAGACCTCAAAGCCATCGGTGGAAAAAGTTTGGACACCCTTCTAAAGCATGGTTCATACATTTAAATGAAGTGTTTCTCCTTCATAGCAGCTTTGGTGAGCATTTGGATAACATGTTTTAAATGTAATGTAAATGAATGCAAGAATCTTAATGGAAACAGATTTTTAGGGGTTAAAAATTGTCAATACAAATCTTGCTCCAAGTGGAAACAATTAACAACTGTAGACATGCACTCTTCCCCCTGCTGGGTGCTATAATCAGCCGTGATGCGATGTGTGCCCTTCTTAGTCAGTCCCCACCTTGACTATGAGCAGCAGTTATCGGCAATTGATTGCTTGTTCCAGCACTTCCCTTCCTACCTGCTTCCCCATAGATTTGCATTTGGAAACAAAGTAACGCGGCAGGCATCATGGTAAATGATAAACGAAAATGAGGCATTTGCTGCTGCCCATTTTCTTGCCTCTAAATCAATGCAAAAGGAATGAAGGCGGAGGGCGGTAGCTCTTTTCAAGATGCAATCTGAGAGAAAAATGAAAGCAACAAAACAATGGAGCTTTTTAGCCTGCGCGACTGTAGAAGTGTTGGAGGATTAGAGTGAAGAAACAGAGGGCCAGTGGGGGCGACAATCACACAGACATTCCACACTAGACGCTGCAGACCATATGCTGCACACTGAAAGGATATAAATGGCATCCTTTATAGTTAATGCAAGGAAAGGAAACCTCGCAGTTTAGATAGAAATAATTACGTGTAGTCACTTTTGTTGCGTACATAGCATCTGTTTCTCCTGCAGAAATATGCAAGACTGTGTGAAAAATGTGCCATTTCCCACTCTCTGAGAGGCAATTGATGAAACACAGCTTAGTAGTATGCTACTCATTTGCTCTTATTTCAGTACTGCACTGCACTCCACATTGCTAGTATGCTTGCTTGATAATCAAAACCCTGTGGCTTGTGTGCTTTGGTTATGATTGCATATACCGGTAGTGCTGCTCTGTACCAGTGTCACTTTGTATGCTGTGGTTTTTGGCATGTTTGCATATTGTCTGCCTGTTTGTGACATGTCCCATGTTGAGCATGCAAATGCAAACATACAAGAAATGGCGGCTCCATTGCAGTCTTGGAGTATGGAGTGTCTTAAAGGCTGGTTTATGCTTCTGTGTAGTCACGATATGTTGTCCGTTCGGGCACTGTTGTGAACCATTCCAAATTTTGCATCAAAAAACTGAGGGCAGTGTGAGCATGACGTAGCAACCTTGTCGACTATTTAGCTTGTTAGCGTCCTTCGTCACGAGTAAACGATGGCAATTGATAGATACTTTATTGATCTCCAAGAGAAATTCACAATAATTAAAGAGTGACGGAAAGTGTTATTAAGAACTGAAACTAATCAATGAGCTACAACAGTCACTTTAATTGCAAACGCTGCTCCAGAATTGGAAGACAAGGCGTTAGCGAAGGTAATCAGATTTTGCGGTGCGGTTCAGAGATATACCAAATTCCCACACGGTACACATTAAGTGACAGGAAGCAACACTTGTCTACTCCATGAACAAACACCAAAAATAAATGTGATGTCCTAAAATGGCCGCACGGTGGCCGAGTGGTTAGTCAGGATCAGTCAGGAGAGAGACCTGGGTTCGAATCTCCGCTTGGGCATCTCTGTGTGGAGTTTGCATGGTCTCCTGTGCGTGCGCGCATGGGTTTTCTCCAGGCACCCGGTTTCCTCCCAGATGCATGTTAGGTTAATTGGCGACTCTAAATTGTCCATAGGTATGAATGTGAGTGTGAATGTGTGAATGGTTGTTTGTCTTATACTGTATGTGCCCTGCGATTGGCTGGCAACCAGTCCAGGGTGTACCCCGCCTCTTGCCCAAAGTCAGCTGGGATAGGCTCCAGCATACCCCGTCGACCCTAATGAGGATAAGCGGCATAGAAAATGGATGGATGGATGGATGGATGTCCTAAAAGAAAACTGTTATTTCATATCGTTCAAACTGTTACAGTTGCACTTGTCTGTAGGACTGCAACTAACGATTACAATATTTTCTTTGTTGAAGGTCTGAAGGTTGTTGTTTCGATTCATGGAGTAATCGGTTAGGCCCTAGACGGACCAAATCAATATGAACCAATAAGAAGCTTTGGTCTGCAAAAGAGGCAAAAATGTTGATTGATCTTTTCCAAAATCAAAGTTGATGTGTGTGAATATCTTGTATTGCCTAAAACACAAACATAATAAGTCTGCTTTCATGGATCATCAAGGAAATTAAAGAGAATATTTAACATTTTTAATCAAAAAACAAATAACCGGATACCAAAATAGTTAAGATTAATTATTGAGTCATTGATTAATTCTTGCAACTTTACTTGTCTGCGTCTTTGTGCCGAAAATGAGTCAAACCGTGACCTTAAGACCTTGGTATATACCGAGCCGTGTTGATGACGTACTGTTAGACCTTCTGAACGAGTGATCTGCAAATAGGAAATTATGTAGTAAAAACTGACAAATCGCAGTTGCATTCCACATCACTGTGACCTGAGTTCTGAAGGCGGAGAAAGCCAGCGTTGGATACGCAGGAGCATAAACCAACCTTTATGAGTGCTGAGCCACCCCTAGACATGGGAAATTAGCCTTTGGACTGAAAGCCATTCTTGTTTGACTGTGTGCAACATGAAGGTCAAAAGAGAGCACTGCTTTATTGAGTCTGTTCAGTTTCTTCTACTTGCGCAGGGTGGCCGAGTACTCGTACGGCAACCAGAAGAAGTCGAGCAAGAAGAAGAAGCTGAGCAAGAACGACATCCGCCTGGTGCCTCGCGATGTCGAGGAGACGGACAAGATGAATGTGGTGAGTTGCTCGTCACTCACCTCCTCGCTCAACTACTTCGACTACCACCAGCAGAGCCTACCGCTGGGCTGCAGGCGCTCCGAGAGCACCTTCCTCAACGTGGAGAACCAGAACTCGCGCAATGCCGCGCCCAACCATGGCGGCTATCAGCACCCGTTCACCGGTCAGGGCCACCAGCAGCCAGACCTCATCATCAACGGCATGCCGCTGCCAGAGGTGAGAAACCGTGCACAGTGCAAAGGCCACAGAGGAAACAAAATGTAGACTTCTGTCAAAGTCTGTTTGATGCTGCTTGATAGTCCGATGGGGATGGTGAGATGCTATTTGACACATTTTGACACATCTCAAGTTCTGGTGATATTTAGCACTCCATCACAGCAAAGATTGTGCTGTCTGTGAAATGTCTGCCTCGCACTGATGGAAGGTTAAGCTATTTGAAATGGCATGTGTTCCTGCACGTCAGTCCATCTGAGTGAAATGTTGGAGGCATTTCGAGGAGATATAGAAGTTGACCTGAGACTAAGGCTGCGTTCACACTTGGGGCTTGGTACTTTGGTCGGGATCCTTGATAAAAAAAAAATGCAGCTCCCTTAACATTCACACTGGTATTTTTGTCATGGGATCAAAGGTTGTGCAGTAAAGAACGTGCATAAAGTGAAGACTTGATTGGGCAGCTTTCTGACATATTATGTGATATAACTCAAATATTGCCGTCTGCCGAAGGTTACTTTTATATTCTGTTATATTTACGGGCTTGGATTTTGCAAAAAGCTTCTAAAATATACATTTAAAGAGCAGTGTCGTCACACAGGGGGAGATAGCAGAGCAGAGAGATCACTTCGAATGTATTTTCACTTACAGTAATCGAATCAGAAATATATTAATTCATAAATCATGCTGTTTGTGGATGAATACAGCGTATTATTTAAAAAAAAAAAAAAGACACACAAGCATCAGACTTGCTAATCAGACAGCTAATTACATTCAAACAACAGGTTAGTTTTACGCTACTGATGATGTGTTGTTGCAATAGTAATCCGAACCAGCAACAAAGCAGGTTTGAATTATCGCAGGCACAATTATCTCTAACACGAGCTACTGTTGCAGCTGTAACCCACTGCAAGCTAAAACTCAACTCTGAACCCCTGACGTCTGCCCCAACTCAGCTCTCCCAGCACCGGAACACATTTACAGCAACACACACGAGCACAAGTCTTATTTCTGTCTTAAATGTTTTATTTTCTGTTATGTTGTGTGCTATGTTGGGTAATGTGAGGTACGAGGTTACGGTGACTATAGGTGTGTTATTGCTCTAATAATATTAAAAAAACATAGTTTTAAACATAAGTTTTCCATGCTCTAACACAGAAAATATTCTATGTATAAATAAGGAATCCAACTTTGCAGAAATTCATTTATCACGGTCGGGTCTGGAACCAATTAACCGCGATAAAAGATTGATTAGTGTATTTGTCATTTCTTCATGTTTTTTTCATTTTGAAACTGGTCTCTGTCTTTGGTCCATGTAGAATTCACATTCAAGCTCAAGTGTTTTTGCATGAAAGGAATGATTTGGCCTTTTTCTTGTTGTTGCTATGCTAGCCTGAGCAAGAATATATCGACCCAGCTAATCAGCTCCATCACACGTCATTTCAGGTGCTAGCGGAAAGAATAATCATTGCCCAAATTGCCTAAATGCTTTTGTCCGGGCGCCGTCCATTTGGCAGAGCAGGCGTGCGGCATTAGCGCATGGCCGCCCCGCGCAGCCAGCCATTGAATTACCCTGACATACCATGCACGGCTCCAGCAGAGCAGAGAAGGTCTGACGAGAAAGGCTATTTGAGTTGACAGCGTATGTAGACCGGCTGATCTTTATTTCATAGATTTTCCAATGTATAAAGCACTTCATTGGATTCTTTGCACTGCACACCTCCCTTGTCGTTGTGACCCACTTCTCCTGAACCCCAGACAAACAAAATATACATCTGTGCTTTGTTGTTGAGGAGGTTGTGTGATGCTTACCAGCAACCACGGACAGTGGTAATTGATGACTCCAATCTCCCTTTGACATTCATGGAGAGGAAGGTGGGGTGTCACGGAGAGAAGTGAGTGGTCTTAAAAACAAGAAACACAAAATAGATATTGATGTATTGAGCAGGTGATGCTGAGATATTCAGGCACCGATGGATGCAGAGAGGTCAATGAGACCTACT